>NC_137154.1:107936212-108607177 GCF_951394435.1 Stenella coeruleoalba | reverse complement strand
ATCAAAAAATCTGCAACAAGAAATGCTGGAGAGGCTGTGGAGCAAAGGGAACCCTCCTACACTGTCAGTGGGAATGCAAATCGATACATCCACTATGGAGAACAGTATGGAGGTTCCTTAAGAAATGAAACATAGAACTAGCATGTGACCCAGCAGTCTCACCCTCGGGGGAAGATCTCGAGGGAACCAAAATTTTAAAAGACACGTGAACGCCAACGATCATGGCAGCACTCTGCACGATAGCCAAGACATGCAAGCAAACTAAGCATATGAGGACAGGTGCACGGATAAAGAAGATAGGGTCTGGGAACACAGTGGAATATTACTCAGCCATGAATAAACATGAAATCATGGCATTTCCAGCCATGGGAAAGCAGGTAGAGATGATCATACAAAGTGAAGTAAGTGAGACAGGGAAACACAAATATCATATGATATCACTTACACGTGGAATCTAAAAATGGATACAAATGAACTTCTTTACAAAACAGAAACAGCCTCACAGGCTTAGAAAGGAAACTTAGGGTTAGGAAAAGGGAAGCGTGGGGGGGGGCAGGGAGAAATTAGCAGGTCGAGATTAACACATGCACACTACTATTTATAAAATAATCAATGAGAACCCAGGGTGTAGCACAAGGAATCCTACTCAACACTCCAATAACCTACTTGGGAAGAGAACTGGAAAAAGAATATGTACACATCTACATATAAGCGAATCAAGTTGCCGTCCAGCTAGGAAAAAAAAACCCCAAAACAACCCAGCAACATGGGAGATCACCTACGCTCCAATAAAAAATAAAAATTAAAAAAAGAAAAGAAAAGAAATTCCCCATCCATCTCCTCAGGCCTCTGTGACCCAGGCTGCTGTCACATCCCTGGAGCCGGAGCAGGTTGGGGGCCCAAAGCTGGACTGCCGTGGGAAGGAGGAAACTGAGGAGGATATGCCAGCCAATAAGCACCCCCGCCTTGGACCTGGAGTGCCTCTTCCCCTCTGCACGGGCCCACCGTCTCCAGCTCCCTGCTGCCCCTCCTACACAGAAACCAAGCCTAGTGCACTCAAAGGATGGTGGAGCCTCTGGGCTGGAAGAGCTTTGAAAATTCCCTTGGGCGCTCCGTCTCCTGCTGGTGGGGTTCCCACCTCCAGCCTCCCTCCTCACGGTCGCCCCACCTAAGGATGACAGCACCTCAGCAGAGCGGTGTTGCAGGAGTTGGGATCTGTCAGGGCACGGCGGGTGGGCGGTAAAGGGGAAGGGGGAAGAAGTCCTGAGACACAAGCCTTGGGTGTTTCTTAGGGCACATTCCACTCTGACAACCCAGGAACAGGACTTTCCCTCAGGCTCTGGTTGCCAAGTAACCAGAGTTGGGCTTGAAGACATGCTGCCGCCTTGTGGCCATTTCCCGTAACAACAACTTTAAAATTGGTGCTGAGTGGCATTTAATCTTCACAAGGCCTGTGGGGCTGTAAATGACACCTGCCCTCAAGAAATGACCTGGGGCAAATCATCAGAAAATAATTCAAAACTGGGCCGATTTTCAAGAAGGTAATTTCGAGAGGTAAATTTTACTCACTCCGTATATTAAGAAAAAGCACATGGAAAGGGACTCAACATCTTTCATTATTAAAGAGATGCAAATCAAAACTACAATGGGGTATCACCTCACAACCGTCAGAATGGCCAAGCTCAAAAAAAAAATATCTCCAAAGAATAAATGCCGGAGAGGCCTTGGGGAAAACGGAATCATCCTCTGCTGCTGGTGGGGACGTAAACTGGCGCAGCCACTATGGAAAAGAGTATGGAGGTTCCTTAAAAAAGTAAACATCGTGTTACCATGTGACCCAGCAATCCCACTCCCGGGCTTAGCTCCAAAGACAATCCTAATTTGAAATGACACGGGCACCCCTGTTTTTCAGGGCAGCGCTGATGACAATAGCCAGGACATAGAATCAAACGTAATGTTCATCCACAGGAAAATGAAGAATATGTAGCACACATATACGATGGAATACTACGCAGCCACAAAAAGGAACGAACTGATGCCATCTGCTGCAGCAATGATGGACACAGATCATACTCAGTGAAGTGACTCAGAGAGAGAAAGACAAATACCATTAGATATCACTTACAGGTGGAATCTGTAAGTTCAGACGCATGAACTAATTTACAAAACAGAAACAGACTCACAGACTTAGAAAACAAACTTATGATTATCAACAAGGAAAGTGACAGAAAAGTGATAAACTAGGAGGCTGACATTAAGAGATACACACTAGAATATATCAAACACATAACCAACAAGAACCTACTGAGGAGCACAGGGAACTCTACTGAACACAGTCTTATAACTTACATGGGAAAAGGACCCAAAGTATAATACATGTAAGACTGCATATAACTGAATCAAGTTCCCGTACATCTAAGATAAATGCAACACTGGACATCAACATTACTACAGTATAAAATATAAATTAAATTATAAGAAAAATAGAAAAGAAAAAGAAGAGTGGGGCGTGGAGAAATGCTGCCGCCTTGTGGCCGTTTTCCATAACAACAACTTTCAAACCTGTGCTGATGGGCACTGAATATTCACAAGGCCAAAGGGGTTGGAAAGAAAAAAAACACCTGCCCTCAAGAAACATCTGGGGGTAGGTCTTCGAAAAAGAATTAAAAACAGGGCAGGGCTTCCCTGATGGGGCAGTGGTTGAGAGTCCACTCGCCGATGCAGGGGACGCGGGATAGAGCCCTGGCCCGGCAAGATCTCACATGCCACAGAGCAACTAAGCCCGTGCGCCACAACTACTGAGCCCACGCTCTAGAGCCTGTGCTCTGCGACAAGAGAAGCCATCGCAATGAGAAACCCAAGCAGCACAACGAAGAGTAGCCCCCACTCGCCACAACTAGAGAAAGCCCGCATGCAGTCATGAAGACACAATGCAGCAAAAAATAAAACTAAGTAGAATAAATATATTAAAAATTAAAACGAGAATGAAAGTAGAATACTCTCTAACACCATACACAAAAATAAACTCCAACCAGATGAAAGATCTACACCTAAGGACGGATACTCTAAATCACATGAGGAAAATATAGGGAGAACACGCTCTGACATAAATCTCAGCAAGTTCTTTTCCGATCCATCTCTTAGAGTAGTGAACAAGAAAACAAAAATAAACAAACGGGACCTAATGCAACTTAAAGCGTTTGCACAGCAAAGGAAACCCGAAACAAAACAAAAAGACAACCCTCAGAACGGGAACAAATATTTGCAAACGAAGAGGCCCACAAGGAATTAATCTCCAAAACACACAAACAGCTCCTGCAGATCAATATCAAAAGAACAAAAAAAACAATCAAAAATAAGCACAAGATCTAAATGGACGTCTCTCCAAAGAAGACATAGTGATGGCCATTAAGCACATGAAAAGATGCTCAGCATCGCTAATTATGAGAGACACGCAAATCAAAACGACAATGAGGTATCACCTCTCACAGGTCATCATCAAAAAATCTGCAACAAGAAATGCTGGAGAGGCTGTGGAGCAAAGGGAACCCTCCTACACTGTCAGTGGGAATGCAAATCGATACATCCACTATGGAGAACAGTATGGAGGTTCCTTAAGAAATGAAACATAGAACTAGCATGTGACCCAGCAGTCTCACCCTCGGGGGAAGATCTCGAGGGAACCAAAATTTTAAAAGACACGTGAACGCCAACGATCATGGCAGCACTCTGCACGATAGCCAAGACATGCAAGCAAACTAAGCATATGAGGACAGGTGCACGGATAAAGAAGATAGGGTCTGGGAACACAGTGGAATATTACTCAGCCATGAATAAACATGAAATCATGGCATTTCCAGCCATGGGAAAGCAGGTAGAGATGATCATACAAAGTGAAGTAAGTGAGACAGGGAAACACAAATATCATATGATATCACTTACACGTGGAATCTAAAAATGGATACAAATGAACTTCTTTACAAAACAGAAACAGCCTCACAGGCTTAGAAAGGAAACTTAGGGTTAGGAAAAGGGAAGCGTGGGGGGGGGCAGGGAGAAATTAGCAGGTCGAGATTACCACATGCACACTACTATTTATAAAATAATCAATGAGAACCCAGGGTGTAGCACAAGGAATCCTACTCAACACTCCAATAACCTACTTGGGAAGAGAACTGGAAAAAGAATATGTACACATCTACATATAAGCGAATCAAGTTGCCGTCCAGCTAGGAAAAAAAAACCCCAAAACAACCCAGCAACATGGGAGATCACCTACGCTCCAATAAAAAATAAAAATTAAAAAAAGAAAAGAAAAGAAATTCCCCATCCATCTCCTCAGGCCTCTGTGACCCAGGCTGCTGTCACATCCCTGGAGCCGGAGCAGGTTGGGGGCCCAAAGCTGGACTGCCGTGGGAAGGAGGAAACTGAGGAGGATATGCCAGCCAATAAGCACCCCCGCCTTGGACCTGGAGTGCCTCTTCCCCTCTGCACGGGCCCACCGTCTCCAGCTCCCTGCTGCCCCTCCTACACAGAAACCAAGCCTAGTGCACTCAAAGGATGGTGGAGCCTCTGGGCTGGAAGAGCTTTGAAAATTCCCTTGGGCGCTCCGTCTCCTGCTGGTGGGGTTCCCACCTCCAGCCTCCCTCCTCACGGTCGCCCCACCTAAGGATGACAGCACCTCAGCAGAGCGGTGTTGCAGGAGTTGGGATCTGTCAGGGCACGGCGGGTGGGCGGTAAAGGGGAAGGGGGAAGAAGTCCTGAGACACAAGCCTTGGGTGTTTCTTAGGGCACATTCCACTCTGACAACCCAGGAACAGGACTTTCCCTCAGGCTCTGGTTGCCAAGTAACCAGAGTTGGGCTTGAAGACATGCTGCCGCCTTGTGGCCATTTCCCGTAACAACAACTTTAAAATTGGTGCTGAGTGGCATTTAATCTTCACAAGGCCTGTGGGGCTGTAAATGACACCTGCCCTCAAGAAATGACCTGGGGCAAATCATCAGAAAATAATTCAAAACTGGGCCGATTTTCAAGAAGGTAATTTCGAGAGGTAAATTTTACTCACTCCGTATATTAAGAAAAAGCACATGGAAAGGGACTCAACATCTTTCATTATTAAAGAGATGCAAATCAAAACTACAATGGGGTATCACCTCACAACCGTCAGAATGGCCAAGCTCAAAAAAAAAATATCTCCAAAGAATAAATGCCGGAGAGGCCTTGGGGAAAACGGAATCATCCTCTGCTGCTGGTGGGGACGTAAACTGGCGCAGCCACTATGGAAAAGAGTATGGAGGTTCCTTAAAAAAGTAAACATCGTGTTACCATGTGACCCAGCAATCCCACTCCCGGGCTTAGCTCCAAAGACAATCCTAATTTGAAATGACACGGGCACCCCTGTTTTTCAGGGCAGCGCTGATGACAATAGCCAGGACATAGAATCAAACGTAATGTTCATCCACAGGAAAATGAAGAATATGTAGCACACATATACGATGGAATACTACGCAGCCACAAAAAGGAACGAACTGATGCCATCTGCTGCAGCAATGATGGACACAGATCATACTCAGTGAAGTGACTCAGAGAGAGAAAGACAAATACCATTAGATATCACTTACAGGTGGAATCTGTAAGTTCAGACGCATGAACTAATTTACAAAACAGAAACAGACTCACAGACTTAGAAAACAAACTTATGATTATCAACAAGGAAAGTGACAGAAAAGTGATAAACTAGGAGGCTGACATTAAGAGATACACACTAGAATATATCAAAGACATAAACAACCAGAACCTACTGAGGAGCACAGGGAACTCTACTGAGCACAGTCTTATAACTTACATGGGAAAAGGACCCAAAGTATAATACATGTAAGACTGCATATAACTGAATCAAGTTCCCGTACATCTAAGATAAATGCAACACTGGACATCAACATTACTACAGTATAAAATATAAATTAAATTATAAGAAAAATAGAAAAGAAAAAGAAGAGTGGGGCGTGGAGAAATGCTGCCGCCTTGTGGCCGTTTTCCATAACAACAACTTTCAAACCTGTGCTGATGGGCACTGAATATTCACAAGGCCAAAGGGGTTGGAAAGAAAAAAAACACCTGCCCTCAAGAAACATCTGGGGGTAGGTCTTCGAAAAAGAATTAAAAACAGGGCAGGGCTTCCCTGATGGGGCAGTGGTTGAGAGTCCACTCGCCGATGCAGGGGACGCGGGATAGAGCCCTGGTCCGGCAAGATCCCACATGCCACAGAGCAACTAAGCCCGTGCGCCACAACTACTGAGCCCACGCTCTAGAGCCTGTGCTCTGCGACAAGAGAAGCCATCGCAATGAGAAACCCAAGCAGCACAACGAAGAGTAGCCCCCACTCGCCACAACTAGAGAAAGCCCGCATGCAGTCATGAAGACACAATGCAGCAAAAAATAAAACTAAGTAGAATAAATATATTAAAAATTAAAACGAGAATGAAAGTAGAATACTCTCTAACACCATACACAAAAATAAACTCCAACCAGATGAAAGATCTACACCTAAGGACGGATACTCTAAATCACATGAGGAAAATATAGGGAGAACACGCTCTGACATAAATCTCAGCAAGTTCTTTTCCGATCCATCTCTTAGAGTAGTGAACAAGAAAACAAAAATAAACAAACGGGACCTAATGCAACTTAAAGCGTTTGCACAGCAAAGGAAACCCGAAACAAAACAAAAAGACAACCCTCAGAACGGGAACAAATATTTGCAAACGAAGAGGCCCACAAGGAATTAATCTCCAAAACACACAAACAGCTCCTGCAGATCAATATCAAAAGAACAAAAAAAACAATCAAAAATAAGCACAAGATCTAAATGGACGTCTCTCCAAAGAAGACATAGTGATGGCCATTAAGCACATGAAAAGATGCTCAGCATCGCTAATTATGAGAGACACGCAAATCAAAACGACAATGAGGTATCACCTCTCACAGGTCATCATCAAAAAATCTGCAACAAGAAATGCTGGAGAGGCTGTGGAGCAAAGGGAACCCTCCTACACTGTCAGTGGGAATGCAAATCGATACATCCACTATGGAGAACAGTATGGAGGTTCCTTAAGAAATGAAACATAGAACTAGCATGTGACCCAGCAGTCTCACCCTCGGGGGAAGATCTCGAGGGAACCAAAATTTTAAAAGACACGTGAACGCCAACGATCATGGCAGCACTCTGCACGATAGCCAAGACATGCAAGCAAACTAAGCATATGAGGACAGGTGCACAGATAAAGAAGATAGGGTCTGGGAACACAGTGGAATATTACTCAGCCATGAATAAACATGAAATCATGGCATTTCCAGCCATGGGAAAGCAGGTAGAGATGATCATACAAAGTGAAGTAAGTGAGACAGGGAAACACAAATATCATATGATATCACTTACACGTGGAATCTAAAAATGGATACAAATGAACTTCTTTACAAAACAGAAACAGCCTCACAGGCTTAGAAAGGAAACTTAGGGTTAGGAAAAGGGAAGCGTGGGGGGGGCAGGGAGAAATTAGCAGGTCGAGATTAACACATGCACACTACTATTTATAAAATAATCAATGAGAACCCAGGGTGTAGCACAAGGAATCCTACTCAACACTCCAATAACCTACTTGGGAAGAGAACTGGAAAAAGAATATGTACACATCTACATATAAGTGAATCAAGTTGCCGTCCAGCTAGGAAAAAAAAACCCCAAAACAACCCAGCAACATGGGAGATCACCTACGCTCCAATAAAAAATAAAAATTAAAAAAAGAAAAGAAAAGAAATTCCCCATCCATCTCCTCAGGCCTCTGTGACCCAGGCTGCTGTCACATCCCTGGAGCCGGAGCAGGTTGGGGGCCCAAAGCTGGACTGCCGTGGGAAGGAGGAAACTGAGGAGGATATGCCAGCCAATAAGCACCCCCGCCTTGGACCTGGAGTGCCTCTTCCCCTCTGCACGGGCCCACCGTCTCCAGCTCCCTGCTGCCCCTCCTACACAGAAACCAAGCCTAGTGCACTCAAAGGATGGTGGAGCCTCTGGGCTGGAAGAGCTTTGAAAATTCCCTTGGGCGCTCCGTCTCCTGCTGGTGGGGTTCCCACCTCCAGCCTCCCTCCTCACGGTCGCCCCACCTAAGGATGACAGCACCTCAGCAGAGCGGTGTTGCAGGAGTTGGGATCTGTCAGGGCACGGCGGGTGGGCGGTAAAGGGGAAGGGGGAAGAAGTCCTGAGACACAAGCCTTGGGTGTTTCTTAGGGCACATTCCACTCTGACAACCCAGGAACAGGACTTTCCCTCAGGCTCTGGTTGCCAAGTAACCAGAGTTGGGCTTGAAGACATGCTGCCGCCTTGTGGCCATTTCCCGTAACAACAACTTTAAAATTGGTGCTGAGTGGCATTTAATCTTCACAAGGCCTGTGGGGCTGTAAATGACACCTGCCCTCAAGAAATGACCTGGGGCAAATCATCAGAAAATAATTCAAAACTGGGCCGATTTTCAAGAAGGTAATTTCGAGAGGTAAATTTTACTCACTCCGTATATTAAGAAAAAGCACATGGAAAGGGACTCAACATCTTTCATTATTAAAGAGATGCAAATCAAAACTACAATGGGGTATCACCTCACAACCGTCAGAATGGCCAAGCTCAAAAAAAAAATATCTCCAAAGAATAAATGCCGGAGAGGCCTTGGGGAAAACGGAATCATCCTCTGCTGCTGGTGGGGACGTAAACTGGCGCAGCCACTATGGAAAAGAGTACGGAGGTTCCTTAAAAAAGTAAACATCGTGTTACCATGTGACCCAGCAATCCCACTCCCGGGCTTAGCTCCAAAGACAATCCTAATTTGAAATGACACGGGCACCCCTGTTTTTCAGGGCAGCGCTGATGACAATAGCCAGGACATAGAATCAAACGTAATGTTCATCCACAGGAAAATGAAGAATATGTAGCACACATATACGATGGAATACTACGCAGCCACAAAAAGGAACGAACTGATGCCATCTGCTGCAGCAATGATGGACACAGATCATACTCAGTGAAGTGACTCAGAGAGAGAAAGACAAATACCATTAGATATCACTTACAGGTGGAATCTGTAAGTTCAGACGCATGAACTAATTTACAAAACAGAAACAGACTCACAGACTTAGAAAACAAACTTATGATTATCAACAAGGAAAGTGACAGAAAAGTGATAAACTAGGAGGCTGACATTAAGAGATACACACTAGAATATATCAAAGACATAAACAACCAGAACCTACTGAGGAGCACAGGGAACTCTACTGAGCACAGTCTTATAACTTACATGGGAAAAGGACCCAAAGTATAATACATGTAAGACTGCATATAACTGAATCAAGTTCCCGTACATCTAAGATAAATGCAACACTGGACATCAACATTACTACAGTATAAAATATAAATTAAATTATAAGAAAAATAGAAAAGAAAAAGAAGAGTGGGGCGTGGAGAAATGCTGCCGCCTTGTGGCCGTTTTCCATAACAACAACTTTCAAACCTGTGCTGATGGGCACTGAATATTCACAAGGCCAAAGGGGTTGGAAAGAAAAAAAACACCTGCCCTCAAGAAACATCTGGGGGTAGGTCTTCGAAAAAGAATTAAAAACAGGGCAGGGCTTCCCTGGTGGGGCAGTGGTTGAGAGTCCACTCGCCGATGCAGGGGACGCGGGATAGAGCCCTGGTCCGGCAAGATCCCACATGCCACAGAGCAACTAAGCCCGTGCGCCACAACTACTGAGCCCACGCTCTAGAGCCTGTGCTCTGCGACAAGAGAAGCCATCGCAATGAGAAACCCAAGCAGCACAACGAAGAGTAGCCCCCACTCGCCACAACTAGAGAAAGCCCGCATGCAGTCATGAAGACACAATGCAGCAAAAAATAAAACTAAGTAGAATAAATATATTAAAAATTAAAACGAGAATGAAAGTAGAATACTCTCTAACACCATACACAAAAATAAACTCCAACCAGATGAAAGATCTACACCTAAGGACGGATACTCTAAATCACATGAGGAAAATATAGGGAGAACACGCTCTGACATAAATCTCAGCAAGTTCTTTTCCGATCCATCTCTTAGAGTAGTGAACAAGAAAACAAAAATAAACAAACGGGACCTAATGCAACTTAAAGCGTTTGCACAGCAAAGGAAACCCGAAACAAAACAAAAAGACAACCCTCAGAACGGGAACAAATATTTGCAAACGAAGAGGCCCACAAGGAATTAATCTCCAAAACACACAAACAGCTCCTGCAGATCAATATCAAAAGAACAAAAAAAACAATCAAAAATAAGCACAAGATCTAAATGGACGTCTCTCCAAAGAAGACATAGTGATGGCCATTAAGCACATGAAAAGATGCTCAGCATCGCTAATTATGAGAGACACGCAAATCAAAACGACAATGAGGTATCACCTCTCACAGGTCATCATCAAAAAATCTGCAACAAGAAATGCTGGACAGGCTGTGGAGCAAAGGGAACCCTCCTACACTGTCAGTGGGAATGCAAATCGATACATCCACTATGGAGAACAGTATGGAGGTTCCTTAAGAAATGAAACATAGAACTAGCATGTGACCCAGCAGTCTCACCCTCGGGGGAAGATCTCGAGGGAACCAAAATTTTAAAAGACACGTGAACGCCAACGATCATGGCAGCACTCTGCACGATAGCCAAGACATGCAAGCAAACTAAGCATATGAGGACAGGTGCACGGATAAAGAAGATAGGGTCTGGGAACACAGTGGAATATTACTCAGCCATGAATAAACATGAAATCATGGCATTTCCAGCCATGGGAAAGCAGGTAGAGATGATCATACAAAGTGAAGTAAGTGAGACAGGGAAACACAAATATCATATGATATCACTTACACGTGGAATCTAAAAATGGATACAAATGAACTTCTTTACAAAACAGAAACAGCCTCACAGGCTTAGAAAGGAAACTTAGGGTTAGGAAAAGGGAAGCGTGGGGGGGGGCAGGGAGAAATTAGCAGGTCGAGATTAACACATGCACACTACTATTTATAAAATAATCAATGAGAACCCAGGGTGTAGCACAAGGAATCCTACTCAACACTCCAATAACCTACTTGGGAAGAGAACTGGAAAAAGAATATGTACACATCTACATATAAGTGAATCAAGTTGCCGTCCAGCTAGGAAAAAAAAACCCCAAAACAACCCAGCAACATGGGAGATCACCTACGCTCCAATAAAAAATAAAAATTAAAAAAAGAAAAGAAAAGAAATTCCCCATCCATCTCCTCAGGCCTCTGTGACCCAGGCTGCTGTCACATCCCTGGAGCCGGAGCAGGTTGGGGGCCCAAAGCTGGACTGCCGTGGGAAGGAGGAAACTGAGGAGGATATGCCAGCCAATAAGCACCCCCGCCTTGGACCTGGAGTGCCTCTTCCCCTCTGCACGGGCCCACCGTCTCCAGCTCCCTGCTGCCCCTCCTACACAGAAACCAAGCCTAGTGCACTCAAAGGATGGTGGAGCCTCTGGGCTGGAAGAGCTTTGAAAATTCCCTTGGGCGCTCCGTCTCCTGCTGGTGGGGTTCCCACCTCCAGCCTCCCTCCTCACGGTCGCCCCACCTAAGGATGACAGCACCTCAGCAGAGCGGTGTTGCAGGAGTTGGGATCTGTCAGGGCACGGCGGGTGGGCGGTAAAGGGGAAGGGGGAAGAAGTCCTGAGACACAAGCCTTGGGTGTTTCTTAGGGCACATTCCACTCTGACAACCCAGGAACAGGACTTTCCCTCAGGCTCTGGTTGCCAAGTAACCAGAGTTGGGCTTGAAGACATGCTGCCGCCTTGTGGCCATTTCCCGTAACAACAACTTTAAAATTGGTGCTGAGTGGCATTTAATCTTCACAAGGCCTGTGGGGCTGTAAATGACACCTGCCCTCAAGAAATGCCCTGGGGCAAATCATCAGAAAATAATTCAAAACTGGGCCGATTTTCAAGAAGGTAATTTCGAGAGGTAAATTTTACTCACTCCGTATATTAAGAAAAAGCACATGGAAAGGGACTCAACATCTTTCATTATTAAAGAGATGCAAATCAAAACTACAATGGGGTATCACCTCACAACCGTCAGAATGGCCAAGCTCAAAAAAAAAATATCTCCAAAGAATAAATGCCGGAGAGGCCTTGGGGAAAACGGAATCATCCTCTGCTGCTGGTGGGGACGTAAACTGGCGCAGCCACTATGGAAAAGAGTATGGAGGTTCCTTAAAAAAGTAAACATCGTGTTACCATGTGACCCAGCAATCCCACTCCCGGGCTTAGCTCCAAAGACAATCCTAATTTGAAATGACACGGGCACCCCTGTTTTTCAGGGCAGCGCTGATGACAATAGCCAGGACATAGAATCAAACGTAATGTTCATCCACAGGAAAATGAAGAATATGTAGCACACATATACGATGGAATACTACGCAGCCACAAAAAGGAACGAACTGATGCCATCTGCTGCAGCAATGATGGACACAGATCATACTCAGTGAAGTGACTCAGAGAGAGAAAGACAAATACCATTAGATATCACTTACAGGTGGAATCTGTAAGTTCAGACGCATGAACTAATTTACAAAACAGAAACAGACTCACAGACTTAGAAAACAAACTTATGATTATCAACAAGGAAAGTGACAGAAAAGTGATGAACTAGGAGGCTGACATTAAGAGATACACACTAGAATATATCAAAGACATAAACAACCAGAACCTACTGAGGAGCACAGGGAACTCTACTGAGCACAGTCTTATAACTTACATGGGAAAAGGACCCAAAGTATAATACATGTAAGACTGCATATAACTGAATCAAGTTCCCGTACATCTAAGATAAATGCAACACTGGACATCAACATTACTACAGTATAAAATATAAATTAAATTATAAGAAAAATAGAAAAGAAAAAGAAGAGTGGGGCGTGGAGAAATGCTGCCGCCTTGTGGCCGTTTTCCATAACAACAACTTTCAAACCTGTGCTGATGGGCACTGAATATTCACAAGGCCAAAGGGGTTGGAAAGAAAAAAAACACCTGCCCTCAAGAAACATCTGGGGGTAGGTCTTCGAAAAAGAATTAAAAACAGGGCAGGGCTTCCCTGGTGGGGCAGTGGTTGAGAGTCCACTCGCCGATGCAGGGGACGCGGGATAGAGCCCTGGTCCGGCAAGATCCCACATGCCACAGAGCAACTAAGCCCGTGCGCCACAACTACTGAGCCCACGCTCTAGAGCCTGTGCTCTGCGACAAGAGAAGCCATCGCAATGAGAAACCCAAGCAGCACAACGAAGAGTAGCCCCCACTCGCCACAACTAGAGAAAGCCCGCATGCAGTCATGAAGACACAATGCAGCAAAAAATAAAACTAAGTAGAATAAATATATTAAAAATTAAAACGAGAATGAAAGTAGAATACTCTCTAACACCATACACAAAAATAAACTCCAACCAGATGAAAGATCTACACCTAAGGACGGATACTCTAAATCACATGAGGAAAATATAGGGAGAACACGCTCTGACATAAATCTCAGCAAGTTCTTTTCCGATCCATCTCTTAGAGTAGTGAACAAGAAAACAAAAATAAACAAACGGGACCTAATGCAACTTAAAGCGTTTGCACAGCAAAGGAAACCCGAAACAAAACAAAAAGACAACCCTCAGAACGGGAACAAATATTTGCAAACGAAGAGGCCCACAAGGAATTAATCTCCAAAACACACAAACAGCTCCTGCAGATCAATATCAAAAGAACAAAAAAAACAATCAAAAATAAGCACAAGATCTAAATGGACGTCTCTCCAAAGAAGACATAGTGATGGCCATTAAGCACATGAAAAGATGCTCAGCATCGCTAATTATGAGAGACACGCAAATCAAAACGACAATGAGGTATCACCTCTCACAGGTCATCATCAAAAAATCTGCAACAAGAAATGCTGGACAGGCTGTGGAGCAAAGGGAACCCTCCTACACTGTCAGTGGGAATGCAAATCGATACATCCACTATGGAGAACAGTATGGAGGTTCCTTAAGAAATGAAACATAGAACTAGCATGTGACCCAGCAGTCTCACCCTCGGGGGAAGATCTCGAGGGAACCAAAATTTTAAAAGACACGTGAACGCCAACGATCATGGCAGCACTCTGCACGATAGCCAAGACATGCAAGCAAACTAAGCATATGAGGACAGGTGCACGGATAAAGAAGATAGGGTCTGGGAACACAGTGGAATATTACTCAGCCATGAATAAACATGAAATCATGGCATTTCCAGCCATGGGAAAGCAGGTAGAGATGATCATACAAAGTGAAGTAAGTGAGACAGGGAAACACAAATATCATATGATATCACTTACACGTGGAATCTAAAAATGGATACAAATGAACTTCTTTACAAAACAGAAACAGCCTCACAGGCTTAGAAAGGAAACTTAGGGTTAGGAAAAGGGAAGCGTGGGGGGGGGCAGGGAGAAATTAGCAGGTCGAGATTAACACATGCACACTACTATTTATAAAATAATCAATGAGAACCCAGGGTGTAGCACAAGGAATCCTACTCAACACTCCAATAACCTACTTGGGAAGAGAACTGGAAAAAGAATATGTACACATCTACATATAAGTGAATCAAGTTGCCGTCCAGCTAGGAAAAAAAAACCCCAAAACAACCCAGCAACATGGGAGATCACCTACGCTCCAATAAAAAATAAAAATTAAAAAAAGAAAAGAAAAGAAATTCCCCATCCATCTCCTCAGGCCTCTGTGACCCAGGCTGCTGTCACATCCCTGGAGCCGGAGCAGGTTGGGGGCCCAAAGCTGGACTGCCGTGGGAAGGAGGAAACTGAGGAGGATATGCCAGCCAATAAGCACCCCCGCCTTGGACCTGGAGTGCCTCTTCCCCTCTGCACGGGCCCACCGTCTCCAGCTCCCTGCTGCCCCTCCTACACAGAAACCAAGCCTAGTGCACTCAAAGGATGGTGGAGCCTCTGGGCTGGAAGAGCTTTGAAAATTCCCTTGGGCGCTCCGTCTCCTGCTGGTGGGGTTCCCACCTCCAGCCTCCCTCCTCACGGTCGCCCCACCTAAGGATGACAGCACCTCAGCAGAGCGGTGTTGCAGGAGTTGGGATCTGTCAGGGCACGGCGGGTGGGCGGTAAAGGGGAAGGGGGAAGAAGTCCTGAGACACAAGCCTTGGGTGTTTCTTAGGGCACATTCCACTCTGACAACCCAGGAACAGGACTTTCCCTCAGGCTCTGGTTGCCAAGTAACCAGAGTTGGGCTTGAAGACATGCTGCCGCCTTGTGGCCATTTCCCGTAACAACAACTTTAAAATTGGTGCTGAGTGGCATTTAATCTTCACAAGGCCTGTGGGGCTGTAAATGACACCTGCCCTCAAGAAATGACCTGGGGCAAATCATCAGAAAATAATTCAAAACTGGGCCGATTTTCAAGAAGGTAATTTCGAGAGGTAAATTTTACTCACTCCGTATATTAAGAAAAAGCACATGGAAAGGGACTCAACATCTTTCATTATTAAAGAGATGCAAATCAAAACTACAATGGGGTATCACCTCACAACCGTCAGAATGGCCAAGCTCAAAAAAAAAATATCTCCAAAGAATAAATGCCGGAGAGGCCTTGGGGAAAACGGAATCATCCTCTGCTGCTGGTGGGGACGTAAACTGGCGCAGCCACTATGGAAAAGAGTATGGAGGTTCCTTAAAAAAGTAAACATCGTGTTACCATGTGACCCAGCAATCCCACTCCCGGGCTTAGCTCCAAAGACAATCCTAATTTGAAATGACACGGGCACCCCTGTTTTTCAGGGCAGCGCTGATGACAATAGCCAGGACATAGAATCAAACGTAATGTTCATCCACAGGAAAATGAAGAATATGTAGCACACATATACGATGGAATACTACGCAGCCACAAAAAGGAACGAACTGATGCCATCTGCTGCAGCAATGATGGACACAGATCATACTCAGTGAAGTGACTCAGAGAGAGAAAGACAAATACCATTAGATATCACTTACAGGTGGAATCTGTAAGTTCAGACGCATGAACTAATTTACAAAACAGAAACAGACTCACAGACTTAGAAAACAAACTTATGATTATCAACAAGGAAAGTGACAGAAAAGTGATAAACTAGGAGGCTGACATTAAGAGATACACACTAGAATATATCAAAGACATAAACAACCAGAACCTACTGAGGAGCACAGGGAACTCTACTGAGCACAGTCTTATAACTTACATGGGAAAAGGACCCAAAGTATAATACATGTAAGACTGCATATAACTGAATCAAGTTCCCGTACATCTAAGATAAATGCAACACTGGACATCAACATTACTACAGTATAAAATATAAATTAAATTATAAGAAAAATAGAAAAGAAAAAGAAGAGTGGGGCGTGGAGAAATGCTGCCGCCTTGTGGCCGTTTTCCATAACAACAACTTTCAAACCTGTGCTGATGGGCACTGAATATTCACAAGGCCAAAGGGGTTGGAAAGAAAAAAAACACCTGCCCTCAAGAAACATCTGGGGGTAGGTCTTCGAAAAAGAATTAAAAACAGGGCAGGGCTTCCCTGGTGGGGCAGTGGTTGAGAGTCCACTCGCCGATGCAGGGGACGCGGGATAGAGCCCTGGTCCGGCAAGATCCCACATGCCACAGAGCAACTAAGCCCGTGCGCCACAACTACTGAGCCCACGCTCTAGAGCCTGTGCTCTGCGACAAGAGAAGCCATCGCAATGAGAAACCCAAGCAGCACAACGAAGAGTAGCCCCCACTCGCCACAACTAGAGAAAGCCCGCATGCAGTCATGAAGACACAATGCAGCAAAAAATAAAACTAAGTAGAATAAATATATTAAAAATTAAAACGAGAATGAAAGTAGAATACTCTCTAACACCATACACAAAAATAAACTCCAACCAGATGAAAGATCTACACCTAAGGACGGATACTCTAAATCACATGAGGAAAATATAGGGAGAACACGCTCTGACATAAATCTCAGCAAGTTCTTTTCCGATCCATCTCTTAGAGTAGTGAACAAGAAAACAAAAATAAACAAACGGGACCTAATGCAACTTAAAGCGTTTGCACAGCAAAGGAAACCCGAAACAAAACAAAAAGACAACCCTCAGAACGGGAACAAATATTTGCAAACGAAGAGGCCCACAAGGAATTAATCTCCAAAACACACAAACAGCTCCTGCAGATCAATATCAAAAGAACAAAAAAAACAATCAAAAATAAGCACAAGATCTAAATGGACGTCTCTCCAAAGAAGACATAGTGATGGCCATTAAGCACATGAAAAGATGCTCAGCATCGCTAATTATGAGAGACACGCAAATCAAAACGACAATGAGGTATCACCTCTCACAGGTCATCATCAAAAAATCTGCAACAAGAAATGCTGGACAGGCTGTGGAGCAAAGGGAACCCTCCTACACTGTCAGTGGGAATGCAAATCGATACATCCACTATGGAGAACAGTATGGAGGTTCCTTAAGAAATGAAACATAGAACTAGCATGTGACCCAGCAGTCTCACCCTCGGGGGAAGATCTCGAGGGAACCAAAATTTTAAAAGACACGTGAACGCCAACGATCATGGCAGCACTCTGCACGATAGCCAAGACATGCAAGCAAACTAAGCATATGAGGACAGGTGCACGGATAAAGAAGATAGGGTCTGGGAACACAGTGGAATATTACTCAGCCATGAATAAACATGAAATCATGGCATTTCCAGCCATGGGAAAGCAGGTAGAGATGATCATACAAAGTGAAGTAAGTGAGACAGGGAAACACAAATATCATATGATATCACTTACACGTGGAATCTAAAAATGGATACAAATGAACTTCTTTACAAAACAGAAACAGCCTCACAGGCTTAGAAAGGAAACTTAGGGTTAGGAAAAGGGAAGCGTGGGGGGGGGCAGGGAGAAATTAGCAGGTCGAGATTAACACATGCACACTACTATTTATAAAATAATCAATGAGAACCCAGGGTGTAGCACAAGGAATCCTGCTCAACACTCCAATAACCTACTTGGGAAGAGAACTGGAAAAAGAATATGTACACATCTACATATAAGCGAATCAAGTTGCCGTCCAGCTAGGAAAAAAAAACCCCAAAACAACCCAGCAACATGGGAGATCACCTACGCTCCAATAAAAAATAAAAATTAAAAAAAGAAAAGAAAAGAAATTCCCCATCCATCTCCTCAGGCCTCTGTGACCCAGGCTGCTGTCACATCCCTGGAGCCGGAGCAGGTTGGGGGCCCAAAGCTGGACTGCCGTGGGAAGGAGGAAACTGAGGAGGATATGCCAGCCAATAAGCACCCCCGCCTTGGACCTGGAGTGCCTCTTCCCCTCTGCACGGGCCCACCGTCTCCAGCTCCCTGCTGCCCCTCCTACACAGAAACCAAGCCTAGTGCACTCAAAGGATGGTGGAGCCTCTGGGCTGGAAGAGCTTTGAAAATTCCCTTGGGCGCTCCGTCTCCTGCTGGTGGGGTTCCCACCTCCAGCCTCCCTCCTCACGGTCGCCCCACCTAAGGATGACAGCACCTCAGCAGAGCGGTGTTGCAGGAGTTGGGATCTGTCAGGGCACGGCGGGTGGGCGGTAAAGGGGAAGGGGGAAGAAGTCCTGAGACACAAGCCTTGGGTGTTTCTTAGGGCACATTCCACTCTGACAACCCAGGAACAGGACTTTCCCTCAGGCTCTGGTTGCCAAGTAACCAGAGTTGGGCTTGAAGACATGCTGCCGCCTTGTGGCCATTTCCCGTAACAACAACTTTAAAATTGGTGCTGAGTGGCATTTAATCTTCACAAGGCCTGTGGGGCTGTAAATGACACCTGCCCTCAAGAAATGCCCTGGGGCAAATCATCAGAAAATAATTCAAAACTGGGCCGATTTTCAAGAAGGTAATTTCGAGAGGTAAATTTTACTCACTCCGTATATTAAGAAAAAGCACATGGAAAGGGACTCAACATCTTTCATTATTAAAGAGATGCAAATCAAAACTACAATGGGGTATCACCTCACAACCGTCAGAATGGCCAAGCTCAAAAAAAAAATATCTCCAAAGAATAAATGCCGGAGAGGCCTTGGGGAAAACGGAATCATCCTCTGCTGCTGGTGGGGACGTAAACTGGCGCAGCCACTATGGAAAAGAGTATGGAGGTTCCTTAAAAAAGTAAACATCGTGTTACCATGTGACCCAGCAATCCCACTCCCGGGCTTAGCTCCAAAGACAATCCTAATTTGAAATGACACGGGCACCCCTGTTTTTCAGGGCAGCACTGATGACAATAGCCAGGACATAGAATCAAACGTAATGTTCATCCACAGGAAAATGAAGAATATGTAGCACACATATACGATGGAATACTACGCAGCCACAAAAAGGAACGAACTGATGCCATCTGCTGCAGCAATGATGGACACAGATCATACTCAGTGAAGTGACTCAGAGAGAGAAAGACAAATACCATTAGATATCACTTACAGGTGGAATCTGTAAGTTCAGACGCATGAACTAATTTACAAAACAGAAACAGACTCACAGACTTAGAAAACAAACTTATGATTATCAACAAGGAAAGTGACAGAAAAGTGATAAACTAGGAGGCTGACATTAAGAGATACACACTAGAATATATCAAAGACATAAACAACCAGAACCTACTGAGGAGCACAGGGAACTCTACTGAGCACAGTCTTATAACTTACATGGGAAAAGGACCCAAAGTATAATACATGTAAGACTGCATATAACTGAATCAAGTTCCCGTACATCTAAGATAAATGCAACACTGGACATCAACATTACTACAGTATAAAATATAAATTAAATTATAAGAAAAATAGAAAAGAAAAAGAAGAGTGGGGCGTGGAGAAATGCTGCCGCCTTGTGGCCGTTTTCCATAACAACAACTTTCAAACCTGTGCTGATGGGCACTGAATATTCACAAGGCCAAAGGGGTTGGAAAGAAAAAAAACACCTGCCCTCAAGAAACATCTGGGGGTAGGTCTTCGAAAAAGAATTAAAAACAGGGCAGGGCTTCCCTGGTGGGGCAGTGGTTGAGAGTCCACTCGCCGATGCAGGGGACGCGGGATAGAGCCCTGGTCCGGCAAGATCCCACATGCCACAGAGCAACTAAGCCCGTGCGCCACAACTACTGAGCCCACGCTCTAGAGCCTGTGCTCTGCGACAAGAGAAGCCATCGCAATGAGAAACCCAAGCAGCACAACGAAGAGTAGCCCCCACTCGCCACAACTAGAGAAAGCCCGCATGCAGTCATGAAGACACAATGCAGCAAAAAATAAAACTAAGTAGAATAAATATATTAAAAATTAAAACGAGAATGAAAGTAGAATACTCTCTAACACCATACACAAAAATAAACTCCAACCAGATGAAAGATCTACACCTAAGGACGGATACTCTAAATCACATGAGGAAAATATAGGGAGAACACGCTCTGACATAAATCTCAGCAAGTTCTTTTCCGATCCATCTCTTAGAGTAGTGAACAAGAAAACAAAAATAAACAAACGGGACCTAATGCAACTTAAAGCGTTTGCACAGCAAAGGAAACCCGAAACAAAACAAAAAGACAACCCTCAGAACGGGAACAAATATTTGCAAACGAAGAGGCCCACAAGGAATTAATCTCCAAAACACACAAACAGCTCCTGCAGATCAATATCAAAAGAACAAAAAAAACAATCAAAAATAAGCACAAGATCTAAATGGACGTCTCTCCAAAGAAGACATAGTGATGGCCATTAAGCACATGAAAAGATGCTCAGCATCGCTAATTATGAGAGACACGCAAATCAAAACGACAATGAGGTATCACCTCTCACAGGTCATCATCAAAAAATCTGCAACAAGAAATGCTGGACAGGCTGTGGAGCAAAGGGAACCCTCCTACACTGTCAGTGGGAATGCAAATCGATACATCCACTATGGAGAACAGTATGGAGGTTCCTTAAGAAATGAAACATAGAACTAGCATGTGACCCAGCAGTCTCACCCTCGGGGGAAGATCTCGAGGGAACCAAAATTTTAAAAGACACGTGAACGCCAACGATCATGGCAGCACTCTGCACGATAGCCAAGACATGCAAGCAAACTAAGCATATGAGGACAGGTGCACGGATAAAGAAGATAGGGTCTGGGAACACAGTGGAATATTACTCAGCCATGAATAAACATGAAATCATGGCATTTCCAGCCATGGGAAAGCAGGTAGAGATGATCATACAAAGTGAAGTAAGTGAGACAGGGAAACACAAATATCATATGATATCACTTACACGTGGAATCTAAAAATGGATACAAATGAACTTCTTTACAAAACAGAAACAGCCTCACAGGCTTAGAAAGGAAACTTAGGGTTAGGAAAAGGGAAGCGTGGGGGGGGGCAGGGAGAAATTAGCAGGTCGAGATTAACACATGCACACTACTATTTATAAAATAATCAATGAGAACCCAGGGTGTAGCACAAGGAATCCTACTCAACACTCCAATAACCTACTTGGGAAGAGAACTGGAAAAAGAATATGTACACATCTACATATAAGTGAATCAAGTTGCCGTCCAGCTAGGAAAAAAAAACCCCAAAACAACCCAGCAACATGGGAGATCACCTACGCTCCAATAAAAAATAAAAATTAAAAAAAGAAAAGAAAAGAAATTCCCCATCCATCTCCTCAGGCCTCTGTGACCCAGGCTGCTGTCACATCCCTGGAGCCGGAGCAGGTTGGGGGCCCAAAGCTGGACTGCCGTGGGAAGGAGGAAACTGAGGAGGATATGCCAGCCAATAAGCACCCCCGCCTTGGACCTGGAGTGCCTCTTCCCCTCTGCACGGGCCCACCGTCTCCAGCTCCCTGCTGCCCCTCCTACACAGAAACCAAGCCTAGTGCACTCAAAGGATGGTGGAGCCTCTGGGCTGGAAGAGCTTTGAAAATTCCCTTGGGCGCTCCGTCTCCTGCTGGTGGGGTTCCCACCTCCAGCCTCCCTCCTCACGGTCGCCCCACCTAAGGATGACAGCACCTCAGCAGAGCGGTGTTGCAGGAGTTGGGATCTGTCAGGGCACGGCGGGTGGGCGGTAAAGGGGAAGGGGGAAGAAGTCCTGAGACACAAGCCTTGGGTGTTTCTTAGGGCACATTCCACTCTGACAACCCAGGAACAGGACTTTCCCTCAGGCTCTGGTTGCCAAGTAACCAGAGTTGGGCTTGAAGACATGCTGCCGCCTTGTGGCCATTTCCCGTAACAACAACTTTAAAATTGGTGCTGAGTGGCATTTAATCTTCACAAGGCCTGTGGGGCTGTAAATGACACCTGCCCTCAAGAAATGCCCTGGGGCAAATCATCAGAAAATAATTCAAAACTGGGCCGATTTTCAAGAAGGTAATTTCGAGAGGTAAATTTTACTCACTCCGTATATTAAGAAAAAGCACATGGAAAGGGACTCAACATCTTTCATTATTAAAGAGATGCAAATCAAAACTACAATGGGGTATCACCTCACAACCGTCAGAATGGCCAAGCTCAAAAAAAAAATATCTCCAAAGAATAAATGCCGGAGAGGCCTTGGGGAAAACGGAATCATCCTCTGCTGCTGGTGGGGACGTAAACTGGCGCAGCCACTATGGAAAAGAGTATGGAGGTTCCTTAAAAAAGTAAACATCGTGTTACCATGTGACCCAGCAATCCCACTCCCGGGCTTAGCTCCAAAGACAATCCTAATTTGAAATGACACGGGCACCCCTGTTTTTCAGGGCAGCGCTGATGACAATAGCCAGGACATAGAATCAAACGTAATGTTCATCCACAGGAAAATGAAGAATATGTAGCACACATATACGATGGAATACTACGCAGCCACAAAAAGGAACGAACTGATGCCATCTGCTGCAGCAATGATGGACACAGATCATACTCAGTGAAGTGACTCAGAGAGAGAAAGACAAATACCATTAGATATCACTTACAGGTGGAATCTGTAAGTTCAGACGCATGAACTAATTTACAAAACAGAAACAGACTCACAGACTTAGAAAACAAACTTATGATTATCAACAAGGAAAGTGACAGAAAAGTGATAAACTAGGAGGCTGACATTAAGAGATACACACTAGAATATATCAAAGACATAAACAACCAGAACCTACTGAGGAGCACAGGGAACTCTACTGAGCACAGTCTTATAACTTACATGGGAAAAGGACCCAAAGTATAATACATGTAAGACTGCATATAACTGAATCAAGTTCCCGTACATCTAAGATAAATGCAACACTGGACATCAACATTACTACAGTATAAAATATAAATTAAATTATAAGAAAAATAGAAAAGAAAAAGAAGAGTGGGGCGTGGAGAAATGCTGCCGCCTTGTGGCCGTTTTCCATAACAACAACTTTCAAACCTGTGCTGATGGGCACTGAATATTCACAAGGCCAAAGGGGTTGGAAAGAAAAAAAACACCTGCCCTCAAGAAACATCTGGGGGTAGGTCTTCGAAAAAGAATTAAAAACAGGGCAGGGCTTCCCTGGTGGGGCAGTGGTTGAGAGTCCACTCGCCGATGCAGGGGACGCGGGATAGAGCCCTGGTCCGGCAAGATCCCACATGCCACAGAGCAACTAAGCCCGTGCGCCACAACTACTGAGCCCACGCTCTAGAGCCTGTGCTCTGCGACAAGAGAAGCCATCGCAATGAGAAACCCAAGCAGCACAACGAAGAGTAGCCCCCACTCGCCACAACTAGAGAAAGCCCGCATGCAGTCATGAAGACACAATGCAGCAAAAAATAAAACTAAGTAGAATAAATATATTAAAAATTAAAACGAGAATGAAAGTAGAATACTCTCTAACACCATACACAAAAATAAACTCCAACCAGATGAAAGATCTACACCTAAGGACGGATACTCTAAATCACATGAGGAAAATATAGGGAGAACACGCTCTGACATAAATCTCAGCAAGTTCTTTTCCGATCCATCTCTTAGAGTAGTGAACAAGAAAACAAAAATAAACAAACGGGACCTAATGCAACTTAAAGCATTTGCACAGCAAAGGAAACCCGAAACAAAACAAAAAGACAACCCTCAGAACGGGAACAAATATTTGCAAACGAAGAGGCCCACAAGGAATTAATCTCCAAAACACACAAACAGCTCCTGCAGATCAATATCAAAAGAACAAAAAAAACAATCAAAAATAAGCACAAGATCTAAATGGACGTCTCTCCAAAGAAGACATAGTGATGGCCATTAAGCACATGAAAAGATGCTCAGCATCGCTAATTATGAGAGACACGCAAATCAAAACGACAATGAGGTATCACCTCTCACAGGTCATCATCAAAAAATCTGCAACAAGAAATGCTGGACAGGCTGTGGAGCAAAGGGAACCCTCCTACACTGTCAGTGGGAATGCAAATCGATACATCCACTATGGAGAACAGTATGGAGGTTCCTTAAGAAATGAAACATAGAACTAGCATGTGACCCAGCAGTCTCACCCTCGGGGGAAGATCTCGAGGGAACCAAAATTTTAAAAGACACGTGAACGCCAACGATCATGGCAGCACTCTGCACGATAGCCAAGACATGCAAGCAAACTAAGCATATGAGGACAGGTGCACGGATAAAGAAGATAGGGTCTGGGAACACAGTGGAATATTACTCAGCCATGAATAAACATGAAATCATGGCATTTCCAGCCATGGGAAAGCAGGTAGAGATGATCATACAAAGTGAAGTAAGTGAGACAGGGAAACACAAATATCATATGATATCACTTACACGTGGAATCTAAAAATGGATACAAATGAACTTCTTTACAAAACAGAAACAGCCTCACAGGCTTAGAAAGGAAACTTAGGGTTAGGAAAAGGGAAGCGTGGGGGGGGGCAGGGAGAAATTAGCAGGTCGAGATTAACACATGCACACTACTATTTATAAAATAATCAATGAGAACCCAGGGTGTAGCACAAGGAATCCTACTCAACACTCCAATAACCTACTTGGGAAGAGAACTGGAAAAAGAATATGTACACATCTACATATAAGTGAATCAAGTTGCCGTCCAGCTAGGAAAAAAAAACCCCAAAACAACCCAGCAACATGGGAGATCACCTACGCTCCAATAAAAAATAAAAATTAAAAAAAGAAAAGAAAAGAAATTCCCCATCCATCTCCTCAGGCCTCTGTGACCCAGGCTGCTGTCACATCCCTGGAGCCGGAGCAGGTTGGGGGCCCAAAGCTGGACTGCCGTGGGAAGGAGGAAACTGAGGAGGATATGCCAGCCAATAAGCACCCCCGCCTTGGACCTGGAGTGCCTCTTCCCCTCTGCACGGGCCCACCGTCTCCAGCTCCCTGCTGCCCCTCCTACACAGAAACCAAGCCTAGTGCACTCAAAGGATGGTGGAGCCTCTGGGCTGGAAGAGCTTTGAAAATTCCCTTGGGCGCTCCGTCTCCTGCTGGTGGGGTTCCCACCTCCAGCCTCCCTCCTCACGGTCGCCCCACCTAAGGATGACAGCACCTCAGCAGAGCGGTGTTGCAGGAGTTGGGATCTGTCAGGGCACGGCGGGTGGGCGGTAAAGGGGAAGGGGGAAGAAGTCCTGAGACACAAGCCTTGGGTGTTTCTTAGGGCACATTCCACTCTGACAACCCAGGAACAGGACTTTCCCTCAGGCTCTGGTTGCCAAGTAACCAGAGTTGGGCTTGAAGACATGCTGCCGCCTTGTGGCCATTTCCCGTAACAACAACTTTAAAATTGGTGCTGAGTGGCATTTAATCTTCACAAGGCCTGTGGGGCTGTAAATGACACCTGCCCTCAAGAAATGCCCTGGGGCAAATCATCAGAAAATAATTCAAAACTGGGCCGATTTTCAAGAAGGTAATTTCGAGAGGTAAATTTTACTCACTCCGTATATTAAGAAAAAGCACATGGAAAGGGACTCAACATCTTTCATTATTAAAGAGATGCAAATCAAAACTACAATGGGGTATCACCTCACAACCGTCAGAATGGCCAAGCTCAAAAAAAAAATATCTCCAAAGAATAAATGCCGGAGAGGCCTTGGGGAAAACGGAATCATCCTCTGCTGCTGGTGGGGACGTAAACTGGCGCAGCCACTATGGAAAAGAGTATGGAGGTTCCTTAAAAAAGTAAACATCGTGTTACCATGTGACCCAGCAATCCCACTCCCGGGCTTAGCTCCAAAGACAATCCTAATTTGAAATGACACGGGCACCCCTGTTTTTCAGGGCAGCGCTGATGACAATAGCCAGGACATAGAATCAAACGTAATGTTCATCCACAGGAAAATGAAGAATATGTAGCACACATATACGATGGAATACTACGCAGCCACAAAAAGGAACGAACTGATGCCATCTGCTGCAGCAATGATGGACACAGATCATACTCAGTGAAGTGACTCAGAGAGAGAAAGACAAATACCATTAGATATCACTTACAGGTGGAATCTGTAAGTTCAGACGCATGAACTAATTTACAAAACAGAAACAGACTCACAGACTTAGAAAACAAACTTATGATTATCAACAAGGAAAGTGACAGAAAAGTGATAAACTAGGAGGCTGACATTAAGAGATACACACTAGAATATATCAAAGACATAAACAACCAGAACCTACTGAGGAGCACAGGGAACTCTACTGAGCACAGTCTTATAACTTACATGGGAAAAGGACCCAAAGTATAATACATGTAAGACTGCATATAACTGAATCAAGTTCCCGTACATCTAAGATAAATGCAACACTGGACATCAACATTACTACAGTATAAAATATAAATTAAATTATAAGAAAAATAGAAAAGAAAAAGAAGAGTGGGGCGTGGAGAAATGCTGCCGCCTTGTGGCCGTTTTCCATAACAACAACTTTCAAACCTGTGCTGATGGGCACTGAATATTCACAAGGCCAAAGGGGTTGGAAAGAAAAAAAACACCTGCCCTCAAGAAACATCTGGGGGTAGGTCTTCGAAAAAGAATTAAAAACAGGGCAGGGCTTCCCTGGTGGGGCAGTGGTTGAGAGTCCACTCGCCGATGCAGGGGACGCGGGATAGAGCCCTGGTCCGGCAAGATCCCACATGCCACAGAGCAACTAAGCCCGTGCGCCACAACTACTGAGCCCACGCTCTAGAGCCTGTGCTCTGCGACAAGAGAAGCCATCGCAATGAGAAACCCAAGCAGCACAACGAAGAGTAGCCCCCACTCGCCACAACTAGAGAAAGCCCGCATGCAGTCATGAAGACACAATGCAGCAAAAAATAAAACTAAGTAGAATAAATATATTAAAAATTAAAACGAGAATGAAAGTAGAATACTCTCTAACACCATACACAAAAATAAACTCCAACCAGATGAAAGATCTACACCTAAGGACGGATACTCTAAATCACATGAGGAAAATATAGGGAGAACACGCTCTGACATAAATCTCAGCAAGTTCTTTTCCGATCCATCTCTTAGAGTAGTGAACAAGAAAACAAAAATAAACAAACGGGACCTAATGCAACTTAAAGCGTTTGCACAGCAAAGGAAACCCGAAACAAAACAAAAAGACAACCCTCAGAACGGGAACAAATATTTGCAAACGAAGAGGCCCACAAGGAATTAATCTCCAAAACACACAAACAGCTCCTGCAGATCAATATCAAAAGAACAAAAAAAACAATCAAAAATAAGCACAAGATCTAAATGGACGTCTCTCCAAAGAAGACATAGTGATGGCCATTAAGCACATGAAAAGATGCTCAGCATCGCTAATTATGAGAGACACGCAAATCAAAACGACAATGAGGTATCACCTCTCACAGGTCATCATCAAAAAATCTGCAACAAGAAATGCTGGACAGGCTGTGGAGCAAAGGGAACCCTCCTACACTGTCAGTGGGAATGCAAATCGATACATCCACTATGGAGAACAGTATGGAGGTTCCTTAAGAAATGAAACATAGAACTAGCATGTGACCCAGCAGTCTCACCCTCGGGGGAAGATCTCGAGGGAACCAAAATTTTAAAAGACACGTGAACGCCAACGATCATGGCAGCACTCTGCACGATAGCCAAGACATGCAAGCAAACTAAGCATATGAGGACAGGTGCACGGATAAAGAAGATAGGGTCTGGGAACACAGTGGAATATTACTCAGCCATGAATAAACATGAAATCATGGCATTTCCAGCCATGGGAAAGCAGGTAGAGATGATCATACAAAGTGAAGTAAGTGAGACAGGGAAACACAAATATCATATGATATCACTTACACGTGGAATCTAAAAATGGATACAAATGAACTTCTTTACAAAACAGAAACAGCCTCACAGGCTTAGAAAGGAAACTTAGGGTTAGGAAAAGGGAAGCGTGGGGGGGGCAGGGAGAAATTAGCAGGTCGAGATTAACACATGCACACTACTATTTATAAAATAATCAATGAGAACCCAGGGTGTAGCACAAGGAATCCTACTCAACACTCCAATAACCTACTTGGGAAGAGAACTGGAAAAAGAATATGTACACATCTACATATAAGTGAATCAAGTTGCCGTCCAGCTAGGAAAAAAAAACCCCAAAACAACCCAGCAACATGGGAGATCACCTACGCTCCAATAAAAAATAAAAATTAAAAAAAGAAAAGAAAAGAAATTCCCCATCCATCTCCTCAGGCCTCTGTGACCCAGGCTGCTGTCACATCCCTGGAGCCGGAGCAGGTTGGGGGCCCAAAGCTGGACTGCCGTGGGAAGGAGGAAACTGAGGAGGATATGCCAGCCAATAAGCACCCCCGCCTTGGACCTGGAGTGCCTCTTCCCCTCTGCACGGGCCCACCGTCTCCAGCTCCCTGCTGCCCCTCCTACACAGAAACCAAGCCTAGTGCACTCAAAGGATGGTGGAGCCTCTGGGCTGGAAGAGCTTTGAAAATTCCCTTGGGCGCTCCGTCTCCTGCTGGTGGGGTTCCCACCTCCAGCCTCCCTCCTCACGGTCGCCCCACCTAAGGATGACAGCACCTCAGCAGAGCGGTGTTGCAGGAGTTGGGATCTGTCAGGGCACGGCGGGTGGGCGGTAAAGGGGAAGGGGGAAGAAGTCCTGAGACACAAGCCTTGGGTGTTTCTTAGGGCACATTCCACTCTGACAACCCAGGAACAGGACTTTCCCTCAGGCTCTGGTTGCCAAGTAACCAGAGTTGGGCTTGAAGACATGCTGCCGCCTTGTGGCCATTTCCCGTAACAACAACTTTAAAATTGGTGCTGAGTGGCATTTAATCTTCACAAGGCCTGTGGGGCTGTAAATGACACCTGCCCTCAAGAAATGACCTGGGGCAAATCATCAGAAAATAATTCAAAACTGGGCCGATTTTCAAGAAGGTAATTTCGAGAGGTAAATTTTACTCACTCCGTATATTAAGAAAAAGCACATGGAAAGGGACTCAACAGCTTTCATTATTAAAGAGATGCAAATCAAAACTACAATGGGGTATCACCTCACAACCGTCAGAATGGCCAAGCTCAAAAAAAAAATATCTCCAAAGAATAAATGCCGGAGAGGCCTTGGGGAAAACGGAATCATCCTCTGCTGCTGGTGGGGACGTAAACTGGCGCAGCCACTATGGAAAAGAGTACGGAGGTTCCTTAAAAAAGTAAACATCGTGTTACCATGTGACCCAGCAATCCCACTCCCGGGCTTAGCTCCAAAGACAATCCTAATTTGAAATGACACGGGCACCCCTGTTTTTCAGGGCAGCGCTGATGACAATAGCCAGGACATAGAATCAAACGTAATGTTCATCCACAGGAAAATGAAGAATATGTAGCACACATATACGATGGAATACTACGCAGCCACAAAAAGGAACGAACTGATGCCATCTGCTGCAGCAATGATGGACACAGATCATACTCAGTGAAGTGACTCAGAGAGAGAAAGACAAATACCATTAGATATCACTTACAGGTGGAATCTGTAAGTTCAGACGCATGAACTAATTTACAAAACAGAAACAGACTCACAGACTTAGAAAACAAACTTATGATTATCAACAAGGAAAGTGACAGAAAAGTGATAAACTAGGAGGCTGACATTAAGAGATACACACTAGAATATATCAAAGACATAAACAACCAGAACCTACTGAGGAGCACAGGGAACTCTACTGAGCACAGTCTTATAACTTACATGGGAAAAGGACCCAAAGTATAATACATGTAAGACTGCATATAACTGAATCAAGTTCCCGTACATCTAAGATAAATGCAACACTGGACATCAACATTACTACAGTATAAAATATAAATTAAATTATAAGAAAAATAGAAAAGAAAAAGAAGAGTGGGGCGTGGAGAAATGCTGCCGCCTTGTGGCCGTTTTCCATAACAACAACTTTCAAACCTGTGCTGATGGGCACTGAATATTCACAAGGCCAAAGGGGTTGGAAAGAAAAAAAACACCTGCCCTCAAGAAACATCTGGGGGTAGGTCTTCGAAAAAGAATTAAAAACAGGGCAGGGCTTCCCTGGTGGGGCAGTGGTTGAGAGTCCACTCGCCGATGCAGGGGACGCGGGATAGAGCCCTGGTCCGGCAAGATCCCACATGCCACAGAGCAACTAAGCCCGTGCGCCACAACTACTGAGCCCACGCTCTAGAGCCTGTGCTCTGCGACAAGAGAAGCCATCGCAATGAGAAACCCAAGCAGCACAACGAAGAGTAGCCCCCACTCGCCACAACTAGAGAAAGCCCGCATGCAGTCATGAAGACACAATGCAGCAAAAAATAAAACTAAGTAGAATAAATATATTAAAAATTAAAACGAGAATGAAAGTAGAATACTCTCTAACACCATACACAAAAATAAACTCCAACCAGATGAAAGATCTACACCTAAGGACGGATACTCTAAATCACATGAGGAAAATATAGGGAGAACACGCTCTGACATAAATCTCAGCAAGTTCTTTTCCGATCCATCTCTTAGAGTAGTGAACAAGAAAACAAAAATAAACAAACGGGACCTAATGCAACTTAAAGCGTTTGCACAGCAAAGGAAACCCGAAACAAAACAAAAAGACAACCCTCAGAACGGGAACAAATATTTGCAAACGAAGAGGCCCACAAGGAATTAATCTCCAAAACACACAAACAGCTCCTGCAGATCAATATCAAAAGAACAAAAAAAACAATCAAAAATAAGCACAAGATCTAAATGGACGTCTCTCCAAAGAAGACATAGTGATGGCCATTAAGCACATGAAAAGATGCTCAGCATCGCTAATTATGAGAGACACGCAAATCAAAACGACAATGAGGTATCACCTCTCACAGGTCATCATCAAAAAATCTGCAACAAGAAATGCTGGACAGGCTGTGGAGCAAAGGGAACCCTCCTACACTGTCAGTGGGAATGCAAATCGATACATCCACTATGGAGAACAGTATGGAGGTTCCTTAAGAAATGAAACATAGAACTAGCATGTGACCCAGCAGTCTCACCCTCGGGGGAAGATCTCGAGGGAACCAAAATTTTAAAAGACACGTGAACGCCAACGATCATGGCAGCACTCTGCACGATAGCCAAGACATGCAAGCAAACTAAGCATATGAGGACAGGTGCACGGATAAAGAAGATAGGGTCTGGGAACACAGTGGAATATTACTCAGCCATGAATAAACATGAAATCATGGCATTTCCAGCCATGGGAAAGCAGGTAGAGATGATCATACAAAGTGAAGTAAGTGAGACAGGGAAACACAAATATCATATGATATCACTTACACGTGGAATCTAAAAATGGATACAAATGAACTTCTTTACAAAACAGAAACAGCCTCACAGGCTTAGAAAGGAAACTTAGGGTTAGGAAAAGGGAAGCGTGGGGGGGGGCAGGGAGAAATTAGCAGGTCGAGATTAACACATGCACACTACTATTTATAAAATAATCAATGAGAACCCAGGGTGTAGCACAAGGAATCCTACTCAACACTCCAATAACCTACTTGGGAAGAGAACTGGAAAAAGAATATGTACACATCTACATATAAGTGAATCAAGTTGCCGTCCAGCTAGGAAAAAAAAACCCCAAAACAACCCAGCAACATGGGAGATCACCTACGCTCCAATAAAAAATAAAAATTAAAAAAAGAAAAGAAAAGAAATTCCCCATCCATCTCCTCAGGCCTCTGTGACCCAGGCTGCTGTCACATCCCTGGAGCCGGAGCAGGTTGGGGGCCCAAAGCTGGACTGCCGTGGGAAGGAGGAAACTGAGGAGGATATGCCAGCCAATAAGCACCCCCGCCTTGGACCTGGAGTGCCTCTTCCCCTCTGCACGGGCCCACCGTCTCCAGCTCCCTGCTGCCCCTCCTACACAGAAACCAAGCCTAGTGCACTCAAAGGATGGTGGAGCCTCTGGGCTGGAAGAGCTTTGAAAATTCCCTTGGGCGCTCCGTCTCCTGCTGGTGGGGTTCCCACCTCCAGCCTCCCTCCTCACGGTCGCCCCACCTAAGGATGACAGCACCTCAGCAGAGCGGTGTTGCAGGAGTTGGGATCTGTCAGGGCACGGCGGGTGGGCGGTAAAGGGGAAGGGGGAAGAAGTCCTGAGACACAAGCCTTGGGTGTTTCTTAGGGCACATTCCACTCTGACAACCCAGGAACAGGACTTTCCCTCAGGCTCTGGTTGCCAAGTAACCAGAGTTGGGCTTGAAGACATGCTGCCGCCTTGTGGCCATTTCCCGTAACAACAACTTTAAAATTGGTGCTGAGTGGCATTTAATCTTCACAAGGCCTGTGGGGCTGTAAATGACACCTGCCCTCAAGAAATGCCCTGGGGCAAATCATCAGAAAATAATTCAAAACTGGGCCGATTTTCAAGAAGGTAATTTCGAGAGGTAAATTTTACTCACTCCGTATATTAAGAAAAAGCACATGGAAAGGGACTCAACATCTTTCATTATTAAAGAGATGCAAATCAAAACTACAATGGGGTATCACCTCACAACCGTCAGAATGGCCAAGCTCAAAAAAAAAATATCTCCAAAGAATAAATGCCGGAGAGGCCTTGGGGAAAACGGAATCATCCTCTGCTGCTGGTGGGGACGTAAACTGGCGCAGCCACTATGGAAAAGAGTATGGAGGTTCCTTAAAAAAGTAAACATCGTGTTACCATGTGACCCAGCAATCCCACTCCCGGGCTTAGCTCCAAAGACAATCCTAATTTGAAATGACACGGGCACCCCTGTTTTTCAGGGCAGCGCTGATGACAATAGCCAGGACATAGAATCAAACGTAATGTTCATCCACAGGAAAATGAAGAATATGTAGCACACATATACGATGGAATACTACGCAGCCACAAAAAGGAACGAACTGATGCCATCTGCTGCAGCAATGATGGACACAGATCATACTCAGTGAAGTGACTCAGAGAGAGAAAGACAAATACCATTAGATATCACTTACAGGTGGAATCTGTAAGTTCAGACGCATGAACTAATTTACAAAACAGAAACAGACTCACAGACTTAGAAAACAAACTTATGATTATCAACAAGGAAAGTGACAGAAAAGTGATGAACTAGGAGGCTGACATTAAGAGATACACACTAGAATATATCAAAGACATAAACAACCAGAACCTACTGAGGAGCACAGGGAACTCTACTGAGCACAGTCTTATAACTTACATGGGAAAAGGACCCAAAGTATAATACATGTAAGACTGCATATAACTGAATCAAGTTCCCGTACATCTAAGATAAATGCAACACTGGACATCAACATTACTACAGTATAAAATATAAATTAAATTATAAGAAAAATAGAAAAGAAAAAGAAGAGTGGGGCGTGGAGAAATGCTGCCGCCTTGTGGCCGTTTTCCATAACAACAACTTTCAAACCTGTGCTGATGGGCACTGAATATTCACAAGGCCAAAGGGGTTGGAAAGAAAAAAAACACCTGCCCTCAAGAAACATCTGGGGGTAGGTCTTCGAAAAAGAATTAAAAACAGGGCAGGGCTTCCCTGGTGGGGCAGTGGTTGAGAGTCCACTCGCCGATGCAGGGGACGCGGGATAGAGCCCTGGTCCGGCAAGATCCCACATGCCACAGAGCAACTAAGCCCGTGCGCCACAACTACTGAGCCCACGCTCTAGAGCCTGTGCTCTGCGACAAGAGAAGCCATCGCAATGAGAAACCCAAGCAGCACAACGAAGAGTAGCCCCCACTCGCCACAACTAGAGAAAGCCCGCATGCAGTCATGAAGACACAATGCAGCAAAAAATAAAACTAAGTAGAATAAATATATTAAAAATTAAAACGAGAATGAAAGTAGAATACTCTCTAACACCATACACAAAAATAAACTCCAACCAGATGAAAGATCTACACCTAAGGACGGATACTCTAAATCACATGAGGAAAATATAGGGAGAACACGCTCTGACATAAATCTCAGCAAGTTCTTTTCCGATCCATCTCTTAGAGTAGTGAACAAGAAAACAAAAATAAACAAACGGGACCTAATGCAACTTAAAGCGTTTGCACAGCAAAGGAAACCCGAAACAAAACAAAAAGACAACCCTCAGAACGGGAACAAATATTTGCAAACGAAGAGGCCCACAAGGAATTAATCTCCAAAACACACAAACAGCTCCTGCAGATCAATATCAAAAGAACAAAAAAAACAATCAAAAATAAGCACAAGATCTAAATGGACGTCTCTCCAAAGAAGACATAGTGATGGCCATTAAGCACATGAAAAGATGCTCAGCATCGCTAATTATGAGAGACACGCAAATCAAAACGACAATGAGGTATCACCTCTCACAGGTCATCATCAAAAAATCTGCAACAAGAAATGCTGGACAGGCTGTGGAGCAAAGGGAACCCTCCTACACTGTCAGTGGGAATGCAAATCGATACATCCACTATGGAGAACAGTATGGAGGTTCCTTAAGAAATGAAACATAGAACTAGCATGTGACCCAGCAGTCTCACCCTCGGGGGAAGATCTCGAGGGAACCAAAATTTTAAAAGACACGTGAACGCCAACGATCATGGCAGCACTCTGCACGATAGCCAAGACATGCAAGCAAACTAAGCATATGAGGACAGGTGCACGGATAAAGAAGATAGGGTCTGGGAACACAGTGGAATATTACTCAGCCATGAATAAACATGAAATCATGGCATTTCCAGCCATGGGAAAGCAGGTAGAGATGATCATACAAAGTGAAGTAAGTGAGACAGGGAAACACAAATATCATATGATATCACTTACACGTGGAATCTAAAAATGGATACAAATGAACTTCTTTACAAAACAGAAACAGCCTCACAGGCTTAGAAAGGAAACTTAGGGTTAGGAAAAGGGAAGCGTGGGGGGGGGCAGGGAGAAATTAGCAGGTCGAGATTAACACATGCACACTACTATTTATAAAATAATCAATGAGAACCCAGGGTGTAGCACAAGGAATCCTACTCAACACTCCAATAACCTACTTGGGAAGAGAACTGGAAAAAGAATATGTACACATCTACATATAAGTGAATCAAGTTGCCGTCCAGCTAGGAAAAAAAAACCCCAAAACAACCCAGCAACATGGGAGATCACCTACGCTCCAATAAAAAATAAAAATTAAAAAAAGAAAAGAAAAGAAATTCCCCATCCATCTCCTCAGGCCTCTGTGACCCAGGCTGCTGTCACATCCCTGGAGCCGGAGCAGGTTGGGGGCCCAAAGCTGGACTGCCGTGGGAAGGAGGAAACTGAGGAGGATATGCCAGCCAATAAGCACCCCCGCCTTGGACCTGGAGTGCCTCTTCCCCTCTGCACGGGCCCACCGTCTCCAGCTCCCTGCTGCCCCTCCTACACAGAAACCAAGCCTAGTGCACTCAAAGGATGGTGGAGCCTCTGGGCTGGAAGAGCTTTGAAAATTCCCTTGGGCGCTCCGTCTCCTGCTGGTGGGGTTCCCACCTCCAGCCTCCCTCCTCACGGTCGCCCCACCTAAGGATGACAGCACCTCAGCAGAGCGGTGTTGCAGGAGTTGGGATCTGTCAGGGCACGGCGGGTGGGCGGTAAAGGGGAAGGGGGAAGAACTCCTGAGACACAAGCCTTGGGTGTTTCTTAGGGCACATTCCACTCTGACAACCCAGGAACAGGACTTTCCCTCAGGCTCTGGTTGCCAAGTAACCAGAGTTGGGCTTGAAGACATGCTGCCGCCTTGTGGCCATTTCCCGTAACAACAACTTTAAAATTGGTGCTGAGTGGCATTTAATCTTCACAAGGCCTGTGGGGCTGTAAATGACACCTGCCCTCAAGAAATGACCTGGGGCAAATCATCAGAAAATAATTCAAAACTGGGCCGATTTTCAAGAAGGTAATTTCGAGAGGTAAATTTTACTCACTCCGTATATTAAGAAAAAGCACATGGAAAGGGACTCAACATCTTTCATTATTAAAGAGATGCAAATCAAAACTACAATGGGGTATCACCTCACAACCGTCAGAATGGCCAAGCTCAAAAAAAAAATATCTCCAAAGAATAAATGCCGGAGAGGCCTTGGGGAAAACGGAATCATCCTCTGCTGCTGGTGGGGACGTAAACTGGCGCAGCCACTATGGAAAAGAGTATGGAGGTTCCTTAAAAAAGTAAACATCGTGTTACCATGTGACCCAGCAATCCCACTCCCGGGCTTAGCTCCAAAGACAATCCTAATTTGAAATGACACGGGCACCCCTGTTTTTCAGGGCAGCGCTGATGACAATAGCCAGGACATAGAATCAAACGTAATGTTCATCCACAGGAAAATGAAGAATATGTAGCACACATATACGATGGAATACTACGCAGCCACAAAAAGGAACGAACTGATGCCATCTGCTGCAGCAATGATGGACACAGATCATACTCAGTGAAGTGACTCAGAGAGAGAAAGACAAATACCATTAGATATCACTTACAGGTGGAATCTGTAAGTTCAGACGCATGAACTAATTTACAAAACAGAAACAGACTCACAGACTTAGAAAACAAACTTATGATTATCAACAAGGAAAGTGACAGAAAAGTGATAAACTAGGAGGCTGACATTAAGAGATACACACTAGAATATATCAAAGACATAAACAACCAGAACCTACTGAGGAGCACAGGGAACTCTACTGAGCACAGTCTTATAACTTACATGGGAAAAGGACCCAAAGTATAATACATGTAAGACTGCATATAACTGAATCAAGTTCCCGTACATCTAAGATAAATGCAACACTGGACATCAACATTACTACAGTATAAAATATAAATTAAATTATAAGAAAAATAGAAAAGAAAAAGAAGAGTGGGGCGTGGAGAAATGCTGCCGCCTTGTGGCCGTTTTCCATAACAACAACTTTCAAACCTGTGCTGATGGGCACTGAATATTCACAAGGCCAAAGGGGTTGGAAAGAAAAAAAACACCTGCCCTCAAGAAACATCTGGGGGTAGGTCTTCGAAAAAGAATTAAAAACAGGGCAGGGCTTCCCTGGTGGGGCAGTGGTTGAGAGTCCACTCGCCGATGCAGGGGACGCGGGATAGAGCCCTGGTCCGGCAAGATCCCACATGCCACAGAGCAACTAAGCCCGTGCGCCACAACTACTGAGCCCACGCTCTAGAGCCTGTGCTCTGCGACAAGAGAAGCCATCGCAATGAGAAACCCAAGCAGCACAACGAAGAGTAGCCCCCACTCGCCACAACTAGAGAAAGCCCGCATGCAGTCATGAAGACACAATGCAGCAAAAAATAAAACTAAGTAGAATAAATATATTAAAAATTAAAACGAGAATGAAAGTAGAATACTCTCTAACACCATACACAAAAATAAACTCCAACCAGATGAAAGATCTACACCTAAGGACGGATACTCTAAATCACATGAGGAAAATATAGGGAGAACACGCTCTGACATAAATCTCAGCAAGTTCTTTTCCGATCCATCTCTTAGAGTAGTGAACAAGAAAACAAAAATAAACAAACGGGACCTAATGCAACTTAAAGCGTTTGCACAGCAAAGGAAACCCGAAACAAAACAAAAAGACAACCCTCAGAACGGGAACAAATATTTGCAAACGAAGAGGCCCACAAGGAATTAATCTCCAAAACACACAAACAGCTCCTGCAGATCAATATCAAAAGAACAAAAAAAACAATCAAAAATAAGCACAAGATCTAAATGGACGTCTCTCCAAAGAAGACATAGTGATGGCCATTAAGCACATGAAAAGATGCTCAGCATCGCTAATTATGAGAGACACGCAAATCAAAACGACAATGAGGTATCACCTCTCACAGGTCATCATCAAAAAATCTGCAACAAGAAATGCTGGACAGGCTGTGGAGCAAAGGGAACCCTCCTACACTGTCAGTGGGAATGCAAATCGATACATCCACTATGGAGAACAGTATGGAGGTTCCTTAAGAAATGAAACATAGAACTAGCATGTGACCCAGCAGTCTCACCCTCGGGGGAAGATCTCGAGGGAACCAAAATTTTAAAAGACACGTGAACGCCAACGATCATGGCAGCACTCTGCACGATAGCCAAGACATGCAAGCAAACTAAGCATATGAGGACAGGTGCACGGATAAAGAAGATAGGGTCTGGGAACACAGTGGAATATTACTCAGCCATGAATAAACATGAAATCATGGCATTTCCAGCCATGGGAAAGCAGGTAGAGATGATCATACAAAGTGAAGTAAGTGAGACAGGGAAACACAAATATCATATGATATCACTTACACGTGGAATCTAAAAATGGATACAAATGAACTTCTTTACAAAACAGAAACAGCCTCACAGGCTTAGAAAGGAAACTTAGGGTTAGGAAAAGGGAAGCGTGGGGGGGGGCAGGGAGAAATTAGCAGGTCGAGATTAACACATGCACACTACTATTTATAAAATAATCAATGAGAACCCAGGGTGTAGCACAAGGAATCCTGCTCAACACTCCAATAACCTACTTGGGAAGAGAACTGGAAAAAGAATATGTACACATCTACATATAAGCGAATCAAGTTGCCGTCCAGCTAGGAAAAAAAAACCCCAAAACAACCCAGCAACATGGGAGATCACCTACGCTCCAATAAAAAATAAAAATTAAAAAAAGAAAAGAAAAGAAATTCCCCATCCATCTCCTCAGGCCTCTGTGACCCAGGCTGCTGTCACATCCCTGGAGCCGGAGCAGGTTGGGGGCCCAAAGCTGGACTGCCGTGGGAAGGAGGAAACTGAGGAGGATATGCCAGCCAATAAGCACCCCCGCCTTGGACCTGGAGTGCCTCTTCCCCTCTGCACGGGCCCACCGTCTCCAGCTCCCTGCTGCCCCTCCTACACAGAAACCAAGCCTAGTGCACTCAAAGGATGGTGGAGCCTCTGGGCTGGAAGAGCTTTGAAAATTCCCTTGGGCGCTCCGTCTCCTGCTGGTGGGGTTCCCACCTCCAGCCTCCCTCCTCACGGTCGCCCCACCTAAGGATGACAGCACCTCAGCAGAGCGGTGTTGCAGGAGTTGGGATCTGTCAGGGCACGGCGGGTGGGCGGTAAAGGGGAAGGGGGAAGAAGTCCTGAGACACAAGCCTTGGGTGTTTCTTAGGGCACATTCCACTCTGACAACCCAGGAACAGGACTTTCCCTCAGGCTCTGGTTGCCAAGTAACCAGAGTTGGGCTTGAAGACATGCTGCCGCCTTGTGGCCATTTCCCGTAACAACAACTTTAAAATTGGTGCTGAGTGGCATTTAATCTTCACAAGGCCTGTGGGGCTGTAAATGACACCTGCCCTCAAGAAATGCCCTGGGGCAAATCATCAGAAAATAATTCAAAACTGGGCCGATTTTCAAGAAGGTAATTTCGAGAGGTAAATTTTACTCACTCCGTATATTAAGAAAAAGCACATGGAAAGGGACTCAACATCTTTCATTATTAAAGAGATGCAAATCAAAACTACAATGGGGTATCACCTCACAACCGTCAGAATGGCCAAGCTCAAAAAAAAAATATCTCCAAAGAATAAATGCCGGAGAGGCCTTGGGGAAAACGGAATCATCCTCTGCTGCTGGTGGGGACGTAAACTGGCGCAGCCACTATGGAAAAGAGTATGGAGGTTCCTTAAAAAAGTAAACATCGTGTTACCATGTGACCCAGCAATCCCACTCCCGGGCTTAGCTCCAAAGACAATCCTAATTTGAAATGACACGGGCACCCCTGTTTTTCAGGGCAGCACTGATGACAATAGCCAGGACATAGAATCAAACGTAATGTTCATCCACAGGAAAATGAAGAATATGTAGCACACATATACGATGGAATACTACGCAGCCACAAAAAGGAACGAACTGATGCCATCTGCTGCAGCAATGATGGACACAGATCATACTCAGTGAAGTGACTCAGAGAGAGAAAGACAAATACCATTAGATATCACTTACAGGTGGAATCTGTAAGTTCAGACGCATGAACTAATTTACAAAACAGAAACAGACTCACAGACTTAGAAAACAAACTTATGATTATCAACAAGGAAAGTGACAGAAAAGTGATAAACTAGGAGGCTGACATTAAGAGATACACACTAGAATATATCAAAGACATAAACAACCAGAACCTACTGAGGAGCACAGGGAACTCTACTGAGCACAGTCTTATAACTTACATGGGAAAAGGACCCAAAGTATAATACATGTAAGACTGCATATAACTGAATCAAGTTCCCGTACATCTAAGATAAATGCAACACTGGACATCAACATTACTACAGTATAAAATATAAATTAAATTATAAGAAAAATAGAAAAGAAAAAGAAGAGTGGGGCGTGGAGAAATGCTGCCGCCTTGTGGCCGTTTTCCATAACAACAACTTTCAAACCTGTGCTGATGGGCACTGAATATTCACAAGGCCAAAGGGGTTGGAAAGAAAAAAAACACCTGCCCTCAAGAAACATCTGGGGGTAGGTCTTCGAAAAAGAATTAAAAACAGGGCAGGGCTTCCCTGGTGGGGCAGTGGTTGAGAGTCCACTCGCCGATGCAGGGGACGCGGGATAGAGCCCTGGTCCGGCAAGATCCCACATGCCACAGAGCAACTAAGCCCGTGCGCCACAACTACTGAGCCCACGCTCTAGAGCCTGTGCTCTGCGACAAGAGAAGCCATCGCAATGAGAAACCCAAGCAGCACAACGAAGAGTAGCCCCCACTCGCCACAACTAGAGAAAGCCCGCATGCAGTCATGAAGACACAATGCAGCAAAAAATAAAACTAAGTAGAATAAATATATTAAAAATTAAAACGAGAATGAAAGTAGAATACTCTCTAACACCATACACAAAAATAAACTCCAACCAGATGAAAGATCTACACCTAAGGACGGATACTCTAAATCACATGAGGAAAATATAGGGAGAACACGCTCTGACATAAATCTCAGCAAGTTCTTTTCCGATCCATCTCTTAGAGTAGTGAACAAGAAAACAAAAATAAACAAACGGGACCTAATGCAACTTAAAGCGTTTGCACAGCAAAGGAAACCCGAAACAAAACAAAAAGACAACCCTCAGAACGGGAACAAATATTTGCAAACGAAGAGGCCCACAAGGAATTAATCTCCAAAACACACAAACAGCTCCTGCAGATCAATATCAAAAGAACAAAAAAAACAATCAAAAATAAGCACAAGATCTAAATGGACGTCTCTCCAAAGAAGACATAGTGATGGCCATTAAGCACATGAAAAGATGCTCAGCATCGCTAATTATGAGAGACACGCAAATCAAAACGACAATGAGGTATCACCTCTCACAGGTCATCATCAAAAAATCTGCAACAAGAAATGCTGGACAGGCTGTGGAGCAAAGGGAACCCTCCTACACTGTCAGTGGGAATGCAAATCGATACATCCACTATGGAGAACAGTATGGAGGTTCCTTAAGAAATGAAACATAGAACTAGCATGTGACCCAGCAGTCTCACCCTCGGGGGAAGATCTCGAGGGAACCAAAATTTTAAAAGACACGTGAACGCCAACGATCATGGCAGCACTCTGCACGATAGCCAAGACATGCAAGCAAACTAAGCATATGAGGACAGGTGCACGGATAAAGAAGATAGGGTCTGGGAACACAGTGGAATATTACTCAGCCATGAATAAACATGAAATCATGGCATTTCCAGCCATGGGAAAGCAGGTAGAGATGATCATACAAAGTGAAGTAAGTGAGACAGGGAAACACAAATATCATATGATATCACTTACACGTGGAATCTAAAAATGGATACAAATGAACTTCTTTACAAAACAGAAACAGCCTCACAGGCTTAGAAAGGAAACTTAGGGTTAGGAAAAGGGAAGCGTGGGGGGGGGCAGGGAGAAATTAGCAGGTCGAGATTAACACATGCACACTACTATTTATAAAATAATCAATGAGAACCCAGGGTGTAGCACAAGGAATCCTACTCAACACTCCAATAACCTACTTGGGAAGAGAACTGGAAAAAGAATATGTACACATCTACATATAAGTGAATCAAGTTGCCGTCCAGCTAGGAAAAAAAAACCCCAAAACAACCCAGCAACATGGGAGATCACCTACGCTCCAATAAAAAATAAAAATTAAAAAAAGAAAAGAAAAGAAATTCCCCATCCATCTCCTCAGGCCTCTGTGACCCAGGCTGCTGTCACATCCCTGGAGCCGGAGCAGGTTGGGGGCCCAAAGCTGGACTGCCGTGGGAAGGAGGAAACTGAGGAGGATATGCCAGCCAATAAGCACCCCCGCCTTGGACCTGGAGTGCCTCTTCCCCTCTGCACGGGCCCACCGTCTCCAGCTCCCTGCTGCCCCTCCTACACAGAAACCAAGCCTAGTGCACTCAAAGGATGGTGGAGCCTCTGGGCTGGAAGAGCTTTGAAAATTCCCTTGGGCGCTCCGTCTCCTGCTGGTGGGGTTCCCACCTCCAGCCTCCCTCCTCACGGTCGCCCCACCTAAGGATGACAGCACCTCAGCAGAGCGGTGTTGCAGGAGTTGGGATCTGTCAGGGCACGGCGGGTGGGCGGTAAAGGGGAAGGGGGAAGAAGTCCTGAGACACAAGCCTTGGGTGTTTCTTAGGGCACATTCCACTCTGACAACCCAGGAACAGGACTTTCCCTCAGGCTCTGGTTGCCAAGTAACCAGAGTTGGGCTTGAAGACATGCTGCCGCCTTGTGGCCATTTCCCGTAACAACAACTTTAAAATTGGTGCTGAGTGGCATTTAATCTTCACAAGGCCTGTGGGGCTGTAAATGACACCTGCCCTCAAGAAATGCCCTGGGGCAAATCATCAGAAAATAATTCAAAACTGGGCCGATTTTCAAGAAGGTAATTTCGAGAGGTAAATTTTACTCACTCCGTATATTAAGAAAAAGCACATGGAAAGGGACTCAACATCTTTCATTATTAAAGAGATGCAAATCAAAACTACAATGGGGTATCACCTCACAACCGTCAGAATGGCCAAGCTCAAAAAAAAAATATCTCCAAAGAATAAATGCCGGAGAGGCCTTGGGGAAAACGGAATCATCCTCTGCTGCTGGTGGGGACGTAAACTGGCGCAGCCACTATGGAAAAGAGTATGGAGGTTCCTTAAAAAAGTAAACATCGTGTTACCATGTGACCCAGCAATCCCACTCCCGGGCTTAGCTCCAAAGACAATCCTAATTTGAAATGACACGGGCACCCCTGTTTTTCAGGGCAGCGCTGATGACAATAGCCAGGACATAGAATCAAACGTAATGTTCATCCACAGGAAAATGAAGAATATGTAGCACACATATACGATGGAATACTACGCAGCCACAAAAAGGAACGAACTGATGCCATCTGCTGCAGCAATGATGGACACAGATCATACTCAGTGAAGTGACTCAGAGAGAGAAAGACAAATACCATTAGATATCACTTACAGGTGGAATCTGTAAGTTCAGACGCATGAACTAATTTACAAAACAGAAACAGACTCACAGACTTAGAAAACAAACTTATGATTATCAACAAGGAAAGTGACAGAAAAGTGATAAACTAGGAGGCTGACATTAAGAGATACACACTAGAATATATCAAAGACATAAACAACCAGAACCTACTGAGGAGCACAGGGAACTCTACTGAGCACAGTCTTATAACTTACATGGGAAAAGGACCCAAAGTATAATACATGTAAGACTGCATATAACTGAATCAAGTTCCCGTACATCTAAGATAAATGCAACACTGGACATCAACATTACTACAGTATAAAATATAAATTAAATTATAAGAAAAATAGAAAAGAAAAAGAAGAGTGGGGCGTGGAGAAATGCTGCCGCCTTGTGGCCGTTTTCCATAACAACAACTTTCAAACCTGTGCTGATGGGCACTGAATATTCACAAGGCCAAAGGGGTTGGAAAGAAAAAAAACACCTGCCCTCAAGAAACATCTGGGGGTAGGTCTTCGAAAAAGAATTAAAAACAGGGCAGGGCTTCCCTGGTGGGGCAGTGGTTGAGAGTCCACTCGCCGATGCAGGGGACGCGGGATAGAGCCCTGGTCCGGCAAGATCCCACATGCCACAGAGCAACTAAGCCCGTGCGCCACAACTACTGAGCCCACGCTCTAGAGCCTGTGCTCTGCGACAAGAGAAGCCATCGCAATGAGAAACCCAAGCAGCACAACGAAGAGTAGCCCCCACTCGCCACAACTAGAGAAAGCCCGCATGCAGTCATGAAGACACAATGCAGCAAAAAATAAAACTAAGTAGAATAAATATATTAAAAATTAAAACGAGAATGAAAGTAGAATACTCTCTAACACCATACACAAAAATAAACTCCAACCAGATGAAAGATCTACACCTAAGGACGGATACTCTAAATCACATGAGGAAAATATAGGGAGAACACGCTCTGACATAAATCTCAGCAAGTTCTTTTCCGATCCATCTCTTAGAGTAGTGAACAAGAAAACAAAAATAAACAAACGGGACCTAATGCAACTTAAAGCATTTGCACAGCAAAGGAAACCCGAAACAAAACAAAAAGACAACCCTCAGAACGGGAACAAATATTTGCAAACGAAGAGGCCCACAAGGAATTAATCTCCAAAACACACAAACAGCTCCTGCAGATCAATATCAAAAGAACAAAAAAAACAATCAAAAATAAGCACAAGATCTAAATGGACGTCTCTCCAAAGAAGACATAGTGATGGCCATTAAGCACATGAAAAGATGCTCAGCATCGCTAATTATGAGAGACACGCAAATCAAAACGACAATGAGGTATCACCTCTCACAGGTCATCATCAAAAAATCTGCAACAAGAAATGCTGGACAGGCTGTGGAGCAAAGGGAACCCTCCTACACTGTCAGTGGGAATGCAAATCGATACATCCACTATGGAGAACAGTATGGAGGTTCCTTAAGAAATGAAACATAGAACTAGCATGTGACCCAGCAGTCTCACCCTCGGGGGAAGATCTCGAGGGAACCAAAATTTTAAAAGACACGTGAACGCCAACGATCATGGCAGCACTCTGCACGATAGCCAAGACATGCAAGCAAACTAAGCATATGAGGACAGGTGCACGGATAAAGAAGATAGGGTCTGGGAACACAGTGGAATATTACTCAGCCATGAATAAACATGAAATCATGGCATTTCCAGCCATGGGAAAGCAGGTAGAGATGATCATACAAAGTGAAGTAAGTGAGACAGGGAAACACAAATATCATATGATATCACTTACACGTGGAATCTAAAAATGGATACAAATGAACTTCTTTACAAAACAGAAACAGCCTCACAGGCTTAGAAAGGAAACTTAGGGTTAGGAAAAGGGAAGCGTGGGGGGGGGCAGGGAGAAATTAGCAGGTCGAGATTAACACATGCACACTACTATTTATAAAATAATCAATGAGAACCCAGGGTGTAGCACAAGGAATCCTACTCAACACTCCAATAACCTACTTGGGAAGAGAACTGGAAAAAGAATATGTACACATCTACATATAAGTGAATCAAGTTGCCGTCCAGCTAGGAAAAAAAAACCCCAAAACAACCCAGCAACATGGGAGATCACCTACGCTCCAATAAAAAATAAAAATTAAAAAAAGAAAAGAAAAGAAATTCCCCATCCATCTCCTCAGGCCTCTGTGACCCAGGCTGCTGTCACATCCCTGGAGCCGGAGCAGGTTGGGGGCCCAAAGCTGGACTGCCGTGGGAAGGAGGAAACTGAGGAGGATATGCCAGCCAATAAGCACCCCCGCCTTGGACCTGGAGTGCCTCTTCCCCTCTGCACGGGCCCACCGTCTCCAGCTCCCTGCTGCCCCTCCTACACAGAAACCAAGCCTAGTGCACTCAAAGGATGGTGGAGCCTCTGGGCTGGAAGAGCTTTGAAAATTCCCTTGGGCGCTCCGTCTCCTGCTGGTGGGGTTCCCACCTCCAGCCTCCCTCCTCACGGTCGCCCCACCTAAGGATGACAGCACCTCAGCAGAGCGGTGTTGCAGGAGTTGGGATCTGTCAGGGCACGGCGGGTGGGCGGTAAAGGGGAAGGGGGAAGAAGTCCTGAGACACAAGCCTTGGGTGTTTCTTAGGGCACATTCCACTCTGACAACCCAGGAACAGGACTTTCCCTCAGGCTCTGGTTGCCAAGTAACCAGAGTTGGGCTTGAAGACATGCTGCCGCCTTGTGGCCATTTCCCGTAACAACAACTTTAAAATTGGTGCTGAGTGGCATTTAATCTTCACAAGGCCTGTGGGGCTGTAAATGACACCTGCCCTCAAGAAATGCCCTGGGGCAAATCATCAGAAAATAATTCAAAACTGGGCCGATTTTCAAGAAGGTAATTTCGAGAGGTAAATTTTACTCACGCCGTATATTAAGAAAAAGCACATGGAAAGGGACTCAACATCTTTCATTATTAAAGAGATGCAAATCAAAACTACAATGGGGTATCACCTCACAACCGTCAGAATGGCCAAGCTCAAAAAAAAAATATCTCCAAAGAATAAATGCCGGAGAGGCCTTGGGGAAAACGGAATCATCCTCTGCTGCTGGTGGGGACGCAAACTGGCGCAGCCACTATGGGAAAGAGTATGGAGGTTCCTTAAAAAAGTAAACATCGTGTTACCATGTGACCCAGCAATCCCACTCCCGGGCTTAGCTCCAAAGACAATCCTAATTTGAAATGACACGGGCACCCCTGTTTTTCAGGGCAGCGCTGATGACAATAGCCAGGACATAGAATCAAACGTAATGTTCATCCACAGGAAAATGAAGAATATGTAGCACACATATACGATGGAATACTACGCAGCCACAAAAAGGAACGAACTGATGCCATCTGCTGCAGCAATGATGGACACAGATCATACTCAGTGAAGTGACTCAGAGAGAGAAAGACAAATACCATTAGATATCACTTACAGGTGGAATCTGTAAGTTCAGACGCATGAACTAATTTACAAAACAGAAACAGACTCACAGACTTAGAAAACAAACTTATGATTATCAACAAGGAAAGTGACAGAAAAGTGATGAACTAGGAGGCTGACATTAAGAGATACACACTAGAATATATCAAAGACATAAACAACCAGAACCTACTGAGGAGCACAGGGAACTCTACTGAGCACAGTCTTATAACTTACATGGGAAAAGGACCCAAAGTATAATACATGTAAGACTGCATATAACTGAATCAAGTTCCCGTACATCTAAGATAAATGCAACACTGGACATCAACATTACTACAGTATAAAATATAAATTAAATTATAAGAAAAATAGAAAAGAAAAACAAGAGTGGGGCGTGGAGAAATGCTGCCGCCTTGTGGCCGTTTTCCATAACAACAACTTTCAAACCTGTGCTGATGGGCACTGAATATTCACAAGGCCAAAGGGGTTGGAAAGAAAAAAAACACCTGCCCTCAAGAAACATCTGGGGGTAGGTCTTCGAAAAAGAATTAAAAACAGGGCAGGGCTTCCCTGGTGGGGCAGTGGTTGAGAGTCCACTCGCCGATGCAGGGGACGCGGGATAGAGCCCTGGTCCGGCAAGATCCCACATGCCACAGAGCAACTAAGCCCGTGCGCCACAACTACTGAGCCCACGCTCTAGAGCCTGTGCTCTGCGACAAGAGAAGCCATCGCAATGAGAAACCCAAGCAGCACAACGAAGAGTAGCCCCCACTCGCCACAACTAGAGAAAGCCCGCATGCAGTCATGAAGACACAATGCAGCAAAAAATAAAACTAAGTAGAATAAATATATTAAAAATTAAAACGAGAATGAAAGTAGAATACTCTCTAACACCATACACAAAAATAAACTCCAACCAGATGAAAGATCTACACCTAAGGACGGATACTCTAAATCACATGAGGAAAATATAGGGAGAACACGCTCTGACATAAATCTCAGCAAGTTCTTTTCCGATCCATCTCTTAGAGTAGTGAACAAGAAAACAAAAATAAACAAACGGGACCTAATGCAACTTAAAGCGTTTGCACAGCAAAGGAAACCCGAAACAAAACAAAAAGACAACCCTCAGAACGGGAACAAATATTTGCAAACGAAGAGGCCCACAAGGAATTAATCTCCAAAACACACAAACAGCTCCTGCAGATCAATATCAAAAGAACAAAAAAAACAATCAAAAATAAGCACAAGATCTAAATGGACGTCTCTCCAAAGAAGACATAGTGATGGCCATTAAGCACATGAAAAGATGCTCAGCATCGCTAATTATGAGAGACACGCAAATCAAAACGACAATGAGGTATCACCTCTCACAGGTCATCATCAAAAAATCTGCAACAAGAAATGCTGGAGAGGCTGTGGAGCAAAGGGAACCCTCCTACACTGTCAGTGGGAATGCAAATCGATACATCCACTATGGAGAACAGTATGGAGGTTCCTTAAGAAATGAAACATAGAACTAGCATGTGACCCAGCAGTCTCACCCTCGGGGGAAGATCTCGAGGGAACCAAAATTTTAAAAGACACGTGAACGCCAACGATCATGGCAGCACTCTGCACGATAGCCAAGACATGCAAGCAAACTAAGCATATGAGGACAGGTGCACGGATAAAGAAGATAGGGTCTGGGAACACAGTGGAATATTACTCAGCCATGAATAAACATGAAATCATGGCATTTCCAGCCATGGGAAAGCAGGTAGAGATGATCATACAAAGTGAAGTAAGTGAGACAGGGAAACACAAATATCATATGATATCACTTACACGTGGAATCTAAAAATGGATACAAATGAACTTCTTTACAAAACAGAAACAGCCTCACAGGCTTAGAAAGGAAACTTAGGGTTAGGAAAAGGGAAGCGTGGGGGGGGGCAGGGAGAAATTAGCAGGTCGAGATTAACACATGCACACTACTATTTATAAAATAATCAATGAGAACCCAGGGTGTAGCACAAGGAATCCTACTCAACACTCCAATAACCTACTTGGGAAGAGAACTGGAAAAAGAATATGTACACATCTACATATAAGTGAATCAAGTTGCCGTCCAGCTAGGAAAAAAAAACCCCAAAACAACCCAGCAACATGGGAGATCACCTACGCTCCAATAAAAAATAAAAATTAAAAAAAGAAAAGAAAAGAAATTCCCCATCCATCTCCTCAGGCCTCTGTGACCCAGGCTGCTGTCACATCCCTGGAGCCGGAGCAGGTTGGGGGCCCAAAGCTGGACTGCCGTGGGAAGGAGGAAACTGAGGAGGATATGCCAGCCAATAAGCACCCCCGCCTTGGACCTGGAGTGCCTCTTCCCCTCTGCACGGGCCCACCGTCTCCAGCTCCCTGCTGCCCCTCCTACACAGAAACCAAGCCTAGTGCACTCAAAGGATGGTGGAGCCTCTGGGCTGGAAGAGCTTTGAAAATTCCCTTGGGCGCTCCGTCTCCTGCTGGTGGGGTTCCCACCTCCAGCCTCCCTCCTCACGGTCGCCCCACCTAAGGATGACAGCACCTCAGCAGAGCGGTGTTGCAGGAGTTGGGATCTGTCAGGGCACGGCGGGTGGGCGGTAAAGGGGAAGGGGGAAGAAGTCCTGAGACACAAGCCTTGGGTGTTTCTTAGGGCACATTCCACTCTGACAACCCAGGAACAGGACTTTCCCTCAGGCTCTGGTTGCCAAGTAACCAGAGTTGGGCTTGAAGACATGCTGCCGCCTTGTGGCCATTTCCCGTAACAACAACTTTAAAATTGGTGCTGAGTGGCATTTAATCTTCACAAGGCCTGTGGGGCTGTAAATGACACCTGCCCTCAAGAAATGCCCTGGGGCAAATCATCAGAAAATAATTCAAAACTGGGCCGATTTTCAAGAAGGTAATTTCGAGAGGTAAATTTTACTCACTCCGTATATTAAGAAAAAGCACATGGAAAGGGACTCAACATCTTTCATTATTAAAGAGATGCAAATCAAAACTACAATGGGGTATCACCTCACAACCGTCAGAATGGCCAAGCTCAAAAAAAAAATATCTCCAAAGAATAAATGCCGGAGAGGCCTTGGGGAAAACGGAATCATCCTCTGCTGCTGGTGGGGACGTAAACTGGCGCAGCCACTATGGAAAAGAGTATGGAGGTTCCTTAAAAAAGTAAACATCGTGTTACCATGTGACCCAGCAATCCCACTCCCGGGCTTAGCTCCAAAGACAATCCTAATTTGAAATGACACGGGCACCCCTGTTTTTCAGGGCAGCGCTGATGACAATAGCCAGGACATAGAATCAAACGTAATGTTCATCCACAGGAAAATGAAGAATATGTAGCACACATATACGATGGAATACTACGCAGCCACAAAAAGGAACGAACTGATGCCATCTGCTGCAGCAATGATGGACACAGATCATACTCAGTGAAGTGACTCAGAGAGAGAAAGACAAATACCATTAGATATCACTTACAGGTGGAATCTGTAAGTTCAGACGCATGAACTAATTTACAAAACAGAAACAGACTCACAGACTTAGAAAACAAACTTATGATTATCAACAAGGAAAGTGACAGAAAAGTGATGAACTAGGAGGCTGACATTAAGAGATACACACTAGAATATATCAAAGACATAAACAACCAGAACCTACTGAGGAGCACAGGGAACTCTACTGAGCACAGTCTTATAACTTACATGGGAAAAGGACCCAAAGTATAATACATGTAAGACTGCATATAACTGAATCAAGTTCCCGTACATCTAAGATAAATGCAACACTGGACATCAACATTACTACAGTATAAAATATAAATTAAATTATAAGAAAAATAGAAAAGAAAAAGAAGAGTGGGGCGTGGAGAAATGCTGCCGCCTTGTGGCCGTTTTCCATAACAACAACTTTCAAACCTGTGCTGATGGGCACTGAATATTCACAAGGCCAAAGGGGTTGGAAAGAAAAAAAACACCTGCCCTCAAGAAACATCTGGGGGTAGGTCTTCGAAAAAGAATTAAAAACAGGGCAGGGCTTCCCTGGTGGGGCAGTGGTTGAGAGTCCACTCGCCGATGCAGGGGACGCGGGATAGAGCCCTGGTCCGGCAAGATCCCACATGCCACAGAGCAACTAAGCCCGTGCGCCACAACTACTGAGCCCACGCTCTAGAGCCTGTGCTCTGCGACAAGAGAAGCCATCGCAATGAGAAACCCAAGCAGCACAACGAAGAGTAGCCCCCACTCGCCACAACTAGAGAAAGCCCGCATGCAGTCATGAAGACACAATGCAGCAAAAAATAAAACTAAGTAGAATAAATATATTAAAAATTAAAACGAGAATGAAAGTAGAATACTCTCTAACACCATACACAAAAATAAACTCCAACCAGATGAAAGATCTACACCTAAGGACGGATACTCTAAATCACATGAGGAAAATATAGGGAGAACACGCTCTGACATAAATCTCAGCAAGTTCTTTTCCGATCCATCTCTTAGAGTAGTGAACAAGAAAACAAAAATAAACAAACGGGACCTAATGCAACTTAAAGCGTTTGCACAGCAAAGGAAACCCGAAACAAAACAAAAAGACAACCCTCAGAACGGGAACAAATATTTGCAAACGAAGAGGCCCACAAGGAATTAATCTCCAAAACACACAAACAGCTCCTGCAGATCAATATCAAAAGAACAAAAAAAACAATCAAAAATAAGCACAAGATCTAAATGGACGTCTCTCCAAAGAAGACATAGTGATGGCCATTAAGCACATGAAAAGATGCTCAGCATCGCTAATTATGAGAGACACGCAAATCAAAACGACAATGAGGTATCACCTCTCACAGGTCATCATCAAAAAATCTGCAACAAGAAATGCTGGACAGGCTGTGGAGCAAAGGGAACCCTCCTACACTGTCAGTGGGAATGCAAATCGATACATCCACTATGGAGAACAGTATGGAGGTTCCTTAAGAAATGAAACATAGAACTAGCATGTGACCCAGCAGTCTCACCCTCGGGGGAAGATCTCGAGGGAACCAAAATTTTAAAAGACACGTGAACGCCAACGATCATGGCAGCACTCTGCACGATAGCCAAGACATGCAAGCAAACTAAGCATATGAGGACAGGTGCACGGATAAAGAAGATAGGGTCTGGGAACACAGTGGAATATTACTCAGCCATGAATAAACATGAAATCATGGCATTTCCAGCCATGGGAAAGCAGGTAGAGATGATCATACAAAGTGAAGTAAGTGAGACAGGGAAACACAAATATCATATGATATCACTTACACGTGGAATCTAAAAATGGATACAAATGAACTTCTTTACAAAACAGAAACAGCCTCACAGGCTTAGAAAGGAAACTTAGGGTTAGGAAAAGGGAAGCGTGGGGGGGGGCAGGGAGAAATTAGCAGGTCGAGATTAACACATGCACACTACTATTTATAAAATAATCAATGAGAACCCAGGGTGTAGCACAAGGAATCCTACTCAACACTCCAATAACCTACTTGGGAAGAGAACTGGAAAAAGAATATGTACACATCTACATATAAGTGAATCAAGTTGCCGTCCAGCTAGGAAAAAAAAACCCCAAAACAACCCAGCAACATGGGAGATCACCTACGCTCCAATAAAAAATAAAAATTAAAAAAAGAAAAGAAAAGAAATTCCCCATCCATCTCCTCAGGCCTCTGTGACCCAGGCTGCTGTCACATCCCTGGAGCCGGAGCAGGTTGGGGTCCCAAAGCTGGACTGCCGTGGGAAGGAGGAAACTGAGGAGGATATGCCAGCCAATAAGCACCCCCGCCTTGGACCTGGAGTGCCTCTTCCCCTCTGCACGGGCCCACCGTCTCCAGCTCCCTGCTGCCCCTCCTACACAGAAACCAAGCCTAGTGCACTCAAAGGATGGTGGAGCCTCTGGGCTGGAAGAGCTTTGAAAATTCCCTTGGGCGCTCCGTCTCCTGCTGGTGGGGTTCCCACCTCCAGCCTCCCTCCTCACGGTCGCCCCACCTAAGGATGACAGCACCTCAGCAGAGCGGTGTTGCAGGAGTTGGGATCTGTCAGGGCACGGCGGGTGGGCGGTAAAGGGGAAGGGGGAAGAAGTCCTGAGACACAAGCCTTGGGTGTTTCTTAGGGCACATTCCACTCTGACAACCCAGGAACAGGACTTTCCCTCAGGCTCTGGTTGCCAAGTAACCAGAGTTGGGCTTGAAGACATGCTGCCGCCTTGTGGCCATTTCCCGTAACAACAACTTTAAAATTGGTGCTGAGTGGCATTTAATCTTCACAAGGCCTGTGGGGCTGTAAATGACACCTGCCCTCAAGAAATGCCCTGGGGCAAATCATCAGAAAATAATTCAAAACTGGGCCGATTTTCAAGAAGGTAATTTCGAGAGGTAAATTTTACTCACTCCGTATATTAAGAAAAAGCACATGGAAAGGGACTCAACATCTTTCATTATTAAAGAGATGCAAATCAAAACTACAATGGGGTATCACCTCACAACCGTCAGAATGGCCAAGCTCAAAAAAAAAATATCTCCAAAGAATAAATGCCGGAGAGGCCTTGGGGAAAACGGAATCATCCTCTGCTGCTGGTGGGGACGTAAACTGGCGCAGCCACTATGGAAAAGAGTATGGAGGTTCCTTAAAAAAGTAAACATCGTGTTACCATGTGACCCAGCAATCCCACTCCCGGGCTTAGCTCCAAAGACAATCCTAATTTGAAATGACACGGGCACCCCTGTTTTTCAGGGCAGCGCTGATGACAATAGCCAGGACATAGAATCAAACGTAATGTTCATCCACAGGAAAATGAAGAATATGTAGCACACATATACGATGGAATACTACGCAGCCACAAAAAGGAACGAACTGATGCCATCTGCTGCAGCAATGATGGACACAGATCATACTCAGTGAAGTGACTCAGAGAGAGAAAGACAAATACCATTAGATATCACTTACAGGTGGAATCTGTAAGTTCAGACGCATGAACTAATTTACAAAACAGAAACAGACTCACAGACTTAGAAAACAAACTTATGATTATCAACAAGGAAAGTGACAGAAAAGTGATGAACTAGGAGGCTGACATTAAGAGATACACACTAGAATATATCAAAGACATAAACAACCAGAACCTACTGAGGAGCACAGGGAACTCTACTGAGCACAGTCTTATAACTTACATGGGAAAAGGACCCAAAGTATAATACATGTAAGACTGCATATAACTGAATCAAGTTCCCGTACATCTAAGATAAATGCAACACTGGACATCAACATTACTACAGTATAAAATATAAATTAAATTATAAGAAAAATAGAAAAGAAAAAGAAGAGTGGGGCGTGGAGAAATGCTGCCGCCTTGTGGCCGTTTTCCATAACAACAACTTTCAAACCTGTGCTGATGGGCACTGAATATTCACAAGGCCAAAGGGGTTGGAAAGAAAAAAAACACCTGCCCTCAAGAAACATCTGGGGGTAGGTCTTCGAAAAAGAATTAAAAACAGGGCAGGGCTTCCCTGGTGGGGCAGTGGTTGAGAGTCCACTCGCCGATGCAGGGGACGCGGGATAGAGCCCTGGTCCGGCAAGATCCCACATGCCACAGAGCAACTAAGCCCGTGCGCCACAACTACTGAGCCCACGCTCTAGAGCCTGTGCTCTGCGACAAGAGAAGCCATCGCAATGAGAAACCCAAGCAGCACAACGAAGAGTAGCCCCCACTCGCCACAACTAGAGAAAGCCCGCATGCAGTCATGAAGACACAATGCAGCAAAAAATAAAACTAAGTAGAATAAATATATTAAAAATTAAAACGAGAATGAAAGTAGAATACTCTCTAACACCATACACAAAAATAAACTCCAACCAGATGAAAGATCTACACCTAAGGACGGATACTCTAAATCACATGAGGAAAATATAGGGAGAACACGCTCTGACATAAATCTCAGCAAGTTCTTTTCCGATCCATCTCTTAGAGTAGTGAACAAGAAAACAAAAATAAACAAACGGGACCTAATGCAACTTAAAGCGTTTGCACAGCAAAGGAAACCCGAAACAAAACAAAAAGACAACCCTCAGAACGGGAACAAATATTTGCAAACGAAGAGGCCCACAAGGAATTAATCTCCAAAACACACAAACAGCTCCTGCAGATCAATATCAAAAGAACAAAAAAAACAATCAAAAATAAGCACAAGATCTAAATGGACGTCTCTCCAAAGAAGACATAGTGATGGCCATTAAGCACATGAAAAGATGCTCAGCATCGCTAATTATGAGAGACACGCAAATCAAAACGACAATGAGGTATCACCTCTCACAGGTCATCATCAAAAAATCTGCAACAAGAAATGCTGGAGAGGCTGTGGAGCAAAGGGAACCCTCCTACACTGTCAGTGGGAATGCAAATCGATACATCCACTATGGAGAACAGTATGGAGGTTCCTTAAGAAATGAAACATAGAACTAGCATGTGACCCAGCAGTCTCACCCTCGGGGGAAGATCTCGAGGGAACCAAAATTTTAAAAGACACGTGAACGCCAACGATCATGGCAGCACTCTGCACGATAGCCAAGACATGCAAGCAAACTAAGCATATGAGGACAGGTGCACGGATAAAGAAGATAGGGTCTGGGAACACAGTGGAATATTACTCAGCCATGAATAAACATGAAATCATGGCATTTCCAGCCATGGGAAAGCAGGTAGAGATGATCATACAAAGTGAAGTAAGTGAGACAGGGAAACACAAATATCATATGATATCACTTACACGTGGAATCTAAAAATGGATACAAATGAACTTCTTTACAAAACAGAAACAGCCTCACAGGCTTAGAAAGGAAACTTAGGGTTAGGAAAAGGGAAGCGTGGGGGGGGCAGGGAGAAATTAGCAGGTCGTGATTAACACATGCACACTACTATTTATAAAATAATCAATGAGAACCCAGGGTGTAGCACAAGGAATCCTACTCAACACTCCAATAACCTACTTGGGAAGAGAACTGGAAAAAGAATATGTACACATCTACATATAAGCGAATCAAGTTGCCGTCCAGCTAGGAAAAAAAAACCCCAAAACAACCCAGCAACATGGGAGATCACCTACGCTCCAATAAAAAATAAAAATTAAAAAAAGAAAAGAAAAGAAATTCCCCATCCATCTCCTCAGGCCTCTGTGACCCAGGCTGCTGTCACATCCCTGGAGCCGGAGCAGGTTGGGGGCCCAAAGCTGGACTGCCGTGGGAAGGAGGAAACTGAGGAGGATATGCCAGCCAATAAGCACCCCCGCCTTGGACCTGGAGTGCCTCTTCCCCTCTGCACGGGCCCACCGTCTCCAGCTCCCTGCTGCCCCTCCTACACAGAAACCAAGCCTAGTGCACTCAAAGGATGGTGGAGCCTCTGGGCTGGAAGAGCTTTGAAAATTCCCTTGGGCGCTCCGTCTCCTGCTGGTGGGGTTCCCACCTCCAGCCTCCCTCCTCACGGTCGCCCCACCTAAGGATGACAGCACCTCAGCAGAGCGGTGTTGCAGGAGTTGGGATCTGTCAGGGCACGGCGGGTGGGCGGTAAAGGGGAAGGGGGAAGAAGTCCTGAGACACAAGCCTTGGGTGTTTCTTAGGGCACATTCCACTCTGACAACCCAGGAACAGGACTTTCCCTCAGGCTCTGGTTGCCAAGTAACCAGAGTTGGGCTTGAAGACATGCTGCCGCCTTGTGGCCATTTCCCGTAACAACAACTTTAAAATTGGTGCTGAGTGGCATTTAATCTTCACAAGGCCTGTGGGGCTGTAAATGACACCTGCCCTCAAGAAATGCCCTGGGGCAAATCATCAGAAAATAATTCAAAACTGGGCCGATTTTCAAGAAGGTAATTTCGAGAGGTAAATTTTACTCACTCCGTATATTAAGAAAAAGCACATGGAAAGGGACTCAACATCTTTCATTATTAAAGAGATGCAAATCAAAACTACAATGGGGTATCACCTCACAACCGTCAGAATGGCCAAGCTCAAAAAAAAAATATCTCCAAAGAATAAATGCCGGAGAGGCCTTGGGGAAAACGGAATCATCCTCTGCTGCTGGTGGGGACGTAAACTGGCGCAGCCACTATGGAAAAGAGTATGGAGGTTCCTTAAAAAAGTAAACATCGTGTTACCATGTGACCCAGCAATCCCACTCCCGGGCTTAGCTCCAAAGACAATCCTAATTTGAAATGACACGGGCACCCCTGTTTTTCAGGGCAGCGCTGATGACAATAGCCAGGACATAGAATCAAACGTAATGTTCATCCACAGGAAAATGAAGAATATGTAGCACACATATACGATGGAATACTACGCAGCCACAAAAAGGAACGAACTGATGCCATCTGCTGCAGCAATGATGGACACAGATCATACTCAGTGAAGTGACTCAGAGAGAGAAAGACAAATACCATTAGATATCACTTACAGGTGGAATCTGTAAGTTCAGACGCATGAACTAATTTACAAAACAGAAACAGACTCACAGACTTAGAAAACAAACTTATGATTATCAACAAGGAAAGTGACAGAAAAGTGATAAACTAGGAGGCTGACATTAAGAGATACACACTAGAATATATCAAAGACATAAACAACCAGAACCTACTGAGGAGCACAGGGAACTCTACTGAGCACAGTCTTATAACTTACATGGGAAAAGGACCCAAAGTATAATACATGTAAGACTGCATATAACTGAATCAAGTTCCCGTACATCTAAGATAAATGCAACACTGGACATCAACATTACTACAGTATAAAATATAAATTAAATTATAAGAAAAATAGAAAAGAAAAAGAAGAGTGGGGCGTGGAGAAATGCTGCCGCCTTGTGGCCGTTTTCCATAACAACAACTTTCAAACCTGTGCTGATGGGCACTGAATATTCACAAGGCCAAAGGGGTTGGAAAGAAAAAAAACACCTGCCCTCAAGAAACATCTGGGGGTAGGTCTTCGAAAAAGAATTAAAAACAGGGCAGGGCTTCCCTGATGGGGCAGTGGTTGAGAGTCCACTCGCCGATGCAGGGGACGCGGGATAGAGCCCTGGTCCGGCAAGATCCCACATGCCACAGAGCAACTAAGCCCGTGCGCCACAACTACTGAGCCCACGCTCTAGAGCCTGTGCTCTGCGACAAGAGAAGCCATCGCAATGAGAAACCCAAGCAGCACAACGAAGAGTAGCCCCCACTCGCCACAACTAGAGAAAGCCCGCATGCAGTCATGAAGACACAATGCAGCAAAAAATAAAACTAAGTAGAATAAATATATTAAAAATTAAAACGAGAATGAAAGTAGAATACTCTCTAACACCATACACAAAAATAAACTCCAACCAGATGAAAGATCTACACCTAAGGACGGATACTCTAAATCACATGAGGAAAATATAGGGAGAACACGCTCTGACATAAATCTCAGCAAGTTCTTTTCCGATCCATCTCTTAGAGTAGTGAACAAGAAAACAAAAATAAACAAACGGGACCTAATGCAACTTAAAGCGTTTGCACAGCAAAGGAAACCCGAAACAAAACAAAAAGACAACCCTCAGAACGGGAACAAATATTTGCAAACGAAGAGGCCCACAAGGAATTAATCTCCAAAACACACAAACAGCTCCTGCAGATCAATATCAAAAGAACAAAAAAAACAATCAAAAATAAGCACAAGATCTAAATGGACGTCTCTCCAAAGAAGACATAGTGATGGCCATTAAGCACATGAAAAGATGCTCAGCATCGCTAATTATGAGAGACACGCAAATCAAAACGACAATGAGGTATCACCTCTCACAGGTCATCATCAAAAAATCTGCAACAAGAAATGCTGGAGAGGCTGTGGAGCAAAGGGAACCCTCCTACACTGTCAGTGGGAATGCAAATCGATACATCCACTATGGAGAACAGTATGGAGGTTCCTTAAGAAATGAAACATAGAACTAGCATGTGACCCAGCAGTCTCACCCTCGGGGGAAGATCTCGAGGGAACCAAAATTTTAAAAGACACGTGAACGCCAACGATCATGGCAGCACTCTGCACGATAGCCAAGACATGCAAGCAAACTAAGCATATGAGGACAGGTGCACGGATAAAGAAGATAGGGTCTGGGAACACAGTGGAATATTACTCAGCCATGAATAAACATGAAATCATGGCATTTCCAGCCATGGGAAAGCAGGTAGAGATGATCATACAAAGTGAAGTAAGTGAGACAGGGAAACACAAATATCATATGATATCACTTACACGTGGAATCTAAAAATGGATACAAATGAACTTCTTTACAAAACAGAAACAGCCTCACAGGCTTAGAAAGGAAACTTAGGGTTAGGAAAAGGGAAGCGTGGGGGGGGCAGGGAGAAATTAGCAGGTCGAGATTAACACATGCACACTACTATTTATAAAATAATCAATGAGAACCCAGGGTGTAGCACAAGGAATCCTGCTCAACACTCCAATAACCTACTTGGGAAGAGAACTGGAAAAAGAATATGTACACATCTACATATAAGCGAATCAAGTTGCCGTCCAGCTAGGAAAAAAAAACCCCAAAACAACCCAGCAACATGGGAGATCACCTACGCTCCAATAAAAAATAAAAATTAAAAAAAGAAAAGAAAAGAAATTCCCCATCCATCTCCTCAGGCCTCTGTGACCCAGGCTGCTGTCACATCCCTGGAGCCGGAGCAGGTTGGGGGCCCAAAGCTGGACTGCCGTGGGAAGGAGGAAACTGAGGAGGATATGCCAGCCAATAAGCACCCCCGCCTTGGACCTGGAGTGCCTCTTCCCCTCTGCACGGGCCCACCGTCTCCAGCTCCCTGCTGCCCCTCCTACACAGAAACCAAGCCTAGTGCACTCAAAGGATGGTGGAGCCTCTGGGCTGGAAGAGCTTTGAAAATTCCCTTGGGCGCTCCGTCTCCTGCTGGTGGGGTTCCCACCTCCAGCCTCCCTCCTCACGGTCGCCCCACCTAAGGATGACAGCACCTCAGCAGAGCGGTGTTGCAGGAGTTGGGATCTGTCAGGGCACGGCGGGTGGGCGGTAAAGGGGAAGGGGGAAGAAGTCCTGAGACACAAGCCTTGGGTGTTTCTTAGGGCACATTCCACTCTGACAACCCAGGAACAGGACTTTCCCTCAGGCTCTGGTTGCCAAGTAACCAGAGTTGGGCTTGAAGACATGCTGCCGCCTTGTGGCCATTTCCCGTAACAACAACTTTAAAATTGGTGCTGAGTGGCATTTAATCTTCACAAGGCCTGTGGGGCTGTAAATGACACCTGCCCTCAAGAAATGCCCTGGGGCAAATCATCAGAAAATAATTCAAAACTGGGCCGATTTTCAAGAAGGTAATTTCGAGAGGTAAATTTTACTCACTCCGTATATTAAGAAAAAGCACATGGAAAGGGACTCAACATCTTTCATTATTAAAGAGATGCAAATCAAAACTACAATGGGGTATCACCTCACAACCGTCAGAATGGCCAAGCTCAAAAAAAAAATATCTCCAAAGAATAAATGCCGGAGAGGCCTTGGGGAAAACGGAATCATCCTCTGCTGCTGGTGGGGACGTAAACTGGCGCAGCCACTATGGAAAAGAGTATGGAGGTTCCTTAAAAAAGTAAACATCGTGTTACCATGTGACCCAGCAATCCCACTCCCGGGCTTAGCTCCAAAGACAATCCTAATTTGAAATGACACGGGCACCCCTGTTTTTCAGGGCAGCGCTGATGACAATAGCCAGGACATAGAATCAAACGTAATGTTCATCCACAGGAAAATGAAGAATATGTAGCACACATATACGATGGAATACTACGCAGCCACAAAAAGGAACGAACTGATGCCATCTGCTGCAGCAATGATGGACACAGATCATACTCAGTGAAGTGACTCAGAGAGAGAAAGACAAATACCATTAGATATCACTTACAGGTGGAATCTGTAAGTTCAGACGCATGAACTAATTTACAAAACAGAAACAGACTCACAGACTTAGAAAACAAACTTATGATTATCAACAAGGAAAGTGACAGAAAAGTGATAAACTAGGAGGCTGACATTAAGAGATACACACTAGAATATATCAAAGACATAAACAACCAGAACCTACTGAGGAGCACAGGGAACTCTACTGAGCACAGTCTTATAACTTACATGGGAAAAGGACCCAAAGTATAATACATGTAAGACTGCATATAACTGAATCAAGTTCCCGTACATCTAAGATAAATGCAACACTGGACATCAACATTACTACAGTATAAAATATAAATTAAATTATAAGAAAAATAGAAAAGAAAAAGAAGAGTGGGGCGTGGAGAAATGCTGCCGCCTTGTGGCCGTTTTCCATAACAACAACTTTCAAACCTGTGCTGATGGGCACTGAATATTCACGAGGCCAAAGGGGTTGGAAAGAAAAAAAACACCTGCCCTCAAGAAACATCTGGGGGTAGGTCTTCGAAAAAGAATTAAAAACAGGGCAGGGCTTCCCTGGTGGGGCAGTGGTTGAGAGTCCACTCGCCGATGCAGGGGACGCGGGATAGAGCCCTGGTCCGGCAAGATCCCACATGCCACAGAGCAACTAAGCCCGTGCGCCACAACTACTGAGCCCACGCTCTAGAGCCTGTGCTCTGCGACAAGAGAAGCCATCGCAATGAGAAACCCAAGCAGCACAACGAAGAGTAGCCCCCACTCGCCACAACTAGAGAAAGCCCGCATGCAGTCATGAAGACACAATGCAGCAAAAAATAAAACTAAGTAGAATAAATATATTAAAAATTAAAACGAGAATGAAAGTAGAATACTCTCTAACACCATACACAAAAATAAACTCCAACCAGATGAAAGATCTACACCTAAGGACGGATACTCTAAATCACATGAGGAAAATATAGGGAGAACACGCTCTGACATAAATCTCAGCAAGTTCTTTTCCGATCCATCTCTTAGAGTAGTGAACAAGAAAACAAAAATAAACAAACGGGACCTAATGCAACTTAAAGCGTTTGCACAGCAAAGGAAACCCGAAACAAAACAAAAAGACAACCCTCAGAACGGGAACAAATATTTGCAAACGAAGAGGCCCACAAGGAATTAATCTCCAAAACACACAAACAGCTCCTGCAGATCAATATCAAAAGAACAAAAAAAACAATCAAAAATAAGCACAAGATCTAAATGGACGTCTCTCCAAAGAAGACATAGTGATGGCCATTAAGCACATGAAAAGATGCTCAGCATCGCTAATTATGAGAGACACGCAAATCAAAACGACAATGAGGTATCACCTCTCACAGGTCATCATCAAAAAATCTGCAACAAGAAATGCTGGAGAGGCTGTGGAGCAAAGGGAACCCTCCTACACTGTCAGTGGGAATGCAAATCGATACATCCACTATGGAGAACAGTATGGAGGTTCCTTAAGAAATGAAACATAGAACTAGCATGTGACCCAGCAGTCTCACCCTCGGGGGAAGATCTCGAGGGAACCAAAATTTTAAAAGACACGTGAACGCCAACGATCATGGCAGCACTCTGCACGATAGCCAAGACATGCAAGCAAACTAAGCATATGAGGACAGGTGCACGGATAAAGAAGATAGGGTCTGGGAACACAGTGGAATATTACTCAGCCATGAATAAACATGAAATCATGGCATTTCCAGCCATGGGAAAGCAGGTAGAGATGATCATACAAAGTGAAGTAAGTGAGACAGGGAAACACAAATATCATATGATATCACTTACACGTGGAATCTAAAAATGGATACAAATGAACTTCTTTACAAAACAGAAACAGCCTCACAGGCTTAGAAAGGAAACTTAGGGTTAGGAAAAGGGAAGCGTGGGGGGGGGCAGGGAGAAATTAGCAGGTCGAGATTAACACATGCACACTACTATTTATAAAATAATCAATGAGAACCCAGGGTGTAGCACAAGGAATCCTGCTCAACACTCCAATAACCTACTTGGGAAGAGAACTGGAAAAAGAATATGTACACATCTACATATAAGCGAATCAAGTTGCCGTCCAGCTAGGAAAAAAAAACCCCAAAACAACCCAGCAACATGGGAGATCACCTACGCTCCAATAAAAAATAAAAATTAAAAAAAGAAAAGAAAAGAAATTCCCCATCCATCTCCTCAGGCCTCTGTGACCCAGGCTGCTGTCACATCCCTGGAGCCGGAGCAGGTTGGGGGCCCAAAGCTGGACTGCCGTGGGAAGGAGGAAACTGAGGAGGATATGCCAGCCAATAAGCACCCCCGCCTTGGACCTGGAGTGCCTCTTCCCCTCTGCACGGGCCCACCGTCTCCAGCTCCCTGCTGCCCCTCCTACACAGAAACCAAGCCTAGTGCACTCAAAGGATGGTGGAGCCTCTGGGCTGGAAGAGCTTTGAAAATTCCCTTGGGCGCTCCGTCTCCTGCTGGTGGGGTTCCCACCTCCAGCCTCCCTCCTCACGGTCGCCCCACCTAAGGATGACAGCACCTCAGCAGAGCGGTGTTGCAGGAGTTGGGATCTGTCAGGGCACGGCGGGTGGGCGGTAAAGGGGAAGGGGGAAGAAGTCCTGAGACACAAGCCTTGGGTGTTTCTTAGGGCACATTCCACTCTGACAACCCAGGAACAGGACTTTCCCTCAGGCTCTGGTTGCCAAGTAACCAGAGTTGGGCTTGAAGACATGCTGCCGCCTTGTGGCCATTTCCCGTAACAACAACTTTAAAATTGGTGCTGAGTGGCATTTAATCTTCACAAGGCCTGTGGGGCTGTAAATGACACCTGCCCTCAAGAAATGCCCTGGGGCAAATCATCAGAAAATAATTCAAAACTGGGCCGATTTTCAAGAAGGTAATTTCGAGAGGTAAATTTTACTCACTCCGTATATTAAGAAAAAGCACATGGAAAGGGACTCAACATCTTTCATTATTAAAGAGATGCAAATCAAAACTACAATGGGGTATCACCTCACAACCGTCAGAATGGCCAAGCTCAAAAAAAAAATATCTCCAAAGAATAAATGCCGGAGAGGCCTTGGGGAAAACGGAATCATCCTCTGCTGCTGGTGGGGACGTAAACTGGCGCAGCCACTATGGAAAAGAGTATGGAGGTTCCTTAAAAAAGTAAACATCGTGTTACCATGTGACCCAGCAATCCCACTCCCGGGCTTAGCTCCAAAGACAATCCTAATTTGAAATGACACGGGCACCCCTGTTTTTCAGGGCAGCGCTGATGACAATAGCCAGGACATAGAATCAAACGTAATGTTCATCCACAGGAAAATGAAGAATATGTAGCACACATATACGATGGAATACTACGCAGCCACAAAAAGGAACGAACTGATGCCATCTGCTGCAGCAATGATGGACACAGATCATACTCAGTGAAGTGACTCAGAGAGAGAAAGACAAATACCATTAGATATCACTTACAGGTGGAATCTGTAAGTTCAGACGCATGAACTAATTTACAAAACAGAAACAGACTCACAGACTTAGAAAACAAACTTATGATTATCAACAAGGAAAGTGACAGAAAAGTGATAAACTAGGAGGCTGACATTAAGAGATACACACTAGAATATATCAAAGACATAAACAACCAGAACCTACTGAGGAGCACAGGGAACTCTACTGAGCACAGTCTTATAACTTACATGGGAAAAGGACCCAAAGTATAATACATGTAAGACTGCATATAACTGAATCAAGTTCCCGTACATCTAAGATAAATGCAACACTGGACATCAACATTACTACAGTATAAAATATAAATTAAATTATAAGAAAAATAGAAAAGAAAAAGAAGAGTGGGGCGTGGAGAAATGCTGCCGCCTTGTGGCCGTTTTCCATAACAACAACTTTCAAACCTGTGCTGATGGGCACTGAATATTCACAAGGCCAAAGGGGTTGGAAAGAAAAAAAACACCTGCCCTCAAGAAACATCTGGGGGTAGGTCTTCGAAAAAGAATTAAAAACAGGGCAGGGCTTCCCTGATGGGGCAGTGGTTGAGAGTCCACTCGCCGATGCAGGGGACGCGGGATAGAGCCCTGGTCCGGCAAGATCCCACATGCCACAGAGCAACTAAGCCCGTGCGCCACAACTACTGAGCCCACGCTCTAGAGCCTGTGCTCTGCGACAAGAGAAGCCATCGCAATGAGAAACCCAAGCAGCACAACGAAGAGTAGCCCCCACTCGCCACAACTAGAGAAAGCCCGCATGCAGTCATGAAGACACAATGCAGCAAAAAATAAAACTAAGTAGAATAAATATATTAAAAATTAAAACGAGAATGAAAGTAGAATACTCTCTAACACCATACACAAAAATAAACTCCAACCAGATGAAAGATCTACACCTAAGGACGGATACTCTAAATCACATGAGGAAAATATAGGGAGAACACGCTCTGACATAAATCTCAGCAAGTTCTTTTCCGATCCATCTCTTAGAGTAGTGAACAAGAAAACAAAAATAAACAAACGGGACCTAATGCAACTTAAAGCGTTTGCACAGCAAAGGAAACCCGAAACAAAACAAAAAGACAACCCTCAGAACGGGAACAAATATTTGCAAACGAAGAGGCCCACAAGGAATTAATCTCCAAAACACACAAACAGCTCCTGCAGATCAATATCAAAAGAACAAAAAAAACAATCAAAAATAAGCACAAGATCTAAATGGACGTCTCTCCAAAGAAGACATAGTGATGGCCATTAAGCACATGAAAAGATGCTCAGCATCGCTAATTATGAGAGACACGCAAATCAAAACGACAATGAGGTATCACCTCTCACAGGTCATCATCAAAAAATCTGCAACAAGAAATGCTGGAGAGGCTGTGGAGCAAAGGGAACCCTCCTACACTGTCAGTGGGAATGCAAATCGATACATCCACTATGGAGAACAGTATGGAGGTTCCTTAAGAAATGAAACATAGAACTAGCATGTGACCCAGCAGTCTCACCCTCGGGGGAAGATCTCGAGGGAACCAAAATTTTAAAAGACACGTGAACGCCAACGATCATGGCAGCACTCTGCACGATAGCCAAGACATGCAAGCAAACTAAGCATATGAGGACAGGTGCACGGATAAAGAAGATAGGGTCTGGGAACACAGTGGAATATTACTCAGCCATGAATAAACATGAAATCATGGCATTTCCAGCCATGGGAAAGCAGGTAGAGATGATCATACAAAGTGAAGTAACTGAGACAGGGAAACACAAATATCATATGATATCACTTACACGTGGAATCTAAAAATGGATACAAATGAACTTCTTTACAAAACAGAAACAGCCTCACAGGCTTAGAAAGGAAACTTAGGGTTAGGAAAAGGGAAGCGTGGGGGGGGGCAGGGAGAAATTAGCAGGTCGAGATTAACACATGCACACTACTATTTATAAAATAATCAATGAGAACCCAGGGTGTAGCACAAGGAATCCTGCTCAACACTCCAATAACCTACTTGGGAAGAGAACTGGAAAAAGAATATGTACACATCTACATATAAGCGAATCAAGTTGCCGTCCAGCTAGGAAAAAAAAACCCCAAAACAACCCAGCAACATGGGAGATCACCTACGCTCCAATAAAAAATAAAAATTAAAAAAAGAAAAGAAAAGAAATTCCCCATCCATCTCCTCAGGCCTCTGTGACCCAGGCTGCTGTCACATCCCTGGAGCCGGAGCAGGTTGGGGGCCCAAAGCTGGACTGCCGTGGGAAGGAGGAAACTGAGGAGGATATGCCAGCCAATAAGCACCCCCGCCTTGGACCTGGAGTGCCTCTTCCCCTCTGCACGGGCCCACCGTCTCCAGCTCCCTGCTGCCCCTCCTACACAGAAACCAAGCCTAGTGCACTCAAAGGATGGTGGAGCCTCTGGGCTGGAAGAGCTTTGAAAATTCCCTTGGGCGCTCCGTCTCCTGCTGGTGGGGTTCCCACCTCCAGCCTCCCTCCTCACGGTCGCCCCACCTAAGGATGACAGCACCTCAGCAGAGCGGTGTTGCAGGAGTTGGGATCTGTCAGGGCACGGCGGGTGGGCGGTAAAGGGGAAGGGGGAAGAAGTCCTGAGACACAAGCCTTGGGTGTTTCTTAGGGCACATTCCACTCTGACAACCCAGGAACAGGACTTTCCCTCAGGCTCTGGTTGCCAAGTAACCAGAGTTGGGCTTGAAGACATGCTGCCGCCTTGTGGCCATTTCCCGTAACAACAACTTTAAAATTGGTGCTGAGTGGCATTTAATCTTCACAAGGCCTGTGGGGCTGTAAATGACACCTGCCCTCAAGAAATGCCCTGGGGCAAATCATCAGAAAATAATTCAAAACTGGGCCGATTTTCAAGAAGGTAATTTCGAGAGGTAAATTTTACTCACTCCGTATATTAAGAAAAAGCACATGGAAAGGGACTCAACATCTTTCATTATTAAAGAGATGCAAATCAAAACTACAATGGGGTATCACCTCACAACCGTCAGAATGGCCAAGCTCAAAAAAAAAATATCTCCAAAGAATAAATGCCGGAGAGGCCTTGGGGAAAACGGAATCATCCTCTGCTGCTGGTGGGGACGTAAACTGGCGCAGCCACTATGGAAAAGAGTATGGAGGTTCCTTAAAAAAGTAAACATCGTGTTACCATGTGACCCAGCAATCCCACTCCCGGGCTTAGCTCCAAAGACAATCCTAATTTGAAATGACACGGGCACCCCTGTTTTTCAGGGCAGCGCTGATGACAATAGCCAGGACATAGAATCAAACGTAATGTTCATCCACAGGAAAATGAAGAATATGTAGCACACATATACGATGGAATACTACGCAGCCACAAAAAGGAACGAACTGATGCCATCTGCTGCAGCAATGATGGACACAGATCATACTCAGTGAAGTGACTCAGAGAGAGAAAGACAAATACCATTAGATATCACTTACAGGTGGAATCTGTAAGTTCAGACGCATGAACTAATTTACAAAACAGAAACAGACTCACAGACTTAGAAAACAAACTTATGATTATCAACAAGGAAAGTGACAGAAAAGTGATAAACTAGGAGGCTGACATTAAGAGATACACACTAGAATATATCAAAGACATAAACAACCAGAACCTACTGAGGAGCACAGGGAACTCTACTGAGCACAGTCTTATAACTTACATGGGAAAAGGACCCAAAGTATAATACATGTAAGACTGCATATAACTGAATCAAGTTCCCGTACATCTAAGATAAATGCAACACTGGACATCAACATTACTACAGTATAAAATATAAATTAAATTATAAGAAAAATAGAAAAGAAAAAGAAGAGTGGGGCGTGGAGAAATGCTGCCGCCTTGTGGCCGTTTTCCATAACAACAACTTTCAAACCTGTGCTGATGGGCACTGAATATTCACAAGGCCAAAGGGGTTGGAAAGAAAAAAAACACCTGCCCTCAAGAAACATCTGGGGGTAGGTCTTCGAAAAAGAATTAAAAACAGGGCAGGGCTTCCCTGATGGGGCAGTGGTTGAGAGTCCACTCGCCGATGCAGGGGACGCGGGATAGAGCCCTGGTCCGGCAAGATCCCACATGCCACAGAGCAACTAAGCCCGTGCGCCACAACTACTGAGCCCACGCTCTAGAGCCTGTGCTCTGCGACAAGAGAAGCCATCGCAATGAGAAACCCAAGCAGCACAACGAAGAGTAGCCCCCACTCGCCACAACTAGAGAAAGCCCGCATGCAGTCATGAAGACACAATGCAGCAAAAAATAAAACTAAGTAGAATAAATATATTAAAAATTAAAACGAGAATGAAAGTAGAATACTCTCTAACACCATACACAAAAATAAACTCCAACCAGATGAAAGATCTACACCTAAGGACGGATACTCTAAATCACATGAGGAAAATATAGGGAGAACACGCTCTGACATAAATCTCAGCAAGTTCTTTTCCGATCCATCTCTTAGAGTAGTGAACAAGAAAACAAAAATAAACAAACGGGACCTAATGCAACTTAAAGCGTTTGCACAGCAAAGGAAACCCGAAACAAAACAAAAAGACAACCCTCAGAACGGGAACAAATATTTGCAAACGAAGAGGCCCACAAGGAATTAATCTCCAAAACACACAAACAGCTCCTGCAGATCAATATCAAAAGAACAAAAAAAACAATCAAAAATAAGCACAAGATCTAAATGGACGTCTCTCCAAAGAAGACATAGTGATGGCCATTAAGCACATGAAAAGATGCTCAGCATCGCTAATTATGAGAGACACGCAAATCAAAACGACAATGAGGTATCACCTCTCACAGGTCATCATCAAAAAATCTGCAACAAGAAATGCTGGAGAGGCTGTGGAGCAAAGGGAACCCTCCTACACTGTCAGTGGGAATGCAAATCGATACATCCACTATGGAGAACAGTATGGAGGTTCCTTAAGAAATGAAACATAGAACTAGCATGTGACCCAGCAGTCTCACCCTCGGGGGAAGATCTCGAGGGAACCAAAATTTTAAAAGACACGTGAACGCCAACGATCATGGCAGCACTCTGCACGATAGCCAAGACATGCAAGCAAACTAAGCATATGAGGACAGGTGCACGGATAAAGAAGATAGGGTCTGGGAACACAGTGGAATATTACTCAGCCATGAATAAACATGAAATCATGGCATTTCCAGCCATGGGAAAGCAGGTAGAGATGATCATACAAAGTGAAGTAACTGAGACAGGGAAACACAAATATCATATGATATCACTTACACGTGGAATCTAAAAATGGATACAAATGAACTTCTTTACAAAACAGAAACAGCCTCACAGGCTTAGAAAGGAAACTTAGGGTTAGGAAAAGGGAAGCGTGGGGGGGGGGCAGGGAGAAATTAGCAGGTCGAGATTAACACATGCACACTACTATTTATAAAATAATCAATGAGAACCCAGGGTGTAGCACAAGGAATCCTGCTCAACACTCCAATAACCTACTTGGGAAGAGAACTGGAAAAAGAATATGTACACATCTACATATAAGCGAATCAAGTTGCCGTCCAGCTAGGAAAAAAAAACCCCAAAACAACCCAGCAACATGGGAGATCACCTACGCTCCAATAAAAAATAAAAATTAAAAAAAGAAAAGAAAAGAAATTCCCCATCCATCTCCTCAGGCCTCTGTGACCCAGGCTGCTGTCACATCCCTGGAGCCGGAGCAGGTTGGGGGCCCAAAGCTGGACTGCCGTGGGAAGGAGGAAACTGAGGAGGATATGCCAGCCAATAAGCACCCCCGCCTTGGACCTGGAGTGCCTCTTCCCCTCTGCACGGGCCCACCGTCTCCAGCTCCCTGCTGCCCCTCCTACACAGAAACCAAGCCTAGTGCACTCAAAGGATGGTGGAGCCTCTGGGCTGGAAGAGCTTTGAAAATTCCCTTGGGCGCTCCGTCTCCTGCTGGTGGGGTTCCCACCTCCAGCCTCCCTCCTCACGGTCGCCCCACCTAAGGATGACAGCACCTCAGCAGAGCGGTGTTGCAGGAGTTGGGATCTGTCAGGGCACGGCGGGTGGGCGGTAAAGGGGAAGGGGGAAGAAGTCCTGAGACACAAGCCTTGGGTGTTTCTTAGGGCACATTCCACTCTGACAACCCAGGAACAGGACTTTCCCTCAGGCTCTGGTTGCCAAGTAACCAGAGTTGGGCTTGAAGACATGCTGCCGCCTTGTGGCCATTTCCCGTAACAACAACTTTAAAATTGGTGCTGAGTGGCATTTAATCTTCACAAGGCCTGTGGGGCTGTAAATGACACCTGCCCTCAAGAAATGCCCTGGGGCAAATCATCAGAAAATAATTCAAAACTGGGCCGATTTTCAAGAAGGTAATTTCGAGAGGTAAATTTTACTCACTCCGTATATTAAGAAAAAGCACATGGAAAGGGACTCAACATCTTTCATTATTAAAGAGATGCAAATCAAAACTACAATGGGGTATCACCTCACAACCGTCAGAATGGCCAAGCTCAAAAAAAAAATATCTCCAAAGAATAAATGCCGGAGAGGCCTTGGGGAAAACGGAATCATCCTCTGCTGCTGGTGGGGATGTAAACTGGCGCAGCCACTATGGAAAAGAGTATGGAGGTTCCTTAAAAAAGTAAACATCGTGTTACCATGTGACCCAGCAATCCCACTCCCGGGCTTAGCTCCAAAGACAATCCTAATTTGAAATGACACGGGCACCCCTGTTTTTCAGGGCAGCGCTGATGACAATAGCCAGGACATAGAATCAAACGTAATGTTCATCCACAGGAAAATGAAGAATATGTAGCACACATATACGATGGAATACTACGCAGCCACAAAAAGGAACGAACTGATGCCATCTGCTGCAGCAATGATGGACACAGATCATACTCAGTGAAGTGACTCAGAGAGAGAAAGACAAATACCATTAGATATCACTTACAGGTGGAATCTGTAAGTTCAGACGCATGAACTAATTTACAAAACAGAAACAGACTCACAGACTTAGAAAACAAACTTATGATTATCAACAAGGAAAGTGACAGAAAAGTGATAAACTAGGAGGCTGACATTAAGAGATACACACTAGAATATATCAAAGACATAAACAACCAGAACCTACTGAGGAGCACAGGGAACTCTACTGAGCACAGTCTTATAACTTACATGGGAAAAGGACCCAAAGTATAATACATGTAAGACTGCATATAACTGAATCAAGTTCCCGTACATCTAAGATAAATGCAACACTGGACATCAACATTACTACAGTATAAAATATAAATTAAATTATAAGAAAAATAGAAAAGAAAAAGAAGAGTGGGGCGTGGAGAAATGCTGCCGCCTTGTGGCCGTTTTCCATAACAACAACTTTCAAACCTGTGCTGATGGGCACTGAATATTCACAAGGCCAACGGCGTTGGAAAGAAAAAAACACCTGCCCTCAAGAAACATCTGGGGGTAGGTCTTCGAAAAAGAATTAAAAACAGGGCAGGGCTTCCCTGGTGGGGCAGTGGTTGAGAGTCCACTCGCCGATGCAGGGGACGCGGGATAGAGCCCTGGTCCGGCAAGATCTCACATGCCACAGAGCAACTAAGCCCGTGCGCCACAACTACTGAGCCCACGCTCTAGAGCCTGTGCTCTGCGACAAGAGAAGCCATCGCAATGAGAAACCCAAGCAGCACAACGAAGAGTAGCCCCCACTCGCCACAACTAGAGAAAGCCCGCATGCAGTCATGAAGACACAATGCAGCAAAAAATAAAACTAAGTAGAATAAATATATTAAAAATTAAAACGAGAATGAAAGTAGAATACTCTCTAACACCATACACAAAAATAAACTCCAACCAGATGAAAGATCTACACCTAAGGACGGATACTCTAAATCACATGAGGAAAATATAGGGAGAACACGCTCTGACATAAATCTCAGCAAGTTCTTTTCCGATCCATCTCTTAGAGTAGTGAACAAGAAAACAAAAATAAACAAACGGCACCTAATGCAACTTAAAGCGTTTGCACAGCAAAGGAAACCCGAAACAAAACAAAAAGACAACCCTCAGAACGGGAACAAATATTTGCAAACGAAGAGGCCCACAAGGAATTAATCTCCAAAACACACAAACAGCTCCTGCAGATCAATATCAAAAGAACAAAAAAAACAATCAAAAATAAGCACAAGATCTAAATGGACGTCTCTCCAAAGAAGACATAGTGATGGCCATTAAGCACATGAAAAGATGCTCAGCATCGCTAATTATGAGAGACACGCAAATCAAAACGACAATGAGGTATCACCTCTCACAGGTCATCATCAAAAAATCTGCAACAAGAAATGCTGGACAGGCTGTGGAGCAAAGGGAACCCTCCTACACTGTCAGTGGGAATGCAAATCGATACATCCACTATGGAGAACAGTATGGAGGTTCCTTAAGAAATGAAACATAGAACTAGCATGTGACCCAGCAGTCTCACCCTCGGGGGAAGATCTCGAGGGAACCAAAATTTTAAAAGACACGTGAACGCCAACGATCATGGCAGCACTCTGCACGATAGCCAAGACATGCAAGCAAACTAAGCATATGAGGACAGGTGCACGGATAAAGAAGATAGGGTCTGGGAACACAGTGGAATATTACTCAGCCATGAATAAACATGAAATCATGGCATTTCCAGCCATGGGAAAGCAGGTAGAGATGATCATACAAAGTGAAGTAAGTGAGACAGGGAAACACAAATATCATATGATATCACTTACACGTGGAATCTAAAAATGGATACAAATGAACTTCTTTACAAAACAGAAACAGCCTCACAGGCTTAGAAAGGAAACTTAGGGTTAGGAAAAGGGAAGCGTGGGGGGGGCAGGGAGAAATTAGCAGGTCGAGATTAACACATGCACACTACTATTTATAAAATAATCAATGAGAACCCAGGGTGTAGCACAAGGAATCCTGCTCAACACTCCAATAACCTACTTGGGAAGAGAACTGGAAAAAGAATATGTACACATCTACATATAAGCGAATCAAGTTGCCGTCCAGCTAGGAAAAAAAAACCCCAAAACAACCCAGCAACATGGGAGATCACCTACGCTCCAATAAAAAATAAAAATTAAAAAAAGAAAAGAAAAGAAATTCCCCATCCATCTCCTCAGGCCTCTGTGACCCAGGCTGCTGTCACATCCCTGGAGCCGGAGCAGGTTGGGGGCCCAAAGCTGGACTGCCGTGGGAAGGAGGAAACTGAGGAGGATATGCCAGCCAATAAGCACCCCCGCCTTGGACCTGGAGTGCCTCTTCCCCTCTGCACGGGCCCACCGTCTCCAGCTCCCTGCTGCCCCTCCTACACAGAAACCAAGCCTAGTGCACTCAAAGGATGGTGGAGCCTCTGGGCTGGAAGAGCTTTGAAAATTCCCTTGGGCGCTCCGTCTCCTGCTGGTGGGGTTCCCACCTCCAGCCTCCCTCCTCACGGTCGCCCCACCTAAGGATGACAGCACCTCAGCAGAGCGGTGTTGCAGGAGTTGGGATCTGTCAGGGCACGGCGGGTGGGCGGTAAAGGGGAAGGGGGAAGAAGTCCTGAGACACAAGCCTTGGGTGTTTCTTAGGGCACATTCCACTCTGACAACCCAGGAACAGGACTTTCCCTCAGGCTCTGGTTGCCAAGTAACCAGAGTTGGGCTTGAAGACATGCTGCCGCCTTGTGGCCATTTCCCGTAACAACAACTTTAAAATTGGTGCTGAGTGGCATTTAATCTTCACAAGGCCTGTGGGGCTGTAAATGACACCTGCCCTCAAGAAATGCCCTGGGGCAAATCATCAGAAAATAATTCAAAACTGGGCCGATTTTCAAGAAGGTAATTTCGAGAGGTAAATTTTACTCACTCCGTATATTAAGAAAAAGCACATGGAAAGGGACTCAACATCTTTCATTATTAAAGAGATGCAAATCAAAACTACAATGGGGTATCACCTCACAACCGTCAGAATGGCCAAGCTCAAAAAAAAAATATCTCCAAAGAATAAATGCCGGAGAGGCCTTGGGGAAAACGGAATCATCCTCTGCTGCTGGTGGGGATGTAAACTGGCGCAGCCACTATGGAAAAGAGTATGGAGGTTCCTTAAAAAAGTAAACATCGTGTTACCATGTGACCCAGCAATCCCACTCCCGGGCTTAGCTCCAAAGACAATCCTAATTTGAAATGACACGGGCACCCCTGTTTTTCAGGGCAGCGCTGATGACAATAGCCAGGACATAGAATCAAACGTAATGTTCATCCACAGGAAAATGAAGAATATGTAGCACACATATACGATGGAATACTACGCAGCCACAAAAAGGAACGAACTGATGCCATCTGCTGCAGCAATGATGGACACAGATCATACTCAGTGAAGTGACTCAGAGAGAGAAAGACAAATACCATTAGATATCACTTACAGGTGGAATCTGTAAGTTCAGACGCATGAACTAATTTACAAAACAGAAACAGACTCACAGACTTAGAAAACAAACTTATGATTATCAACAAGGAAAGTGACAGAAAAGTGATAAACTAGGAGGCTGACATTAAGAGATACACACTAGAATATATCAAAGACATAAACAACCAGAACCTACTGAGGAGCACAGGGAACTCTACTGAGCACAGTCTTATAACTTACATGGGAAAAGGACCCAAAGTATAATACATGTAAGACTGCATATAACTGAATCAAGTTCCCGTACATCTAAGATAAATGCAACACTGGACATCAACATTACTACAGTATAAAATATAAATTAAATTATAAGAAAAATAGAAAAGAAAAAGAAGAGTGGGGCGTGGAGAAATGCTGCCGCCTTGTGGCCGTTTTCCATAACAACAACTTTCAAACCTGTGCTGATGGGCACTGAATATTCACAAGGCCAACGGCGTTGGAAAGAAAAAAACACCTGCCCTCAAGAAACATCTGGGGGTAGGTCTTCGAAAAAGAATTAAAAACAGGGCAGGGCTTCCCTGGTGGGGCAGTGGTTGAGAGTCCACTCGCCGATGCAGGGGACGCGGGATAGAGCCCTGGTCCGGCAAGATCTCACATGCCACAGAGCAACTAAGCCCGTGCGCCACAACTACTGAGCCCACGCTCTAGAGCCTGTGCTCTGCGACAAGAGAAGCCATCGCAATGAGAAACCCAAGCAGCACAACGAAGAGTAGCCCCCACTCGCCACAACTAGAGAAAGCCCGCATGCAGTCATGAAGACACAATGCAGCAAAAAATAAAACTAAGTAGAATAAATATATTAAAAATTAAAACGAGAATGAAAGTAGAATACTCTCTAACACCATACACAAAAATAAACTCCAACCAGATGAAAGATCTACACCTAAGGACGGATACTCTAAATCACATGAGGAAAATATAGGGAGAACACGCTCTGACATAAATCTCAGCAAGTTCTTTTCCGATCCATCTCTTAGAGTAGTGAACAAGAAAACAAAAATAAACAAACGGCACCTAATGCAACTTAAAGCGTTTGCACAGCAAAGGAAACCCGAAACAAAACAAAAAGACAACCCTCAGAACGGGAACAAATATTTGCAAACGAAGAGGCCCACAAGGAATTAATCTCCAAAACACACAAACAGCTCCTGCAGATCAATATCAAAAGAACAAAAAAAACAATCAAAAATAAGCACAAGATCTAAATGGACGTCTCTCCAAAGAAGACATAGTGATGGCCATTAAGCACATGAAAAGATGCTCAGCATCGCTAATTATGAGAGACACGCAAATCAAAACGACAATGAGGTATCACCTCTCACAGGTCATCATCAAAAAATCTGCAACAAGAAATGCTGGACAGGCTGTGGAGCAAAGGGAACCCTCCTACACTGTCAGTGGGAATGCAAATCGATACATCCACTATGGAGAACAGTATGGAGGTTCCTTAAGAAATGAAACATAGAACTAGCATGTGACCCAGCAGTCTCACCCTCGGGGGAAGATCTCGAGGGAACCAAAATTTTAAAAGACACGTGAACGCCAACGATCATGGCAGCACTCTGCACGATAGCCAAGACATGCAAGCAAACTAAGCATATGAGGACAGGTGCACGGATAAAGAAGATAGGGTCTGGGAACACAGTGGAATATTACTCAGCCATGAATAAACATGAAATCATGGCATTTCCAGCCATGGGAAAGCAGGTAGAGATGATCATACAAAGTGAAGTAAGTGAGACAGGGAAACACAAATATCATATGATATCACTTACACGTGGAATCTAAAAATGGATACAAATGAACTTCTTTACAAAACAGAAACAGCCTCACAGGCTTAGAAAGGAAACTTAGGGTTAGGAAAAGGGAAGCGTGGGGGGGGCAGGGAGAAATTAGCAGGTCGAGATTAACACATGCACACTACTATTTATAAAATAATCAATGAGAACCCGGGGTGTAGCACAAGGAATCCTGCTCAACACTCCAATAACCTACTTGGGAAGAGAACTGGAAAAAGAATATGTACACATCTACATATAAGCGAATCAAGTTGCCGTCCAGCTAGGAAAAAAAAACCCCAAAACAACCCAGCAACATGGGAGATCACCTACGCTCCAATAAAAAATAAAAATTAAAAAAAGAAAAGAAAAGAAATTCCCCATCCATCTCCTCAGGCCTCTGTGACCCAGGCTGCTGTCACATCCCTGGAGCCGGAGCAGGTTGGGGGCCCAAAGCTGGACTGCCGTGGGAAGGAGGAAACTGAGGAGGATATGCCAGCCAATAAGCACCCCCGCCTTGGACCTGGAGTGCCTCTTCCCCTCTGCACGGGCCCACCGTCTCCAGCTCCCTGCTGCCCCTCCTACACAGAAACCAAGCCTAGTGCACTCAAAGGATGGTGGAGCCTCTGGGCTGGAAGAGCTTTGAAAATTCCCTTGGGCGCTCCGTCTCCTGCTGGTGGGGTTCCCACCTCCAGCCTCCCTCCTCACGGTCGCCCCACCTAAGGATGACAGCACCTCAGCAGAGCGGTGTTGCAGGAGTTGGGATCTGTCAGGGCACGGCGGGTGGGCGGTAAAGGGGAAGGGGGAAGAAGTCCTGAGACACAAGCCTTGGGTGTTTCTTAGGGCACATTCCACTCTGACAACCCAGGAACAGGACTTTCCCTCAGGCTCTGGTTGCCAAGTAACCAGAGTTGGGCTTGAAGACATGCTGCCGCCTTGTGGCCATTTCCCGTAACAACAACTTTAAAATTGGTGCTGAGTGGCATTTAATCTTCACAAGGCCTGTGGGGCTGTAAATGACACCTGCCCTCAAGAAATGCCCTGGGGCAAATCATCAGAAAATAATTCAAAACTGGGCCGATTTTCAAGAAGGTAATTTCGAGAGGTAAATTTTACTCACTCCGTATATTAAGAAAAAGCACATGGAAAGGGACTCAACATCTTTCATTATTAAAGAGATGCAAATCAAAACTACAATGGGGTATCACCTCACAACCGTCAGAATGGCCAAGCTCAAAAAAAAAATATCTCCAAAGAATAAATGCCGGAGAGGCCTTGGGGAAAACGGAATCATCCTCTGCTGCTGGTGGGGATGTAAACTGGCGCAGCCACGATGGAAAAGAGTATGGAGGTTCCTTAAAAAAGTAAACATCGTGTTACCATGTGACCCAGCAATCCCACTCCCGGGCTTAGCTCCAAAGACAATCCTAATTTGAAATGACACGGGCACCCCTGTTTTTCAGGGCAGCGCTGATGACAATAGCCAGGACATAGAATCAAACGTAATGTTCATCCACAGGAAAATGAAGAATATGTAGCACACATATACGATGGAATACTACGCAGCCACAAAAAGGAACGAACTGATGCCATCTGCTGCAGCAATGATGGACACAGATCATACTCAGTGAAGTGACTCAGAGAGAGAAAGACAAATACCATTAGATATCACTTACAGGTGGAATCTGTAAGTTCAGACGCATGAACTAATTTACAAAACAGAAACAGACTCACAGACTTAGAAAACAAACTTATGATTATCAACAAGGAAAGTGACAGAAAAGTGATAAACTAGGAGGCTGACATTAAGAGATACACACTAGAATATATCAAACACATAACCAACCAGAACCTACTGAGGAGCACAGGGAACTCTACTGAGCACAGTCTTATAACTTACATGGGAAAAGGACCCAAAGTATAATACATGTAAGACTGCATATAACTGAATCAAGTTCCCGTACATCTAAGATAAATGCAACACTGGACATCAACATTACTACAGTATAAAATATAAATTAAATTATAAGAAAAATAGAAAAGAAAAAGAAGAGTGGGGCGTGGAGAAATGCTGCCGCCTTGTGGCCGTTTTCCATAACAACAACTTTCAAACCTGTGCTGATGGGCACTGAATATTCACAAGGCCAAAGGGGTTGGAAAGAAAAAAAACACCTGCCCTCAAGAAACATCTGGGGGTAGGTCTTCGAAAAAGAATTAAAAACAGGGCAGGGCTTCCCTGATGGGGCAGTGGTTGAGAGTCCACTCGCCGATGCAGGGGACGCGGGATAGAGCCCTGGTCCGGCAAGATCCCACATGCCACAGAGCAACTAAGCCCGTGCGCCACAACTACTGAGCCCACGCTCTAGAGCCTGTGCTCTGCGACAAGAGAAGCCATCGCAATGAGAAACCCAAGCAGCACAACGAAGAGTAGCCCCCACTCGCCACAACTAGAGAAAGCCCGCATGCAGTCATGAAGACACAATGCAGCAAAAAATAAAACTAAGTAGAATAAATATATTAAAAATTAAAACGAGAATGAAAGTAGAATACTCTCTAACACCATACACAAAAATAAACTCCAACCAGATGAAAGATCTACACCTAAGGACGGATACTCTAAATCACATGAGGAAAATATAGGGAGAACACGCTCTGACATAAATCTCAGCAAGTTCTTTTCCGATCCATCTCTTAGAGTAGTGAACAAGAAAACAAAAATAAACAAACGGCACCTAATGCAACTTAAAGCGTTTGCACAGCAAAGGAAACCCGAAACAAAACAAAAAGACAACCCTCAGAACGGGAACAAATATTTGCAAACGAAGAGGCCCACAAGGAATTAATCTCCAAAACACACAAACAGCTCCTGCAGATCAATATCAAAAGAACAAAAAAAACAATCAAAAATAAGCACAAGATCTAAATGGACGTCTCTCCAAAGAAGACATAGTGATGGCCATTAAGCACATGAAAAGATGCTCAGCATCGCTAATTATGAGAGACACGCAAATCAAAACGACAATGAGGTATCACCTCTCACAGGTCATCATCAAAAAATCTGCAACAAGAAATGCTGGACAGGCTGTGGAGCAAAGGGAACCCTCCTACACTGTCAGTGGGAATGCAAATCGATACATCCACTATGGAGAACAGTATGGAGGTTCCTTAAGAAATGAAACATAGAACTAGCATGTGACCCAGCAGTCTCACCCTCGGGGGAAGATCTCGAGGGAACCAAAATTTTAAAAGACACGTGAACGCCAACGATCATGGCAGCACTCTGCACGATAGCCAAGACATGCAAGCAAACTAAGCATATGAGGACAGGTGCACGGATAAAGAAGATAGGGTCTGGGAACACAGTGGAATATTACTCAGCCATGAATAAACATGAAATCATGGCATTTCCAGCCATGGGAAAGCAGGTAGAGATGATCATACAAAGTGAAGTAAGTGAGACAGGGAAACACAAATATCATATGATATCACTTACACGTGGAATCTAAAAATGGATACAAATGAACTTCTTTACAAAACAGAAACAGCCTCACAGGCTTAGAAAGGAAACTTAGGGTTAGGAAAAGGGAAGCGTGGGGGGGGCAGGGAGAAATTAGCAGGTCGAGATTAACACATGCACACTACTATTTATAAAATAATCAATGAGAACCCGGGGTGTAGCACAAGGAATCCTGCTCAACACTCCAATAACCTACTTGGGAAGAGAACTGGAAAAAGAATATGTACACATCTACATATAAGCGAATCAAGTTGCCGTCCAGCTAGGAAAAAAAAACCCCAAAACAACCCAGCAACATGGGAGATCACCTACGCTCCAATAAAAAATAAAAATTAAAAAAAGAAAAGAAAAGAAATTCCCCATCCATCTCCTCAGGCCTCTGTGACCCAGGCTGCTGTCACATCCCTGGAGCCGGAGCAGGTTGGGGGCCCAAAGCTGGACTGCCGTGGGAAGGAGGAAACTGAGGAGGATATGCCAGCCAATAAGCACCCCCGCCTTGGACCTGGAGTGCCTCTTCCCCTCTGCACGGGCCCACCGTCTCCAGCTCCCTGCTGCCCCTCCTACACAGAAACCAAGCCTAGTGCACTCAAAGGATGGTGGAGCCTCTGGGCTGGAAGAGCTTTGAAAATTCCCTTGGGCGCTCCGTCTCCTGCTGGTGGGGTTCCCACCTCCAGCCTCCCTCCTCACGGTCGCCCCACCTAAGGATGACAGCACCTCAGCAGAGCGGTGTTGCAGGAGTTGGGATCTGTCAGGGCACGGCGGGTGGGCGGTAAAGGGGAAGGGGGAAGAAGTCCTGAGACACAAGCCTTGGGTGTTTCTTAGGGCACATTCCACTCTGACAACCCAGGAACAGGACTTTCCCTCAGGCTCTGGTTGCCAAGTAACCAGAGTTGGGCTTGAAGACATGCTGCCGCCTTGTGGCCATTTCCCGTAACAACAACTTTAAAATTGGTGCTGAGTGGCATTTAATCTTCACAAGGCCTGTGGGGCTGTAAATGACACCTGCCCTCAAGAAATGCCCTGGGGCAAATCATCAGAAAATAATTCAAAACTGGGCCGATTTTCAAGAAGGTAATTTCGAGAGGTAAATTTTACTCACTCCGTATATTAAGAAAAAGCACATGGAAAGGGACTCAACATCTTTCATTATTAAAGAGATGCAAATCAAAACTACAATGGGGTATCACCTCACAACCGTCAGAATGGCCAAGCTCAAAAAAAAAATATCTCCAAAGAATAAATGCCGGAGAGGCCTTGGGGAAAACGGAATCATCCTCTGCTGCTGGTGGGGATGTAAACTGGCGCAGCCACGATGGAAAAGAGTATGGAGGTTCCTTAAAAAAGTAAACATCGTGTTACCATGTGACCCAGCAATCCCACTCCCGGGCTTAGCTCCAAAGACAATCCTAATTTGAAATGACACGGGCACCCCTGTTTTTCAGGGCAGCGCTGATGACAATAGCCAGGACATAGAATCAAACGTAATGTTCATCCACAGGAAAATGAAGAATATGTAGCACACATATACGATGGAATACTACGCAGCCACAAAAAGGAACGAACTGATGCCATCTGCTGCAGCAATGATGGACACAGATCATACTCAGTGAAGTGACTCAGAGAGAGAAAGACAAATACCATTAGATATCACTTACAGGTGGAATCTGTAAGTTCAGACGCATGAACTAATTTACAAAACAGAAACAGACTCACAGACTTAGAAAACAAACTTATGATTATCAACAAGGAAAGTGACAGAAAAGTGATAAACTAGGAGGCTGACATTAAGAGATACACACTAGAATATATCAAACACATAACCAACCAGAACCTACTGAGGAGCACAGGGAACTCTACTGAGCACAGTCTTATAACTTACATGGGAAAAGGACCCAAAGTATAATACATGTAAGACTGCATATAACTGAATCAAGTTCCCGTACATCTAAGATAAATGCAACACTGGACATCAACATTACTACAGTATAAAATATAAATTAAATTATAAGAAAAATAGAAAAGAAAAAGAAGAGTGGGGCGTGGAGAAATGCTGCCGCCTTGTGGCCGTTTTCCATAACAACAACTTTCAAACCTGTGCTGATGGGCACTGAATATTCACAAGGCCAAAGGGGTTGGAAAGAAAAAAAACACCTGCCCTCAAGAAACATCTGGGGGTAGGTCTTCGAAAAAGAATTAAAAACAGGGCAGGGCTTCCCTGATGGGGCAGTGGTTGAGAGTCCACTCGCCGATGCAGGGGACGCGGGATAGAGCCCTGGTCCGGCAAGATCCCACATGCCACAGAGCAACTAAGCCCGTGCGCCACAACTACTGAGCCCACGCTCTAGAGCCTGTGCTCTGCGACAAGAGAAGCCATCGCAATGAGAAACCCAAGCAGCACAACGAAGAGTAGCCCCCACTCGCCACAACTAGAGAAAGCCCGCATGCAGTCATGAAGACACAATGCAGCAAAAAATAAAACTAAGTAGAATAAATATATTAAAAATTAAAACGAGAATGAAAGTAGAATACTCTCTAACACCATACACAAAAATAAACTCCAACCAGATGAAAGATCTACACCTAAGGACGGATACTCTAAATCACATGAGGAAAATATAGGGAGAACACGCTCTGACATAAATCTCAGCAAGTTCTTTTCCGATCCATCTCTTAGAGTAGTGAACAAGAAAACAAAAATAAACAAACGGCACCTAATGCAACTTAAAGCGTTTGCACAGCAAAGGAAACCCGAAACAAAACAAAAAGACAACCCTCAGAACGGGAACAAATATTTGCAAACGAAGAGGCCCACAAGGAATTAATCTCCAAAACACACAAACAGCTCCTGCAGATCAATATCAAAAGAACAAAAAAAACAATCAAAAATAAGCACAAGATCTAAATGGACGTCTCTCCAAAGAAGACATAGTGATGGCCATTAAGCACATGAAAAGATGCTCAGCATCGCTAATTATGAGAGACACGCAAATCAAAACGACAATGAGGTATCACCTCTCACAGGTCATCATCAAAAAATCTGCAACAAGAAATGCTGGACAGGCTGTGGAGCAAAGGGAACCCTCCTACACTGTCAGTGGGAATGCAAATCGATACATCCACTATGGAGAACAGTATGGAGGTTCCTTAAGAAATGAAACATAGAACTAGCATGTGACCCAGCAGTCTCACCCTCGGGGGAAGATCTCGAGGGAACCAAAATTTTAAAAGACACGTGAACGCCAACGATCATGGCAGCACTCTGCACGATAGCCAAGACATGCAAGCAAACTAAGCATATGAGGACAGGTGCACGGATAAAGAAGATAGGGTCTGGGAACACAGTGGAATATTACTCAGCCATGAATAAACATGAAATCATGGCATTTCCAGCCATGGGAAAGCAGGTAGAGATGATCATACAAAGTGAAGTAAGTGAGACAGGGAAACACAAATATCATATGATATCACTTACACGTGGAATCTAAAAATGGATACAAATGAACTTCTTTACAAAACAGAAACAGCCTCACAGGCTTAGAAAGGAAACTTAGGGTTAGGAAAAGGGAAGCGTGGGGGGGGCAGGGAGAAATTAGCAGGTCGAGATTAACACATGCACACTACTATTTATAAAATAATCAATGAGAACCCGGGGTGTAGCACAAGGAATCCTGCTCAACACTCCAATAACCTACTTGGGAAGAGAACTGGAAAAAGAATATGTACACATCTACATATAAGCGAATCAAGTTGCTGTCCAGCTAGGAAAAAAAAACCCCAAAACAACCCAGCAACATGGGAGATCACCTACGCTCCAATAAAAAATAAAAATTAAAAAAAGAAAAGAAAAGAAATTCCCCATCCATCTCCTCAGGCCTCTGTGACCCAGGCTGCTGTCACATCCCTGGAGCCGGAGCAGGTTGGGGGCCCAAAGCTGGACTGCCGTGGGAAGGAGGAAACTGAGGAGGATATGCCAGCCAATAAGCACCCCCGCCTTGGACCTGGAGTGCCTCTTCCCCTCTGCACGGGCCCACCGTCTCCAGCTCCCTGCTGCCCCTCCTACACAGAAACCAAGCCTAGTGCACTCAAAGGATGGTGGAGCCTCTGGGCTGGAAGAGCTTTGAAAATTCCCTTGGGCGCTCCGTCTCCTGCTGGTGGGGTTCCCACCTCCAGCCTCCCTCCTCACGGTCGCCCCACCTAAGGATGACAGCACCTCAGCAGAGCGGTGTTGCAGGAGTTGGGATCTGTCAGGGCACGGCGGGTGGGCGGTAAAGGGGAAGGGGGAAGAAGTCCTGAGACACAAGCCTTGGGTGTTTCTTAGGGCACATTCCACTCTGACAACCCAGGAACAGGACTTTCCCTCAGGCTCTGGTTGCCAAGTAACCAGAGTTGGGCTTGAAGACATGCTGCCGCCTTGTGGCCATTTCCCGTAACAACAACTTTAAAATTGGTGCTGAGTGGCATTTAATCTTCACAAGGCCTGTGGGGCTGTAAATGACACCTGCCCTCAAGAAATGCCCTGGGGCAAATCATCAGAAAATAATTCAAAACTGGGCCGATTTTCAAGAAGGTAATTTCGAGAGGTAAATTTTACTCACTCCGTATATTAAGAAAAAGCACATGGAAAGGGACTCAACATCTTTCATTATTAAAGAGATGCAAATCAAAACTACAATGGGGTATCACCTCACAACCGTCAGAATGGCCAAGCTCAAAAAAAAAATATCTCCAAAGAATAAATGCCGGAGAGGCCTTGGGGAAAACGGAATCATCCTCTGCTGCTGGTGGGGACGTAAACTGGCGCAGCCACTATGGAAAAGAGTATGGAGGTTCCTTAAAAAAGTAAACATCGTGTTACCATGTGACCCAGCAATCCCACTCCCGGGCTTAGCTCCAAAGACAATCCTAATTTGAAATGACACGGGCACCCCTGTTTTTCAGGGCAGCGCTGATGACAATAGCCAGGACATAGAATCAAACGTAATGTTCATCCACAGGAAAATGAAGAATATGTAGCACACATATACGATGGAATACTACGCAGCCACAAAAAGGAACGAACTGATGCCATCTGCTGCAGCAATGATGGACACAGATCATACTCAGTGAAGTGACTCAGAGAGAGAAAGACAAATACCATTAGATATCACTTACAGGTGGAATCTGTAAGTTCAGACGCATGAACTAATTTACAAAACAGAAACAGACTCACAGACTTAGAAAACAAACTTATGATTATCAACAAGGAAAGTGACAGAAAAGTGATAAACTAGGAGGCTGACATTAAGAGATACACACTAGAATATATCAAAGACATAAACAACCAGAACCTACTGAGGAGCACAGGGAACTCTACTGAGCACAGTCTTATAACTTACATGGGAAAAGGACCCAAAGTATAATACATGTAAGACTGCATATAACTGAATCAAGTTCCCGTACATCTAAGATAAATGCAACACTGGACATCAACATTACTACAGTATAAAATATAAATTAAATTATAAGAAAAATAGAAAAGAAAAAGAAGAGTGGGGCGTGGAGAAATGCTGCCGCCTTGTGGCCGTTTTCCATAACAACAACTTTCAAACCTGTGCTGATGGGCACTGAATATTCACAAGGCCAAAGGGGTTGGAAAGAAAAAAAACACCTGCCCTCAAGAAACATCTGGGGGTAGGTCTTCGAAAAAGAATTAAAAACAGGGCAGGGCTTCCCTGGTGGGGCAGTGGTTGAGAGTCCACTCGCCGATGCAGGGGACGCGGGATAGAGCCCTGGTCCGGCAAGATCCCACATGCCACAGAGCAACTAAGCCCGTGCGCCACAACTACTGAGCCCACGCTCTAGAGCCTGTGCTCTGCGACAAGAGAAGCCATCGCAATGAGAAACCCAAGCAGCACAACGAAGAGTAGCCCCCACTCGCCACAACTAGAGAAAGCCCGCATGCAGTCATGAAGACACAATGCAGCAAAAAATAAAACTAAGTAGAATAAATATATTAAAAATTAAAACGAGAATGAAAGTAGAATACTCTCTAACACCATACACAAAAATAAACTCCAACCAGATGAAAGATCTACACCTAAGGACGGATACTCTAAATCACATGAGGAAAATATAGGGAGAACACGCTCTGACATAAATCTCAGCAAGTTCTTTTCCGATCCATCTCTTAGAGTAGTGAACAAGAAAACAAAAATAAACAAACGGGACCTAATGCAACTTAAAGCATTTGCACAGCAAAGGAAACCCGAAACAAAACAAAAAGACAACCCTCAGAACGGGAACAAATATTTGCAAACGAAGAGGCCCACAAGGAATTAATCTCCAAAACACACAAACAGCTCCTGCAGATCAATATCAAAAGAACAAAAAAAACAATCAAAAATAAGCACAAGATCTAAATGGACGTCTCTCCAAAGAAGACATAGTGATGGCCATTAAGCACATGAAAAGATGCTCAGCATCGCTAATTATGAGAGACACGCAAATCAAAACGACAATGAGGTATCACCTCTCACAGGTCATCATCAAAAAATCTGCAACAAGAAATGCTGGACAGGCTGTGGAGCAAAGGGAACCCTCCTACACTGTCAGTGGGAATGCAAATCGATACATCCACTATGGAGAACAGTATGGAGGTTCCTTAAGAAATGAAACATAGAACTAGCATGTGACCCAGCAGTCTCACCCTCGGGGGAAGATCTCGAGGGAACCAAAATTTTAAAAGACACGTGAACGCCAACGATCATGGCAGCACTCTGCACGATAGCCAAGACATGCAAGCAAACTAAGCATATGAGGACAGGTGCACGGATAAAGAAGATAGGGTCTGGGAACACAGTGGAATATTACTCAGCCATGAATAAACATGAAATCATGGCATTTCCAGCCATGGGAAAGCAGGTAGAGATGATCATACAAAGTGAAGTAAGTGAGACAGGGAAACACAAATATCATATGATATCACTTACACGTGGAATCTAAAAATGGATACAAATGAACTTCTTTACAAAACAGAAACAGCCTCACAGGCTTAGAAAGGAAACTTAGGGTTAGGAAAAGGGAAGCGTGGGGGGGGGCAGGGAGAAATTAGCAGGTCGAGATTAACACATGCACACTACTATTTATAAAATAATCAATGAGAACCCAGGGTGTAGCACAAGGAATCCTACTCAACACTCCAATAACCTACTTGGGAAGAGAACTGGAAAAAGAATATGTACACATCTACATATAAGTGAATCAAGTTGCCGTCCAGCTAGGAAAAAAAAACCCCAAAACAACCCAGCAACATGGGAGATCACCTACGCTCCAATAAAAAATAAAAATTAAAAAAAGAAAAGAAAAGAAATTCCCCATCCATCTCCTCAGGCCTCTATGACCCAGGCTGCTGTCACATCCCTGGAGCCGGAGCAGGTTGGGGGCCCAAAGCTGGACTGCCGTGGGAAGGAGGAAACTGAGGAGGATATGCCAGCCAATAAGCACCCCCGCCTTGGACCTGGAGTGCCTCTTCCCCTCTGCACGGGCCCACCGTCTCCAGCTCCCTGCTGCCCCTCCTACACAGAAACCAAGCCTAGTGCACTCAAAGGATGGTGGAGCCTCTGGGCTGGAAGAGCTTTGAAAATTCCCTTGGGCGCTCCGTCTCCTGCTGGTGGGGTTCCCACCTCCAGCCTCCCTCCTCACGGTCGCCCCACCTAAGGATGACAGCACCTCAGCAGAGCGGTGTTGCAGGAGTTGGGATCTGTCAGGGCACGGCGGGTGGGCGGTAAAGGGGAAGGGGGAAGAAGTCCTGAGACACAAGCCTTGGGTGTTTCTTAGGGCACATTCCACTCTGACAACCCAGGAACAGGACTTTCCCTCAGGCTCTGGTTGCCAAGTAACCAGAGTTGGGCTTGAAGACATGCTGCCGCCTTGTGGCCATTTCCCGTAACAACAACTTTAAAATTGGTGCTGAGTGGCATTTAATCTTCACAAGGCCTGTGGGGCTGTAAATGACACCTGCCCTCAAGAAATGCCCTGGGGCAAATCATCAGAAAATAATTCAAAACTGGGCCGATTTTCAAGAAGGTAATTTCGAGAGGTAAATTTTACTCACTCCGTATATTAAGAAAAAGCACATGGAAAGGGACTCAACATCTTTCATTATTAAAGAGATGCAAATCAAAACTACAATGGGGTATCACCTCACAACCGTCAGAATGGCCAAGCTCAAAAAAAAAATATCTCCAAAGAATAAATGCCGGAGAGGCCTTGGGGAAAACGGAATCATCCTCTGCTGCTGGTGGGGACGTAAACTGGCGCAGCCACTATGGAAAAGAGTATGGAGGTTCCTTAAAAAAGTAAACATCGTGTTACCATGTGACCCAGCAATCCCACTCCCGGGCTTAGCTCCAAAGACAATCCTAATTTGAAATGACACGGGCACCCCTGTTTTTCAGGGCAGCGCTGATGACAATAGCCAGGACATAGAATCAAACGTAATGTTCATCCACAGGAAAATGAAGAATATGTAGCACACATATACGATGGAATACTACGCAGCCACAAAAAGGAACGAACTGATGCCATCTGCTGCAGCAATGATGGACACAGATCATACTCAGTGAAGTGACTCAGAGAGAGAAAGACAAATACCATTAGATATCACTTACAGGTGGAATCTGTAAGTTCAGACGCATGAACTAATTTACAAAACAGAAACAGACTCACAGACTTAGAAAACAAACTTATGATTATCAACAAGGAAAGTGACAGAAAAGTGATAAACTAGGAGGCTGACATTAAGAGATACACACTAGAATATATCAAAGACATAAACAACCAGAACCTACTGAGGAGCACAGGGAACTCTACTGAGCACAGTCTTATAACTTACATGGGAAAAGGACCCAAAGTATAATACATGTAAGACTGCATATAACTGAATCAAGTTCCCGTACATCTAAGATAAATGCAACACTGGACATCAACATTACTACAGTATAAAATATAAATTAAATTATAAGAAAAATAGAAAAGAAAAAGAAGAGTGGGGCGTGGAGAAATGCTGCCGCCTTGTGGCCGTTTTCCATAACAACAACTTTCAAACCTGTGCTGATGGGCACTGAATATTCACAAGGCCAAAGGGGTTGGAAAGAAAAAAAACACCTGCCCTCAAGAAACATCTGGGGGTAGGTCTTCGAAAAAGAATTAAAAACAGGGCAGGGCTTCCCTGGTGGGGCAGTGGTTGAGAGTCCACTCGCCGATGCAGGGGACGCGGGATAGAGCCCTGGTCCGGCAAGATCCCACATGCCACAGAGCAACTAAGCCCGTGCGCCACAACTACTGAGCCCACGCTCTAGAGCCTGTGCTCTGCGACAAGAGAAGCCATCGCAATGAGAAACCCAAGCAGCACAACGAAGAGTAGCCCCCACTCGCCACAACTAGAGAAAGCCCGCATGCAGTCATGAAGACACAATGCAGCAAAAAATAAAACTAAGTAGAATAAATATATTAAAAATTAAAACGAGAATGAAAGTAGAATACTCTCTAACACCATACACAAAAATAAACTCCAACCAGATGAAAGATCTACACCTAAGGACGGATACTCTAAATCACATGAGGAAAATATAGGGAGAACACGCTCTGACATAAATCTCAGCAAGTTCTTTTCCGATCCATCTCTTAGAGTAGTGAACAAGAAAACAAAAATAAACAAACGGGACCTAATGCAACTTAAAGCGTTTGCACAGCAAAGGAAACCCGAAACAAAACAAAAAGACAACCCTCAGAACGGGAACAAATATTTGCAAACGAAGAGGCCCACAAGGAATTAATCTCCAAAACACACAAACAGCTCCTGCAGATCAATATCAAAAGAACAAAAAAAACAATCAAAAATAAGCACAAGATCTAAATGGACGTCTCTCCAAAGAAGACATAGTGATGGCCATTAAGCACATGAAAAGATGCTCAGCATCGCTAATTATGAGAGACACGCAAATCAAAACGACAATGAGGTATCACCTCTCACAGGTCATCATCAAAAAATCTGCAACAAGAAATGCTGGACAGGCTGTGGAGCAAAGGGAACCCTCCTACACTGTCAGTGGGAATGCAAATCGATACATCCACTATGGAGAACAGTATGGAGGTTCCTTAAGAAATGAAACATAGAACTAGCATGTGACCCAGCAGTCTCACCCTCGGGGGAAGATCTCGAGGGAACCAAAATTTTAAAAGACACGTGAACGCCAACGATCATGGCAGCACTCTGCACGATAGCCAAGACATGCAAGCAAACTAAGCATATGAGGACAGGTGCACGGATAAAGAAGATAGGGTCTGGGAACACAGTGGAATATTACTCAGCCATGAATAAACATGAAATCATGGCATTTCCAGCCATGGGAAAGCAGGTAGAGATGATCATACAAAGTGAAGTAAGTGAGACAGGGAAACACAAATATCATATGATATCACTTACACGTGGAATCTAAAAATGGATACAAATGAACTTCTTTACAAAACAGAAACAGCCTCACAGGCTTAGAAAGGAAACTTAGGGTTAGGAAAAGGGAAGCGTGGGGGGGGGCAGGGAGAAATTAGCAGGTCGAGATTAACACATGCACACTACTATTTATAAAATAATCAATGAGAACCCAGGGTGTAGCACAAGGAATCCTACTCAACACTCCAATAACCTACTTGGGAAGAGAACTGGAAAAAGAATATGTACACATCTACATATAAGTGAATCAAGTTGCCGTCCAGCTAGGAAAAAAAAACCCCAAAACAACCCAGCAACATGGGAGATCACCTACGCTCCAATAAAAAATAAAAATTAAAAAAAGAAAAGAAAAGAAATTCCCCATCCATCTCCTCAGGCCTCTGTGACCCAGGCTGCTGTCACATCCCTGGAGCCGGAGCAGGTTGGGGGCCCAAAGCTGGACTGCCGTGGGAAGGAGGAAACTGAGGAGGATATGCCAGCCAATAAGCACCCCCGCCTTGGACCTGGAGTGCCTCTTCCCCTCTGCACGGGCCCACCGTCTCCAGCTCCCTGCTGCCCCTCCTACACAGAAACCAAGCCTAGTGCACTCAAAGGATGGTGGAGCCTCTGGGCTGGAAGAGCTTTGAAAATTCCCTTGGGCGCTCCGTCTCCTGCTGGTGGGGTTCCCACCTCCAGCCTCCCTCCTCACGGTCGCCCCACCTAAGGATGACAGCACCTCAGCAGAGCGGTGTTGCAGGAGTTGGGATCTGTCAGGGCACGGCGGGTGGGCGGTAAAGGGGAAGGGGGAAGAAGTCCTGAGACACAAGCCTTGGGTGTTTCTTAGGGCACATTCCACTCTGACAACCCAGGAACAGGACTTTCCCTCAGGCTCTGGTTGCCAAGTAACCAGAGTTGGGCTTGAAGACATGCTGCCGCCTTGTGGCCATTTCCCGTAACAACAACTTTAAAATTGGTGCTGAGTGGCATTTAATCTTCACAAGGCCTGTGGGGCTGTAAATGACACCTGCCCTCAAGAAATGCCCTGGGGCAAATCATCAGAAAATAATTCAAAACTGGGCCGATTTTCAAGAAGGTAATTTCGAGAGGTAAATTTTACTCACTCCGTATATTAAGAAAAAGCACATGGAAAGGGACTCAACATCTTTCATTATTAAAGAGATGCAAATCAAAACTACAATGGGGTATCACCTCACAACCGTCAGAATGGCCAAGCTCAAAAAAAAAATATCTCCAAAGAATAAATGCCGGAGAGGCCTTGGGGAAAACGGAATCATCCTCTGCTGCTGGTGGGGACGTAAACTGGCGCAGCCACTATGGAAAAGAGTATGGAGGTTCCTTAAAAAAGTAAACATCGTGTTACCATGTGACCCAGCAATCCCACTCCCGGGCTTAGCTCCAAAGACAATCCTAATTTGAAATGACACGGGCACCCCTGTTTTTCAGGGCAGCACTGATGACAATAGCCAGGACATAGAATCAAACGTAATGTTCATCCACAGGAAAATGAAGAATATGTAGCACACATATACGATGGAATACTACGCAGCCACAAAAAGGAACGAACTGATGCCATCTGCTGCAGCAATGATGGACACAGATCATACTCAGTGAAGTGACTCAGAGAGAGAAAGACAAATACCATTAGATATCACTTACAGGTGGAATCTGTAAGTTCAGACGCATGAACTAATTTACAAAACAGAAACAGACTCACAGACTTAGAAAACAAACTTATGATTATCAACAAGGAAAGTGACAGAAAAGTGATAAACTAGGAGGCTGACATTAAGAGATACACACTAGAATATATCAAAGACATAAACAACCAGAACCTACTGAGGAGCACAGGGAACTCTACTGAGCACAGTCTTATAACTTACATGGGAAAAGGACCCAAAGTATAATACATGTAAGACTGCATATAACTGAATCAAGTTCCCGTACATCTAAGATAAATGCAACACTGGACATCAACATTACTACAGTATAAAATATAAATTAAATTATAAGAAAAATAGAAAAGAAAAAGAAGAGTGGGGCGTGGAGAAATGCTGCCGCCTTGTGGCCGTTTTCCATAACAACAACTTTCAAACCTGTGCTGATGGGCACTGAATATTCACAAGGCCAAAGGGGTTGGAAAGAAAAAAAACACCTGCCCTCAAGAAACATCTGGGGGTAGGTCTTCGAAAAAGAATTAAAAACAGGGCAGGGCTTCCCTGGTGGGGCAGTGGTTGAGAGTCCACTCGCCGATGCAGGGGACGCGGGATAGAGCCCTGGTCCGGCAAGATCCCACATGCCACAGAGCAACTAAGCCCGTGCGCCACAACTACTGAGCCCACGCTCTAGAGCCTGTGCTCTGCGACAAGAGAAGCCATCGCAATGAGAAACCCAAGCAGCACAACGAAGAGTAGCCCCCACTCGCCACAACTAGAGAAAGCCCGCATGCAGTCATGAAGACACAATGCAGCAAAAAATAAAACTAAGTAGAATAAATATATTAAAAATTAAAACGAGAATGAAAGTAGAATACTCTCTAACACCATACACAAAAATAAACTCCAACCAGATGAAAGATCTACACCTAAGGACGGATACTCTAAATCACATGAGGAAAATATAGGGAGAACACGCTCTGACATAAATCTCAGCAAGTTCTTTTCCGATCCATCTCTTAGAGTAGTGAACAAGAAAACAAAAATAAACAAACGGGACCTAATGCAACTTAAAGCGTTTGCACAGCAAAGGAAACCCGAAACAAAACAAAAAGACAACCCTCAGAACGGGAACAAATATTTGCAAACGAAGAGGCCCACAAGGAATTAATCTCCAAAACACACAAACAGCTCCTGCAGATCAATATCAAAAGAACAAAAAAAACAATCAAAAATAAGCACAAGATCTAAATGGACGTCTCTCCAAAGAAGACATAGTGATGGCCATTAAGCACATGAAAAGATGCTCAGCATCGCTAATTATGAGAGACACGCAAATCAAAACGACAATGAGGTATCACCTCTCACAGGTCATCATCAAAAAATCTGCAACAAGAAATGCTGGACAGGCTGTGGAGCAAAGGGAACCCTCCTACACTGTCAGTGGGAATGCAAATCGATACATCCACTATGGAGAACAGTATGGAGGTTCCTTAAGAAATGAAACATAGAACTAGCATGTGACCCAGCAGTCTCACCCTCGGGGGAAGATCTCGAGGGAACCAAAATTTTAAAAGACACGTGAACGCCAACGATCATGGCAGCACTCTGCACGATAGCCAAGACATGCAAGCAAACTAAGCATATGAGGACAGGTGCACGGATAAAGAAGATAGGGTCTGGGAACACAGTGGAATATTACTCAGCCATGAATAAACATGAAATCATGGCATTTCCAGCCATGGGAAAGCAGGTAGAGATGATCATACAAAGTGAAGTAAGTGAGACAGGGAAACACAAATATCATATGATATCACTTACACGTGGAATCTAAAAATGGATACAAATGAACTTCTTTACAAAACAGAAACAGCCTCACAGGCTTAGAAAGGAAACTTAGGGTTAGGAAAAGGGAAGCGTGGGGGGGGGCAGGGAGAAATTAGCAGGTCGAGATTAACACATGCACACTACTATTTATAAAATAATCAATGAGAACCCAGGGTGTAGCACAAGGAATCCTACTCAACACTCCAATAACCTACTTGGGAAGAGAACTGGAAAAAGAATATGTACACATCTACATATAAGTGAATCAAGTTGCCGTCCAGCTAGGAAAAAAAAACCCCAAAACAACCCAGCAACATGGGAGATCACCTACGCTCCAATAAAAAATAAAAATTAAAAAAAGAAAAGAAAAGAAATTCCCCATCCATCTCCTCAGGCCTCTGTGACCCAGGCTGCTGTCACATCCCTGGAGCCGGAGCAGGTTGGGGGCCCAAAGCTGGACTGCCGTGGGAAGGAGGAAACTGAGGAGGATATGCCAGCCAATAAGCACCCCCGCCTTGGACCTGGAGTGCCTCTTCCCCTCTGCACGGGCCCACCGTCTCCAGCTCCCTGCTGCCCCTCCTACACAGAAACCAAGCCTAGTGCACTCAAAGGATGGTGGAGCCTCTGGGCTGGAAGAGCTTTGAAAATTCCCTTGGGCGCTCCGTCTCCTGCTGGTGGGGTTCCCACCTCCAGCCTCCCTCCTCACGGTCGCCCCACCTAAGGATGACAGCACCTCAGCAGAGCGGTGTTGCAGGAGTTGGGATCTGTCAGGGCACGGCGGGTGGGCGGTAAAGGGGAAGGGGGAAGAAGTCCTGAGACACAAGCCTTGGGTGTTTCTTAGGGCACATTCCACTCTGACAACCCAGGAACAGGACTTTCCCTCAGGCTCTGGTTGCCAAGTAACCAGAGTTGGGCTTGAAGACATGCTGCCGCCTTGTGGCCATTTCCCGTAACAACAACTTTAAAATTGGTGCTGAGTGGCATTTAATCTTCACAAGGCCTGTGGGGCTGTAAATGACACCTGCCCTCAAGAAATGCCCTGGGGCAAATCATCAGAAAATAATTCAAAACTGGGCCGATTTTCAAGAAGGTAATTTCGAGAGGTAAATTTTACTCACTCCGTATATTAAGAAAAAGCACATGGAAAGGGACTCAACATCTTTCATTATTAAAGAGATGCAAATCAAAACTACAATGGGGTATCACCTCACAACCGTCAGAATGGCCAAGCTCAAAAAAAAAATATCTCCAAAGAATAAATGCCGGAGAGGCCTTGGGGAAAACGGAATCATCCTCTGCTGCTGGTGGGGACGTAAACTGGCGCAGCCACTATGGAAAAGAGTATGGAGGTTCCTTAAAAAAGTAAACATCGTGTTACCATGTGACCCAGCAATCCCACTCCCGGGCTTAGCTCCAAAGACAATCCTAATTTGAAATGACACGGGCACCCCTGTTTTTCAGGGCAGCGCTGATGACAATAGCCAGGACATAGAATCAAACGTAATGTTCATCCACAGGAAAATGAAGAATATGTAGCACACATATACGATGGAATACTACGCAGCCACAAAAAGGAACGAACTGATGCCATCTGCTGCAGCAATGATGGACACAGATCATACTCAGTGAAGTGACTCAGAGAGAGAAAGACAAATACCATTAGATATCACTTACAGGTGGAATCTGTAAGTTCAGACGCATGAACTAATTTACAAAACAGAAACAGACTCACAGACTTAGAAAACAAACTTATGATTATCAACAAGGAAAGTGACAGAAAAGTGATAAACTAGGAGGCTGACATTAAGAGATACACACTAGAATATATCAAAGACATAAACAACCAGAACCTACTGAGGAGCACAGGGAACTCTACTGAGCACAGTCTTATAACTTACATGGGAAAAGGACCCAAAGTATAATACATGTAAGACTGCATATAACTGAATCAAGTTCCCGTACATCTAAGATAAATGCAACACTGGACATCAACATTACTACAGTATAAAATATAAATTAAATTATAAGAAAAATAGAAAAGAAAAAGAAGAGTGGGGCGTGGAGAAATGCTGCCGCCTTGTGGCCGTTTTCCATAACAACAACTTTCAAACCTGTGCTGATGGGCACTGAATATTCACAAGGCCAAAGGGGTTGGAAAGAAAAAAAACACCTGCCCTCAAGAAACATCTGGGGGTAGGTCTTCGAAAAAGAATTAAAAACAGGGCAGGGCTTCCCTGGTGGGGCAGTGGTTGAGAGTCCACTCGCCGATGCAGGGGACGCGGGATAGAGCCCTGGTCCGGCAAGATCCCACATGCCACAGAGCAACTAAGCCCGTGCGCCACAACTACTGAGCCCACGCTCTAGAGCCTGTGCTCTGCGACAAGAGAAGCCATCGCAATGAGAAACCCAAGCAGCACAACGAAGAGTAGCCCCCACTCGCCACAACTAGAGAAAGCCCGCATGCAGTCATGAAGACACAATGCAGCAAAAAATAAAACTAAGTAGAATAAATATATTAAAAATTAAAACGAGAATGAAAGTAGAATACTCTCTAACACCATACACAAAAATAAACTCCAACCAGATGAAAGATCTACACCTAAGGACGGATACTCTAAATCACATGAGGAAAATATAGGGAGAACACGCTCTGACATAAATCTCAGCAAGTTCTTTTCCGATCCATCTCTTAGAGTAGTGAACAAGAAAACAAAAATAAACAAACGGGACCTAATGCAACTTAAAGCGTTTGCACAGCAAAGGAAACCCGAAACAAAACAAAAAGACAACCCTCAGAACGGGAACAAATATTTGCAAACGAAGAGGCCCACAAGGAATTAATCTCCAAAACACACAAACAGCTCCTGCAGATCAATATCAAAAGAACAAAAAAAACAATCAAAAATAAGCACAAGATCTAAATGGACGTCTCTCCAAAGAAGACATAGTGATGGCCATTAAGCACATGAAAAGATGCTCAGCATCGCTAATTATGAGAGACACGCAAATCAAAACGACAATGAGGTATCACCTCTCACAGGTCATCATCAAAAAATCTGCAACAAGAAATGCTGGACAGGCTGTGGAGCAAAGGGAACCCTCCTACACTGTCAGTGGGAATGCAAATCGATACATCCACTATGGAGAACAGTATGGAGGTTCCTTAAGAAATGAAACATAGAACTAGCATGTGACCCAGCAGTCTCACCCTCGGGGGAAGATCTCGAGGGAACCAAAATTTTAAAAGACACGTGAACGCCAACGATCATGGCAGCACTCTGCACGATAGCCAAGACATGCAAGCAAACTAAGCATATGAGGACAGGTGCACGGATAAAGAAGATAGGGTCTGGGAACACAGTGGAATATTACTCAGCCATGAATAAACATGAAATCATGGCATTTCCAGCCATGGGAAAGCAGGTAGAGATGATCATACAAAGTGAAGTAAGTGAGACAGGGAAACACAAATATCATATGATATCACTTACACGTGGAATCTAAAAATGGATACAAATGAACTTCTTTACAAAACAGAAACAGCCTCACAGGCTTAGAAAGGAAACTTAGGGTTAGGAAAAGGGAAGCGTGGGGGGGGGCAGGGAGAAATTAGCAGGTCGAGATTAACACATGCACACTACTATTTATAAAATAATCAATGAGAACCCAGGGTGTAGCACAAGGAATCCTACTCAACACTCCAATAACCTACTTGGGAAGAGAACTGGAAAAAGAATATGTACACATCTACATATAAGTGAATCAAGTTGCCGTCCAGCTAGGAAAAAAAAAACCCCAAAACAACCCAGCAACATGGGAGATCACCTACGCTCCAATAAAAAATAAAAATTAAAAAAAGAAAAGAAAAGAAATTCCCCATCCATCTCCTCAGGCCTCTGTGACCCAGGCTGCTGTCACATCCCTGGAGCCGGAGCAGGTTGGGGGCCCAAAGCTGGACTGCCGTGGGAAGGAGGAAACTGAGGAGGATATGCCAGCCAATAAGCACCCCCGCCTTGGACCTGGAGTGCCTCTTCCCCTCTGCACGGGCCCACCGTCTCCAGCTCCCTGCTGCCCCTCCTACACAGAAACCAAGCCTAGTGCACTCAAAGGATGGTGGAGCCTCTGGGCTGGAAGAGCTTTGAAAATACCCTTGGGCGCTCCGTCTCCTGCTGGTGGGGTTCCCACCTCCAGCCTCCCTCCTCACGGTCGCCCCACCTAAGGATGACAGCACCTCAGCAGAGCGGTGTTGCAGGAGTTGGGATCTGTCAGGGCACGGCGGGTGGGCGGTAAAGGGGAAGGGGGAAGAAGTCCTGAGACACAAGCCTTGGGTGTTTCTTAGGGCACATTCCACTCTGACAACCCAGGAACAGGACTTTCCCTCAGGCTCTGGTTGCCAAGTAACCAGAGTTGGGCTTGAAGACATGCTGCCGCCTTGTGGCCATTTCCCGTAACAACAACTTTAAAATTGGTGCTGAGTGGCATTTAATCTTCACAAGGCCTGTGGGGCTGTAAATGACACCTGCCCTCAAGAAATGCCCTGGGGCAAATCATCAGAAAATAATTCAAAACTGGGCCGATTTTCAAGAAGGTAATTTCGAGAGGTAAATTTTACTCACTCCGTATATTAAGAAAAAGCACATGGAAAGGGACTCAACATCTTTCATTATTAAAGAGATGCAAATCAAAACTACAATGGGGTATCACCTCACAACCGTCAGAATGGCCAAGCTCAAAAAAAAAATATCTCCAAAGAATAAATGCCGGAGAGGCCTTGGGGAAAACGGAATCATCCTCTGCTGCTGGTGGGGACGTAAACTGGCGCAGCCACTATGGAAAAGAGTATGGAGGTTCCTTAAAAAAGTAAACATCGTGTTACCATGTGACCCAGCAATCCCACTCCCGGGCTTAGCTCCAAAGACAATCCTAATTTGAAATGACACGGGCACCCCTGTTTTTCAGGGCAGCGCTGATGACAATAGCCAGGACATAGAATCAAACGTAATGTTCATCCACAGGAAAATGAAGAATATGTAGCACACATATACGATGGAATACTACGCAGCCACAAAAAGGAACGAACTGATGCCATCTGCTGCAGCAATGATGGACACAGATCATACTCAGTGAAGTGACTCAGAGAGAGAAAGACAAATACCATTAGATATCACTTACAGGTGGAATCTGTAAGTTCAGACGCATGAACTAATTTACAAAACAGAAACAGACTCACAGACTTAGAAAACAAACTTATGATTATCAACAAGGAAAGTGACAGAAAAGTGATGAACTAGGAGGCTGACATTAAGAGATACACACTAGAATATATCAAAGACATAAACAACCAGAACCTACTGAGGAGCACAGGGAACTCTACTGAGCACAGTCTTATAACTTACATGGGAAAAGGACCCAAAGTATAATACATGTAAGACTGCATATAACTGAATCAAGTTCCCGTACATCTAAGATAAATGCAACACTGGACATCAACATTACTACAGTATAAAATATAAATTAAATTATAAGAAAAATAGAAAAGAAAAAGAAGAGTGGGGCGTGGAGAAATGCTGCCGCCTTGTGGCCGTTTTCCATAACAACAACTTTCAAACCTGTGCTGATGGGCACTGAATATTCACAAGGCCAAAGGGGTTGGAAAGAAAAAAAACACCTGCCCTCAAGAAACATCTGGGGGTAGGTCTTCGAAAAAGAATTAAAAACAGGGCAGGGCTTCCCTGGTGGGGCAGTGGTTGAGAGTCCACTCGCCGATGCAGGGGACGCGGGATAGAGCCCTGGTCCGGCAAGATCCCACATGCCACAGAGCAACTAAGCCCGTGCGCCACAACTACTGAGCCCACGCTCTAGAGCCTGTGCTCTGCGACAAGAGAAGCCATCGCAATGAGAAACCCAAGCAGCACAACGAAGAGTAGCCCCCACTCGCCACAACTAGAGAAAGCCCGCATGCAGTCATGAAGACACAATGCAGCAAAAAATAAAACTAAGTAGAATAAATATATTAAAAATTAAAACGAGAATGAAAGTAGAATACTCTCTAACACCATACACAAAAATAAACTCCAACCAGATGAAAGATCTACACCTAAGGACGGATACTCTAAATCACATGAGGAAAATATAGGGAGAACACGCTCTGACATAAATCTCAGCAAGTTCTTTTCCGATCCATCTCTTAGAGTAGTGAACAAGAAAACAAAAATAAACAAACGGGACCTAATGCAACTTAAAGCGTTTGCACAGCAAAGGAAACCCGAAACAAAACAAAAAGACAACCCTCCGAACGGGAACAAATATTTGCAAACGAAGAGGCCCACAAGGAATTAATCTCCAAAACACACAAACAGCTCCTGCAGATCAATATCAAAAGAACAAAAAAAACAATCAAAAATAAGCACAAGATCTAAATGGACGTCTCTCCAAAGAAGACATAGTGATGGCCATTAAGCACATGAAAAGATGCTCAGCATCGCTAATTATGAGAGACACGCAAATCAAAACGACAATGAGGTATCACCTCTCACAGGTCATCATCAAAAAATCTGCAACAAGAAATGCTGGACAGGCTGTGGAGCAAAGGGAACCCTCCTACACTGTCAGTGGGAATGCAAATCGATACATCCACTATGGAGAACAGTATGGAGGTTCCTTAAGAAATGAAACATAGAACTAGCATGTGACCCAGCAGTCTCACCCTCGGGGGAAGATCTCGAGGGAACCAAAATTTTAAAAGACACGTGAACGCCAACGATCATGGCAGCACTCTGCACGATAGCCAAGACATGCAAGCAAACTAAGCATATGAGGACAGGTGCACGGATAAAGAAGATAGGGTCTGGGAACACAGTGGAATATTACTCAGCCATGAATAAACATGAAATCATGGCATTTCCAGCCATGGGAAAGCAGGTAGAGATGATCATACAAAGTGAAGTAAGTGAGACAGGGAAACACAAATATCATATGATATCACTTACACGTGGAATCTAAAAATGGATACAAATGAACTTCTTTACAAAACAGAAACAGCCTCACAGGCTTAGAAAGGAAACTTAGGGTTAGGAAAAGGGAAGCGTGGGGGGGGGCAGGGAGAAATTAGCAGGTCGAGATTAACACATGCACACTACTATTTATAAAATAATCAATGAGAACCCAGGGTGTAGCACAAGGAATCCTACTCAACACTCCAATAACCTACTTGGGAAGAGAACTGGAAAAAGAATATGTACACATCTACATATAAGTGAATCAAGTTGCCGTCCAGCTAGGAAAAAAAAACCCCAAAACAACCCAGCAACATGGGAGATCACCTACGCTCCAATAAAAAATAAAAATTAAAAAAAGAAAAGAAAAGAAATTCCCCATCCATCTCCTCAGGCCTCTGTGACCCAGGCTGCTGTCACATCCCTGGAGCCGGAGCAGGTTGGGGTCCCAAAGCTGGACTGCCGTGGGAAGGAGGAAACTGAGGAGGATATGCCAGCCAATAAGCACCCCCGCCTTGGACCTGGAGTGCCTCTTCCCCTCTGCACGGGCCCACCGTCTCCAGCTCCCTGCTGCCCCTCCTACACAGAAACCAAGCCTAGTGCACTCAAAGGATGGTGGAGCCTCTGGGCTGGAAGAGCTTTGAAAATTCCCTTGGGCGCTCCGTCTCCTGCTGGTGGGGTTCCCACCTCCAGCCTCCCTCCTCACGGTCGCCCCACCTAAGGATGACAGCACCTCAGCAGAGCGGTGTTGCAGGAGTTGGGATCTGTCAGGGCACGGCGGGTGGGCGGTAAAGGGGAAGGGGGAAGAAGTCCTGAGACACAAGCCTTGGGTGTTTCTTAGGGCACATTCCACTCTGACAACCCAGGAACAGGACTTTCCCTCAGGCTCTGGTTGCCAAGTAACCAGAGTTGGGCTTGAAGACATGCTGCCGCCTTGTGGCCATTTCCCGTAACAACAACTTTAAAATTGGTGCTGAGTGGCATTTAATCTTCACAAGGCCTGTGGGGCTGTAAATGACACCTGCCCTCAAGAAATGCCCTGGGGCAAATCATCAGAAAATAATTCAAAACTGGGCCGATTTTCAAGAAGGTAATTTCGAGAGGTAAATTTTACTCACTCCGTATATTAAGAAAAAGCACATGGAAAGGGACTCAACATCTTTCATTATTAAAGAGATGCAAATCAAAACTACAATGGGGTATCACCTCACAACCGTCAGAATGGCCAAGCTCAAAAAAAAAATATCTCCAAAGAATAAATGCCGGAGAGGCCTTGGGGAAAACGGAATCATCCTCTGCTGCTGGTGGGGACGTAAACTGGCGCAGCCACTATGGAAAAGAGTATGGAGGTTCCTTAAAAAAGTAAACATCGTGTTACCATGTGACCCAGCAATCCCACTCCCGGGCTTAGCTCCAAAGACAATCCTAATTTGAAATGACACGGGCACCCCTGTTTTTCAGGGCAGCGCTGATGACAATAGCCAGGACATAGAATCAAACGTAATGTTCATCCACAGGAAAATGAAGAATATGTAGCACACATATACGATGGAATACTACGCAGCCACAAAAAGGAACGAACTGATGCCATCTGCTGCAGCAATGATGGACACAGATCATACTCAGTGAAGTGACTCAGAGAGAGAAAGACAAATACCATTAGATATCACTTACAGGTGGAATCTGTAAGTTCAGACGCATGAACTAATTTACAAAACAGAAACAGACTCACAGACTTAGAAAACAAACTTATGATTATCAACAAGGAAAGTGACAGAAAAGTGATGAACTAGGAGGCTGACATTAAGAGATACACACTAGAATATATCAAAGACATAAACAACCAGAACCTACTGAGGAGCACAGGGAACTCTACTGAGCACAGTCTTATAACTTACATGGGAAAAGGACCCAAAGTATAATACATGTAAGACTGCATATAACTGAATCAAGTTCCCGTACATCTAAGATAAATGCAACACTGGACATCAACATTACTACAGTATAAAATATAAATTAAATTATAAGAAAAATAGAAAAGAAAAAGAAGAGTGGGGCGTGGAGAAATGCTGCCGCCTTGTGGCCGTTTTCCATAACAACAACTTTCAAACCTGTGCTGATGGGCACTGAATATTCACAAGGCCAAAGGGGTTGGAAAGAAAAAAAACACCTGCCCTCAAGAAACATCTGGGGGTAGGTCTTCGAAAAAGAATTAAAAACAGGGCAGGGCTTCCCTGGTGGGGCAGTGGTTGAGAGTCCACTCGCCGATGCAGGGGACGCGGGATAGAGCCCTGGTCCGGCAAGATCCCACATGCCACAGAGCAACTAAGCCCGTGCGCCACAACTACTGAGCCCACGCTCTAGAGCCTGTGCTCTGCGACAAGAGAAGCCATCGCAATGAGAAACCCAAGCAGCACAACGAAGAGTAGCCCCCACTCGCCACAACTAGAGAAAGCCCGCATGCAGTCATGAAGACACAATGCAGCAAAAAATAAAACTAAGTAGAATAAATATATTAAAAATTAAAACGAGAATGAAAGTAGAATACTCTCTAACACCATACACAAAAATAAACTCCAACCAGATGAAAGATCTACACCTAAGGACGGATACTCTAAATCACATGAGGAAAATATAGGGAGAACACGCTCTGACATAAATCTCAGCAAGTTCTTTTCCGATCCATCTCTTAGAGTAGTGAACAAGAAAACAAAAATAAACAAACGGGACCTAATGCAACTTAAAGCGTTTGCACAGCAAAGGAAACCCGAAACAAAACAAAAAGACAACCCTCAGAACGGGAACAAATATTTGCAAACGAAGAGGCCCACAAGGAATTAATCTCCAAAACACACAAACAGCTCCTGCAGATCAATATCAAAAGAACAAAAAAAACAATCAAAAATAAGCACAAGATCTAAATGGACGTCTCTCCAAAGAAGACATAGTGATGGCCATTAAGCACATGAAAAGATGCTCAGCATCGCTAATTATGAGAGACACGCAAATCAAAACGACAATGAGGTATCACCTCTCACAGGTCATCATCAAAAAATCTGCAACAAGAAATGCTGGAGAGGCTGTGGAGCAAAGGGAACCCTCCTACACTGTCAGTGGGAATGCAAATCGATACATCCACTATGGAGAACAGTATGGAGGTTCCTTAAGAAATGAAACATAGAACTAGCATGTGACCCAGCAGTCTCACCCTCGGGGGAAGATCTCGAGGGAACCAAAATTTTAAAAGACACGTGAACGCCAACGATCATGGCAGCACTCTGCACGATAGCCAAGACATGCAAGCAAACTAAGCATATGAGGACAGGTGCACGGATAAAGAAGATAGGGTCTGGGAACACAGTGGAATATTACTCAGCCATGAATAAACATGAAATCATGGCATTTCCAGCCATGGGAAAGCAGGTAGAGATGATCATACAAAGTGAAGTAAGTGAGACAGGGAAACACAAATATCATATGATATCACTTACACGTGGAATCTAAAAATGGATACAAATGAACTTCTTTACAAAACAGAAACAGCCTCACAGGCTTAGAAAGGAAACTTAGGGTTAGGAAAAGGGAAGCGTGGGGGGGGCAGGGAGAAATTAGCAGGTCGTGATTAACACATGCACACTACTATTTATAAAATAATCAATGAGAACCCAGGGTGTAGCACAAGGAATCCTACTCAACACTCCAATAACCTACTTGGGAAGAGAACTGGAAAAAGAATATGTACACATCTACATATAAGCGAATCAAGTTGCCGTCCAGCTAGGAAAAAAAAACCCCAAAACAACCCAGCAACATGGGAGATCACCTACGCTCCAATAAAAAATAAAAATTAAAAAAAGAAAAGAAAAGAAATTCCCCATCCATCTCCTCAGGCCTCTGTGACCCAGGCTGCTGTCACATCCCTGGAGCCGGAGCAGGTTGGGGGCCCAAAGCTGGACTGCCGTGGGAAGGAGGAAACTGAGGAGGATATGCCAGCCAATAAGCACCCCCGCCTTGGACCTGGAGTGCCTCTTCCCCTCTGCACGGGCCCACCGTCTCCAGCTCCCTGCTGCCCCTCCTACACAGAAACCAAGCCTAGTGCACTCAAAGGATGGTGGAGCCTCTGGGCTGGAAGAGCTTTGAAAATTCCCTTGGGCGCTCCGTCTCCTGCTGGTGGGGTTCCCACCTCCAGCCTCCCTCCTCACGGTCGCCCCACCTAAGGATGACAGCACCTCAGCAGAGCGGTGTTGCAGGAGTTGGGATCTGTCAGGGCACGGCGGGTGGGCGGTAAAGGGGAAGGGGGAAGAAGTCCTGAGACACAAGCCTTGGGTGTTTCTTAGGGCACATTCCACTCTGACAACCCAGGAACAGGACTTTCCCTCAGGCTCTGGTTGCCAAGTAACCAGAGTTGGGCTTGAAGACATGCTGCCGCCTTGTGGCCATTTCCCGTAACAACAACTTTAAAATTGGTGCTGAGTGGCATTTAATCTTCACAAGGCCTGTGGGGCTGTAAATGACACCTGCCCTCAAGAAATGCCCTGGGGCAAATCATCAGAAAATAATTCAAAACTGGGCCGATTTTCAAGAAGGTAATTTCGAGAGGTAAATTTTACTCACTCCGTATATTAAGAAAAAGCACATGGAAAGGGACTCAACATCTTTCATTATTAAAGAGATGCAAATCAAAACTACAATGGGGTATCACCTCACAACCGTCAGAATGGCCAAGCTCAAAAAAAAAATATCTCCAAAGAATAAATGCCGGAGAGGCCTTGGGGAAAACGGAATCATCCTCTGCTGCTGGTGGGGACGTAAACTGGCGCAGCCACTATGGAAAAGAGTATGGAGGTTCCTTAAAAAAGTAAACATCGTGTTACCATGTGACCCAGCAATCCCACTCCCGGGCTTAGCTCCAAAGACAATCCTAATTTGAAATGACACGGGCACCCCTGTTTTTCAGGGCAGCGCTGATGACAATAGCCAGGACATAGAATCAAACGTAATGTTCATCCACAGGAAAATGAAGAATATGTAGCACACATATACGATGGAATACTACGCAGCCACAAAAAGGAACGAACTGATGCCATCTGCTGCAGCAATGATGGACACAGATCATACTCAGTGAAGTGACTCAGAGAGAGAAAGACAAATACCATTAGATATCACTTACAGGTGGAATCTGTAAGTTCAGACGCATGAACTAATTTACAAAACAGAAACAGACTCACAGACTTAGAAAACAAACTTATGATTATCAACAAGGAAAGTGACAGAAAAGTGATAAACTAGGAGGCTGACATTAAGAGATACACACTAGAATATATCAAAGACATAAACAACCAGAACCTACTGAGGAGCACAGGGAACTCTACTGAGCACAGTCTTATAACTTACATGGGAAAAGGACCCAAAGTATAATACATGTAAGACTGCATATAACTGAATCAAGTTCCCGTACATCTAAGATAAATGCAACACTGGACATCAACATTACTACAGTATAAAATATAAATTAAATTATAAGAAAAATAGAAAAGAAAAAGAAGAGTGGGGCGTGGAGAAATGCTGCCGCCTTGTGGCCGTTTTCCATAACAACAACTTTCAAACCTGTGCTGATGGGCACTGAATATTCACAAGGCCAAAGGGGTTGGAAAGAAAAAAAACACCTGCCCTCAAGAAACATCTGGGGGTAGGTCTTCGAAAAAGAATTAAAAACAGGGCAGGGCTTCCCTGATGGGGCAGTGGTTGAGAGTCCACTCGCCGATGCAGGGGACGCGGGATAGAGCCCTGGTCCGGCAAGATCCCACATGCCACAGAGCAACTAAGCCCGTGCGCCACAACTACTGAGCCCACGCTCTAGAGCCTGTGCTCTGCGACAAGAGAAGCCATCGCAATGAGAAACCCAAGCAGCACAACGAAGAGTAGCCCCCACTCGCCACAACTAGAGAAAGCCCGCATGCAGTCATGAAGACACAATGCAGCAAAAAATAAAACTAAGTAGAATAAATATATTAAAAATTAAAACGAGAATGAAAGTAGAATACTCTCTAACACCATACACAAAAATAAACTCCAACCAGATGAAAGATCTACACCTAAGGACGGATACTCTAAATCACATGAGGAAAATATAGGGAGAACACGCTCTGACATAAATCTCAGCAAGTTCTTTTCCGATCCATCTCTTAGAGTAGTGAACAAGAAAACAAAAATAAACAAACGGGACCTAATGCAACTTAAAGCGTTTGCACAGCAAAGGAAACCCGAAACAAAACAAAAAGACAACCCTCAGAACGGGAACAAATATTTGCAAACGAAGAGGCCCACAAGGAATTAATCTCCAAAACACACAAACAGCTCCTGCAGATCAATATCAAAAGAACAAAAAAAACAATCAAAAATAAGCACAAGATCTAAATGGACGTCTCTCCAAAGAAGACATAGTGATGGCCATTAAGCACATGAAAAGATGCTCAGCATCGCTAATTATGAGAGACACGCAAATCAAAACGACAATGAGGTATCACCTCTCACAGGTCATCATCAAAAAATCTGCAACAAGAAATGCTGGAGAGGCTGTGGAGCAAAGGGAACCCTCCTACACTGTCAGTGGGAATGCAAATCGATACATCCACTATGGAGAACAGTATGGAGGTTCCTTAAGAAATGAAACATAGAACTAGCATGTGACCCAGCAGTCTCACCCTCGGGGGAAGATCTCGAGGGAACCAAAATTTTAAAAGACACGTGAACGCCAACGATCATGGCAGCACTCTGCACGATAGCCAAGACATGCAAGCAAACTAAGCATATGAGGACAGGTGCACGGATAAAGAAGATAGGGTCTGGGAACACAGTGGAATATTACTCAGCCATGAATAAACATGAAATCATGGCATTTCCAGCCATGGGAAAGCAGGTAGAGATGATCATACAAAGTGAAGTAAGTGAGACAGGGAAACACAAATATCATATGATATCACTTACACGTGGAATCTAAAAATGGATACAAATGAACTTCTTTACAAAACAGAAACAGCCTCACAGGCTTAGAAAGGAAACTTAGGGTTAGGAAAAGGGAAGCGTGGGGGGGGCAGGGAGAAATTAGCAGGTCGAGATTAACACATGCACACTACTATTTATAAAATAATCAATGAGAACCCAGGGTGTAGCACAAGGAATCCTGCTCAACACTCCAATAACCTACTTGGGAAGAGAACTGGAAAAAGAATATGTACACATCTACATATAAGCGAATCAAGTTGCCGTCCAGCTAGGAAAAAAAAACCCCAAAACAACCCAGCAACATGGGAGATCACCTACGCTCCAATAAAAAATAAAAATTAAAAAAAGAAAAGAAAAGAAATTCCCCATCCATCTCCTCAGGCCTCTGTGACCCAGGCTGCTGTCACATCCCTGGAGCCGGAGCAGGTTGGGGGCCCAAAGCTGGACTGCCGTGGGAAGGAGGAAACTGAGGAGGATATGCCAGCCAATAAGCACCCCCGCCTTGGACCTGGAGTGCCTCTTCCCCTCTGCACGGGCCCACCGTCTCCAGCTCCCTGCTGCCCCTCCTACACAGAAACCAAGCCTAGTGCACTCAAAGGATGGTGGAGCCTCTGGGCTGGAAGAGCTTTGAAAATTCCCTTGGGCGCTCCGTCTCCTGCTGGTGGGGTTCCCACCTCCAGCCTCCCTCCTCACGGTCGCCCCACCTAAGGATGACAGCACCTCAGCAGAGCGGTGTTGCAGGAGTTGGGATCTGTCAGGGCACGGCGGGTGGGCGGTAAAGGGGAAGGGGGAAGAAGTCCTGAGACACAAGCCTTGGGTGTTTCTTAGGGCACATTCCACTCTGACAACCCAGGAACAGGACTTTCCCTCAGGCTCTGGTTGCCAAGTAACCAGAGTTGGGCTTGAAGACATGCTGCCGCCTTGTGGCCATTTCCCGTAACAACAACTTTAAAATTGGTGCTGAGTGGCATTTAATCTTCACAAGGCCTGTGGGGCTGTAAATGACACCTGCCCTCAAGAAATGCCCTGGGGCAAATCATCAGAAAATAATTCAAAACTGGGCCGATTTTCAAGAAGGTAATTTCGAGAGGTAAATTTTACTCACTCCGTATATTAAGAAAAAGCACATGGAAAGGGACTCAACATCTTTCATTATTAAAGAGATGCAAATCAAAACTACAATGGGGTATCACCTCACAACCGTCAGAATGGCCAAGCTCAAAAAAAAAATATCTCCAAAGAATAAATGCCGGAGAGGCCTTGGGGAAAACGGAATCATCCTCTGCTGCTGGTGGGGACGTAAACTGGCGCAGCCACTATGGAAAAGAGTATGGAGGTTCCTTAAAAAAGTAAACATCGTGTTACCATGTGACCCAGCAATCCCACTCCCGGGCTTAGCTCCAAAGACAATCCTAATTTGAAATGACACGGGCACCCCTGTTTTTCAGGGCAGCGCTGATGACAATAGCCAGGACATAGAATCAAACGTAATGTTCATCCACAGGAAAATGAAGAATATGTAGCACACATATACGATGGAATACTACGCAGCCACAAAAAGGAACGAACTGATGCCATCTGCTGCAGCAATGATGGACACAGATCATACTCAGTGAAGTGACTCAGAGAGAGAAAGACAAATACCATTAGATATCACTTACAGGTGGAATCTGTAAGTTCAGACGCATGAACTAATTTACAAAACAGAAACAGACTCACAGACTTAGAAAACAAACTTATGATTATCAACAAGGAAAGTGACAGAAAAGTGATAAACTAGGAGGCTGACATTAAGAGATACACACTAGAATATATCAAAGACATAAACAACCAGAACCTACTGAGGAGCACAGGGAACTCTACTGAGCACAGTCTTATAACTTACATGGGAAAAGGACCCAAAGTATAATACATGTAAGACTGCATATAACTGAATCAAGTTCCCGTACATCTAAGATAAATGCAACACTGGACATCAACATTACTACAGTATAAAATATAAATTAAATTATAAGAAAAATAGAAAAGAAAAAGAAGAGTGGGGCGTGGAGAAATGCTGCCGCCTTGTGGCCGTTTTCCATAACAACAACTTTCAAACCTGTGCTGATGGGCACTGAATATTCACAAGGCCAAAGGGGTTGGAAAGAAAAAAAACACCTGCCCTCAAGAAACATCTGGGGGTAGGTCTTCGAAAAAGAATTAAAAACAGGGCAGGGCTTCCCTGGTGGGGCAGTGGTTGAGAGTCCACTCGCCGATGCAGGGGACGCGGGATAGAGCCCTGGTCCGGCAAGATCCCACATGCCACAGAGCAACTAAGCCCGTGCGCCACAACTACTGAGCCCACGCTCTAGAGCCTGTGCTCTGCGACAAGAGAAGCCATCGCAATGAGAAACCCAAGCAGCACAACGAAGAGTAGCCCCCACTCGCCACAACTAGAGAAAGCCCGCATGCAGTCATGAAGACACAATGCAGCAAAAAATAAAACTAAGTAGAATAAATATATTAAAAATTAAAACGAGAATGAAAGTAGAATACTCTCTAACACCATACACAAAAATAAACTCCAACCAGATGAAAGATCTACACCTAAGGACGGATACTCTAAATCACATGAGGAAAATATAGGGAGAACACGCTCTGACATAAATCTCAGCAAGTTCTTTTCCGATCCATCTCTTAGAGTAGTGAACAAGAAAACAAAAATAAACAAACGGGACCTAATGCAACTTAAAGCGTTTGCACAGCAAAGGAAACCCGAAACAAAACAAAAAGACAACCCTCAGAACGGGAACAAATATTTGCAAACGAAGAGGCCCACAAGGAATTAATCTCCAAAACACACAAACAGCTCCTGCAGATCAATATCAAAAGAACAAAAAAAACAATCAAAAATAAGCACAAGATCTAAATGGACGTCTCTCCAAAGAAGACATAGTGATGGCCATTAAGCACATGAAAAGATGCTCAGCATCGCTAATTATGAGAGACACGCAAATCAAAACGACAATGAGGTATCACCTCTCACAGGTCATCATCAAAAAATCTGCAACAAGAAATGCTGGAGAGGCTGTGGAGCAAAGGGAACCCTCCTACACTGTCAGTGGGAATGCAAATCGATACATCCACTATGGAGAACAGTATGGAGGTTCCTTAAGAAATGAAACATAGAACTAGCATGTGACCCAGCAGTCTCACCCTCGGGGGAAGATCTCGAGGGAACCAAAATTTTAAAAGACACGTGAACGCCAACGATCATGGCAGCACTCTGCACGATAGCCAAGACATGCAAGCAAACTAAGCATATGAGGACAGGTGCACGGATAAAGAAGATAGGGTCTGGGAACACAGTGGAATATTACTCAGCCATGAATAAACATGAAATCATGGCATTTCCAGCCATGGGAAAGCAGGTAGAGATGATCATACAAAGTGAAGTAAGTGAGACAGGGAAACACAAATATCATATGATATCACTTACACGTGGAATCTAAAAATGGATACAAATGAACTTCTTTACAAAACAGAAACAGCCTCACAGGCTTAGAAAGGAAACTTAGGGTTAGGAAAAGGGAAGCGTGGGGGGGGGCAGGGAGAAATTAGCAGGTCGAGATTAACACATGCACACTACTATTTATAAAATAATCAATGAGAACCCAGGGTGTAGCACAAGGAATCCTGCTCAACACTCCAATAACCTACTTGGGAAGAGAACTGGAAAAAGAATATGTACACATCTACATATAAGCGAATCAAGTTGCCGTCCAGCTAGGAAAAAAAAACCCCAAAACAACCCAGCAACATGGGAGATCACCTACGCTCCAATAAAAAATAAAAATTAAAAAAAGAAAAGAAAAGAAATTCCCCATCCATCTCCTCAGGCCTCTGTGACCCAGGCTGCTGTCACATCCCTGGAGCCGGAGCAGGTTGGGGGCCCAAAGCTGGACTGCCGTGGGAAGGAGGAAACTGAGGAGGATATGCCAGCCAATAAGCACCCCCGCCTTGGACCTGGAGTGCCTCTTCCCCTCTGCACGGGCCCACCGTCTCCAGCTCCCTGCTGCCCCTCCTACACAGAAACCAAGCCTAGTGCACTCAAAGGATGGTGGAGCCTCTGGGCTGGAAGAGCTTTGAAAATTCCCTTGGGCGCTCCGTCTCCTGCTGGTGGGGTTCCCACCTCCAGCCTCCCTCCTCACGGTCGCCCCACCTAAGGATGACAGCACCTCAGCAGAGCGGTGTTGCAGGAGTTGGGATCTGTCAGGGCACGGCGGGTGGGCGGTAAAGGGGAAGGGGGAAGAAGTCCTGAGACACAAGCCTTGGGTGTTTCTTAGGGCACATTCCACTCTGACAACCCAGGAACAGGACTTTCCCTCAGGCTCTGGTTGCCAAGTAACCAGAGTTGGGCTTGAAGACATGCTGCCGCCTTGTGGCCATTTCCCGTAACAACAACTTTAAAATTGGTGCTGAGTGGCATTTAATCTTCACAAGGCCTGTGGGGCTGTAAATGACACCTGCCCTCAAGAAATGCCCTGGGGCAAATCATCAGAAAATAATTCAAAACTGGGCCGATTTTCAAGAAGGTAATTTCGAGAGGTAAATTTTACTCACTCCGTATATTAAGAAAAAGCACATGGAAAGGGACTCAACATCTTTCATTATTAAAGAGATGCAAATCAAAACTACAATGGGGTATCACCTCACAACCGTCAGAATGGCCAAGCTCAAAAAAAAAATATCTCCAAAGAATAAATGCCGGAGAGGCCTTGGGGAAAACGGAATCATCCTCTGCTGCTGGTGGGGACGTAAACTGGCGCAGCCACTATGGAAAAGAGTATGGAGGTTCCTTAAAAAAGTAAACATCGTGTTACCATGTGACCCAGCAATCCCACTCCCGGGCTTAGCTCCAAAGACAATCCTAATTTGAAATGACACGGGCACCCCTGTTTTTCAGGGCAGCGCTGATGACAATAGCCAGGACATAGAATCAAACGTAATGTTCATCCACAGGAAAATGAAGAATATGTAGCACACATATACGATGGAATACTACGCAGCCACAAAAAGGAACGAACTGATGCCATCTGCTGCAGCAATGATGGACACAGATCATACTCAGTGAAGTGACTCAGAGAGAGAAAGACAAATACCATTAGATATCACTTACAGGTGGAATCTGTAAGTTCAGACGCATGAACTAATTTACAAAACAGAAACAGACTCACAGACTTAGAAAACAAACTTATGATTATCAACAAGGAAAGTGACAGAAAAGTGATAAACTAGGAGGCTGACATTAAGAGATACACACTAGAATATATCAAAGACATAAACAACCAGAACCTACTGAGGAGCACAGGGAACTCTACTGAGCACAGTCTTATAACTTACATGGGAAAAGGACCCAAAGTATAATACATGTAAGACTGCATATAACTGAATCAAGTTCCCGTACATCTAAGATAAATGCAACACTGGACATCAACATTACTACAGTATAAAATATAAATTAAATTATAAGAAAAATAGAAAAGAAAAAGAAGAGTGGGGCGTGGAGAAATGCTGCCGCCTTGTGGCCGTTTTCCATAACAACAACTTTCAAACCTGTGCTGATGGGCACTGAATATTCACAAGGCCAAAGGGGTTGGAAAGAAAAAAAACACCTGCCCTCAAGAAACATCTGGGGGTAGGTCTTCGAAAAAGAATTAAAAACAGGGCAGGGCTTCCCTGATGGGGCAGTGGTTGAGAGTCCACTCGCCGATGCAGGGGACGCGGGATAGAGCCCTGGTCCGGCAAGATCCCACATGCCACAGAGCAACTAAGCCCGTGCGCCACAACTACTGAGCCCACGCTCTAGAGCCTGTGCTCTGCGACAAGAGAAGCCATCGCAATGAGAAACCCAAGCAGCACAACGAAGAGTAGCCCCCACTCGCCACAACTAGAGAAAGCCCGCATGCAGTCATGAAGACACAATGCAGCAAAAAATAAAACTAAGTAGAATAAATATATTAAAAATTAAAACGAGAATGAAAGTAGAATACTCTCTAACACCATACACAAAAATAAACTCCAACCAGATGAAAGATCTACACCTAAGGACGGATACTCTAAATCACATGAGGAAAATATAGGGAGAACACGCTCTGACATAAATCTCAGCAAGTTCTTTTCCGATCCATCTCTTAGAGTAGTGAACAAGAAAACAAAAATAAACAAACGGGACCTAATGCAACTTAAAGCGTTTGCACAGCAAAGGAAACCCGAAACAAAACAAAAAGACAACCCTCAGAACGGGAACAAATATTTGCAAACGAAGAGGCCCACAAGGAATTAATCTCCAAAACACACAAACAGCTCCTGCAGATCAATATCAAAAGAACAAAAAAAACAATCAAAAATAAGCACAAGATCTAAATGGACGTCTCTCCAAAGAAGACATAGTGATGGCCATTAAGCACATGAAAAGATGCTCAGCATCGCTAATTATGAGAGACACGCAAATCAAAACGACAATGAGGTATCACCTCTCACAGGTCATCATCAAAAAATCTGCAACAAGAAATGCTGGAGAGGCTGTGGAGCAAAGGGAACCCTCCTACACTGTCAGTGGGAATGCAAATCGATACATCCACTATGGAGAACAGTATGGAGGTTCCTTAAGAAATGAAACATAGAACTAGCATGTGACCCAGCAGTCTCACCCTCGGGGGAAGATCTCGAGGGAACCAAAATTTTAAAAGACACGTGAACGCCAACGATCATGGCAGCACTCTGCACGATAGCCAAGACATGCAAGCAAACTAAGCATATGAGGACAGGTGCACGGATAAAGAAGATAGGGTCTGGGAACACAGTGGAATATTACTCAGCCATGAATAAACATGAAATCATGGCATTTCCAGCCATGGGAAAGCAGGTAGAGATGATCATACAAAGTGAAGTAACTGAGACAGGGAAACACAAATATCATATGATATCACTTACACGTGGAATCTAAAAATGGATACAAATGAACTTCTTTACAAAACAGAAACAGCCTCACAGGCTTAGAAAGGAAACTTAGGGTTAGGAAAAGGGAAGCGTGGGGGGGGGCAGGGAGAAATTAGCAGGTCGAGATTAACACATGCACACTACTATTTATAAAATAATCAATGAGAACCCAGGGTGTAGCACAAGGAATCCTGCTCAACACTCCAATAACCTACTTGGGAAGAGAACTGGAAAAAGAATATGTACACATCTACATATAAGCGAATCAAGTTGCCGTCCAGCTAGGAAAAAAAAACCCCAAAACAACCCAGCAACATGGGAGATCACCTACGCTCCAATAAAAAATAAAAATTAAAAAAAGAAAAGAAAAGAAATTCCCCATCCATCTCCTCAGGCCTCTGTGACCCAGGCTGCTGTCACATCCCTGGAGCCGGAGCAGGTTGGGGGCCCAAAGCTGGACTGCCGTGGGAAGGAGGAAACTGAGGAGGATATGCCAGCCAATAAGCACCCCCGCCTTGGACCTGGAGTGCCTCTTCCCCTCTGCACGGGCCCACCGTCTCCAGCTCCCTGCTGCCCCTCCTACACAGAAACCAAGCCTAGTGCACTCAAAGGATGGTGGAGCCTCTGGGCTGGAAGAGCTTTGAAAATTCCCTTGGGCGCTCCGTCTCCTGCTGGTGGGGTTCCCACCTCCAGCCTCCCTCCTCACGGTCGCCCCACCTAAGGATGACAGCACCTCAGCAGAGCGGTGTTGCAGGAGTTGGGATCTGTCAGGGCACGGCGGGTGGGCGGTAAAGGGGAAGGGGGAAGAAGTCCTGAGACACAAGCCTTGGGTGTTTCTTAGGGCACATTCCACTCTGACAACCCAGGAACAGGACTTTCCCTCAGGCTCTGGTTGCCAAGTAACCAGAGTTGGGCTTGAAGACATGCTGCCGCCTTGTGGCCATTTCCCGTAACAACAACTTTAAAATTGGTGCTGAGTGGCATTTAATCTTCACAAGGCCTGTGGGGCTGTAAATGACACCTGCCCTCAAGAAATGCCCTGGGGCAAATCATCAGAAAATAATTCAAAACTGGGCCGATTTTCAAGAAGGTAATTTCGAGAGGTAAATTTTACTCACTCCGTATATTAAGAAAAAGCACATGGAAAGGGACTCAACATCTTTCATTATTAAAGAGATGCAAATCAAAACTACAATGGGGTATCACCTCACAACCGTCAGAATGGCCAAGCTCAAAAAAAAAATATCTCCAAAGAATAAATGCCGGAGAGGCCTTGGGGAAAACGGAATCATCCTCTGCTGCTGGTGGGGACGTAAACTGGCGCAGCCACTATGGAAAAGAGTATGGAGGTTCCTTAAAAAAGTAAACATCGTGTTACCATGTGACCCAGCAATCCCACTCCCGGGCTTAGCTCCAAAGACAATCCTAATTTGAAATGACACGGGCACCCCTGTTTTTCAGGGCAGCGCTGATGACAATAGCCAGGACATAGAATCAAACGTAATGTTCATCCACAGGAAAATGAAGAATATGTAGCACACATATACGATGGAATACTACGCAGCCACAAAAAGGAACGAACTGATGCCATCTGCTGCAGCAATGATGGACACAGATCATACTCAGTGAAGTGACTCAGAGAGAGAAAGACAAATACCATTAGATATCACTTACAGGTGGAATCTGTAAGTTCAGACGCATGAACTAATTTACAAAACAGAAACAGACTCACAGACTTAGAAAACAAACTTATGATTATCAACAAGGAAAGTGACAGAAAAGTGATAAACTAGGAGGCTGACATTAAGAGATACACACTAGAATATATCAAAGACATAAACAACCAGAACCTACTGAGGAGCACAGGGAACTCTACTGAGCACAGTCTTATAACTTACATGGGAAAAGGACCCAAAGTATAATACATGTAAGACTGCATATAACTGAATCAAGTTCCCGTACATCTAAGATAAATGCAACACTGGACATCAACATTACTACAGTATAAAATATAAATTAAATTATAAGAAAAATAGAAAAGAAAAAGAAGAGTGGGGCGTGGAGAAATGCTGCCGCCTTGTGGCCGTTTTCCATAACAACAACTTTCAAACCTGTGCTGATGGGCACTGAATATTCACAAGGCCAAAGGGGTTGGAAAGAAAAAAAACACCTGCCCTCAAGAAACATCTGGGGGTAGGTCTTCGAAAAAGAATTAAAAACAGGGCAGGGCTTCCCTGATGGGGCAGTGGTTGAGAGTCCACTCGCCGATGCAGGGGACGCGGGATAGAGCCCTGGTCCGGCAAGATCCCACATGCCACAGAGCAACTAAGCCCGTGCGCCACAACTACTGAGCCCACGCTCTAGAGCCTGTGCTCTGCGACAAGAGAAGCCATCGCAATGAGAAACCCAAGCAGCACAACGAAGAGTAGCCCCCACTCGCCACAACTAGAGAAAGCCCGCATGCAGTCATGAAGACACAATGCAGCAAAAAATAAAACTAAGTAGAATAAATATATTAAAAATTAAAACGAGAATGAAAGTAGAATACTCTCTAACACCATACACAAAAATAAACTCCAACCAGATGAAAGATCTACACCTAAGGACGGATACTCTAAATCACATGAGGAAAATATAGGGAGAACACGCTCTGACATAAATCTCAGCAAGTTCTTTTCCGATCCATCTCTTAGAGTAGTGAACAAGAAAACAAAAATAAACAAACGGGACCTAATGCAACTTAAAGCGTTTGCACAGCAAAGGAAACCCGAAACAAAACAAAAAGACAACCCTCAGAACGGGAACAAATATTTGCAAACGAAGAGGCCCACAAGGAATTAATCTCCAAAACACACAAACAGCTCCTGCAGATCAATATCAAAAGAACAAAAAAAACAATCAAAAATAAGCACAAGATCTAAATGGACGTCTCTCCAAAGAAGACATAGTGATGGCCATTAAGCACATGAAAAGATGCTCAGCATCGCTAATTATGAGAGACACGCAAATCAAAACGACAATGAGGTATCACCTCTCACAGGTCATCATCAAAAAATCTGCAACAAGAAATGCTGGAGAGGCTGTGGAGCAAAGGGAACCCTCCTACACTGTCAGTGGGAATGCAAATCGATACATCCACTATGGAGAACAGTATGGAGGTTCCTTAAGAAATGAAACATAGAACTAGCATGTGACCCAGCAGTCTCACCCTCGGGGGAAGATCTCGAGGGAACCAAAATTTTAAAAGACACGTGAACGCCAACGATCATGGCAGCACTCTGCACGATAGCCAAGACATGCAAGCAAACTAAGCATATGAGGACAGGTGCACGGATAAAGAAGATAGGGTCTGGGAACACAGTGGAATATTACTCAGCCATGAATAAACATGAAATCATGGCATTTCCAGCCATGGGAAAGCAGGTAGAGATGATCATACAAAGTGAAGTAACTGAGACAGGGAAACACAAATATCATATGATATCACTTACACGTGGAATCTAAAAATGGATACAAATGAACTTCTTTACAAAACAGAAACAGCCTCACAGGCTTAGAAAGGAAACTTAGGGTTAGGAAAAGGGAAGCGTGGGGGGGGGGCAGGGAGAAATTAGCAGGTCGAGATTAACACATGCACACTACTATTTATAAAATAATCAATGAGAACCCAGGGTGTAGCACAAGGAATCCTGCTCAACACTCCAATAACCTACTTGGGAAGAGAACTGGAAAAAGAATATGTACACATCTACATATAAGCGAATCAAGTTGCCGTCCAGCTAGGAAAAAAAAACCCCAAAACAACCCAGCAACATGGGAGATCACCTACGCTCCAATAAAAAATAAAAATTAAAAAAAGAAAAGAAAAGAAATTCCCCATCCATCTCCTCAGGCCTCTGTGACCCAGGCTGCTGTCACATCCCTGGAGCCGGAGCAGGTTGGGGGCCCAAAGCTGGACTGCCGTGGGAAGGAGGAAACTGAGGAGGATATGCCAGCCAATAAGCACCCCCGCCTTGGACCTGGAGTGCCTCTTCCCCTCTGCACGGGCCCACCGTCTCCAGCTCCCTGCTGCCCCTCCTACACAGAAACCAAGCCTAGTGCACTCAAAGGATGGTGGAGCCTCTGGGCTGGAAGAGCTTTGAAAATTCCCTTGGGCGCTCCGTCTCCTGCTGGTGGGGTTCCCACCTCCAGCCTCCCTCCTCACGGTCGCCCCACCTAAGGATGACAGCACCTCAGCAGAGCGGTGTTGCAGGAGTTGGGATCTGTCAGGGCACGGCGGGTGGGCGGTAAAGGGGAAGGGGGAAGAAGTCCTGAGACACAAGCCTTGGGTGTTTCTTAGGGCACATTCCACTCTGACAACCCAGGAACAGGACTTTCCCTCAGGCTCTGGTTGCCAAGTAACCAGAGTTGGGCTTGAAGACATGCTGCCGCCTTGTGGCCATTTCCCGTAACAACAACTTTAAAATTGGTGCTGAGTGGCATTTAATCTTCACAAGGCCTGTGGGGCTGTAAATGACACCTGCCCTCAAGAAATGCCCTGGGGCAAATCATCAGAAAATAATTCAAAACTGGGCCGATTTTCAAGAAGGTAATTTCGAGAGGTAAATTTTACTCACTCCGTATATTAAGAAAAAGCACATGGAAAGGGACTCAACATCTTTCATTATTAAAGAGATGCAAATCAAAACTACAATGGGGTATCACCTCACAACCGTCAGAATGGCCAAGCTCAAAAAAAAAATATCTCCAAAGAATAAATGCCGGAGAGGCCTTGGGGAAAACGGAATCATCCTCTGCTGCTGGTGGGGATGTAAACTGGCGCAGCCACTATGGAAAAGAGTATGGAGGTTCCTTAAAAAAGTAAACATCGTGTTACCATGTGACCCAGCAATCCCACTCCCGGGCTTAGCTCCAAAGACAATCCTAATTTGAAATGACACGGGCACCCCTGTTTTTCAGGGCAGCGCTGATGACAATAGCCAGGACATAGAATCAAACGTAATGTTCATCCACAGGAAAATGAAGAATATGTAGCACACATATACGATGGAATACTACGCAGCCACAAAAAGGAACGAACTGATGCCATCTGCTGCAGCAATGATGGACACAGATCATACTCAGTGAAGTGACTCAGAGAGAGAAAGACAAATACCATTAGATATCACTTACAGGTGGAATCTGTAAGTTCAGACGCATGAACTAATTTACAAAACAGAAACAGACTCACAGACTTAGAAAACAAACTTATGATTATCAACAAGGAAAGTGACAGAAAAGTGATAAACTAGGAGGCTGACATTAAGAGATACACACTAGAATATATCAAAGACATAAACAACCAGAACCTACTGAGGAGCACAGGGAACTCTACTGAGCACAGTCTTATAACTTACATGGGAAAAGGACCCAAAGTATAATACATGTAAGACTGCATATAACTGAATCAAGTTCCCGTACATCTAAGATAAATGCAACACTGGACATCAACATTACTACAGTATAAAATATAAATTAAATTATAAGAAAAATAGAAAAGAAAAAGAAGAGTGGGGCGTGGAGAAATGCTGCCGCCTTGTGGCCGTTTTCCATAACAACAACTTTCAAACCTGTGCTGATGGGCACTGAATATTCACAAGGCCAACGGCGTTGGAAAGAAAAAAACACCTGCCCTCAAGAAACATCTGGGGGTAGGTCTTCGAAAAAGAATTAAAAACAGGGCAGGGCTTCCCTGGTGGGGCAGTGGTTGAGAGTCCACTCGCCGATGCAGGGGACGCGGGATAGAGCCCTGGTCCGGCAAGATCTCACATGCCACAGAGCAACTAAGCCCGTGCGCCACAACTACTGAGCCCACGCTCTAGAGCCTGTGCTCTGCGACAAGAGAAGCCATCGCAATGAGAAACCCAAGCAGCACAACGAAGAGTAGCCCCCACTCGCCACAACTAGAGAAAGCCCGCATGCAGTCATGAAGACACAATGCAGCAAAAAATAAAACTAAGTAGAATAAATATATTAAAAATTAAAACGAGAATGAAAGTAGAATACTCTCTAACACCATACACAAAAATAAACTCCAACCAGATGAAAGATCTACACCTAAGGACGGATACTCTAAATCACATGAGGAAAATATAGGGAGAACACGCTCTGACATAAATCTCAGCAAGTTCTTTTCCGATCCATCTCTTAGAGTAGTGAACAAGAAAACAAAAATAAACAAACGGCACCTAATGCAACTTAAAGCGTTTGCACAGCAAAGGAAACCCGAAACAAAACAAAAAGACAACCCTCAGAACGGGAACAAATATTTGCAAACGAAGAGGCCCACAAGGAATTAATCTCCAAAACACACAAACAGCTCCTGCAGATCAATATCAAAAGAACAAAAAAAACAATCAAAAATAAGCACAAGATCTAAATGGACGTCTCTCCAAAGAAGACATAGTGATGGCCATTAAGCACATGAAAAGATGCTCAGCATCGCTAATTATGAGAGACACGCAAATCAAAACGACAATGAGGTATCACCTCTCACAGGTCATCATCAAAAAATCTGCAACAAGAAATGCTGGACAGGCTGTGGAGCAAAGGGAACCCTCCTACACTGTCAGTGGGAATGCAAATCGATACATCCACTATGGAGAACAGTATGGAGGTTCCTTAAGAAATGAAACATAGAACTAGCATGTGACCCAGCAGTCTCACCCTCGGGGGAAGATCTCGAGGGAACCAAAATTTTAAAAGACACGTGAACGCCAACGATCATGGCAGCACTCTGCACGATAGCCAAGACATGCAAGCAAACTAAGCATATGAGGACAGGTGCACGGATAAAGAAGATAGGGTCTGGGAACACAGTGGAATATTACTCAGCCATGAATAAACATGAAATCATGGCATTTCCAGCCATGGGAAAGCAGGTAGAGATGATCATACAAAGTGAAGTAAGTGAGACAGGGAAACACAAATATCATATGATATCACTTACACGTGGAATCTAAAAATGGATACAAATGAACTTCTTTACAAAACAGAAACAGCCTCACAGGCTTAGAAAGGAAACTTAGGGTTAGGAAAAGGGAAGCGTGGGGGGGGCAGGGAGAAATTAGCAGGTCGAGATTAACACATGCACACTACTATTTATAAAATAATCAATGAGAACCCAGGGTGTAGCACAAGGAATCCTGCTCAACACTCCAATAACCTACTTGGGAAGAGAACTGGAAAAAGAATATGTACACATCTACATATAAGCGAATCAAGTTGCCGTCCAGCTAGGAAAAAAAAACCCCAAAACAACCCAGCAACATGGGAGATCACCTACGCTCCAATAAAAAATAAAAATTAAAAAAAGAAAAGAAAAGAAATTCCCCATCCATCTCCTCAGGCCTCTGTGACCCAGGCTGCTGTCACATCCCTGGAGCCGGAGCAGGTTGGGGGCCCAAAGCTGGACTGCCGTGGGAAGGAGGAAACTGAGGAGGATATGCCAGCCAATAAGCACCCCCGCCTTGGACCTGGAGTGCCTCTTCCCCTCTGCACGGGCCCACCGTCTCCAGCTCCCTGCTGCCCCTCCTACACAGAAACCAAGCCTAGTGCACTCAAAGGATGGTGGAGCCTCTGGGCTGGAAGAGCTTTGAAAATTCCCTTGGGCGCTCCGTCTCCTGCTGGTGGGGTTCCCACCTCCAGCCTCCCTCCTCACGGTCGCCCCACCTAAGGATGACAGCACCTCAGCAGAGCGGTGTTGCAGGAGTTGGGATCTGTCAGGGCACGGCGGGTGGGCGGTAAAGGGGAAGGGGGAAGAAGTCCTGAGACACAAGCCTTGGGTGTTTCTTAGGGCACATTCCACTCTGACAACCCAGGAACAGGACTTTCCCTCAGGCTCTGGTTGCCAAGTAACCAGAGTTGGGCTTGAAGACATGCTGCCGCCTTGTGGCCATTTCCCGTAACAACAACTTTAAAATTGGTGCTGAGTGGCATTTAATCTTCACAAGGCCTGTGGGGCTGTAAATGACACCTGCCCTCAAGAAATGCCCTGGGGCAAATCATCAGAAAATAATTCAAAACTGGGCCGATTTTCAAGAAGGTAATTTCGAGAGGTAAATTTTACTCACTCCGTATATTAAGAAAAAGCACATGGAAAGGGACTCAACATCTTTCATTATTAAAGAGATGCAAATCAAAACTACAATGGGGTATCACCTCACAACCGTCAGAATGGCCAAGCTCAAAAAAAAAATATCTCCAAAGAATAAATGCCGGAGAGGCCTTGGGGAAAACGGAATCATCCTCTGCTGCTGGTGGGGACGTAAACTGGCGCAGCCACTATGGAAAAGAGTATGGAGGTTCCTTAAAAAAGTAAACATCGTGTTACCATGTGACCCAGCAATCCCACTCCCGGGCTTAGCTCCAAAGACAATCCTAATTTGAAATGACACGGGCACCCCTGTTTTTCAGGGCAGCGCTGATGACAATAGCCAGGACATAGAATCAAACGTAATGTTCATCCACAGGAAAATGAAGAATATGTAGCACACATATACGATGGAATACTACGCAGCCACAAAAAGGAACGAACTGATGCCATCTGCTGCAGCAATGATGGACACAGATCATACTCAGTGAAGTGACTCAGAGAGAGAAAGACAAATACCATTAGATATCACTTACAGGTGGAATCTGTAAGTTCAGACGCATGAACTAATTTACAAAACAGAAACAGACTCACAGACTTAGAAAACAAACTTATGATTATCAACAAGGAAAGTGACAGAAAAGTGATAAACTAGGAGGCTGACATTAAGAGATACACACTAGAATATATCAAAGACATAAACAACCAGAACCTACTGAGGAGCACAGGGAACTCTACTGAGCACAGTCTTATAACTTACATGGGAAAAGGACCCAAAGTATAATACATGTAAGACTGCATATAACTGAATCAAGTTCCCGTACATCTAAGATAAATGCAACACTGGACATCAACATTACTACAGTATAAAATATAAATTAAATTATAAGAAAAATAGAAAAGAAAAAGAAGAGTGGGGCGTGGAGAAATGCTGCCGCCTTGTGGCCGTTTTCCATAACAACAACTTTCAAACCTGTGCTGATGGGCACTGAATATTCACAAGGCCAACGGCGTTGGAAAGAAAAAAACACCTGCCCTCAAGAAACATCTGGGGGTAGGTCTTCGAAAAAGAATTAAAAACAGGGCAGGGCTTCCCTGGTGGGGCAGTGGTTGAGAGTCCACTCGCCGATGCAGGGGACGCGGGATAGAGCCCTGGTCCGGCAAGATCTCACATGCCACAGAGCAACTAAGCCCGTGCGCCACAACTACTGAGCCCACGCTCTAGAGCCTGTGCTCTGCGACAAGAGAAGCCATCGCAATGAGAAACCCAAGCAGCACAACGAAGAGTAGCCCCCACTCGCCACAACTAGAGAAAGCCCGCATGCAGTCATGAAGACACAATGCAGCAAAAAATAAAACTAAGTAGAATAAATATATTAAAAATTAAAACGAGAATGAAAGTAGAATACTCTCTAACACCATACACAAAAATAAACTCCAACCAGATGAAAGATCTACACCTAAGGACGGATACTCTAAATCACATGAGGAAAATATAGGGAGAACACGCTCTGACATAAATCTCAGCAAGTTCTTTTCCGATCCATCTCTTAGAGTAGTGAACAAGAAAACAAAAATAAACAAACGGCACCTAATGCAACTTAAAGCGTTTGCACAGCAAAGGAAACCCGAAACAAAACAAAAAGACAACCCTCAGAACGGGAACAAATATTTGCAAACGAAGAGGCCCACAAGGAATTAATCTCCAAAACACACAAACAGCTCCTGCAGATCAATATCAAAAGAACAAAAAAAACAATCAAAAATAAGCACAAGATCTAAATGGACGTCTCTCCAAAGAAGACATAGTGATGGCCATTAAGCACATGAAAAGATGCTCAGCATCGCTAATTATGAGAGACACGCAAATCAAAACGACAATGAGGTATCACCTCTCACAGGTCATCATCAAAAAATCTGCAACAAGAAATGCTGGACAGGCTGTGGAGCAAAGGGAACCCTCCTACACTGTCAGTGGGAATGCAAATCGATACATCCACTATGGAGAACAGTATGGAGGTTCCTTAAGAAATGAAACATAGAACTAGCATGTGACCCAGCAGTCTCACCCTCGGGGGAAGATCTCGAGGGAACCAAAATTTTAAAAGACACGTGAACGCCAACGATCATGGCAGCACTCTGCACGATAGCCAAGACATGCAAGCAAACTAAGCATATGAGGACAGGTGCACGGATAAAGAAGATAGGGTCTGGGAACACAGTGGAATATTACTCAGCCATGAATAAACATGAAATCATGGCATTTCCAGCCATGGGAAAGCAGGTAGAGATGATCATACAAAGTGAAGTAAGTGAGACAGGGAAACACAAATATCATATGATATCACTTACACGTGGAATCTAAAAATGGATACAAATGAACTTCTTTACAAAACAGAAACAGCCTCACAGGCTTAGAAAGGAAACTTAGGGTTAGGAAAAGGGAAGCGTGGGGGGGGCAGGGAGAAATTAGCAGGTCGAGATTAACACATGCACACTACTATTTATAAAATAATCAATGAGAACCCGGGGTGTAGCACAAGGAATCCTGCTCAACACTCCAATAACCTACTTGGGAAGAGAACTGGAAAAAGAATATGTACACATCTACATATAAGCGAATCAAGTTGCCGTCCAGCTAGGAAAAAAAAACCCCAAAACAACCCAGCAACATGGGAGATCACCTACGCTCCAATAAAAAATAAAAATTAAAAAAAGAAAAGAAAAGAAATTCCCCATCCATCTCCTCAGGCCTCTGTGACCCAGGCTGCTGTCACATCCCTGGAGCCGGAGCAGGTTGGGGGCCCAAAGCTGGACTGCCGTGGGAAGGAGGAAACTGAGGAGGATATGCCAGCCAATAAGCACCCCCGCCTTGGACCTGGAGTGCCTCTTCCCCTCTGCACGGGCCCACCGTCTCCAGCTCCCTGCTGCCCCTCCTACACAGAAACCAAGCCTAGTGCACTCAAAGGATGGTGGAGCCTCTGGGCTGGAAGAGCTTTGAAAATTCCCTTGGGCGCTCCGTCTCCTGCTGGTGGGGTTCCCACCTCCAGCCTCCCTCCTCACGGTCGCCCCACCTAAGGATGACAGCACCTCAGCAGAGCGGTGTTGCAGGAGTTGGGATCTGTCAGGGCACGGCGGGTGGGCGGTAAAGGGGAAGGGGGAAGAAGTCCTGAGACACAAGCCTTGGGTGTTTCTTAGGGCACATTCCACTCTGACAACCCAGGAACAGGACTTTCCCTCAGGCTCTGGTTGCCAAGTAACCAGAGTTGGGCTTGAAGACATGCTGCCGCCTTGTGGCCATTTCCCGTAACAACAACTTTAAAATTGGTGCTGAGTGGCATTTAATCTTCACAAGGCCTGTGGGGCTGTAAATGACACCTGCCCTCAAGAAATGCCCTGGGGCAAATCATCAGAAAATAATTCAAAACTGGGCCGATTTTCAAGAAGGTAATTTCGAGAGGTAAATTTTACTCACTCCGTATATTAAGAAAAAGCACATGGAAAGGGACTCAACATCTTTCATTATTAAAGAGATGCAAATCAAAACTACAATGGGGTATCACCTCACAACCGTCAGAATGGCCAAGCTCAAAAAAAAAATATCTCCAAAGAATAAATGCCGGAGAGGCCTTGGGGAAAACGGAATCATCCTCTGCTGCTGGTGGGGATGTAAACTGGCGCAGCCACGATGGAAAAGAGTATGGAGGTTCCTTAAAAAAGTAAACATCGTGTTACCATGTGACCCAGCAATCCCACTCCCGGGCTTAGCTCCAAAGACAATCCTAATTTGAAATGACACGGGCACCCCTGTTTTTCAGGGCAGCGCTGATGACAATAGCCAGGACATAGAATCAAACGTAATGTTCATCCACAGGAAAATGAAGAATATGTAGCACACATATACGATGGAATACTACGCAGCCACAAAAAGGAACGAACTGATGCCATCTGCTGCAGCAATGATGGACACAGATCATACTCAGTGAAGTGACTCAGAGAGAGAAAGACAAATACCATTAGATATCACTTACAGGTGGAATCTGTAAGTTCAGACGCATGAACTAATTTACAAAACAGAAACAGACTCACAGACTTAGAAAACAAACTTATGATTATCAACAAGGAAAGTGACAGAAAAGTGATAAACTAGGAGGCTGACATTAAGAGATACACACTAGAATATATCAAACACATAACCAACCAGAACCTACTGAGGAGCACAGGGAACTCTACTGAGCACAGTCTTATAACTTACATGGGAAAAGGACCCAAAGTATAATACATGTAAGACTGCATATAACTGAATCAAGTTCCCGTACATCTAAGATAAATGCAACACTGGACATCAACATTACTACAGTATAAAATATAAATTAAATTATAAGAAAAATAGAAAAGAAAAAGAAGAGTGGGGCGTGGAGAAATGCTGCCGCCTTGTGGCCGTTTTCCATAACAACAACTTTCAAACCTGTGCTGATGGGCACTGAATATTCACAAGGCCAAAGGGGTTGGAAAGAAAAAAAACACCTGCCCTCAAGAAACATCTGGGGGTAGGTCTTCGAAAAAGAATTAAAAACAGGGCAGGGCTTCCCTGATGGGGCAGTGGTTGAGAGTCCACTCGCCGATGCAGGGGACGCGGGATAGAGCCCTGGTCCGGCAAGATCCCACATGCCACAGAGCAACTAAGCCCGTGCGCCACAACTACTGAGCCCACGCTCTAGAGCCTGTGCTCTGCGACAAGAGAAGCCATCGCAATGAGAAACCCAAGCAGCACAACGAAGAGTAGCCCCCACTCGCCACAACTAGAGAAAGCCCGCATGCAGTCATGAAGACACAATGCAGCAAAAAATAAAACTAAGTAGAATAAATATATTAAAAATTAAAACGAGAATGAAAGTAGAATACTCTCTAACACCATACACAAAAATAAACTCCAACCAGATGAAAGATCTACACCTAAGGACGGATACTCTAAATCACATGAGGAAAATATAGGGAGAACACGCTCTGACATAAATCTCAGCAAGTTCTTTTCCGATCCATCTCTTAGAGTAGTGAACAAGAAAACAAAAATAAACAAACGGCACCTAATGCAACTTAAAGCGTTTGCACAGCAAAGGAAACCCGAAACAAAACAAAAAGACAACCCTCAGAACGGGAACAAATATTTGCAAACGAAGAGGCCCACAAGGAATTAATCTCCAAAACACACAAACAGCTCCTGCAGATCAATATCAAAAGAACAAAAAAAACAATCAAAAATAAGCACAAGATCTAAATGGACGTCTCTCCAAAGAAGACATAGTGATGGCCATTAAGCACATGAAAAGATGCTCAGCATCGCTAATTATGAGAGACACGCAAATCAAAACGACAATGAGGTATCACCTCTCACAGGTCATCATCAAAAAATCTGCAACAAGAAATGCTGGACAGGCTGTGGAGCAAAGGGAACCCTCCTACACTGTCAGTGGGAATGCAAATCGATACATCCACTATGGAGAACAGTATGGAGGTTCCTTAAGAAATGAAACATAGAACTAGCATGTGACCCAGCAGTCTCACCCTCGGGGGAAGATCTCGAGGGAACCAAAATTTTAAAAGACACGTGAACGCCAACGATCATGGCAGCACTCTGCACGATAGCCAAGACATGCAAGCAAACTAAGCATATGAGGACAGGTGCACGGATAAAGAAGATAGGGTCTGGGAACACAGTGGAATATTACTCAGCCATGAATAAACATGAAATCATGGCATTTCCAGCCATGGGAAAGCAGGTAGAGATGATCATACAAAGTGAAGTAAGTGAGACAGGGAAACACAAATATCATATGATATCACTTACACGTGGAATCTAAAAATGGATACAAATGAACTTCTTTACAAAACAGAAACAGCCTCACAGGCTTAGAAAGGAAACTTAGGGTTAGGAAAAGGGAAGCGTGGGGGGGGCAGGGAGAAATTAGCAGGTCGAGATTAACACATGCACACTACTATTTATAAAATAATCAATGAGAACCCGGGGTGTAGCACAAGGAATCCTGCTCAACACTCCAATAACCTACTTGGGAAGAGAACTGGAAAAAGAATATGTACACATCTACATATAAGCGAATCAAGTTGCCGTCCAGCTAGGAAAAAAAAACCCCAAAACAACCCAGCAACATGGGAGATCACCTACGCTCCAATAAAAAATAAAAATTAAAAAAAGAAAAGAAAAGAAATTCCCCATCCATCTCCTCAGGCCTCTGTGACCCAGGCTGCTGTCACATCCCTGGAGCCGGAGCAGGTTGGGGGCCCAAAGCTGGACTGCCGTGGGAAGGAGGAAACTGAGGAGGATATGCCAGCCAATAAGCACCCCCGCCTTGGACCTGGAGTGCCTCTTCCCCTCTGCACGGGCCCACCGTCTCCAGCTCCCTGCTGCCCCTCCTACACAGAAACCAAGCCTAGTGCACTCAAAGGATGGTGGAGCCTCTGGGCTGGAAGAGCTTTGAAAATTCCCTTGGGCGCTCCGTCTCCTGCTGGTGGGGTTCCCACCTCCAGCCTCCCTCCTCACGGTCGCCCCACCTAAGGATGACAGCACCTCAGCAGAGCGGTGTTGCAGGAGTTGGGATCTGTCAGGGCACGGCGGGTGGGCGGTAAAGGGGAAGGGGGAAGAAGTCCTGAGACACAAGCCTTGGGTGTTTCTTAGGGCACATTCCACTCTGACAACCCAGGAACAGGACTTTCCCTCAGGCTCTGGTTGCCAAGTAACCAGAGTTGGGCTTGAAGACATGCTGCCGCCTTGTGGCCATTTCCCGTAACAACAACTTTAAAATTGGTGCTGAGTGGCATTTAATCTTCACAAGGCCTGTGGGGCTGTAAATGACACCTGCCCTCAAGAAATGCCCTGGGGCAAATCATCAGAAAATAATTCAAAACTGGGCCGATTTTCAAGAAGGTAATTTCGAGAGGTAAATTTTACTCACTCCGTATATTAAGAAAAAGCACATGGAAAGGGACTCAACATCTTTCATTATTAAAGAGATGCAAATCAAAACTACAATGGGGTATCACCTCACAACCGTCAGAATGGCCAAGCTCAAAAAAAAAATATCTCCAAAGAATAAATGCCGGAGAGGCCTTGGGGAAAACGGAATCATCCTCTGCTGCTGGTGGGGATGTAAACTGGCGCAGCCACGATGGAAAAGAGTATGGAGGTTCCTTAAAAAAGTAAACATCGTGTTACCATGTGACCCAGCAATCCCACTCCCGGGCTTAGCTCCAAAGACAATCCTAATTTGAAATGACACGGGCACCCCTGTTTTTCAGGGCAGCGCTGATGACAATAGCCAGGACATAGAATCAAACGTAATGTTCATCCACAGGAAAATGAAGAATATGTAGCACACATATACGATGGAATACTACGCAGCCACAAAAAGGAACGAACTGATGCCATCTGCTGCAGCAATGATGGACACAGATCATACTCAGTGAAGTGACTCAGAGAGAGAAAGACAAATACCATTAGATATCACTTACAGGTGGAATCTGTAAGTTCAGACGCATGAACTAATTTACAAAACAGAAACAGACTCACAGACTTAGAAAACAAACTTATGATTATCAACAAGGAAAGTGACAGAAAAGTGATAAACTAGGAGGCTGACATTAAGAGATACACACTAGAATATATCAAACACATAACCAACCAGAACCTACTGAGGAGCACAGGGAACTCTACTGAGCACAGTCTTATAACTTACATGGGAAAAGGACCCAAAGTATAATACATGTAAGACTGCATATAACTGAATCAAGTTCCCGTACATCTAAGATAAATGCAACACTGGACATCAACATTACTACAGTATAAAATATAAATTAAATTATAAGAAAAATAGAAAAGAAAAAGAAGAGTGGGGCGTGGAGAAATGCTGCCGCCTTGTGGCCGTTTTCCATAACAACAACTTTCAAACCTGTGCTGATGGGCACTGAATATTCACAAGGCCAAAGGGGTTGGAAAGAAAAAAAACACCTGCCCTCAAGAAACATCTGGGGGTAGGTCTTCGAAAAAGAATTAAAAACAGGGCAGGGCTTCCCTGATGGGGCAGTGGTTGAGAGTCCACTCGCCGATGCAGGGGACGCGGGATAGAGCCCTGGTCCGGCAAGATCCCACATGCCACAGAGCAACTAAGCCCGTGCGCCACAACTACTGAGCCCACGCTCTAGAGCCTGTGCTCTGCGACAAGAGAAGCCATCGCAATGAGAAACCCAAGCAGCACAACGAAGAGTAGCCCCCACTCGCCACAACTAGAGAAAGCCCGCATGCAGTCATGAAGACACAATGCAGCAAAAAATAAAACTAAGTAGAATAAATATATTAAAAATTAAAACGAGAATGAAAGTAGAATACTCTCTAACACCATACACAAAAATAAACTCCAACCAGATGAAAGATCTACACCTAAGGACGGATACTCTAAATCACATGAGGAAAATATAGGGAGAACACGCTCTGACATAAATCTCAGCAAGTTCTTTTCCGATCCATCTCTTAGAGTAGTGAACAAGAAAACAAAAATAAACAAACGGCACCTAATGCAACTTAAAGCGTTTGCACAGCAAAGGAAACCCGAAACAAAACAAAAAGACAACCCTCAGAACGGGAACAAATATTTGCAAACGAAGAGGCCCACAAGGAATTAATCTCCAAAACACACAAACAGCTCCTGCAGATCAATATCAAAAGAACAAAAAAAACAATCAAAAATAAGCACAAGATCTAAATGGACGTCTCTCCAAAGAAGACATAGTGATGGCCATTAAGCACATGAAAAGATGCTCAGCATCGCTAATTATGAGAGACACGCAAATCAAAACGACAATGAGGTATCACCTCTCACAGGTCATCATCAAAAAATCTGCAACAAGAAATGCTGGACAGGCTGTGGAGCAAAGGGAACCCTCCTACACTGTCAGTGGGAATGCAAATCGATACATCCACTATGGAGAACAGTATGGAGGTTCCTTAAGAAATGAAACATAGAACTAGCATGTGACCCAGCAGTCTCACCCTCGGGGGAAGATCTCGAGGGAACCAAAATTTTAAAAGACACGTGAACGCCAACGATCATGGCAGCACTCTGCACGATAGCCAAGACATGCAAGCAAACTAAGCATATGAGGACAGGTGCACGGATAAAGAAGATAGGGTCTGGGAACACAGTGGAATATTACTCAGCCATGAATAAACATGAAATCATGGCATTTCCAGCCATGGGAAAGCAGGTAGAGATGATCATACAAAGTGAAGTAAGTGAGACAGGGAAACACAAATATCATATGATATCACTTACACGTGGAATCTAAAAATGGATACAAATGAACTTCTTTACAAAACAGAAACAGCCTCACAGGCTTAGAAAGGAAACTTAGGGTTAGGAAAAGGGAAGCGTGGGGGGGGCAGGGAGAAATTAGCAGGTCGAGATTAACACATGCACACTACTATTTATAAAATAATCAATGAGAACCCGGGGTGTAGCACAAGGAATCCTGCTCAACACTCCAATAACCTACTTGGGAAGAGAACTGGAAAAAGAATATGTACACATCTACATATAAGCGAATCAAGTTGCTGTCCAGCTAGGAAAAAAAAACCCCAAAACAACCCAGCAACATGGGAGATCACCTACGCTCCAATAAAAAATAAAAATTAAAAAAAGAAAAGAAAAGAAATTCCCCATCCATCTCCTCAGGCCTCTGTGACCCAGGCTGCTGTCACATCCCTGGAGCCGGAGCAGGTTGGGGGCCCAAAGCTGGACTGCCGTGGGAAGGAGGAAACTGAGGAGGATATGCCAGCCAATAAGCACCCCCGCCTTGGACCTGGAGTGCCTCTTCCCCTCTGCACGGGCCCACCGTCTCCAGCTCCCTGCTGCCCCTCCTACACAGAAACCAAGCCTAGTGCACTCAAAGGATGGTGGAGCCTCTGGGCTGGAAGAGCTTTGAAAATTCCCTTGGGCGCTCCGTCTCCTGCTGGTGGGGTTCCCACCTCCAGCCTCCCTCCTCACGGTCGCCCCACCTAAGGATGACAGCACCTCAGCAGAGCGGTGTTGCAGGAGTTGGGATCTGTCAGGGCACGGCGGGTGGGCGGTAAAGGGGAAGGGGGAAGAAGTCCTGAGACACAAGCCTTGGGTGTTTCTTAGGGCACATTCCACTCTGACAACCCAGGAACAGGACTTTCCCTCAGGCTCTGGTTGCCAAGTAACCAGAGTTGGGCTTGAAGACATGCTGCCGCCTTGTGGCCATTTCCCGTAACAACAACTTTAAAATTGGTGCTGAGTGGCATTTAATCTTCACAAGGCCTGTGGGGCTGTAAATGACACCTGCCCTCAAGAAATGCCCTGGGGCAAATCATCAGAAAATAATTCAAAACTGGGCCGATTTTCAAGAAGGTAATTTCGAGAGGTAAATTTTACTCACTCCGTATATTAAGAAAAAGCACATGGAAAGGGACTCAACATCTTTCATTATTAAAGAGATGCAAATCAAAACTACAATGGGGTATCACCTCACAACCGTCAGAATGGCCAAGCTCAAAAAAAAAATATCTCCAAAGAATAAATGCCGGAGAGGCCTTGAGGAAAACGGAATCATCCTCTGCTGCTGGTGGGGATGTAAACTGGCGCAGCCACGATGGAAAAGAGTATGGAGGTTCCTTAAAAAAGTAAACATCGTGTTACCATGTGACCCAGCAATCCCACTCCCGGGCTTAGCTCCAAAGACAATCCTAATTTGAAATGACACGGGCACCCCTGTTTTTCAGGGCAGCGCTGATGACAATAGCCAGGACATAGAATCAAACGTAATGTTCATCCACAGGAAAATGAAGAATATGTAGCACACATATACGATGGAATACTACGCAGCCACAAAAAGGAACGAACTGATGCCATCTGCTGCAGCAATGATGGACACAGATCATACTCAGTGAAGTGACTCAGAGAGAGAAAGACAAATACCATTAGATATCACTTACAGGTGGAATCTGTAAGTTCAGACGCATGAACTAATTTACAAAACAGAAACAGACTCACAGACTTAGAAAACAAACTTATGATTATCAACAAGGAAAGTGACAGAAAAGTGATAAACTAGGAGGCTGACATTAAGAGATACACACTAGAATATATCAAACACATAACCAACCAGAACCTACTGAGGAGCACAGGGAACTCTACTGAGCACAGTCTTATAACTTACATGGGAAAAGGACCCAAAGTATAATACATGTAAGACTGCATATAACTGAATCAAGTTCCCGTACATCTAAGATAAATGCAACACTGGACATCAACATTACTACAGTATAAAATATAAATTAAATTATAAGAAAAATAGAAAAGAAAAAGAAGAGTGGGGCGTGGAGAAATGCTGCCGCCTTGTGGCCGTTTTCCATAACAACAACTTTCAAACCTGTGCTGATGGGCACTGAATATTCACAAGGCCAAAGGGGTTGGAAAGAAAAAAAACACCTGCCCTCAAGAAACATCTGGGGGTAGGTCTTCGAAAAAGAATTAAAAACAGGGCAGGGCTTCCCTGATGGGGCAGTGGTTGAGAGTCCACTCGCCGATGCAGGGGACGCGGGATAGAGCCCTGGTCCGGCAAGATCCCACATGCCACAGAGCAACTAAGCCCGTGCGCCACAACTACTGAGCCCACGCTCTAGAGCCTGTGCTCTGCGACAAGAGAAGCCATCGCAATGAGAAACCCAAGCAGCACAACGAAGAGTAGCCCCCACTCGCCACAACTAGAGAAAGCCCGCATGCAGTCATGAAGACACAATGCAGCAAAAAATAAAACTAAGTAGAATAAATATATTAAAAATTAAAACGAGAATGAAAGTAGAATACTCTCTAACACCATACACAAAAATAAACTCCAACCAGATGAAAGATCTACACCTAAGGACGGATACTCTAAATCACATGAGGAAAATATAGGGAGAACACGCTCTGACATAAATCTCAGCAAGTTCTTTTCCGATCCATCTCTTAGAGTAGTGAACAAGAAAACAAAAATAAACAAACGGCACCTAATGCAACTTAAAGCGTTTGCACAGCAAAGGAAACCCGAAACAAAACAAAAAGACAACCCTCAGAACGGGAACAAATATTTGCAAACGAAGAGGCCCACAAGGAATTAATCTCCAAAACACACAAACAGCTCCTGCAGATCAATATCAAAAGAACAAAAAAAACAATCAAAAATAAGCACAAGATCTAAATGGACGTCTCTCCAAAGAAGACATAGTGATGGCCATTAAGCACATGAAAAGATGCTCAGCATCGCTAATTATGAGAGACACGCAAATCAAAACGACAATGAGGTATCACCTCTCACAGGTCATCATCAAAAAATCTGCAACAAGAAATGCTGGACAGGCTGTGGAGCAAAGGGAACCCTCCTACACTGTCAGTGGGAATGCAAATCGATACATCCACTATGGAGAACAGTATGGAGGTTCCTTAAGAAATGAAACATAGAACTAGCATGTGACCCAGCAGTCTCACCCTCGGGGGAAGATCTCGAGGGAACCAAAATTTTAAAAGACACGTGAACGCCAACGATCATGGCAGCACTCTGCACGATAGCCAAGACATGCAAGCAAACTAAGCATATGAGGACAGGTGCACGGATAAAGAAGATAGGGTCTGGGAACACAGTGGAATATTACTCAGCCATGAATAAACATGAAATCATGGCATTTCCAGCCATGGGAAAGCAGGTAGAGATGATCATACAAAGTGAAGTAAGTGAGACAGGGAAACACAAATATCATATGATATCACTTACACGTGGAATCTAAAAATGGATACAAATGAACTTCTTTACAAAACAGAAACAGCCTCACAGGCTTAGAAAGGAAACTTAGGGTTAGGAAAAGGGAAGCGTGGGGGGGGCAGGGAGAAATTAGCAGGTCGAGATTAACACATGCACACTACTATTTATAAAATAATCAATGAGAACCCGGGGTGTAGCACAAGGAATCCTGCTCAACACTCCAATAACCTACTTGGGAAGAGAACTGGAAAAAGAATATGTACACATCTACATATAAGCGAATCAAGTTGCTGTCCAGCTAGGAAAAAAAAACCCCAAAACAACCCAGCAACATGGGAGATCACCTACGCTCCAATAAAAAATAAAAATTAAAAAAAGAAAAGAAAAGAAATTCCCCATCCATCTCCTCAGGCCTCTGTGACCCAGGCTGCTGTCACATCCCTGGAGCCGGAGCAGGTTGGGGGCCCAAAGCTGGACTGCCGTGGGAAGGAGGAAACTGAGGAGGATATGCCAGCCAATAAGCACCCCCGCCTTGGACCTGGAGTGCCTCTTCCCCTCTGCACGGGCCCACCGTCTCCAGCTCCCTGCTGCCCCTCCTACACAGAAACCAAGCCTAGTGCACTCAAAGGATGGTGGAGCCTCTGGGCTGGAAGAGCTTTGAAAATTCCCTTGGGCGCTCCGTCTCCTGCTGGTGGGGTTCCCACCTCCAGCCTCCCTCCTCACGGTCGCCCCACCTAAGGATGACAGCACCTCAGCAGAGCGGTGTTGCAGGAGTTGGGATCTGTCAGGGCACGGCGGGTGGGCGGTAAAGGGGAAGGGGGAAGAAGTCCTGAGACACAAGCCTTGGGTGTTTCTTAGGGCACATTCCACTCTGACAACCCAGGAACAGGACTTTCCCTCAGGCTCTGGTTGCCAAGTAACCAGAGTTGGGCTTGAAGACATGCTGCCGCCTTGTGGCCATTTCCCGTAACAACAACTTTAAAATTGGTGCTGAGTGGCATTTAATCTTCACAAGGCCTGTGGGGCTGTAAATGACACCTGCCCTCAAGAAATGCCCTGGGGCAAATCATCAGAAAATAATTCAAAACTGGGCCGATTTTCAAGAAGGTAATTTCGAGAGGTAAATTTTACTCACTCCGTATATTAAGAAAAAGCACATGGAAAGGGACTCAACATCTTTCATTATTAAAGAGATGCAAATCAAAACTACAATGGGGTATCACCTCACAACCGTCAGAATGGCCAAGCTCAAAAAAAAAATATCTCCAAAGAATAAATGCCGGAGAGGCCTTGGGGAAAACGGAATCATCCTCTGCTGCTGGTGGGGATGTAAACTGGCGCAGCCACGATGGAAAAGAGTATGGAGGTTCCTTAAAAAAGTAAACATCGTGTTACCATGTGACCCAGCAATCCCACTCCCGGGCTTAGCTCCAAAGACAATCCTAATTTGAAATGACACGGGCACCCCTGTTTTTCAGGGCAGCGCTGATGACAATAGCCAGGACATAGAATCAAACGTAATGTTCATCCACAGGAAAATGAAGAATATGTAGCACACATATACGATGGAATACTACGCAGCCACAAAAAGGAACGAACTGATGCCATCTGCTGCAGCAATGATGGACACAGATCATACTCAGTGAAGTGACTCAGAGAGAGAAAGACAAATACCATTAGATATCACTTACAGGTGGAATCTGTAAGTTCAGACGCATGAACTAATTTACAAAACAGAAACAGACTCACAGACTTAGAAAACAAACTTATGATTATCAACAAGGAAAGTGACAGAAAAGTGATAAACTAGGAGGCTGACATTAAGAGATACACACTAGAATATATCAAACACATAACCAACCAGAACCTACTGAGGAGCACAGGGAACTCTACTGAGCACAGTCTTATAACTTACATGGGAAAAGGACCCAAAGTATAATACATGTAAGACTGCATATAACTGAATCAAGTTCCCGTACATCTAAGATAAATGCAACACTGGACATCAACATTACTACAGTATAAAATATAAATTAAATTATAAGAAAAATAGAAAAGAAAAAGAAGAGTGGGGCGTGGAGAAATGCTGCCGCCTTGTGGCCGTTTTCCATAACAACAACTTTCAAACCTGTGCTGATGGGCACTGAATATTCACAAGGCCAAAGGGGTTGGAAAGAAAAAAAACACCTGCCCTCAAGGAACATCTGGGGGTAGGTCTTCGAAAAAGAATTAAAAACAGGGCAGGGCTTCCCTGATGGGGCAGTGGTTGAGAGTCCACTCGCCGATGCAGGGGACGCGGGATAGAGCCCTGGTCCGGCAAGATCCCACATGCCACAGAGCAACTAAGCCCGTGCGCCACAACTACTGAGCCCACGCTCTAGAGCCTGTGCTCTGCGACAAGAGAAGCCATCGCAATGAGAAACCCAAGCAGCACAACGAAGAGTAGCCCCCACTCGCCACAACTAGAGAAAGCCCGCATGCAGTCATGAAGACACAATGCAGCAAAAAATAAAACTAAGTAGAATAAATATATTAAAAATTAAAACGAGAATGAAAGTAGAATACTCTCTAACACCATACACAAAAATAAACTCCAACCAGATGAAAGATCTACACCTAAGGACGGATACTCTAAATCACATGAGGAAAATATAGGGAGAACACGCTCTGACATAAATCTCAGCAAGTTCTTTTCCGATCCATCTCTTAGAGTAGTGAACAAGAAAACAAAAATAAACAAACGGCACCTAATGCAACTTAAAGCGTTTGCACAGCAAAGGAAACCCGAAACAAAACAAAAAGACAACCCTCAGAACGGGAACAAATATTTGCAAACGAAGAGGCCCACAAGGAATTAATCTCCAAAACACACAAACAGCTCCTGCAGATCAATATCAAAAGAACAAAAAAAACAATCAAAAATAAGCACAAGATCTAAATGGACGTCTCTCCAAAGAAGACATAGTGATGGCCATTAAGCACATGAAAAGATGCTCAGCATCGCTAATTATGAGAGACACGCAAATCAAAACGACAATGAGGTATCACCTCTCACAGGTCATCATCAAAAAATCTGCAACAAGAAATGCTGGACAGGCTGTGGAGCAAAGGGAACCCTCCTACACTGTCAGTGGGAATGCAAATCGATACATCCACTATGGAGAACAGTATGGAGGTTCCTTAAGAAATGAAACATAGAACTAGCATGTGACCCAGCAGTCTCACCCTCGGGGGAAGATCTCGAGGGAACCAAAATTTTAAAAGACACGTGAACGCCAACGATCATGGCAGCACTCTGCACGATAGCCAAGACATGCAAGCAAACTAAGCATATGAGGACAGGTGCACGGATAAAGAAGATAGGGTCTGGGAACACAGTGGAATATTACTCAGCCATGAATAAACATGAAATCATGGCATTTCCAGCCATGGGAAAGCAGGTAGAGATGATCATACAAAGTGAAGTAAGTGAGACAGGGAAACACAAATATCATATGATATCACTTACACGTGGAATCTAAAAATGGATACAAATGAACTTCTTTACAAAACAGAAACAGCCTCACAGGCTTAGAAAGGAAACTTAGGGTTAGGAAAAGGGAAGCGTGGGGGGGGCAGGGAGAAATTAGCAGGTCGAGATTAACACATGCACACTACTATTTATAAAATAATCAATGAGAACCCGGGGTGTAGCACAAGGAATCCTGCTCAACACTCCAATAACCTACTTGGGAAGAGAACTGGAAAAAGAATATGTACACATCTACATATAAGCGAATCAAGTTGCTGTCCAGCTAGGAAAAAAAAACCCCAAAACAACCCAGCAACATGGGAGATCACCTACGCTCCAATAAAAAATAAAAATTAAAAAAAGAAAAGAAAAGAAATTCCCCATCCATCTCCTCAGGCCTCTGTGACCCAGGCTGCTGTCACATCCCTGGAGCCGGAGCAGGTTGGGGTCCCAAAGCTGGACTGCCGTGGGAAGGAGGAAACTGAGGAGGATATGCCAGCCAATAAGCACCCCCGCCTTGGACCTGGAGTGCCTCTTCCCCTCTGCACGGGCCCACCGTCTCCAGCTCCCTGCTGCCCCTCCTACACAGAAACCAAGCCTAGTGCACTCAAAGGATGGTGGAGCCTCTGGGCTGGAAGAGCTTTGAAAATTCCCTTGGGCGCTCCGTCTCCTGCTGGTGGGGTTCCCACCTCCAGCCTCCCTCCTCACGGTCGCCCCACCTAAGGATGACAGCACCTCAGCAGAGCGGTGTTGCAGGAGTTGGGATCTGTCAGGGCACGGCGGGTGGGCGGTAAAGGGGAAGGGGGAAGAAGTCCTGAGACACAAGCCTTGGGTGTTTCTTAGGGCACATTCCACTCTGACAACCCAGGAACAGGACTTTCCCTCAGGCTCTGGTTGCCAAGTAACCAGAGTTGGGCTTGAAGACATGCTGCCGCCTTGTGGCCATTTCCCGTAACAACAACTTTAAAATTGGTGCTGAGTGGCATTTAATCTTCACAAGGCCTGTGGGGCTGTAAATGACACCTGCCCTCAAGAAATGCCCTGGGGCAAATCATCAGAAAATAATTCAAAACTGGGCCGATTTTCAAGAAGGTAATTTCGAGAGGTAAATTTTACTCACTCCGTATATTAAGAAAAAGCACATGGAAAGGGACTCAACATCTTTCATTATTAAAGAGATGCAAATCAAAACTACAATGGGGTATCACCTCACAACCGTCAGAATGGCCAAGCTCAAAAAAAAAATATCTCCAAAGAATAAATGCCGGAGAGGCCTTGGGGAAAACGGAATCATCCTCTGCTGCTGGTGGGGATGTAAACTGGCGCAGCCACGATGGAAAAGAGTATGGAGGTTCCTTAAAAAAGTAAACATCGTGTTACCATGTGACCCAGCAATCCCACTCCCGGGCTTAGCTCCAAAGACAATCCTAATTTGAAATGACACGGGCACCCCTGTTTTTCAGGGCAGCGCTGATGACAATAGCCAGGACATAGAATCAAACGTAATGTTCATCCACAGGAAAATGAAGAATATGTAGCACACATATACGATGGAATACTACGCAGCCACAAAAAGGAACGAACTGATGCCATCTGCTGCAGCAATGATGGACACAGATCATACTCAGTGAAGTGACTCAGAGAGAGAAAGACAAATACCATTAGATATCACTTACAGGTGGAATCTGTAAGTTCAGACGCATGAACTAATTTACAAAACAGAAACAGACTCACAGACTTAGAAAACAAACTTATGATTATCAACAAGGAAAGTGACAGAAAAGTGATAAACTAGGAGGCTGACATTAAGAGATACACACTAGAATATATCAAACACATAACCAACCAGAACCTACTGAGGAGCACAGGGAACTCTACTGAGCACAGTCTTATAACTTACATGGGAAAAGGACCCAAAGTATAATACATGTAAGACTGCATATAACTGAATCAAGTTCCCGTACATCTAAGATAAATGCAACACTGGACATCAACATTACTACAGTATAAAATATAAATTAAATTATAAGAAAAATAGAAAAGAAAAAGAAGAGTGGGGCGTGGAGAAATGCTGCCGCCTTGTGGCCGTTTTCCATAACAACAACTTTCAAACCTGTGCTGATGGGCACTGAATATTCACAAGGCCAAAGGGGTTGGAAAGAAAAAAAACACCTGCCCTCAAGGAACATCTGGGGGTAGGTCTTCGAAAAAGAATTAAAAACAGGGCAGGGCTTCCCTGATGGGGCAGTGGTTGAGAGTCCACTCGCCGATGCAGGGGACGCGGGATAGAGCCCTGGTCCGGCAAGATCCCACATGCCACAGAGCAACTAAGCCCGTGCGCCACAACTACTGAGCCCACGCTCTAGAGCCTGTGCTCTGCGACAAGAGAAGCCATCGCAATGAGAAACCCAAGCAGCACAACGAAGAGTAGCCCCCACTCGCCACAACTAGAGAAAGCCCGCATGCAGTCATGAAGACACAATGCAGCAAAAAATAAAACTAAGTAGAATAAATATATTAAAAATTAAAACGAGAATGAAAGTAGAATACTCTCTAACACCATACACAAAAATAAACTCCAACCAGATGAAAGATCTACACCTAAGGACGGATACTCTAAATCACATGAGGAAAATATAGGGAGAACACGCTCTGACATAAATCTCAGCAAGTTCTTTTCCGATCCATCTCTTAGAGTAGTGAACAAGAAAACAAAAATAAACAAACGGCACCTAATGCAACTTAAAGCGTTTGCACAGCAAAGGAAACCCGAAACAAAACAAAAAGACAACCCTCAGAACGGGAACAAATATTTGCAAACGAAGAGGCCCACAAGGAATTAATCTCCAAAACACACAAACAGCTCCTGCAGATCAATATCAAAAGAACAAAAAAAACAATCAAAAATAAGCACAAGATCTAAATGGACGTCTCTCCAAAGAAGACATAGTGATGGCCATTAAGCACATGAAAAGATGCTCAGCATCGCTAATTATGAGAGACACGCAAATCAAAACGACAATGAGGTATCACCTCTCACAGGTCATCATCAAAAAATCTGCAACAAGAAATGCTGGACAGGCTGTGGAGCAAAGGGAACCCTCCTACACTGTCAGTGGGAATGCAAATCGATACATCCACTATGGAGAACAGTATGGAGGTTCCTTAAGAAATGAAACATAGAACTAGCATGTGACCCAGCAGTCTCACCCTCGGGGGAAGATCTCGAGGGAACCAAAATTTTAAAAGACACGTGAACGCCAACGATCATGGCAGCACTCTGCACGATAGCCAAGACATGCAAGCAAACTAAGCATATGAGGACAGGTGCACGGATAAAGAAGATAGGGTCTGGGAACACAGTGGAATATTACTCAGCCATGAATAAACATGAAATCATGGCATTTCCAGCCATGGGAAAGCAGGTAGAGATGATCATACAAAGTGAAGTAAGTGAGACAGGGAAACACAAATATCATATGATATCACTTACACGTGGAATCTAAAAATGGATACAAATGAACTTCTTTACAAAACAGAAACAGCCTCACAGGCTTAGAAAGGAAACTTAGGGTTAGGAAAAGGGAAGCGTGGGGGGGGCAGGGAGAAATTAGCAGGTCGAGATTAACACATGCACACTACTATTTATAAAATAATCAATGAGAACCCGGGGTGTAGCACAAGGAATCCTGCTCAACACTCCAATAACCTACTTGGGAAGAGAACTGGAAAAAGAATATGTACACATCTACATATAAGCGAATCAAGTTGCTGTCCAGCTAGGAAAAAAAAACCCCAAAACAACCCAGCAACATGGGAGATCACCTACGCTCCAATAAAAAATAAAAATTAAAAAAAGAAAAGAAAAGAAATTCCCCATCCATCTCCTCAGGCCTCTGTGACCCAGGCTGCTGTCACATCCCTGGAGCCGGAGCAGGTTGGGGTCCCAAAGCTGGACTGCCGTGGGAAGGAGGAAACTGAGGAGGATATGCCAGCCAATAAGCACCCCCGCCTTGGACCTGGAGTGCCTCTTCCCCTCTGCACGGGCCCACCGTCTCCAGCTCCCTGCTGCCCCTCCTACACAGAAACCAAGCCTAGTGCACTCAAAGGATGGTGGAGCCTCTGGGCTGGAAGAGCTTTGAAAATTCCCTTGGGCGCTCCGTCTCCTGCTGGTGGGGTTCCCACCTCCAGCCTCCCTCCTCACGGTCGCCCCACCTAAGGATGACAGCACCTCAGCAGAGCGGTGTTGCAGGAGTTGGGATCTGTCAGGGCACGGCGGGTGGGCGGTAAAGGGGAAGGGGGAAGAAGTCCTGAGACACAAGCCTTGGGTGTTTCTTAGGGCACATTCCACTCTGACAACCCAGGAACAGGACTTTCCCTCAGGCTCTGGTTGCCAAGTAACCAGAGTTGGGCTTGAAGACATGCTGCCGCCTTGTGGCCATTTCCCGTAACAACAACTTTAAAATTGGTGCTGAGTGGCATTTAATCTTCACAAGGCCTGTGGGGCTGTAAATGACACCTGCCCTCAAGAAATGCCCTGGGGCAAATCATCAGAAAATAATTCAAAACTGGGCCGATTTTCAAGAAGGTAATTTCGAGAGGTAAATTTTACTCACTCCGTATATTAAGAAAAAGCACATGGAAAGGGACTCAACATCTTTCATTATTAAAGAGATGCAAATCAAAACTACAATGGGGTATCACCTCACAACCGTCAGAATGGCCAAGCTCAAAAAAAAAATATCTCCAAAGAATAAATGCCGGAGAGGCCTTGGGGAAAACGGAATCATCCTCTGCTGTTGGTGGGGATGTAAACTGGTGCAGCCACGATGGAAAAGAGTATGGAGGTTCCTTAAAAAAGTAAACATCGTGTTACCATGTGACCCAGCAATCCCACTCCCGGGCTTAGCTCCAAAGACAATCCTAATTTGAAATGACACGGGCACCCCTGTTTTTCAGGGCAGCGCTGATGACAATAGCCAGGACATAGAATCAAACGTAATGTTCATCCACAGGAAAATGAAGAATATGTAGCACACATATACGATGGAATACTACGCAGCCACAAAAAGGAACGAACTGATGCCATCTGCTGCAGCAATGATGGACACAGATCATACTCAGTGAAGTGACTCAGAGAGAGAAAGACAAATACCATTAGATATCACTTACAGGTGGAATCTGTAAGTTCAGACGCATGAACTAATTTACAAAACAGAAACAGACTCACAGACTTAGAAAACAAACTTATGATTATCAACAAGGAAAGTGACAGAAAAGTGATAAACTAGGAGGCTGACATTAAGAGATACACACTAGAATATATCAAACACATAACCAACCAGAACCTACTGAGGAGCACAGGGAACTCTACTGAGCACAGTCTTATAACTTACATGGGAAAAGGACCCAAAGTATAATACATGTAAGACTGCATATAACTGAATCAAGTTCCCGTACATCTAAGATAAATGCAACACTGGACATCAACATTACTACAGTATAAAATATAAATTAAATTATAAGAAAAATAGAAAAGAAAAAGAAGAGTGGGGCGTGGAGAAATGCTGCCGCCTTGTGGCCGTTTTCCATAACAACAACTTTCAAACCTGTGCTGATGGGCACTGAATATTCACAAGGCCAAAGGGGTTGGAAAGAAAAAAAACACCTGCCCTCAAGAAACATCTGGGGGTAGGTCTTCGAAAAAGAATTAAAAACAGGGCAGGGCTTCCCTGATGGGGCAGTGGTTGAGAGTCCACTCGCCGATGCAGGGGACGCGGGATAGAGCCCTGGTCCGGCAAGATCCCACATGCCACAGAGCAACTAAGCCCGTGCGCCACAACTACTGAGCCCACGCTCTAGAGCCTGTGCTCTGCGACAAGAGAAGCCATCGCAATGAGAAACCCAAGCAGCACAACGAAGAGTAGCCCCCACTCGCCACAACTAGAGAAAGCCCGCATGCAGTCATGAAGACACAATGCAGCAAAAAATAAAACTAAGTAGAATAAATATATTAAAAATTAAAACGAGAATGAAAGTAGAATACTCTCTAACACCATACACAAAAATAAACTCCAACCAGATGAAAGATCTACACCTAAGGACGGATACTCTAAATCACATGAGGAAAATATAGGGAGAACACGCTCTGACATAAATCTCAGCAAGTTCTTTTCCGATCCATCTCTTAGAGTAGTGAACAAGAAAACAAAAATAAACAAACGGCACCTAATGCAACTTAAAGCGTTTGCACAGCAAAGGAAACCCGAAACAAAACAAAAAGACAACCCTCAGAACGGGAACAAATATTTGCAAACGAAGAGGCCCACAAGGAATTAATCTCCAAAACACACAAACAGCTCCTGCAGATCAATATCAAAAGAACAAAAAAAACAATCAAAAATAAGCACAAGATCTAAATGGACGTCTCTCCAAAGAAGACATAGTGATGGCCATTAAGCACATGAAAAGATGCTCAGCATCGCTAATTATGAGAGACACGCAAATCAAAACGACAATGAGGTATCACCTCTCACAGGTCATCATCAAAAAATCTGCAACAAGAAATGCTGGACAGGCTGTGGAGCAAAGGGAACCCTCCTACACTGTCAGTGGGAATGCAAATCGATACATCCACTATGGAGAACAGTATGGAGGTTCCTTAAGAAATGAAACATAGAACTAGCATGTGACCCAGCAGTCTCACCCTCGGGGGAAGATCTCGAGGGAACCAAAATTTTAAAAGACACGTGAACGCCAACGATCATGGCAGCACTCTGCACGATAGCCAAGACATGCAAGCAAACTAAGCATATGAGGACAGGTGCACGGATAAAGAAGATAGGGTCTGGGAACACAGTGGAATATTACTCAGCCATGAATAAACATGAAATCATGGCATTTCCAGCCATGGGAAAGCAGGTAGAGATGATCATACAAAGTGAAGTAAGTGAGACAGGGAAACACAAATATCATATGATATCACTTACACGTGGAATCTAAAAATGGATACAAATGAACTTCTTTACAAAACAGAAACAGCCTCACAGGCTTAGAAAGGAAACTTAGGGTTAGGAAAAGGGAAGCGTGGGGGGGGCAGGGAGAAATTAGCAGGTCGAGATTAACACATGCACACTACTATTTATAAAATAATCAATGAGAACCCAGGGTGTAGCACAAGGAATCCTGCTCAACACTCCAATAACCTACTTGGGAAGAGAACTGGAAAAAGAATATGTACACATCTACATATAAGCGAATCAAGTTGCCGTCCAGCTAGGAAAAAAAAACCCCAAAACAACCCAGCAACATGGGAGATCACCTACGCTCCAATAAAAAATAAAAATTAAAAAAAGAAAAGAAAAGAAATTCCCCATCCATCTCCTCAGGCCTCTGTGACCCAGGCTGCTGTCACATCCCTGGAGCCGGAGCAGGTTGGGGGCCCAAAGCTGGACTGCCGTGGGAAGGAGGAAACTGAGGAGGATATGCCAGCCAATAAGCACCCCCGCCTTGGACCTGGAGTGCCTCTTCCCCTCTGCACGGGCCCACCGTCTCCAGCTCCCTGCTGCCCCTCCTACACAGAAACCAAGCCTAGTGCACTCAAAGGATGGTGGAGCCTCTGGGCTGGAAGAGCTTTGAAAATTCCCTTGGGCGCTCCGTCTCCTGCTGGTGGGGTTCCCACCTCCAGCCTCCCTCCTCACGGTCGCCCCACCTAAGGATGACAGCACCTCAGCAGAGCGGTGTTGCAGGAGTTGGGATCTGTCAGGGCACGGCAGGTGGGCGGTAAAGGGGAAGGGGGAAGAAGTCCTGAGACACAAGCCTTGGGTGTTTCTTAGGGCACATTCCACTCTGACAACCCAGGAACAGGACTTTCCCTCAGGCTCTGGTTGCCAAGTAACCAGAGTTGGGCTTGAAGACATGCTGCCGCCTTGTGGCCATTTCCCGTAACAACAACTTTAAAATTGGTGCCGAGTGGCATTTAATCTTCACAAGGCCTGTGGGGCTGTAAATGACACCTGCCCTCAAGAAATGCCCTGGGGCAAATCATCAGAAAATAATTCAAAACTGGGCCGATTTTCAAGAAGGTAATTTCGAGAGGTAAATTTTACTCACTCCGTATATTAAGAAAAAGCACATGGAAAGGGACTCAACATCTTTCATTATTAAAGAGATGCAAATCAAAACTACAATGGGGTATCACCTCACAACCGTCAGAATGGCCAAGCTCAAAAAAAAAATATCTCCAAAGAATAAATGCCGGAGAGGCCTTGGGGAAAACGGAATCATCCTCTGCTGCTGGTGGGGATGTAAACTGGCGCAGCCACTATGGAAAAGAGTATGGAGGTTCCTTAAAAAAGTAAACATCGTGTTACCATGTGACCCAGCAATCCCACTCCCGGGCTTAGCTCCAAAGACAATCCTAATTTGAAATGACACGGGCACCCCTGTTTTTCAGGGCAGCGCTGATGACAATAGCCAGGACATAGAATCAAACGTAATGTTCATCCACAGGAAAATGAAGAATATGTAGCACACATATACGATGGAATACTACGCAGCCACAAAAAGGAACGAACTGATGCCATCTGCTGCAGCAATGATGGACACAGATCATACTCAGTGAAGTGACTCAGAGAGAGAAAGACAAATACCATTAGATATCACTTACAGGTGGAATCTGTAAGTTCAGACGCATGAACTAATTTACAAAACAGAAACAGACTCACAGACTTAGAAAACAAACTTATGATTATCAACAAGGAAAGTGACAGAAAAGTGATAAACTAGGAGGCTGACATTAAGAGATACACACTAGAATATATCAAAGACATAAACAACCAGAACCTACTGAGGAGCACAGGGAACTCTACTGAGCACAGTCTTATAACTTACATGGGAAAAGGACCCAAAGTATAATACATGTAAGACTGCATATAACTGAATCAAGTTCCCGTACATCTAAGATAAATGCAACACTGGACATCAACATTACTACAGTATAAAATATAAATTAAATTATAAGAAAAATAGAAAAGAAAAAGAAGAGTGGGGCGTGGAGAAATGCTGCCGCCTTGTGGCCGTTTTCCATAACAACAACTTTCAAACCTGTGCTGATGGGCACTGAATATTCACAAGGCCAAAGGGGTTGGAAAGAAAAAAAACACCTGCCCTCAAGAAACATCTGGGGGTAGGTCTTCGAAAAAGAATTAAAAACAGGGCAGGGCTTCCCTGATGGGGCAGTGGTTGAGAGTCCACTCGCCGATGCAGGGGACGCGGGATAGAGCCCTGGTCCGGCAAGATCCCACATGCCACAGAGCAACTAAGCCCGTGCGCCACAACTACTGAGCCCACGCTCTAGAGCCTGTGCTCTGCGACAAGAGAAGCCATCGCAATGAGAAACCCAAGCAGCACAACGAAGAGTAGCCCCCACTCGCCACAACTAGAGAAAGCCCGCATGCAGTCATGAAGACACAATGCAGCAAAAAATAAAACTAAGTAGAATAAATATATTAAAAATTAAAACGAGAATGAAAGTAGAATACTCTCTAACACCATACACAAAAATAAACTCCAACCAGATGAAAGATCTACACCTAAGGACGGATACTCTAAATCACATGAGGAAAATATAGGGAGAACACGCTCTGACATAAATCTCAGCAAGTTCTTTTCCGATCCATCTCTTAGAGTAGTGAACAAGAAAACAAAAATAAACAAACGGCACCTAATGCAACTTAAAGCGTTTGCACAGCAAAGGAAACCCGAAACAAAACAAAAAGACAACCCTCAGAACGGGAACAAATATTTGCAAACGAAGAGGCCCACAAGGAATTAATCTCCAAAACACACAAACAGCTCCTGCAGATCAATATCAAAAGAACAAAAAAAACAATCAAAAATAAGCACAAGATCTAAATGGACGTCTCTCCAAAGAAGACATAGTGATGGCCATTAAGCACATGAAAAGATGCTCAGCATCGCTAATTATGAGAGACACGCAAATCAAAACGACAATGAGGTATCACCTCTCACAGGTCATCATCAAAAAATCTGCAACAAGAAATGCTGGACAGGCTGTGGAGCAAAGGGAACCCTCCTACACTGTCAGTGGGAATGCAAATCGATACATCCACTATGGAGAACAGTATGGAGGTTCCTTAAGAAATGAAACATAGAACTAGCATGTGACCCAGCAGTCTCACCCTCGGGGGAAGATCTCGAGGGAACCAAAATTTTAAAAGACACGTGAACGCCAACGATCATGGCAGCACTCTGCACGATAGCCAAGACATGCAAGCAAACTAAGCATATGAGGACAGGTGCACGGATAAAGAAGATAGGGTCTGGGAACACAGTGGAATATTACTCAGCCATGAATAAACATGAAATCATGGCATTTCCAGCCATGGGAAAGCAGGTAGAGATGATCATACAAAGTGAAGTAAGTGAGACAGGGAAACACAAATATCATATGATATCACTTACACGTGGAATCTAAAAATGGATACAAATGAACTTCTTTACAAAACAGAAACAGCCTCACAGGCTTAGAAAGGAAACTTAGGGTTAGGAAAAGGGAAGCGTGGGGGGGGCAGGGAGAAATTAGCAGGTCGAGATTAACACATGCACACTACTATTTATAAAATAATCAATGAGAACCCGGGGTGTAGCACAAGGAATCCTGCTCAACACTCCAATAACCTACTTGGGAAGAGAACTGGAAAAAGAATATGTACACATCTACATATAAGCGAATCAAGTTGCCGTCCAGCTAGGAAAAAAAAACCCCAAAACAACCCAGCAACATGGGAGATCACCTACGCTCCAATAAAAAATAAAAATTAAAAAAAGAAAAGAAAAGAAATTCCCCATCCATCTCCTCAGGCCTCTGTGACCCAGGCTGCTGTCACATCCCTGGAGCCGGAGCAGGTTGGGGGCCCAAAGCTGGACTGCCGTGGGAAGGAGGAAACTGAGGAGGATATGCCAGCCAATAAGCACCCCCGCCTTGGACCTGGAGTGCCTCTTCCCCTCTGCACGGGCCCACCGTCTCCAGCTCCCTGCTGCCCCTCCTACACAGAAACCAAGCCTAGTGCACTCAAAGGATGGTGGAGCCTCTGGGCTGGAAGAGCTTTGAAAATTCCCTTGGGCGCTCCGTCTCCTGCTGGTGGGGTTCCCACCTCCAGCCTCCCTCCTCACGGTCGCCCCACCTAAGGATGACAGCACCTCAGCAGAGCGGTGTTGCAGGAGTTGGGATCTGTCAGGGCACGGCGGGTGGGCGGTAAAGGGGAAGGGGGAAGAAGTCCTGAGACACAAGCCTTGGGTGTTTCTTAGGGCACATTCCACTCTGACAACCCAGGAACAGGACTTTCCCTCAGGCTCTGGTTGCCAAGTAACCAGAGTTGGGCTTGAAGACATGCTGCCGCCTTGTGGCCATTTCCCGTAACAACAACTTTAAAATTGGTGCTGAGTGGCATTTAATCTTCACAAGGCCTGTGGGGCTGTAAATGACACCTGCCCTCAAGAAATGCCCTGGGGCAAATCATCAGAAAATAATTCAAAACTGGGCCGATTTTCAAGAAGGTAATTTCGAGAGGTAAATTTTACTCACTCCGTATATTAAGAAAAAGCACATGGAAAGGGACTCAACATCTTTCATTATTAAAGAGATGCAAATCAAAACTACAATGGGGTATCACCTCACAACCGTCAGAATGGCCAAGCTCAAAAAAAAAATATCTCCAAAGAATAAATGCCGGAGAGGCCTTGGGGAAAACGGAATCATCCTCTGCTGCTGGTGGGGATGTAAACTGGCGCAGCCACGATGGAAAAGAGTATGGAGGTTCCTTAAAAAAGTAAACATCGTGTTACCATGTGACCCAGCAATCCCACTCCCGGGCTTAGCTCCAAAGACAATCCTAATTTGAAATGACACGGGCACCCCTGTTTTTCAGGGCAGCGCTGATGACAATAGCCAGGACATAGAATCAAACGTAATGTTCATCCACAGGAAAATGAAGAATATGTAGCACACATATACGATGGAATACTACGCAGCCACAAAAAGGAACGAACTGATGCCATCTGCTGCAGCAATGATGGACACAGATCATACTCAGTGAAGTGACTCAGAGAGAGAAAGACAAATACCATTAGATATCACTTACAGGTGGAATCTGTAAGTTCAGACGCATGAACTAATTTACAAAACAGAAACAGACTCACAGACTTAGAAAACAAACTTATGATTATCAACAAGGAAAGTGACAGAAAAGTGATAAACTAGGAGGCTGACATTAAGAGATACACACTAGAATATATCAAACACATAACCAACCAGAACCTACTGAGGAGCACAGGGAACTCTACTGAGCACAGTCTTATAACTTACATGGGAAAAGGACCCAAAGTATAATACATGTAAGACTGCATATAACTGAATCAAGTTCCCGTACATCTAAGATAAATGCAACACTGGACATCAACATTACTACAGTATAAAATATAAATTAAATTATAAGAAAAATAGAAAAGAAAAAGAAGAGTGGGGCGTGGAGAAATGCTGCCGCCTTGTGGCCGTTTTCCATAACAACAACTTTCAAACCTGTGCTGATGGGCACTGAATATTCACAAGGCCAAAGGGGTTGGAAAGAAAAAAAACACCTGCCCTCAAGAAACATCTGGGGGTAGGTCTTCGAAAAAGAATTAAAAACAGGGCAGGGCTTCCCTGATGGGGCAGTGGTTGAGAGTCCACTCGCCGATGCAGGGGACGCGGGATAGAGCCCTGGTCCGGCAAGATCCCACATGCCACAGAGCAACTAAGCCCGTGCGCCACAACTACTGAGCCCACGCTCTAGAGCCTGTGCTCTGCGACAAGAGAAGCCATCGCAATGAGAAACCCAAGCAGCACAACGAAGAGTAGCCCCCACTCGCCACAACTAGAGAAAGCCCGCATGCAGTCATGAAGACACAATGCAGCAAAAAATAAAACTAAGTAGAATAAATATATTAAAAATTAAAACGAGAATGAAAGTAGAATACTCTCTAACACCATACACAAAAATAAACTCCAACCAGATGAAAGATCTACACCTAAGGACGGATACTCTAAATCACATGAGGAAAATATAGGGAGAACACGCTCTGACATAAATCTCAGCAAGTTCTTTTCCGATCCATCTCTTAGAGTAGTGAACAAGAAAACAAAAATAAACAAACGGGACCTAATGCAACTTAAAGCGTTTGCACAGCAAAGGAAACCCGAAACAAAACAAAAAGACAACCCTCAGAACGGGAACAAATATTTGCAAACGAAGAGGCCCACAAGGAATTAATCTCCAAAACACACAAACAGCTCCTGCAGATCAATATCAAAAGAACAAAAAAAACAATCAAAAATAAGCACAAGATCTAAATGGACGTCTCTCCAAAGAAGACATAGTGATGGCCATTAAGCACATGAAAAGATGCTCAGCATCGCTAATTATGAGAGACACGCAAATCAAAACGACAATGAGGTATCACCTCTCACAGGTCATCATCAAAAAATCTGCAACAAGAAATGCTGGACAGGCTGTGGAGCAAAGGGAACCCTCCTACACTGTCAGTGGGAATGCAAATCGATACATCCACTATGGAGAACAGTATGGAGGTTCCTTAAGAAATGAAACATAGAACTAGCATGTGACCCAGCAGTCTCACCCTCGGGGGAAGATCTCGAGGGAACCAAAATTTTAAAAGACACGTGAACGCCAACGATCATGGCAGCACTCTGCACGATAGCCAAGACATGCAAGCAAACTAAGCATATGAGGACAGGTGCACGGATAAAGAAGATAGGGTCTGGGAACACAGTGGAATATTACTCAGCCATGAATAAACATGAAATCATGGCATTTCCAGCCATGGGAAAGCAGGTAGAGATGATCATACAAAGTGAAGTAAGTGAGACAGGGAAACACAAATATCATATGATATCACTTACACGTGGAATCTAAAAATGGATACAAATGAACTTCTTTACAAAACAGAAACAGCCTCACAGGCTTAGAAAGGAAACTTAGGGTTAGGAAAAGGGAAGCGTGGGGGGGGCAGGGAGAAATTAGCAGGTCGAGATTAACACATGCACACTACTATTTATAAAATAATCAATGAGAACCCGGGGTGTAGCACAAGGAATCCTGCTCAACACTCCAATAACCTACTTGGGAAGAGAACTGGAAAAAGAATATGTACACATCTACATATAAGCGAATCAAGTTGCTGTCCAGCTAGGAAAAAAAAACCCCAAAACAACCCAGCAACATGGGAGATCACCTACGCTCCAATAAAAAATAAAAATTAAAAAAAGAAAAGAAAAGAAATTCCCCATCCATCTCCTCAGGCCTCTGTGACCCAGGCTGCTGTCACATCCCTGGAGCCGGAGCAGGTTGGGGGCCCAAAGCTGGACTGCCGTGGGAAGGAGGAAACTGAGGAGGATATGCCAGCCAATAAGCACCCCCGCCTTGGACCTGGAGTGCCTCTTCCCCTCTGCACGGGCCCACCGTCTCCAGCTCCCTGCTGCCCCTCCTACACAGAAACCAAGCCTAGTGCACTCAAAGGATGGTGGAGCCTCTGGGCTGGAAGAGCTTTGAAAATTCCCTTGGGCGCTCCGTCTCCTGCTGGTGGGGTTCCCACCTCCAGCCTCCCTCCTCACGGTCGCCCCACCTAAGGATGACAGCACCTCAGCAGAGCGGTGTTGCAGGAGTTGGGATCTGTCAGGGCACGGCGGGTGGGCGGTAAAGGGGAAGGGGGAAGAAGTCCTGAGACACAAGCCTTGGGTGTTTCTTAGGGCACATTCCACTCTGACAACCCAGGAACAGGACTTTCCCTCAGGCTCTGGTTGCCAAGTAACCAGAGTTGGGCTTGAAGACATGCTGCCGCCTTGTGGCCATTTCCCGTAACAACAACTTTAAAATTGGTGCTGAGTGGCATTTAATCTTCACAAGGCCTGTGGGGCTGTAAATGACACCTGCCCTCAAGAAATGCCCTGGGGCAAATCATCAGAAAATAATTCAAAACTGGGCCGATTTTCAAGAAGGTAATTTCGAGAGGTAAATTTTACTCACTCCGTATATTAAGAAAAAGCACATGGAAAGGGACTCAACATCTTTCATTATTAAAGAGATGCAAATCAAAACTACAATGGGGTATCACCTCACAACCGTCAGAATGGCCAAGCTCAAAAAAAAAATATCTCCAAAGAATAAATGCCGGAGAGGCCTTGGGGAAAACGGAATCATCCTCTGCTGTTGGTGGGGACGTAAACTGGTGCAGCCACGATGGAAAAGAGTATGGAGGTTCCTTAAAAAAGTAAACATCGTGTTACCATGTGACCCAGCAATCCCACTCCCGGGCTTAGCTCCAAAGACAATCCTAATTTGAAATGACACGGGCACCCCTGTTTTTCAGGGCAGCGCTGATGACAATAGCCAGGACATAGAATCAAACGTAATGTTCATCCACAGGAAAATGAAGAATATGTAGCACACATATACGATGGAATACTACGCAGCCACAAAAAGGAACGAACTGATGCCATCTGCTGCAGCAATGATGGACACAGATCATACTCAGTGAAGTGACTCAGAGAGAGAAAGACAAATACCATTAGATATCACTTACAGGTGGAATCTGTAAGTTCAGACGCATGAACTAATTTACAAAACAGAAACAGACTCACAGACTTAGAAAACAAACTTATGATTATCAACAAGGAAAGTGACAGAAAAGTGATAAACTAGGAGGCTGACATTAAGAGATACACACTAGAATATATCAAACACATAACCAACCAGAACCTACTGAGGAGCACAGGGAACTCTACTGAGCACAGTCTTATAACTTACATGGGAAAAGGACCCAAAGTATAATACATGTAAGACTGCATATAACTGAATCAAGTTCCCGTACATCTAAGATAAATGCAACACTGGACATCAACATTACTACAGTATAAAATATAAATTAAATTATAAGAAAAATAGAAAAGAAAAAGAAGAGTGGGGCGTGGAGAAATGCTGCCGCCTTGTGGCCGTTTTCCATAACAACAACTTTCAAACCTGTGCTGATGGGCACTGAATATTCACAAGGCCAAAGGGGTTGGAAAGAAAAAAAACACCTGCCCTCAAGAAACATCTGGGGGTAGGTCTTCGAAAAAGAATTAAAAACAGGGCAGGGCTTCCCTGATGGGGCAGTGGTTGAGAGTCCACTCGCCGATGCAGGGGACGCGGGATAGAGCCCTGGTCCGGCAAGATCCCACATGCCACAGAGCAACTAAGCCCGTGCGCCACAACTACTGAGCCCACGCTCTAGAGCCTGTGCTCTGTGACAAGAGAAGCCATCGCAATGAGAAACCCAAGCAGCACAACGAAGAGTAGCCCCCACTCGCCACAACTAGAGAAAGCCCGCATGCAGTCATGAAGACACAATGCAGCAAAAAATAAAACTAAGTAGAATAAATATATTAAAAATTAAAACGAGAATGAAAGTAGAATACTCTCTAACACCATACACAAAAATAAACTCCAACCAGATGAAAGATCTACACCTAAGGACGGATACTCTAAATCACATGAGGAAAATATAGGGAGAACACGCTCTGACATAAATCTCAGCAAGTTCTTTTCCGATCCATCTCTTAGAGTAGTGAACAAGAAAACAAAAATAAACAAACGGCACCTAATGCAACTTAAAGCGTTTGCACAGCAAAGGAAACCCGAAACAAAACAAAAAGACAACCCTCAGAACGGGAACAAATATTTGCAAACGAAGAGGCCCACAAGGAATTAATCTCCAAAACACACAAACAGCTCCTGCAGATCAATATCAAAAGAACAAAAAAAACAATCAAAAATAAGCACAAGATCTAAATGGACGTCTCTCCAAAGAAGACATAGTGATGGCCATTAAGCACATGAAAAGATGCTCAGCATCGCTAATTATGAGAGACACGCAAATCAAAACGACAATGAGGTATCACCTCTCACAGGTCATCATCAAAAAATCTGCAACAAGAAATGCTGGACAGGCTGTGGAGCAAAGGGAACCCTCCTACACTGTCAGTGGGAATGCAAATCGATACATCCACTATGGAGAACAGTATGGAGGTTCCTTAAGAAATGAAACATAGAACTAGCATGTGACCCAGCAGTCTCACCCTCGGGGGAAGATCTCGAGGGAACCAAAATTTTAAAAGACACGTGAACGCCAACGATCATGGCAGCACTCTGCACGATAGCCAAGACATGCAAGCAAACTAAGCATATGAGGACAGGTGCACGGATAAAGAAGATAGGGTCTGGGAACACAGTGGAATATTACTCAGCCATGAATAAACATGAAATCATGGCATTTCCAGCCATGGGAAAGCAGGTAGAGATGATCATACAAAGTGAAGTAAGTGAGACAGGGAAACACAAATATCATATGATATCACTTACACGTGGAATCTAAAAATGGATACAAATGAACTTCTTTACAAAACAGAAACAGCCTCACAGGCTTAGAAAGGAAACTTAGGGTTAGGAAAAGGGAAGCGTGGGGGGGGCAGGGAGAAATTAGCAGGTCGAGATTAACACATGCACACTACTATTTATAAAATAATCAATGAGAACCCAGGGTGTAGCACAAGGAATCCTGCTCAACACTCCAATAACCTACTTGGGAAGAGAACTGGAAAAAGAATATGTACACATCTACATATAAGCGAATCAAGTTGCCGTCCAGCTAGGAAAAAAAAACCCCAAAACAACCCAGCAACATGGGAGATCACCTACGCTCCAATAAAAAATAAAAATTAAAAAAAGAAAAGAAAAGAAATTCCCCATCCATCTCCTCAGGCCTCTGTGACCCAGGCTGCTGTCACATCCCTGGAGCCGGAGCAGGTTGGGGGCCCAAAGCTGGACTGCCGTGGGAAGGAGGAAACTGAGGAGGATATGCCAGCCAATAAGCACCCCCGCCTTGGACCTGGAGTGCCTCTTCCCCTCTGCACGGGCCCACCGTCTCCAGCTCCCTGCTGCCCCTCCTACACAGAAACCAAGCCTAGTGCACTCAAAGGATGGTGGAGCCTCTGGGCTGGAAGAGCTTTGAAAATTCCCTTGGGCGCTCCGTCTCCTGCTGGTGGGGTTCCCACCTCCAGCCTCCCTCCTCACGGTCGCCCCACCTAAGGATGACAGCACCTCAGCAGAGCGGTGTTGCAGGAGTTGGGATCTGTCAGGGCACGGCAGGTGGGCGGTAAAGGGGAAGGGGGAAGAAGTCCTGAGACACAAGCCTTGGGTGTTTCTTAGGGCACATTCCACTCTGACAACCCAGGAACAGGACTTTCCCTCAGGCTCTGGTTGCCAAGTAACCAGAGTTGGGCTTGAAGACATGCTGCCGCCTTGTGGCCATTTCCCGTAACAACAACTTTAAAATTGGTGCCGAGTGGCATTTAATCTTCACAAGGCCTGTGGGGCTGTAAATGACACCTGCCCTCAAGAAATGCCCTGGGGCAAATCATCAGAAAATAATTCAAAACTGGGCCGATTTTCAAGAAGGTAATTTCGAGAGGTAAATTTTACTCACTCCGTATATTAAGAAAAAGCACATGGAAAGGGACTCAACATCTTTCATTATTAAAGAGATGCAAATCAAAACTACAATGGGGTATCACCTCACAACCGTCAGAATGGCCAAGCTCAAAAAAAAAATATCTCCAAAGAATAAATGCCGGAGAGGCCTTGGGGAAAACGGAATCATCCTCTGCTGCTGGTGGGGATGTAAACTGGCGCAGCCACTATGGAAAAGAGTATGGAGGTTCCTTAAAAAAGTAAACATCGTGTTACCATGTGACCCAGCAATCCCACTCCCGGGCTTAGCTCCAAAGACAATCCTAATTTGAAATGACACGGGCACCCCTGTTTTTCAGGGCAGCGCTGATGACAATAGCCAGGACATAGAATCAAACGTAATGTTCATCCACAGGAAAATGAAGAATATGTAGCACACATATACGATGGAATACTACGCAGCCACAAAAAGGAACGAACTGATGCCATCTGCTGCAGCAATGATGGACACAGATCATACTCAGTGAAGTGACTCAGAGAGAGAAAGACAAATACCATTAGATATCACTTACAGGTGGAATCTGTAAGTTCAGACGCATGAACTAATTTACAAAACAGAAACAGACTCACAGACTTAGAAAACAAACTTATGATTATCAACAAGGAAAGTGACAGAAAAGTGATAAACTAGGAGGCTGACATTAAGAGATACACACTAGAATATATCAAAGACATAAACAACCAGAACCTACTGAGGAGCACAGGGAACTCTACTGAGCACAGTCTTATAACTTACATGGGAAAAGGACCCAAAGTATAATACATGTAAGACTGCATATAACTGAATCAAGTTCCCGTACATCTAAGATAAATGCAACACTGGACATCAACATTACTACAGTATAAAATATAAATTAAATTATAAGAAAAATAGAAAAGAAAAAGAAGAGTGGGGCGTGGAGAAATGCTGCCGCCTTGTGGCCGTTTTCCATAACAACAACTTTCAAACCTGTGCTGATGGGCACTGAATATTCACAAGGCCAACGGCGTTGGAAAGAAAAAAACACCTGCCCTCAAGAAACATCTGGGGGTAGGTCTTCGAAAAAGAATTAAAAACAGGGCAGGGCTTCCCTGGTGGGGCAGTGGTTGAGAGTCCACTCGCCGATGCAGGGGACGCGGGATAGAGCCCTGGTCCGGCAAGATCTCACATGCCACAGAGCAACTAAGCCCGTGCGCCACAACTACTGAGCCCACGCTCTAGAGCCTGTGCTCTGCGACAAGAGAAGCCATCGCAATGAGAAACCCAAGCAGCACAACGAAGAGTAGCCCCCACTCGCCACAACTAGAGAAAGCCCGCATGCAGTCATGAAGACACAATGCAGCAAAAAATAAAACTAAGTAGAATAAATATATTAAAAATTAAAACGAGAATGAAAGTAGAATACTCTCTAACACCATACACAAAAATAAACTCCAACCAGATGAAAGATCTACACCTAAGGACGGATACTCTAAATCACATGAGGAAAATATAGGGAGAACACGCTCTGACATAAATCTCAGCAAGTTCTTTTCCGATCCATCTCTTAGAGTAGTGAACAAGAAAACAAAAATAAACAAACGGGACCTAATGCAACTTAAAGCGTTTGCACAGCAAAGGAAACCCGAAACAAAACAAAAAGACAACCCTCAGAACGGGAACAAATATTTGCAAACGAAGAGGCCCACAAGGAATTAATCTCCAAAACACACAAACAGCTCCTGCAGATCAATATCAAAAGAACAAAAAAAACAATCAAAAATAAGCACAAGATCTAAATGGACGTCTCTCCAAAGAAGACATAGTGATGGCCATTAAGCACATGAAAAGATGCTCAGCATCGCTAATTATGAGAGACACGCAAATCAAAACGACAATGAGGTATCACCTCTCACAGGTCATCATCAAAAAATCTGCAACAAGAAATGCTGGACAGGCTGTGGAGCAAAGGGAACCCTCCTACACTGTCAGTGGGAATGCAAATCGATACATCCACTATGGAGAACAGTATGGAGGTTCCTTAAGAAATGAAACATAGAACTAGCATGTGACCCAGCAGTCTCACCCTCGGGGGAAGATCTCGAGGGAACCAAAATTTTAAAAGACACGTGAACGCCAACGATCATGGCAGCACTCTGCACGATAGCCAAGACATGCAAGCAAACTAAGCATATGAGGACAGGTGCACGGATAAAGAAGATAGGGTCTGGGAACACAGTGGAATATTACTCAGCCATGAATAAACATGAAATCATGGCATTTCCAGCCATGGGAAAGCAGGTAGAGATGATCATACAAAGTGAAGTAAGTGAGACAGGGAAACACAAATATCATATGATATCACTTACACGTGGAATCTAAAAATGGATACAAATGAACTTCTTTACAAAACAGAAACAGCCTCACAGGCTTAGAAAGGAAACTTAGGGTTAGGAAAAGGGAAGCGTGGGGGGGGCAGGGAGAAATTAGCAGGTCGAGATTAACACATGCACACTACTATTTATAAAATAATCAATGAGAACCCAGGGTGTAGCACAAGGAATCCTACTCAACACTCCAATAACCTACTTGGGAAGAGAACTGGAAAAAGAATATGTACACATCTACATATAAGTGAATCAAGTTGCCGTCCAGCTAGGAAAAAAAAACCCCAAAACAACCCAGCAACATGGGAGATCACCTACGCTCCAATAAAAAATAAAAATTAAAAAAAGAAAAGAAAAGAAATTCCCCATCCATCTCCTCAGGCCTCTGTGACCCAGGCTGCTGTCACATCCCTGGAGCCGGAGCAGGTTGGGGGCCCAAAGCTGGACTGCCGTGGGAAGGAGGAAACTGAGGAGGATATGCCAGCCAATAAGCACCCCCGCCTTGGACCTGGAGTGCCTCTTCCCCTCTGCACGGGCCCACCGTCTCCAGCTCCCTGCTGCCCCTCCTACACAGAAACCAAGCCTAGTGCACTCAAAGGATGGTGGAGCCTCTGGGCTGGAAGAGCTTTGAAAATTCCCTTGGGCGCTCCGTCTCCTGCTGGTGGGGTTCCCACCTCCAGCCTCCCTCCTCACGGTCGCCCCACCTAAGGATGACAGCACCTCAGCAGAGCGGTGTTGCAGGAGTTGGGATCTGTCAGGGCACGGCGGGTGGGCGGTAAAGGGGAAGGGGGAAGAAGTCCTGAGACACAAGCCTTGGGTGTTTCTTAGGGCACATTCCACTCTGACAACCCAGGAACAGGACTTTCCCTCAGGCTCTGGTTGCCAAGTAACCAGAGTTGGGCTTGAAGACATGCTGCCGCCTTGTGGCCATTTCCCGTAACAACAACTTTAAAATTGGTGCTGAGTGGCATTTAATCTTCACAAGGCCTGTGGGGCTGTAAATGACACCTGCCCTCAAGAAATGCCCTGGGGCAAATCATCAGAAAATAATTCAAAACTGGGCCGATTTTCAAGAAGGTAATTTCGAGAGGTAAATTTTACTCACTCCGTATATTAAGAAAAAGCACATGGAAAGGGACTCAACATCTTTCATTATTAAAGAGATGCAAATCAAAACTACAATGGGGTATCACCTCACAACCGTCAGAATGGCCAAGCTCAAAAAAAAAATATCTCCAAAGAATAAATGCCGGAGAGGCCTTGGGGAAAACGGAATCATCCTCTGCTGCTGGTGGGGATGTAAACTGGCGCAGCCACTATGGAAAAGAGTATGGAGGTTCCTTAAAAAAGTAAACATCGTGTTACCATGTGACCCAGCAATCCCACTCCCGGGCTTAGCTCCAAAGACAATCCTAATTTGAAATGACACGGGCACCCCTGTTTTTCAGGGCAGCGCTGATGACAATAGCCAGGACATAGAATCAAACGTAATGTTCATCCACAGGAAAATGAAGAATATGTAGCACACATATACGATGGAATACTACGCAGCCACAAAAAGGAACGAACTGATGCCATCTGCTGCAGCAATGATGGACACAGATCATACTCAGTGAAGTGACTCAGAGAGAGAAAGACAAATACCATTAGATATCACTTACAGGTGGAATCTGTAAGTTCAGACGCATGAACTAATTTACAAAACAGAAACAGACTCACAGACTTAGAAAACAAACTTATGATTATCAACAAGGAAAGTGACAGAAAAGTGATAAACTAGGAGGCTGACATTAAGAGATACACACTAGAATATATCAAAGACATAAACAACCAGAACCTACTGAGGAGCACAGGGAACTCTACTGAGCACAGTCTTATAACTTACATGGGAAAAGGACCCAAAGTATAATACATGTAAGACTGCATATAACTGAATCAAGTTCCCGTACATCTAAGATAAATGCAACACTGGACATCAACATTACTACAGTATAAAATATAAATTAAATTATAAGAAAAATAGAAAAGAAAAAGAAGAGTGGGGCGTGGAGAAATGCTGCCGCCTTGTGGCCGTTTTCCATAACAACAACTTTCAAACCTGTGCTGATGGGCACTGAATATTCACAAGGCCAAAGGGGTTGGAAAGAAAAAAAACACCTGCCCTCAAGAAACATCTGGGGGTAGGTCTTCGAAAAAGAATTAAAAACAGGGCAGGGCTTCCCTGATGGGGCAGTGGTTGAGAGTCCACTCGCCGATGCAGGGGACGCGGGATAGAGCCATGGTCCGGCAAGATCCCACATGCCACAGAGCAACTAAGCCCGTGCGCCACAACTACTGAGCCCACGCTCTAGAGCCTGTGCTCTGCGACAAGAGAAGCCATCGCAATGAGAAACCCAAGCAGCACAACGAAGAGTAGCCCCCACTCGCCACAACTAGAGAAAGCCCGCATGCAGTCATGAAGACACAATGCAGCAAAAAATAAAACTAAGTAGAATAAATATATTAAAAATTAAAACGAGAATGAAAGTAGAATACTCTCTAACACCATACACAAAAATAAACTCCAACCAGATGAAAGATCTACACCTAAGGACGGATACTCTAAATCACATGAGGAAAATATAGGGAGAACACGCTCTGACATAAATCTCAGCAAGTTCTTTTCCGATCCATCTCTTAGAGTAGTGAACAAGAAAACAAAAATAAACAAACGGCACCTAATGCAACTTAAAGCGTTTGCACAGCAAAGGAAACCCGAAACAAAACAAAAAGACAACCCTCAGAACGGGAACAAATATTTGCAAACGAAGAGGCCCACAAGGAATTAATCTCCAAAACACACAAACAGCTCCTGCAGATCAATATCAAAAGAACAAAAAAAACAATCAAAAATAAGCACAAGATCTAAATGGACGTCTCTCCAAAGAAGACATAGTGATGGCCATTAAGCACATGAAAAGATGCTCAGCATCGCTAATTATGAGAGACACGCAAATCAAAACGACAATGAGGTATCACCTCTCACAGGTCATCATCAAAAAATCTGCAACAAGAAATGCTGGACAGGCTGTGGAGCAAAGGGAACCCTCCTACACTGTCAGTGGGAATGCAAATCGATACATCCACTATGGAGAACAGTATGGAGGTTCCTTAAGAAATGAAACATAGAACTAGCATGTGACCCAGCAGTCTCACCCTCGGGGGAAGATCTCGAGGGAACCAAAATTTTAAAAGACACGTGAACGCCAACGATCATGGCAGCACTCTGCACGATAGCCAAGACATGCAAGCAAACTAAGCATATGAGGACAGGTGCACGGATAAAGAAGATAGGGTCTGGGAACACAGTGGAATATTACTCAGCCATGAATAAACATGAAATCATGGCATTTCCAGCCATGGGAAAGCAGGTAGAGATGATCATACAAAGTGAAGTAAGTGAGACAGGGAAACACAAATATCATATGATATCACTTACACGTGGAATCTAAAAATGGATACAAATGAACTTCTTTACAAAACAGAAACAGCCTCACAGGCTTAGAAAGGAAACTTAGGGTTAGGAAAAGGGAAGCGTGGGGGGGGCAGGGAGAAATTAGCAGGTCGAGATTAACACATGCACACTACTATTTATAAAATAATCAATGAGAACCCAGGGTGTAGCACAAGGAATCCTACTCAACACTCCAATAACCTACTTGGGAAGAGAACTGGAAAAAGAATATGTACACATCTACATATAAGCGAATCAAGTTGCCGTCCAGCTAGGAAAAAAAAACCCCAAAACAACCCAGCAACATGGGAGATCACCTACGCTCCAATAAAAAATAAAAATTAAAAAAAGAAAAGAAAAGAAATTCCCCATCCATCTCCTCAGGCCTCTGTGACCCAGGCTGCTGTCACATCCCTGGAGCCGGAGCAGGTTGGGGTCCCAAAGCTGGACTGCCGTGGGAAGGAGGAAACTGAGGAGGATATGCCAGCCAATAAGCACCCCCGCCTTGGACCTGGAGTGCCTCTTCCCCTCTGCACGGGCCCACCGTCTCCAGCTCCCTGCTGCCCCTCCTACACAGAAACCAAGCCTAGTGCACTCAAAGGATGGTGGAGCCTCTGGGCTGGAAGAGCTTTGAAAATTCCCTTGGGCGCTCCGTCTCCTGCTGGTGGGGTTCCCACCTCCAGCCTCCCTCCTCACGGTCGCCCCACCTAAGGATGACAGCACCTCAGCAGAGCGGTGTTGCAGGAGTTGGGATCTGTCAGGGCACGGCGGGTGGGCGGTAAAGGGGAAGGGGGAAGAAGTCCTGAGACACAAGCCTTGGGTGTTTCTTAGGGCACATTCCACTCTGACAACCCAGGAACAGGACTTTCCCTCAGGCTCTGGTTGCCAAGTAACCAGAGTTGGGCTTGAAGACATGCTGCCGCCTTGTGGCCATTTCCCGTAACAACAACTTTAAAATTGGTGCTGAGTGGCATTTAATCTTCACAAGGCCTGTGGGGCTATAAATGACACCTGCCCTCAAGAAATGCCCTGGGGCAAATCATCAGAAAATAATTCAAAACTGGGCCGATTTTCAAGAAGGTAATTTCGAGAGGTAAATTTTACTCACTCCGTATATTAAGAAAAAGCACATGGAAAGGGACTCAACATCTTTCATTATTAAAGAGATGCAAATCAAAACTACAATGGGGTATCACCTCACAACCGTCAGAATGGCCAAGCTCAAAAAAAAAATATCTCCAAAGAATAAATGCCGGAGAGGCCTTGGGGAAAACGGAATCATCCTCTGCTGCTGGTGGGGACGTAAACTGGCGCAGCCACTATGGAAAAGAGTATGGAGGTTCCTTAAAAAAGTAAACATCGTGTTACCATGTGACCCAGCAATCCCACTCCCGGGCTTAGCTCCAAAGACAATCCTAATTTGAAATGACACGGGCACCCCTGTTTTTCAGGGCAGCGCTGATGACAATAGCCAGGACATAGAATCAAACGTAATGTTCATCCACAGGAAAATGAAGAATATGTAGCACACATATACGATGGAATACTACGCAGCCACAAAAAGGAACGAACTGATGCCATCTGCTGCAGCAATGATGGACACAGATCATACTCAGTGAAGTGACTCAGAGAGAGAAAGACAAATACCATTAGATATCACTTACAGGTGGAATCTGTAAGTTCAGACGCATGAACTAATTTACAAAACAGAAACAGACTCACAGACTTAGAAAACAAACTTATGATTATCAACAAGGAAAGTGACAGAAAAGTGATAAACTAGGAGGCTGACATTAAGAGATACACACTAGAATATATCAAAGACATAACCAACCAGAACCTACTGAGGAGCACAGGGAACTCTACTGAGCACAGTCTTATAACTTACATGGGAAAAGGACCCAAAGTATAATACATGTAAGACTGCATATAACTGAATCAAGTTCCCGTACATCTAAGATAAATGCAACACTGGACATCAACATTACTACAGTATAAAATATAAATTAAATTATAAGAAAAATAGAAAAGAAAAAGAAGAGTGGGGCGTGGAGAAATGCTGCCGCCTTGTGGCCGTTTTCCATAACAACAACTTTCAAACCTGTGCTGATGGGCACTGAATATTCACAAGGCCAACGGCGTTGGAAAGAAAAAAACACCTGCCCTCAAGAAACATCTGGGGGTAGGTCTTCGAAAAAGAATTAAAAACAGGGCAGGGCTTCCCTGGTGGGGCAGTGGTTGAGAGTCCACTCGCCGATGCAGGGGACGCGGGATAGAGCCCTGGTCCGGCAAGATCCCACATGCCACAGAGCAACTAAGCCCGTGCGCCACAACTACTGAGCCCACGCTCTAGAGCCTGTGCTCTGCGACAAGAGAAGCCATCGCAATGAGAAACCCAAGCAGCACAACGAAGAGTAGCCCCCACTCGCCACAACTAGAGAAAGCCCGCATGCAGTCATGAAGACACAATGCAGCAAAAAATAAAACTAAGTAGAATAAATATATTAAAAATTAAAACGAGAATGAAAGTAGAATACTCTCTAACACCATACACAAAAATAAACTCCAACCAGATGAAAGATCTACACCTAAGGACGGATACTCTAAATCACATGAGGAAAATATAGGGAGAACACGCTCTGACATAAATCTCAGCAAGTTCTTTTCCGATCCATCTCTTAGAGTAGTGAACAAGAAAACAAAAATAAACAAACGGCACCTAATGCAACTTAAAGCGTTTGCACAGCAAAGGAAACCCGAAACAAAACAAAAAGACAACCCTCAGAACGGGAACAAATATTTGCAAACGAAGAGGCCCACAAGGAATTAATCTCCAAAACACACAAACAGCTCCTGCAGATCAATATCAAAAGAACAAAAAAAACAATCAAAAATAAGCACAAGATCTAAATGGACGTCTCTCCAAAGAAGACATAGTGATGGCCATTAAGCACATGAAAAGATGCTCAGCATCGCTAATTATGAGAGACACGCAAATCAAAACGACAATGAGGTATCACCTCTCACAGGTCATCATCAAAAAATCTGCAACAAGAAATGCTGGACAGGCTGTGGAGCAAAGGGAACCCTCCTACACTGTCAGTGGGAATGCAAATCGATACATCCACTATGGAGAACAGTATGGAGGTTCCTTAAGAAATGAAACATAGAACTAGCATGTGACCCAGCAGTCTCACCCTCGGGGGAAGATCTCGAGGGAACCAAAATTTTAAAAGACACGTGAACGCCAACGATCATGGCAGCACTCTGCACGATAGCCAAGACATGCAAGCAAACTAAGCATATGAGGACAGGTGCACGGATAAAGAAGATAGGGTCTGGGAACACAGTGGAATATTACTCAGCCATGAATAAACATGAAATCATGGCATTTCCAGCCATGGGAAAGCAGGTAGAGATGATCATACAAAGTGAAGTAAGTGAGACAGGGAAACACAAATATCATATGATATCACTTACACGTGGAATCTAAAAATGGATACAAATGAACTTCTTTACAAAACAGAAACAGCCTCACAGGCTTAGAAAGGAAACTTAGGGTTAGGAAAAGGGAAGCGTGGGGGGGGCAGGGAGAAATTAGCAGGTCGAGATTAACACATGCACACTACTATTTATAAAATAATCAATGAGAACCCGGGGTGTAGCACAAGGAATCCTGCTCAACACTCCAATAACCTACTTGGGAAGAGAACTGGAAAAAGAATATGTACACATCTACATATAAGCGAATCAAGTTGCTGTCCAGCTAGGAAAAAAAAACCCCAAAACAACCCAGCAACATGGGAGATCACCTACGCTCCAATAAAAAATAAAAATTAAAAAAAGAAAAGAAAAGAAATTCCCCATCCATCTCCTCAGGCCTCTGTGACCCAGGCTGCTGTCACATCCCTGGAGCCGGAGCAGGTTGGGGTCCCAAAGCTGGACTGCCGTGGGAAGGAGGAAACTGAGGAGGATATGCCAGCCAATAAGCACCCCCGCCTTGGACCTGGAGTGCCTCTTCCCCTCTGCACGGGCCCACCGTCTCCAGCTCCCTGCTGCCCCTCCTACACAGAAACCAAGCCTAGTGCACTCAAAGGATGGTGGAGCCTCTGGGCTGGAAGAGCTTTGAAAATTCCCTTGGGCGCTCCGTCTCCTGCTGGTGGGGTTCCCACCTCCAGCCTCCCTCCTCACGGTCGCCCCACCTAAGGATGACAGCACCTCAGCAGAGCGGTGTTGCAGGAGTTGGGATCTGTCAGGGCACGGCGGGTGGGCGGTAAAGGGGAAGGGGGAAGAAGTCCTGAGACACAAGCCTTGGGTGTTTCTTAGGGCACATTCCACTCTGACAACCCAGGAACAGGACTTTCCCTCAGGCTCTGGTTGCCAAGTAACCAGAGTTGGGCTTGAAGACATGCTGCCGCCTTGTGGCCATTTCCCGTAACAACAACTTTAAAATTGGTGCTGAGTGGCATTTAATCTTCACAAGGCCTGTGGGGCTGTAAATGACACCTGCCCTCAAGAAATGCCCTGGGGCAAATCATCAGAAAATAATTCAAAACTGGGCCGATTTTCAAGAAGGTAATTTCGAGAGGTAAATTTTACTCACTCCGTATATTAAGAAAAAGCACATGGAAAGGGACTCAACATCTTTCATTATTAAAGAGATGCAAATCAAAACTACAATGGGGTATCACCTCACAACCGTCAGAATGGCCAAGCTCAAAAAAAAAATATCTCCAAAGAATAAATGCCGGAGAGGCCTTGGGGAAAACGGAATCATCCTCTGCTGCTGGTGGGGATGTAAACTGGCGCAGCCACGATGGAAAAGAGTATGGAGGTTCCTTAAAAAAGTAAACATCGTGTTACCATGTGACCCAGCAATCCCACTCCCGGGCTTAGCTCCAAAGACAATCCTAATTTGAAATGACACGGGCACCCCTGTTTTTCAGGGCAGCGCTGATGACAATAGCCAGGACATAGAATCAAACGTAATGTTCATCCACAGGAAAATGAAGAATATGTAGCACACATATACGATGGAATACTACGCAGCCACAAAAAGGAACGAACTGATGCCATCTGCTGCAGCAATGATGGACACAGATCATACTCAGTGAAGTGACTCAGAGAGAGAAAGACAAATACCATTAGATATCACTTACAGGTGGAATCTGTAAGTTCAGACGCATGAACTAATTTACAAAACAGAAACAGACTCACAGACTTAGAAAACAAACTTATGATTATCAACAAGGAAAGTGACAGAAAAGTGATAAACTAGGAGGCTGACATTAAGAGATACACACTAGAATATATCAAACACATAACCAACCAGAACCTACTGAGGAGCACAGGGAACTCTACTGAGCACAGTCTTATAACTTACATGGGAAAAGGACCCAAAGTATAATACATGTAAGACTGCATATAACTGAATCAAGTTCCCGTACATCTAAGATAAATGCAACACTGGACATCAACATTACTACAGTATAAAATATAAATTAAATTATAAGAAAAATAGAAAAGAAAAAGAAGAGTGGGGCGTGGAGAAATGCTGCCGCCTTGTGGCCGTTTTCCATAACAACAACTTTCAAACCTGTGCTGATGGGCACTGAATATTCACAAGGCCAAAGGGGTTGGAAAGAAAAAAAACACCTGCCCTCAAGAAACATCTGGGGGTAGGTCTTCGAAAAAGAATTAAAAACAGGGCAGGGCTTCCCTGATGGGGCAGTGGTTGAGAGTCCACTCGCCGATGCAGGGGACGCGGGATAGAGCCCTGGTCCGGCAAGATCCCACATGCCACAGAGCAACTAAGCCCGTGCGCCACAACTACTGAGCCCACGCTCTAGAGCCTGTGCTCTGCGACAAGAGAAGCCATCGCAATGAGAAACCCAAGCAGCACAACGAAGAGTAGCCCCCACTCGCCACAACTAGAGAAAGCCCGCATGCAGTCATGAAGACACAATGCAGCAAAAAATAAAACTAAGTAGAATAAATATATTAAAAATTAAAACGAGAATGAAAGTAGAATACTCTCTAACACCATACACAAAAATAAACTCCAACCAGATGAAAGATCTACACCTAAGGACGGATACTCTAAATCACATGAGGAAAATATAGGGAGAACACGCTCTGACATAAATCTCAGCAAGTTCTTTTCCGATCCATCTCTTAGAGTAGTGAACAAGAAAACAAAAATAAACAAACGGCACCTAATGCAACTTAAAGCGTTTGCACAGCAAAGGAAACCCGAAACAAAACAAAAAGACAACCCTCAGAACGGGAACAAATATTTGCAAACGAAGAGGCCCACAAGGAATTAATCTCCAAAACACACAAACAGCTCCTGCAGATCAATATCAAAAGAACAAAAAAAACAATCAAAAATAAGCACAAGATCTAAATGGACGTCTCTCCAAAGAAGACATAGTGATGGCCATTAAGCACATGAAAAGATGCTCAGCATCGCTAATTATGAGAGACACGCAAATCAAAACGACAATGAGGTATCACCTCTCACAGGTCATCATCAAAAAATCTGCAACAAGAAATGCTGGACAGGCTGTGGAGCAAAGGGAACCCTCCTACACTGTCAGTGGGAATGCAAATCGATACATCCACTATGGAGAACAGTATGGAGGTTCCTTAAGAAATGAAACATAGAACTAGCATGTGACCCAGCAGTCTCACCCTCGGGGGAAGATCTCGAGGGAACCAAAATTTTAAAAGACACGTGAACGCCAACGATCATGGCAGCACTCTGCACGATAGCCAAGACATGCAAGCAAACTAAGCATATGAGGACAGGTGCACGGATAAAGAAGATAGGGTCTGGGAACACAGTGGAATATTACTCAGCCATGAATAAACATGAAATCATGGCATTTCCAGCCATGGGAAAGCAGGTAGAGATGATCATACAAAGTGAAGTAAGTGAGACAGGGAAACACAAATATCATATGATATCACTTACACGTGGAATCTAAAAATGGATACAAATGAACTTCTTTACAAAACAGAAACAGCCTCACAGGCTTAGAAAGGAAACTTAGGGTTAGGAAAAGGGAAGCGTGGGGGGGGCAGGGAGAAATTAGCAGGTCGAGATTAACACATGCACACTACTATTTATAAAATAATCAATGAGAACCCGGGGTGTAGCACAAGGAATCCTGCTCAACACTCCAATAACCTACTTGGGAAGAGAACTGGAAAAAGAATATGTACACATCTACATATAAGCGAATCAAGTTGCTGTCCAGCTAGGAAAAAAAAACCCCAAAACAACCCAGCAACATGGGAGATCACCTACGCTCCAATAAAAAATAAAAATTAAAAAAAGAAAAGAAAAGAAATTCCCCATCCATCTCCTCAGGCCTCTGTGACCCAGGCTGCTGTCACATCCCTGGAGCCGGAGCAGGTTGGGGTCCCAAAGCTGGACTGCCGTGGGAAGGAGGAAACTGAGGAGGATATGCCAGCCAATAAGCACCCCCGCCTTGGACCTGGAGTGCCTCTTCCCCTCTGCACGGGCCCACCGTCTCCAGCTCCCTGCTGCCCCTCCTACACAGAAACCAAGCCTAGTGCACTCAAAGGATGGTGGAGCCTCTGGGCTGGAAGAGCTTTGAAAATTCCCTTGGGCGCTCCGTCTCCTGCTGGTGGGGTTCCCACCTCCAGCCTCCCTCCTCACGGTCGCCCCACCTAAGGATGACAGCACCTCAGCAGAGCGGTGTTGCAGGAGTTGGGATCTGTCAGGGCACGGCGGGTGGGCGGTAAAGGGGAAGGGGGAAGAAGTCCTGAGACACAAGCCTTGGGTGTTTCTTAGGGCACATTCCACTCTGACAACCCAGGAACAGGACTTTCCCTCAGGCTCTGGTTGCCAAGTAACCAGAGTTGGGCTTGAAGACATGCTGCCGCCTTGTGGCCATTTCCCGTAACAACAACTTTAAAATTGGTGCTGAGTGGCATTTAATCTTCACAAGGCCTGTGGGGCTGTAAATGACACCTGCCCTCAAGAAATGCCCTGGGGCAAATCATCAGAAAATAATTCAAAACTGGGCCGATTTTCAAGAAGGTAATTTCGAGAGGTAAATTTTACTCACTCCGTATATTAAGAAAAAGCACATGGAAAGGGACTCAACATCTTTCATTATTAAAGAGATGCAAATCAAAACTACAATGGGGTATCACCTCACAACCGTCAGAATGGCCAAGCTCAAAAAAAAAATATCTCCAAAGAATAAATGCCGGAGAGGCCTTGGGGAAAACGGAATCATCCTCTGCTGCTGGTGGGGACGTAAACTGGCGCAGCCACTATGGAAAAGAGTATGGAGGTTCCTTAAAAAAGTAAACATCGTGTTACCATGTGACCCAGCAATCCCACTCCCGGGCTTAGCTCCAAAGACAATCCTAATTTGAAATGACACGGGCACCCCTGTTTTTCAGGGCAGCGCTGATGACAATAGCCAGGACATAGAATCAAACGTAATGTTCATCCACAGGAAAATGAAGAATATGTAGCACACATATACGATGGAATACTACGCAGCCACAAAAAGGAACGAACTGATGCCATCTGCTGCAGCAATGATGGACACAGATCATACTCAGTGAAGTGACTCAGAGAGAGAAAGACAAATACCATTAGATATCACTTACAGGTGGAATCTGTAAGTTCAGACGCATGAACTAATTTACAAAACAGAAACAGACTCACAGACTTAGAAAACAAACTTATGATTATCAACAAGGAAAGTGACAGAAAAGTGATAAACTAGGAGGCTGACATTAAGAGATACACACTAGAATATATCAAAGACATAAACAACCAGAACCTACTGAGGAGCACAGGGAACTCTACTGAGCACAGTCTTATAACTTACATGGGAAAAGGACCCAAAGTATAATACATGTAAGACTGCATATAACTGAATCAAGTTCCCGTACATCTAAGATAAATGCAACACTGGACATCAACATTACTACAGTATAAAATATAAATTAAATTATAAGAAAAATAGAAAAGAAAAAGAAGAGTGGGGCGTGGAGAAATGCTGCCGCCTTGTGGCCGTTTTCCATAACAACAACTTTCAAACCTGTGCTGATGGGCACTGAATATTCACAAGGCCAAAGGGGTTGGAAAGAAAAAAAACACCTGCCCTCAAGAAACATCTGGGGGTAGGTCTTCGAAAAAGAATTAAAAGCAGGGCAGGGCTTCCCTGGTGGGGCAGTGGTTGAGAGTCCACTCGCCGATGCAGGGGACGCGGGATAGAGCCCTGGTCCGGCAAGATCCCACATGCCACAGAGCAACTAAGCCCGTGCGCCACAACTACTGAGCCCACGCTCTAGAGCCTGTGCTCTGCGACAAGAGAAGCCATCGCAATGAGAAACCCAAGCAGCACAACGAAGAGTAGCCCCCACTCGCCACAACTAGAGAAAGCCCGCATGCAGTCATGAAGACACAATGCAGCAAAAAATAAAACTAAGTAGAATAAATATATTAAAAATTAAAACGAGAATGAAAGTAGAATACTCTCTAACACCATACACAAAAATAAACTCCAACCAGATGAAAGATCTACACCTAAGGACGGATACTCTAAATCACATGAGGAAAATATAGGGAGAACACGCTCTGACATAAATCTCAGCAAGTTCTTTTCCGATCCATCTCTTAGAGTAGTGAACAAGAAAACAAAAATAAACAAACGGGACCTAATGCAACTTAAAGCGTTTGCACAGCAAAGGAAACCCGAAACAAAACAAAAAGACAACCCTCAGAACGGGAACAAATATTTGCAAACGAAGAGGCCCACAAGGAATTAATCTCCAAAACACACAAACAGCTCCTGCAGATCAATATCAAAAGAACAAAAAAAACAATCAAAAATAAGCACAAGATCTAAATGGACGTCTCTCCAAAGAAGACATAGTGATGGCCATTAAGCACATGAAAAGATGCTCAGCATCGCTAATTATGAGAGACACGCAAATCAAAACGACAATGAGGTATCACCTCTCACAGGTCATCATCAAAAAATCTGCAACAAGAAATGCTGGACAGGCTGTGGAGCAAAGGGAACCCTCCTACACTGTCAGTGGGAATGCAAATCGATACATCCACTATGGAGAACAGTATGGAGGTTCCTTAAGAAATGAAACATAGAACTAGCATGTGACCCAGCAGTCTCACCCTCGGGGGAAGATCTCGAGGGAACCAAAATTTTAAAAGACACGTGAACGCCAACGATCATGGCAGCACTCTGCACGATAGCCAAGACATGCAAGCAAACTAAGCATATGAGGACAGGTGCACGGATAAAGAAGATAGGGTCTGGGAACACAGTGGAATATTACTCAGCCATGAATAAACATGAAATCATGGCATTTCCAGCCATGGGAAAGCAGGTAGAGATGATCATACAAAGTGAAGTAAGTGAGACAGGGAAACACAAATATCATATGATATCACTTACACGTGGAATCTAAAAATGGATACAAATGAACTTCTTTACAAAACAGAAACAGCCTCACAGGCTTAGAAAGGAAACTTAGGGTTAGGAAAAGGGAAGCGTGGGGGGGGGCAGGGAGAAATTAGCAGGTCGAGATTAACACATGCACACTACTATTTATAAAATAATCAATGAGAACCCAGGGTGTAGCACAAGGAATCCTGCTCAACACTCCAATAACCTACTTGGGAAGAGAACTGGAAAAAGAATATGTACACATCTACATATAAGCGAATCAAGTTGCCGTCCAGCTAGGAAAAAAAAACCCCAAAACAACCCAGCAACATGGGAGATCACCTACGCTCCAATAAAAAATAAAAATTAAAAAAAGAAAAGAAAAGAAATTCCCCATCCATCTCCTCAGGCCTCTGTGACCCAGGCTGCTGTCACATCCCTGGAGCCGGAGCAGGTTGGGGGCCCAAAGCTGGACTGCCGTGGGAAGGAGGAAACTGAGGAGGATATGCCAGCCAATAAGCACCCCCGCCTTGGACCTGGAGTGCCTCTTCCCCTCTGCACGGGCCCACCGTCTCCAGCTCCCTGCTGCCCCTCCTACACAGAAACCAAGCCTAGTGCACTCAAAGGATGGTGGAGCCTCTGGGCTGGAAGAGCTTTGAAAATTCCCTTGGGCGCTCCGTCTCCTGCTGGTGGGGTTCCCACCTCCAGCCTCCCTCCTCACGGTCGCCCCACCTAAGGATGACAGCACCTCAGCAGAGCGGTGTTGCAGGAGTTGGGATCTGTCAGGGCACGGCAGGTGGGCGGTAAAGGGGAAGGGGGAAGAAGTCCTGAGACACAAGCCTTGGGTGTTTCTTAGGGCACATTCCACTCTGACAACCCAGGAACAGGACTTTCCCTCAGGCTCTGGTTGCCAAGTAACCAGAGTTGGGCTTGAAGACATGCTGCCGCCTTGTGGCCATTTCCCGTAACAACAACTTTAAAATTGGTGCTGAGTGGCATTTAATCTTCACAAGGCCTGTGGGGCTGTAAATGACACCTGCCCTCAAGAAATGCCCTGGGGCAAATCATCAGAAAATAATTCAAAACTGGGCCGATTTTCAAGAAGGTAATTTCGAGAGGTAAATTTTACTCACTCCGTATATTAAGAAAAAGCACATGGAAAGGGACTCAACATCTTTCATTATTAAAGAGATGCAAATCAAAACTACAATGGGGTATCACCTCACAACCGTCAGAATGGCCAAGCTCAAAAAAAAAATATCTCCAAAGAATAAATGCCGGAGAGGCCTTGGGGAAAACGGAATCATCCTCTGCTGCTGGTGGGGATGTAAACTGGCGCAGCCACTATGGAAAAGAGTATGGAGGTTCCTTAAAAAAGTAAACATCGTGTTACCATGTGACCCAGCAATCCCACTCCCGGGCTTAGCTCCAAAGACAATCCTAATTTGAAATGACACGGGCACCCCTGTTTTTCAGGGCAGCGCTGATGACAATAGCCAGGACATAGAATCAAACGTAATGTTCATCCACAGGAAAATGAAGAATATGTAGCACACATATACGATGGAATACTACGCAGCCACAAAAAGGAACGAACTGATGCCATCTGCTGCAGCAATGATGGACACAGATCATACTCAGTGAAGTGACTCAGAGAGAGAAAGACAAATACCATTAGATATCACTTACAGGTGGAATCTGTAAGTTCAGACGCATGAACTAATTTACAAAACAGAAACAGACTCACAGACTTAGAAAACAAACTTATGATTATCAACAAGGAAAGTGACAGAAAAGTGATAAACTAGGAGGCTGACATTAAGAGATACACACTAGAATATATCAAACACATAACCAACAAGAACCTACTGAGGAGCACAGGGAACTCTACTGAGCACAGTCTTATAACTTACATGGGAAAAGGACCCAAAGTATAATACATGTAAGACTGCATATAACTGAATCAAGTTCCCGTACATCTAAGATAAATGCAACACTGGACATCAACATTACTACAGTATAAAATATAAATTAAATTATAAGAAAAATAGAAAAGAAAAAGAAGAGTGGGGCGTGGAGAAATGCTGCCGCCTTGTGGCCGTTTTCCATAACAACAACTTTCAAACCTGTGCTGATGGGCACTGAATATTCACAAGGCCAACGGCGTTGGAAAGAAAAAAACACCTGCCCTCAAGAAACATCTGGGGGTAGGTCTTCGAAAAAGAATTAAAAACAGGGCAGGGCTTCCCTGGTGGGGCAGTGGTTGAGAGTCCACTCGCCGATGCAGGGGACGCGGGATAGAGCCCTGGTCCGGCAAGATCCCACATGCCACAGAGCAACTAAGCCCGTGCGCCACAACTACTGAGCCCACGCTCTAGAGCCTGTGCTCTGCGACAAGAGAAGCCATCGCAATGAGAAACCCAAGCAGCACAACGAAGAGTAACCCCCACTCGCCACAACTAGAGAAAGCCCGCATGCAGTCATGAAGACACAATGCAGCAAAAAATAAAACTAAGTAGAATAAATATATTAAAAATTAAAACGAGAATGAAAGTAGAATACTCTCTAACACCATAAACAAAAATAAACTCCAACCAGATGAAAGATCTACACCTAAGGACGGATACTCTAAATCACATGAGGAAAATATAGGGAGAACACGCTCTGACATAAATCTCACCAAGTTCTTTTCCGATCCATCTCTTAGAGTAGTGAACAAGAAAACAAAAATAAACAAACGGCACCTAATGCAACTTAAAGCGTTTGCACAGCAAAGGAAACCCGAAACAAAACAAAAAGACAACCCTCAGAACGGGAACAAATATTTGCAAACGAACACGCCCACAAGGAATTAATCTCCAAAACACACAAACAGCTCCTGCAGATCAATATCAAAAGAACAAAAAAAAAATCAAAAATAAGCACAAGATCTAAATGGACGTCTCTCCAAAGAAGACATAGTGATGGCCATTAAGCACATGAAAAGATGCTCAGCATCGCTAATTATGAGAGACACGCAAATCAAAACGACAATGAGGTATCACCTCTCACAGGTCATCATCAAAAAATCTGCAACAAGAAATGCTGGACAGGCTGTGGAGCAAAGGGAACCCTCCTACACTGTCAGTGGGAATGCAAATCGATACATCCACTATGGAGAACAGTATGGAGGTTCCTTAAGAAATGAAACATAGAACTAGCATGTGACCCAGCAGTCTCACCCTCGGGGGAAGATCTCGAGGGAACCAAAATTTTAAAAGACACGTGAACGCCAACGATCATGGCAGCACTCTGCACGATAGCCAAGACATGCAAGCAAACTAAGCATATGAGGACAGGTGCACGGATAAAGAAGATAGGGTCTGGGAACACAGTGGAATATTACTCAGCCATGAATAAACATGAAATCATGGCATTTCCAGCCATGGGAAAGCAGGTAGAGATGATCATACAAAGTGAAGTAAGTGAGACAGGGAAACACAAATATCATATGATATCACTTACACGTGGAATCTAAAAATGGATACAAATGAACTTCTTTACAAAACAGAAACAGCCTCACAGGCTTAGAAAGGAAACTTAGGGTTAGGAAAAGGGAAGCGTGGGGGGGGCAGGGAGAAATTAGCAGGTCGAGATTAACACATGCACACTACTATTTATAAAATAATCAATGAGAACCCAGGGTGTAGCACAAGGAATCCTGCTCAACACTCCAATAACCTACTTGGGAAGAGAACTGGAAAAAGAATATGTACACATCTACATATAAGCGAATCAAGTTGCTGTCCAGCTAGGAAAAAAAAACCCCAAAACAACCCAGCAACATGGGAGATCACCTACGCTCCAATAAAAAATAAAAATTAAAAAAAGAAAAGAAAAGAAATTCCCCATCCATCTCCTCAGGCCTCTGTGACCCAGGCTGCTGTCACATCCCTGGAGCCGGAGCAGGTTGGGGGCCCAAAGCTGGACTGCCGTGGGAAGGAGGAAACTGAGGAGGATATGCCAGCCAATAAGCACCCCCGCCTTGGACCTGGAGTGCCTCTTCCCCTCTGCACGGGCCCACCGTCTCCAGCTCCCTGCTGCCCCTCCTACACAGAAACCAAGCCTAGTGCACTCAAAGGATGGTGGAGCCTCTGGGCTGGAAGAGCTTTGAAAATTCCCTTGGGCGCTCCGTCTCCTGCTGGTGGGGTTCCCACCTCCAGCCTCCCTCCTCACGGTCGCCCCACCTAAGGATGACAGCACCTCAGCAGAGCGGTGTTGCAGGAGTTGGGATCTGTCAGGGCACGGCGGGTGGGCGGTAAAGGGGAAGGGGGAAGAAGTCCTGAGACACAAGCCTTGGGTGTTTCTTAGGGCACATTCCACTCTGACAACCCAGGAACAGGACTTTCCCTCAGGCTCTGGTTGCCAAGTAACCAGAGTTGGGCTTGAAGACATGCTGCCGCCTTGTGGCCATTTCCCGTAACAACAACTTTAAAATTGGTGCTGAGTGGCATTTAATCTTCACAAGGCCTGTGGGGCTGTAAATGACACCTGCCCTCAAGAAATGCCCTGGGGCAAATCATCAGAAAATAATTCAAAACTGGGCCGATTTTCAAGAAGGTAATTTCGAGAGGTAAATTTTACTCACTCCGTATATTAAGAAAAAGCACATGGAAAGGGACTCAACATCTTTCATTATTAAAGAGATGCAAATCAAAACTACAATGGGGTATCACCTCACAACCGTCAGAATGGCCAAGCTCAAAAAAAAAATATCTCCAAAGAATAAATGCCGGAGAGGCCTTGGGGAAAACGGAATCATCCTCTGCTGCTGGTGGGGATGTAAACTGGCGCAGCCACTATGGAAAAGAGTATGGAGGTTCCTTAAAAAAGTAAACATCGTGTTACCATGTGACCCAGCAATCCCACTCCCGGGCTTAGCTCCAAAGACAATCCTAATTTGAAATGACACGGGCACCCCTGTTTTTCAGGGCAGCGCTGATGACAATAGCCAGGACATAGAATCAAACGTAATGTTCATCCACAGGAAAATGAAGAATATGTAGCACACATATACGATGGAATACTACGCAGCCACAAAAAGGAATGAACTGATGCCATCTGCTGCAGCAATGATGGACACAGATCATACTCAGTGAAGTGACTCAGAGAGAGAAAGACAAATACCATTAGATATCACTTACAGGTGGAATCTGTAAGTTCAGACGCATGAACTAATTTACAAAACAGAAACAGACTCACAGACTTAGAAAACAAACTTATGATTATCAACAAGGAAAGTGACAGAAAAGTGATAAACTAGGAGGCTGACATTAAGAGATACACACTAGAATATATCAAACACATAACCAACAAGAACCTACTGAGGAGCACAGGGAACTCTACTGAACACAGTCTTATAACTTACATGGGAAAAGGACCCAAAGTATAATACATGTAAGACTGCATATAACTGAATCAAGTTCCCGTACATCTAAGATAAATGCAACACTGGACATCAACATTACTACAGTATAAAATATAAATTAAATTATAAGAAAAATAGAAAAGAAAAAGAAGAGTGGGGCGTGGAGAAATGCTGCCGCCTTGTGGCCGTTTTCCATAACAACAACTTTCAAACCTGTGCTGATGGGCACTGAATATTCACAAGGCCAAAGGGGTTGGAAAGAAAAAAAACACCTGCCCTCAAGAAACATCTGGGGGTAGGTCTTCGAAAAAGAATTAAAAACAGGGCAGGGCTTCCCTGATGGGGCAGTGGTTGAGAGTCCACTCGCCGATGCAGGGGACGCGGGATAGAGCCCTGGCCCGGCAAGATCTCACATGCCACAGAGCAACTAAGCCCGTGCGCCACAACTACTGAGCCCACGCTCTAGAGCCTGTGCTCTGCGACAAGAGAAGCCATCGCAATGAGAAACCCAAGCAGCACAACGAAGAGTAGCCCCCACTCGCCACAACTAGAGAAAGCCCGCATGCAGTCATGAAGACACAATGCAGCAAAAAATAAAACTAAGTAGAATAAATATATTAAAAATTAAAACGAGAATGAAAGTAGAATACTCTCTAACACCATACACAAAAATAAACTCCAACCAGATGAAAGATCTACACCTAAGGACGGATACTCTAAATCACATGAGGAAAATATAGGGAGAACACGCTCTGACATAAATCTCAGCAAGTTCTTTTCTGATCCATCTCTTAGAGTAGTGAACAAGAAAACAAAAATAAACAAACGGGACCTAATGCAACTTAAAGCGTTTGCACAGCAAAGGAAACCCGAAACAAAACAAAAAGACAACCCTCAGAACGGGAACAAATATTTGCAAACGAACACGCCCACAAGGAATTAATCACCAAAACATACAAACAGCTCCTGCAGATCAATATCAAAAGAACAAAAAAAACAATCAAAAATAAGCACAAGATCTAAATGGACGTCTCTCCAAAGAAGACATAGTGATGGCCATTAAGCACATGAAAAGATGCTCAGCATCACTAATTATGAGAGACACGCAAATCAAAACGACAATGAGGTATCACCTCTCACAGGTCATCATCAAAAAATCTGCAACAAGAAATGCTGGAGAGGCTGTGGAGCAAAGGGAACCCTCCTACACTGTCAGTGGGAATGCAAATCGATACATCCACTATGGAGAACAGTATGGAGGTTCCTTAAGAAATGAAACATAGAACTAGCATGTGACCCAGCAGTCTCACCCTCGGGGGAAGATCTCGAGGGAACCAAAATTTTAAAAGACACGTGAACGCCAACGATCATGGCAGCACTCTGCACGATAGCCAAGACATGCAAGCAAACTAAGCATATGAGGACAGGTGCACGGATAAAGAAGATAGGGTCTGGGAACACAGTGGAATATTACTCAGCCATGAATAAACATGAAATCATGGCATTTCCAGCCATGGGAAAGCAGGTAGAGATGATCATACAAAGTGAAGTAAGTGAGACAGGGAAACACAAATATCATATGATATCACTTACACGTGGAATCTAAAAATGGATACAAATGAACTTCTTTACAAAACAGAAACAGCCTCACAGGCTTAGAAAGGAAACTTAGGGTTAGGAAAAGGGAAGCGTGGGGGGGGGCAGGGAGAAATTAGCAGGTCGAGATTAACACATGCACACTACTATTTATAAAATAATCAATGAGAACCCAGGGTGTAGCACAAGGAATCCTGCTCAACACTCCAATAACCTACTTGGGAAGAGAACTGGAAAAAGAATATGTACACATCTACATATAAGCGAATCAAGTTGCCGTCCAGCTAGGAAAAAAAAACCCCAAAACAACCCAGCAACATGGGAGATCACCTACGCTCCAATAAAAAATAAAAATTAAAAAAAGAAAAGAAAAGAAATTCCCCATCCATCTCCTCAGGCCTCTGTGACCCAGGCTGCTGTCACATCCCTGGAGCCGGAGCAGGTTGGGGGCCCAAAGCTGGACTGCCGTGGGAAGGAGGAAACTGAGGAGGATATGCCAGCCAATAAGCACCCCCGCCTTGGACCTGGAGTGCCTCTTCCCCTCTGCACGGGCCCACCGTCTCCAGCTCCCTGCTGCCCCTCCTACACAGAAACCAAGCCTAGTGCACTCAAAGGATGGTGGAGCCTCTGGGCTGGAAGAGCTTTGAAAATTCCCTTGGGCGCTCCGTCTCCTGCTGGTGGGGTTCCCACCTCCAGCCTCCCTCCTCACGGTCGCCCCACCTAAGGATGACAGCACCTCAGCAGAGCGGTGTTGCAGGAGTTGGGATCTGTCAGGGCACGGCAGGTGGGCGGTAAAGGGGAAGGGGGAAGAAGTCCTGAGACACAAGCCTTGGGTGTTTCTTAGGGCACATTCCACTCTGACAACCCAGGAACAGGACTTTCCCTCAGGCTCTGGTTGCCAAGTAACCAGAGTTGGGCTTGAAGACATGCTGCCGCCTTGTGGCCATTTCCCGTAACAACAACTTTAAAATTGGTGCTGAGTGGCATTTAATCTTCACAAGGCCTGTGGGGCTGTAAATGACACCTGCCCTCAAGAAATGCCCTGGGGCAAATCATCAGAAAATAATTCAAAACTGGGCCGATTTTCAAGAAGGTAATTTCGAGAGGTAAATTTTACTCACTCCGTATATTAAGAAAAAGCACATGGAAAGGGACTCAACATCTTTCATTATTAAAGAGATGCAAATCAAAACTACAATGGGGTATCACCTCACAACCGTCAGAATGGCCAAGCTCAAAAAAAAAATATCTCCAAAGAATAAATGCCGGAGAGGCCTTGGGGAAAACGGAATCATCCTCTGCTGCTGGTGGGGATGTAAACTGGCGCAGCCACTATGGAAAAGAGTATGGAGGTTCCTTAAAAAAGTAAACATCGTGTTACCATGTGACCCAGCAATCCCACTCCCGGGCTTAGCTCCAAAGACAATCCTAATTTGAAATGACACGGGCACCCCTGTTTTTCAGGGCAGCGCTGATGACAATAGCCAGGACATAGAATCAAACGTAATGTTCATCCACAGGAAAATGAAGAATATGTAGCACACATATACGATGGAATACTACGCAGCCACAAAAAGGAACGAACTGATGCCATCTGCTGCAGCAATGATGGACACAGATCATACTCAGTGAAGTGACTCAGAGAGAGAAAGACAAATACCATTAGATATCACTTACAGGTGGAATCTGTAAGTTCAGACGCATGAACTAATTTACAAAACAGAAACAGACTCACAGACTTAGAAAACAAACATGATTATCAACAAGGAAAGTGACAGAAAAGTGATAAACTAGGAGGCTGACATTAAGAGATACACACTAGAATATATCAAAGACATAAACAACCAGAACCTACTGAGGAGCACAGGGAACTCTACTGAGCACAGTCTTATAACTTACATGGGAAAAGGACCCAAAGTATAATACATGTAAGACTGCATATAACTGAATCAAGTTCCCGTACATCTAAGATAAATGCAACACTGGACATCAACATTACTACAGTATAAAATATAAATTAAATTATAAGAAAAATAGAAAAGAAAAAGAAGAGTGGGGCGTGGAGAAATGCTGCCGCCTTGTGGCCGTTTTCCATAACAACAACTTTCAAACCTGTGCTGATGGGCACTGAATATTCACAAGGCCAACGGCGTTGGAAAGAAAAAAACACCTGCCCTCAAGAAACATCTGGGGGTAGGTCTTCGAAAAAGAATTAAAAACAGGGCAGGGCTTCCCTGGTGGGGCAGTGGTTGAGAGTCCACTCGCCGATGCAGGGGACGCGGGATAGAGCCCTGGTCCGGCAAGATCTCACATGCCACAGAGCAACTAAGCCCGTGCGCCACAACTACTGAGCCCACGCTCTAGAGCCTGTGCTCTGCGACAAGAGAAGCCATCGCAATGAGAAACCCAAGCAGCACAACGAAGAGTAGCCCCCACTCGCCACAACTAGAGAAAGCCCGCATGCAGTCATGAAGACACAATGCAGCAAAAAATAAAACTAAGTAGAATAAATATATTAAAAATTAAAACGAGAATGAAAGTAGAATACTCTCTAACACCATACACAAAAATAAACTCCAACCAGATGAAAGATCTACACCTAAGGACGGATACTCTAAATCACATGAGGAAAATATAGGGAGAACACGCTCTGACATAAATCTCAGCAAGTTCTTTTCCGATCCATCTCTTAGAGTAGTGAACAAGAAAACAAAAATAAACAAACGGCACCTAATGCAACTTAAAGCGTTTGCACAGCAAAGGAAACCCGAAACAAAACAAAAAGACAACCCTCAGAACGGGAACAAATATTTGCAAACGAAGAGGCCCACAAGGAATTAATCTCCAAAACACACAAACAGCTCCTGCAGATCAATATCAAAAGAACAAAAAAAACAATCAAAAATAAGCACAAGATCTAAATGGACGTCTCTCCAAAGAAGACATAGTGATGGCCATTAAGCACATGAAAAGATGCTCAGCATCGCTAATTATGAGAGACACGCAAATCAAAACGACAATGAGGTATCACCTCTCACAGGTCATCATCAAAAAATCTGCAACAAGAAATGCTGGACAGGCTGTGGAGCAAAGGGAACCCTCCTACACTGTCAGTGGGAATGCAAATCGATACATCCACTATGGAGAACAGTATGGAGGTTCCTTAAGAAATGAAACATAGAACTAGCATGTGACCCAGCAGTCTCACCCTCGGGGGAAGATCTCGAGGGAACCAAAATTTTAAAAGACACGTGAACGCCAACGATCATGGCAGCACTCTGCACGATAGCCAAGACATGCAAGCAAACTAAGCATATGAGGACAGGTGCACGGATAAAGAAGATAGGGTCTGGGAACACAGTGGAATATTACTCAGCCATGAATAAACATGAAATCATGGCATTTCCAGCCATGGGAAAGCAGGTAGAGATGATCATACAAAGTGAAGTAAGTGAGACAGGGAAACACAAATATCATATGATATCACTTACACGTGGAATCTAAAAATGGATACAAATGAACTTCTTTACAAAACAGAAACAGCCTCACAGGCTTAGAAAGGAAACTTAGGGTTAGGAAAAGGGAAGCGTGGGGGGGGCAGGGAGAAATTAGCAGGTCGAGATTAACACATGCACACTACTATTTATAAAATAATCAATGAGAACCCAGGGTGTAGCACAAGGAATCCTGCTCAACACTCCAATAACCTACTTGGGAAGAGAACTGGAAAAAGAATATGTACACATCTACATATAAGCGAATCAAGTTGCTGTCCAGCTAGGAAAAAAAAACCCCAAAACAACCCAGCAACATGGGAGATCACCTACGCTCCAATAAAAAATAAAAATTAAAAAAAGAAAAGAAAAGAAATTCCCCATCCATCTCCTCAGGCCTCTGTGACCCAGGCTGCTGTCACATCCCTGGAGCCGGAGCAGGTTGGGGGCCCAAAGCTGGACTGCCGTGGGAAGGAGGAAACTGAGGAGGATATGCCAGCCAATAAGCACCCCCGCCTTGGACCTGGAGTGCCTCTTCCCCTCTGCACGGGCCCACCGTCTCCAGCTCCCTGCTGCCCCTCCTACACAGAAACCAAGCCTAGTGCACTCAAAGGATGGTGGAGCCTCTGGGCTGGAAGAGCTTTGAAAATTCCCTTGGGCGCTCCGTCTCCTGCTGGTGAGGTTCCCACCTCCAGCCTCCCTCCTCACGGTCGCCCCACCTAAGGATGACAGCACCTCAGCAGAGCGGTGTTGCAGGAGTTGGGATCTGTCAGGGCACGGCGGGTGGGCGGTAAAGGGGAAGGGGGAAGAAGTCCTGAGACACAAGCCTTGGGTGTTTCTTAGGGCACATTCCACTCTGACAACCCAGGAACAGGACTTTCCCTCAGGCTCTGGTTGCCAAGTAACCAGAGTTGGGCTTGAAGACATGCTGCCGCCTTGTGGCCATTTCCCGTAACAACAACTTTAAAATTGGTGCTGAGTGGCATTTAATCTTCACAAGGCCTGTGGGGCTGTAAATGACACCTGCCCTCAAGAAATGCCCTGGGGCAAATCATCAGAAAATAATTCAAAACTGGGCCGATTTTCAAGAAGGTAATTTCGAGAGGTAAATTTTACTCACTCCGTATATTAAGAAAAAGCACATGGAAAGGGACTCAACATCTTTCATTATTAAAGAGATGCAAATCAAAACTACAATGGGGTATCACCTCACAACCGTCAGAATGGCCAAGCTCAAAAAAAAAATATCTCCAAAGAATAAATGCCGGAGAGGCCTTGGGGAAAACGGAATCATCCTCTGCTGTTGGTGGGGATGTAAACTGGTGCAGCCACTATGGAAAAGAGTATGGAGGTTCCTTAAAAAAGTAAACATCGTGTTACCATGTGACCCAGCAATCCCACTCCCGGGCTTAGCTCCAAAGACAATCCTAATTTGAAATGACACGGGCACCCCTGTTTTTCAGGGCAGCGCTGATGACAATAGCCAGGACATAGAATCAAACGTAATGTTCATCCACAGGAAAATGAAGAATATGTAGCACACATATACGATGGAATACTACGCAGCCACAAAAAGGAACGAACTGATGCCATCTGCTGCAGCAATGATGGACACAGATCATACTCAGTGAAGTGACTCAGAGAGAGAAAGACAAATACCATTAGATATCACTTACAGGTGGAATCTGTAAGTTCAGACGCATGAACTAATTTACAAAACAGAAACAGACTCACAGACTTAGAAAACAAACTTATGATTATCAACAAGGAAAGTGACAGAAAAGTGATAAACTAGGAGGCTGACATTAAGAGATACACACTAGAATATATCAAACACATAACCAACAAGAACCTACTGAGGAGCACAGGGAACTCTACTGAACACAGTCTTATAACTTACATGGGAAAAGGACCCAAAGTATAATACATGTAAGACTGCATATAACTGAATCAAGTTCCCGTACATCTAAGATAAATGCAACACTGGACATCAACATTACTACAGTATAAAATATAAATTAAATTATAAGAAAAATAGAAAAGAAAAAGAAGAGTGGGGCGTGGAGAAATGCTGCCGCCTTGTGGCCGTTTTCCATAACAACAACTTTCAAACCTGTGCTGATGGGCACTGAATATTCACAAGGCCAAAGGGGTTGGAAAGAAAAAAAACACCTGCCCTCAAGAAACATCTGGGGGTAGGTCTTCGAAAAAGAATTAAAAACAGGGCAGGGCTTCCCTGATGGGGCAGTGGTTGAGAGTCCACTCGCCGATGCAGGGGACGCGGGATAGAGCCCTGGCCCGGCAAGATCTCACATGCCACAGAGCAACTAAGCCCGTGCGCCACAACTACTGAGCCCACGCTCTAGAGCCTGTGCTCTGCGACAAGAGAAGCCATCGCAATGAGAAACCCAAGCAGCACAACGAAGAGTAGCCCCCACTCGCCACAACTAGAGAAAGCCCGCATGCAGTCATGAAGACACAATGCAGCAAAAAATAAAACTAAGTAGAATAAATATATTAAAAATTAAAACGAGAATGAAAGTAGAATACTCTCTAACACCATACACAAAAATAAACTCCAACCAGATGAAAGATCTACACCTAAGGACGGATACTCTAAATCACATGAGGAAAATATAGGGAGAACACGCTCTGACATAAATCTCAGCAAGTTCTTTTCCGATCCATCTCTTAGAGTAGTGAACAAGAAAACAAAAATAAACAAACGGGACCTAATGCAACTTAAAGCGTTTGCACAGCAAAGGAAACCCGAAACAAAACAAAAAGACAACCCTCAGAACGGGAACAAATATTTGCAAACGAAGAGGCCCACAAGGAATTAATCTCCAAAACACACAAACAGCTCCTGCAGATCAATATCAAAAGAACAAAAAAAACAATCAAAAATAAGCACAAGATCTAAATGGACGTCTCTCCAAAGAAGACATAGTGATGGCCATTAAGCACATGAAAAGATGCTCAGCATCGCTAATTATGAGAGACACGCAAATCAAAACGACAATGAGGTATCACCTCTCACAGGTCATCATCAAAAAATCTGCAACAAGAAATGCTGGACAGGCTGTGGAGCAAAGGGAACCCTCCTACACTGTCAGTGGGAATGCAAATCGATACATCCACTATGGAGAACAGTATGGAGGTTCCTTAAGAAATGAAACATAGAACTAGCATGTGACCCAGCAGTCTCACCCTCGGGGGAAGATCTCGAGGGAACCAAAATTTTAAAAGACACGTGAACGCCAACGATCATGGCAGCACTCTGCACGATAGCCAAGACATGCAAGCAAACTAAGCATATGAGGACAGGTGCACGGATAAAGAAGATAGGGTCTGGGAACACAGTGGAATATTACTCAGCCATGAATAAACATGAAATCATGGCATTTCCAGCCATGGGAAAGCAGGTAGAGATGATCATACAAAGTGAAGTAAGTGAGACAGGGAAACACAAATATCATATGATATCACTTACACGTGGAATCTAAAAATGGATACAAATGAACTTCTTTACAAAACAGAAACAGCCTCACAGGCTTAGAAAGGAAACTTAGGGTTAGGAAAAGGGAAGCGTGGGGGGGGGCAGGGAGAAATTAGCAGGTCGAGATTAACACATGCACACTACTATTTATAAAATAATCAATGAGAACCCAGGGTGTAGCACAAGGAATCCTACTCAACACTCCAATAACCTACTTGGGAAGAGAACTGGAAAAAGAATATGTACACATCTACATATAAGTGAATCAAGTTGCCGTCCAGCTAGGAAAAAAAAACCCCAAAACAACCCAGCAACATGGGAGATCACCTACGCTCCAATAAAAAATAAAAATTAAAAAAAGAAAAGAAAAGAAATTCCCCATCCATCTCCTCAGGCCTCTGTGACCCAGGCTGCTGTCACATCCCTGGAGCCGGAGCAGGTTGGGGGCCCAAAGCTGGACTGCCGTGGGAAGGAGGAAACTGAGGAGGATATGCCAGCCAATAAGCACCCCCGCCTTGGACCTGGAGTGCCTCTTCCCCTCTGCACGGGCCCACCGTCTCCAGCTCCCTGCTGCCCCTCCTACACAGAAACCAAGCCTAGTGCACTCAAAGGATGGTGGAGCCTCTGGGCTGGAAGAGCTTTGAAAATTCCCTTGGGCGCTCCGTCTCCTGCTGGTGGGGTTCCCACCTCCAGCCTCCCTCCTCACGGTCGCCCCACCTAAGGATGACAGCACCTCAGCAGAGCGGTGTTGCAGGAGTTGGGATCTGTCAGGGCACGGCGGGTGGGCGGTAAAGGGGAAGGGGGAAGAAGTCCTGAGACACAAGCCTTGGGTGTTTCTTAGGGCACATTCCACTCTGACAACCCAGGAACAGGACTTTCCCTCAGGCTCTGGTTGCCAAGTAACCAGAGTTGGGCTTGAAGACATGCTGCCGCCTTGTGGCCATTTCCCGTAACAACAACTTTAAAATTGGTGCTGAGTGGCATTTAATCTTCACAAGGCCTGTGGGGCTGTAAATGACACCTGCCCTCAAGAAATGCCCTGGGGCAAATCATCAGAAAATAATTCAAAACTGGGCCGATTTTCAAGAAGGTAATTTCGAGAGGTAAATTTTACTCACTCCGTATATTAAGAAAAAGCACATGGAAAGGGACTCAACATCTTTCATTATTAAAGAGATGCAAATCAAAACTACAATGGGGTATCACCTCACAACCGTCAGAATGGCCAAGCTCAAAAAAAAAATATCTCCAAAGAATAAATGCCGGAGAGGCCTTGGGGAAAACGGAATCATCCTCTGCTGCTGGTGGGGACGTAAACTGGCGCAGCCACTATGGAAAAGAGTATGGAGGTTCCTTAAAAAAGTAAACATCGTGTTACCATGTGACCCAGCAATCCCACTCCCGGGCTTAGCTCCAAAGACAATCCTAATTTGAAATGACACGGGCACCCCTGTTTTTCAGGGCAGCGCTGATGACAATAGCCAGGACATAGAATCAAACGTAATGTTCATCCACAGGAAAATGAAGAATATGTAGCACACATATACGATGGAATACTACGCAGCCACAAAAAGGAACGAACTGATGCCATCTGCTGCAGCAATGATGGACACAGATCATACTCAGTGAAGTGACTCAGAGAGAGAAAGACAAATACCATTAGATATCACTTACAGGTGGAATCTGTAAGTTCAGACGCATGAACTAATTTACAAAACAGAAACAGACTCACAGACTTAGAAAACAAACTTATGATTATCAACAAGGAAAGTGACAGAAAAGTGATAAACTAGGAGGCTGACATTAAGAGATACACACTAGAATATATCAAAGACATAAACAACCAGAACCTACTGAGGAGCACAGGGAACTCTACTGAGCACAGTCTTATAACTTACATGGGAAAAGGACCCAAAGTATAATACATGTAAGACTGCATATAACTGAATCAAGTTCCCGTACATCTAAGATAAATGCAACACTGGACATCAACATTACTACAGTATAAAATATAAATTAAATTATAAGAAAAATAGAAAAGAAAAAGAAGAGTGGGGCGTGGAGAAATGCTGCCGCCTTGTGGCCGTTTTCCATAACAACAACTTTCAAACCTGTGCTGATGGGCACTGAATATTCACAAGGCCAAAGGGGTTGGAAAGAAAAAAAACACCTGCCCTCAAGAAACATCTGGGGGTAGGTCTTCGAAAAAGAATTAAAAACAGGGCAGGGCTTCCCTGGTGGGGCAGTGGTTGAGAGTCCACTCGCCGATGCAGGGGACGCGGGATAGAGCCCTGGTCCGGCAAGATCTCACATGCCACAGAGCAACTAAGCCCGTGCGCCACAACTACTGAGCCCACGCTCTAGAGCCTGTGCTCTGCGACAAGAGAAGCCATCGCAATGAGAAACCCAAGCAGCACAACGAAGAGTAGCCCCCACACGCCACAACTAGAGAAAGCCCGCATGCAGTCATGAAGACACAATGCAGCAAAAAATAAAACTAAGTAGAATAAATATATTAAAAATTAAAACGAGAATGAAAGTAGAATACTCTCTAACACCATACACAAAAATAAACTCCAACCAGATGAAAGATCTACACCTAAGGACGGATACTCTAAATCACATGAGGAAAATATAGGGAGAACACGCTCTGACATAAATCTCAGCAAGTTCTTTTCCGATCCATCTCTTAGAGTAGTGAACAAGAAAACAAAAATAAACAAACGGCACCTAATGCAACTTAAAGCGTTTGCACAGCAAAGGAAACCCGAAACAAAACAAAAAGACAACCCTCAGAACGGGAACAAATATTTGCAAACGAAGAGGCCCACAAGGAATTAATCTCCAAAACACACAAACAGCTCCTGCAGATCAATATCAAAAGAACAAAAAAAACAATCAAAAATAAGCACAAGATCTAAATGGACGTCTCTCCAAAGAAGACATAGTGATGGCCATTAAGCACATGAAAAGATGCTCAGCATCGCTAATTATGAGAGACACGCAAATCAAAACGACAATGAGGTATCACCTCTCACAGGTCATCATCAAAAAATCTGCAACAAGAAATGCTGGAGAGGCTGTGGAGCAAAGGGAACCCTCCTACACTGTCAGTGGGAATGCAAATCGATACATCCACTATGGAGAACAGTATGGAGGTTCCTTAAGAAATGAAACATAGAACTAGCATGTGACCCAGCAGTCTCACCCTCGGGGGAAGATCTCGAGGGAACCAAAATTTTAAAAGACACGTGAACGCCAACGATCATGGCAGCACTCTGCACGATAGCCAAGACATGCAAGCAAACTAAGCATATGAGGACAGGTGCACGGATAAAGAAGATAGGGTCTGGGAACACAGTGGAATATTACTCAGCCATGAATAAACATGAAATCATGGCATTTCCAGCCATGGGAAAGCAGGTAGAGATGATCATACAAAGTGAAGTAAGTGAGACAGGGAAACACAAATATCATATGATATCACTTACACGTGGAATCTAAAAATGGATACAAATGAACTTCTTTACAAAACAGAAACAGCCTCACAGGCTTAGAAAGGAAACTTAGGGTTAGGAAAAGGGAAGCGTGGGGGGGGCAGGGAGAAATTAGCAGGTCGAGATTAACACATGCACACTACTATTTATAAAATAATCAATGAGAACCCAGGGTGTAGCACAAGGAATCCTGCTCAACACTCCAATAACCTACTTGGGAAGAGAACTGGAAAAAGAATATGTACACATCTACATATAAGCGAATCAAGTTGCCGTCCAGCTAGGAAAAAAAAACCCCAAAACAACCCAGCAACATGGGAGATCACCTACGCTCCAATAAAAAATAAAAATTAAAAAAAGAAAAGAAAAGAAATTCCCCATCCATCTCCTCAGGCCTCTGTGACCCAGGCTGCTGTCACATCCCTGGAGCCGGAGCAGGTTGGGGGCCCAAAGCTGGACTGCCGTGGGAAGGAGGAAACTGAGGAGGATATGCCAGCCAATAAGCACCCCCGCCTTGGACCTGGAGTGCCTCTTCCCCTCTGCACGGGCCCACCGTCTCCAGCTCCCTGCTGCCCCTCCTACACAGAAACCAAGCCTAGTGCACTCAAAGGATGGTGGAGCCTCTGGGCTGGAAGAGCTTTGAAAATTCCCTTGGGCGCTCCGTCTCCTGCTGGTGGGGTTCCCACCTCCAGCCTCCCTCCTCACGGTCGCCCCACCTAAGGATGACAGCACCTCAGCAGAGCGGTGTTGCAGGAGTTGGGATCTGTCAGGGCACGGCGGGTGGGCGGTAAAGGGGAAGGGGGAAGAAGTCCTGAGACACAAGCCTTGGGTGTTTCTTAGGGCACATTCCACTCTGACAACCCAGGAACAGGACTTTCCCTCAGGCTCTGGTTGCCAAGTAACCAGAGTTGGGCTTGAAGACATGCTGCCGCCTTGTGGCCATTTCCCGTAACAACAACTTTAAAATTGGTGCTGAGTGGCATTTAATCTTCACAAGGCCTGTGGGGCTGTAAATGACACCTGCCCTCAAGAAATGCCCTGGGGCAAATCATCAGAAAATAATTCAAAACTGGGCCGATTTTCAAGAAGGTAATTTCGAGAGGTAAATTTTACTCACTCCGTATATTAAGAAAAAGCACATGGAAAGGGACTCAACATCTTTCATTATTAAAGAGATGCAAATCAAAACTACAATGGGGTATCACCTCACAACCGTCAGAATGGCCAAGCTCAAAAAAAAAATATCTCCAAAGAATAAATGCCGGAGAGGCCTTGGGGAAAACGGAATCATCCTCTGCTGCTGGTGGGGACGTAAACTGGCGCAGCCACTATGGAAAAGAGTATGGAGGTTCCTTAAAAAAGTAAACATCGTGTTACCATGTGACCCAGCAATCCCACTCCCGGGCTTAGCTCCAAAGACAATCCTAATTTGAAATGACACGGGCACCCCTGTTTTTCAGGGCAGCGCTGATGACAATAGCCAGGACATAGAATCAAACGTAATGTTCATCCACAGGAAAATGAAGAATATGTAGCACACATATACGATGGAATACTACGCAGCCACAAAAAGGAACGAACTGATGCCATCTGCTGCAGCAATGATGGACACAGATCATACTCAGTGAAGTGACTCAGAGAGAGAAAGACAAATACCATTAGATATCACTTACAGGTGGAATCTGTAAGTTCAGACGCATGAACTAATTTACAAAACAGAAACAGACTCACAGACTTAGAAAACAAACTTATGATTATCAACAAGGAAAGTGACAGAAAAGTGATAAACTAGGAGGCTGACATTAAGAGATACACACTAGAATATATCAAACACATAAACAACCAGAACCTACTGAGGAGCACAGGGAACTCTACTGAGCACAGTCTTATAACTTACATGGGAAAAGGACCCAAAGTATAATACATGTAAGACTGCATATAACTGAATCAAGTTCCCGTACATCTAAGATAAATGCAACACTGGACATCAACATTACTACAGTATAAAATATAAATTAAATTATAAGAAAAATAGAAAAGAAAAAGAAGAGTGGGGCGTGGAGAAATGCTGCCGCCTTGTGGCCGTTTTCCATAACAACAACTTTCAAACCTGTGCTGATGGGCACTGAATATTCACAAGGCCAAAGGGGTTGGAAAGAAAAAAAACACCTGCCCTCAAGAAACATCTGGGGGTAGGTCTTCGAAAAAGAATTAAAAACAGGGCAGGGCTTCCCTGGTGGGGCAGTGGTTGAGAGTCCACTCGCCGATGCAGGGGACGCGGGATAGAGCCCTGGTCCGGCAAGATCTCACATGCCACAGAGCAACTAAGCCCGTGCGCCACAACTACTGAGCCCACGCTCTAGAGCCTGTGCTCTGCGACAAGAGAAGCCATCGCAATGAGAAACCCAAGCAGCACAACGAAGAGTAGCCCCCACTCGCCACAACTAGAGAAAGCCCGCATGCAGTCATGAAGACACAATGCAGCAAAAAATAAAACTAAGTAGAATAAATATATTAAAAATTAAAACGAGAATGAAAGTAGAATACTCTCTAACACCATACACAAAAATAAACTCCAACCAGATGAAAGATCTACACCTAAGGACGGATACTCTAAATCACATGAGGAAAATATAGGGAGAACACGCTCTGACATAAATCTCAGCAAGTTCTTTTCCGATCCATCTCTTAGAGTAGTGAACAAGAAAACAAAAATAAACAAACGGGACCTAATGCAACTTAAAGCGTTTGCACAGCAAAGGAAACCCGAAACAAAACAAAAAGACAACCCTCAGAACGGGAACAAATATTTGCAAACGAAGAGGCCCACAAGGAATTAATCTCCAAAACACACAAACAGCTCCTGCAGATCAATATCAAAAGAACAAAAAAAACAATCAAAAATAAGCACAAGATCTAAATGGACGTCTCTCCAAAGAAGACATAGTGATGGCCATTAAGCACATGAAAAGATGCTCAGCATCGCTAATTATGAGAGACACGCAAATCAAAACGACAATGAGGTATCACCTCTCACAGGTCATCATCAAAAAATCTGCAACAAGAAATGCTGGAGAGGCTGTGGAGCAAAGGGAACCCTCCTACACTGTCAGTGGGAATGCAAATCGATACATCCACTATGGAGAACAGTATGGAGGTTCCTTAAGAAATGAAACATAGAACTAGCATGTGACCCAGCAGTCTCACCCTCGGGGGAAGATCTCGAGGGAACCAAAATTTTAAAAGACACGTGAACGCCAACGATCATGGCAGCACTCTGCACGATAGCCAAGACATGCAAGCAAACTAAGCATATGAGGACAGGTGCACGGATAAAGAAGATAGGGTCTGGGAACACAGTGGAATATTACTCAGCCATGAATAAACATGAAATCATGGCATTTCCAGCCATGGGAAAGCAGGTAGAGATGATCATACAAAGTGAAGTAAGTGAGACAGGGAAACACAAATATCATATGATATCACTTACACGTGGAATCTAAAAATGGATACAAATGAACTTCTTTACAAAACAGAAACAGCCTCACAGGCTTAGAAAGGAAACTTAGGGTTAGGAAAAGGGAAGCGTGGGGGGGGGCAGGGAGAAATTAGCAGGTCGAGATTAACACATGCACACTACTATTTATAAAATAATCAATGAGAACCCAGGGTGTAGCACAAGGAATCCTGCTCAACACTCCAATAACCTACTTGGGAAGAGAACTGGAAAAAGAATATGTACACATCTACATATAAGTGAATCAAGTTGCCGTCCAGCTAGGAAAAAAAAACCCCAAAACAACCCAGCAACATGGGAGATCACCTACGCTCCAATAAAAAATAAAAATTAAAAAAAGAAAAGAAAAGAAATTCCCCATCCATCTCCTCAGGCCTCTGTGACCCAGGCTGCTGTCACATCCCTGGAGCCGGAGCAGGTTGGGGGCCCAAAGCTGGACTGCCGTGGGAAGGAGGAAACTGAGGAGGATATGCCAGCCAATAAGCACCCCCGCCTTGGACCTGGAGTGCCTCTTCCCCTCTGCACGGGCCCACCGTCTCCAGCTCCCTGCTGCCCCTCCTACACAGAAACCAAGCCTAGTGCACTCAAAGGATGGTGGAGCCTCTGGGCTGGAAGAGCTTTGAAAATTCCCTTGGGCGCTCCGTCTCCTGCTGGTGGGGTTCCCACCTCCAGCCTCCCTCCTCACGGTCGCCCCACCTAAGGATGACAGCACCTCAGCAGAGCGGTGTTGCAGGAGTTGGGATCTGTCAGGGCACGGCGGGTGGGTGGTAAAGGGGAAGGGGGAAGAAGTCCTGAGACACAAGCCTTGGGTGTTTCTTAGGGCACATTCCACTCTGACAACCCAGGAACAGGACTTTCCCTCAGGCTCTGGTTGCCAAGTAACCAGAGTTGGGCTTGAAGACATGCTGCCGCCTTGTGGCCATTTCCCGTAACAACAACTTTAAAATTGGTGCTGAGTGGCATTTAATCTTCACAAGGCCTGTGGGGCTGTAAATGACACCTGCCCTCAAGAAATGCCCTGGGGCAAATCATCAGAAAATAATTCAAAACTGGGCCGATTTTCAAGAAGGTAATTTCGAGAGGTAAATTTTACTCACTCCGTATATTAAGAAAAAGCACATGGAAAGGGACTCAACATCTTTCATTATTAAAGAGATGCAAATCAAAACTACAATGGGGTATCACCTCACAACCGTCAGAATGGCCAAGCTCAAAAAAAAAAATATCTCCAAAGAATAAATGCCGGAGAGGCCTTGGGGAAAACGGAATCATCCTCTGCTGCTGGTGGGGACGTAAACTGGCGCAGCCACTATGGAAAAGAGTATGGAGGTTCCTTAAAAAAGTAAACATCGTGTTACCATGTGACCCAGCAATCCCACTCCCGGGCTTAGCTCCAAAGACAATCCTAATTTGAAATGACACGGGCACCCCTGTTTTTCAGGGCAGCGCTGATGACAATAGCCAGGACATAGAATCAAACGTAATGTTCATCCACAGGAAAATGAAGAATATGTAGCACACATATACGATGGAATACTACGCAGCCACAAAAAGGAACGAACTGATGCCATCTGCTGCAGCAATGATGGACACAGATCATACTCAGTGAAGTGACTCAGAGAGAGAAAGACAAATACCATTAGATATCACTTACAGGTGGAATCTGTAAGTTCAGACGCATGAACTAATTTACAAAACAGAAACAGACTCACAGACTTAGAAAACAAACTTATGATTATCAACAAGGAAAGTGACAGAAAAGTGATAAACTAGGAGGCTGACATTAAGAGATACACACTAGAATATATCAAAGACATAAACAACCAGAACCTACTGAGGAGCACAGGGAACTCTACTGAGCACAGTCTTATAACTTACATGGGAAAAGGACCCAAAGTATAATACATGTAAGACTGCATATAACTGAATCAAGTTCCCGTACATCTAAGATAAATGCAACACTGGACATCAACATTACTACAGTATAAAATATAAATTAAATTATAAGAAAAATAGAAAAGAAAAAGAAGAGTGGGGCGTGGAGAAATGCTGCCGCCTTGTGGCCGTTTTCCATAACAACAACTTTCAAACCTGTGCTGATGGGCACTGAATATTCACAAGGCCAAAGGGGTTGGAAAGAAAAAAAACACCTGCCCTCAAGAAACATCTGGGGGTAGGTCTTCGAAAAAGAATTAAAAACAGGGCAGGGCTTCCCTGGTGGGGCAGTGGTTGAGAGTCCACTCGCCGATGCAGGGGACGCGGGATAGAGCCCTGGTCCGGCAAGATCCCACATGCCACAGAGCAACTAAGCCCGTGCGCCACAACTACTGAGCCCACGCTCTAGAGCCTGTGCTCTGCGACAAGAGAAGCCATCGCAATGAGAAACCCAAGCAGCACAACGAAGAGTAGCCCCCACTCGCCACAACTAGAGAAAGCCCGCATGCAGTCATGAAGACACAATGCAGCAAAAAATAAAACTAAGTAGAATAAATATATTAAAAATTAAAACGAGAATGAAAGTAGAATACTCTCTAACACCATACACAAAAATAAACTCCAACCAGATGAAAGATCTACACCTAAGGACGGATACTCTAAATCACATGAGGAAAATATAGGGAGAACACGCTCTGACATAAATCTCAGCAAGTTCTTTTCCGATCCATCTCTTAGAGTAGTGAACAAGAAAACAAAAATAAACAAACGGGACCTAATGCAACTTAAAGCGTTTGCACAGCAAAGGAAACCCGAAACAAAACAAAAAGACAACCCTCAGAACGGGAACAAATATTTGCAAACGAAGAGGCCCACAAGGAATTAATCTCCAAAACACACAAACAGCTCCTGCAGATCAATATCAAAAGAACAAAAAAAACAATCAAAAATAAGCACAAGATCTAAATGGACGTCTCTCCAAAGAAGACATAGTGATGGCCATTAAGCACATGAAAAGATGCTCAGCATCGCTAATTATGAGAGACACGCAAATCAAAACGACAATGAGGTATCACCTCTCACAGGTCATCATCAAAAAATCTGCAACAAGAAATGCTGGACAGGCTGTGGAGCAAAGGGAACCCTCCTACACTGTCAGTGGGAATGCAAATCGATACATCCACTATGGAGAACAGTATGGAGGTTCCTTAAGAAATGAAACATAGAACTAGCATGTGACCCAGCAGTCTCACCCTCGGGGGAAGATCTCGAGGGAACCAAAATTTTAAAAGACACGTGAACGCCAACGATCATGGCAGCACTCTGCACGATAGCCAAGACATGCAAGCAAACTAAGCATATGAGGACAGGTGCACGGATAAAGAAGATAGGGTCTGGGAACACAGTGGAATATTACTCAGCCATGAATAAACATGAAATCATGGCATTTCCAGCCATGGGAAAGCAGGTAGAGATGATCATACAAAGTGAAGTAAGTGAGACAGGGAAACACAAATATCATATGATATCACTTACACGTGGAATCTAAAAATGGATACAAATGAACTTCTTTACAAAACAGAAACAGCCTCACAGGCTTAGAAAGGAAACTTAGGGTTAGGAAAAGGGAAGCGTGGGGGGGGGCAGGGAGAAATTAGCAGGTCGAGATTAACACATGCACACTACTATTTATAAAATAATCAATGAGAACCCAGGGTGTAGCACAAGGAATCCTACTCAACACTCCAATAACCTACTTGGGAAGAGAACTGGAAAAAGCATATGTACACATCTACATATAAGTGAATCAAGTTGCCGTCCAGCTAGGAAAAAAAAACCCCAAAACAACCCAGCAACATGGGAGATCACCTACGCTCCAATAAAAAATAAAAATTAAAAAAAGAAAAGAAAAGAAATTCCCCATCCATCTCCTCAGGCCTCTGTGACCCAGGCTGCTGTCACATCCCTGGAGCCGGAGCAGGTTGGGGGCCCAAAGCTGGACTGCCGTGGGAAGGAGGAAACTGAGGAGGATATGCCAGCCAATAAGCACCCCCGCCTTGGACCTGGAGTGCCTCTTCCCCTCTGCACGGGCCCACCGTCTCCAGCTCCCTGCTGCCCCTCCTACACAGAAACCAAGCCTAGTGCACTCAAAGGATGGTGGAGCCTCTGGGCTGGAAGAGCTTTGAAAATTCCCTTGGGCGCTCCGTCTCCTGCTGGTGGGGTTCCCACCTCCAGCCTCCCTCCTCACGGTCGCCCCACCTAAGGATGACAGCACCTCAGCAGAGCGGTGTTGCAGGAGTTGGGATCTGTCAGGGCACGGCGGGTGGGCGGTAAAGGGGAAGGGGGAAGAAGTCCTGAGACACAAGCCTTGGGTGTTTCTTAGGGCACATTCCACTCTGACAACCCAGGAACAGGACTTTCCCTCAGGCTCTGGTTGCCAAGTAACCAGAGTTGGGCTTGAAGACATGCTGCCGCCTTGTGGCCATTTCCCGTAACAACAACTTTAAAATTGGTGCTGAGTGGCATTTAATCTTCACAAGGCCTGTGGGGCTGTAAATGACACCTGCCCTCAAGAAATGCCCTGGGGCAAATCATCAGAAAATAATTCAAAACTGGGCCGATTTTCAAGAAGGTAATTTCGAGAGGTAAATTTTACTCACTCCGTATATTAAGAAAAAGCACATGGAAAGGGACTCAACATCTTTCATTATTAAAGAGATGCAAATCAAAACTACAATGGGGTATCACCTCACAACCGTCAGAATGGCCAAGCTCAAAAAAAAAATATCTCCAAAGAATAAATGCCGGAGAGGCCTTGGGGAAAACGGAATCATCCTCTGCTGCTGGTGGGGACGTAAACTGGCGCAGCCACTATGGAAAAGAGTATGGAGGTTCCTTAAAAAAGTAAACATCGTGTTACCATGTGACCCAGCAATCCCACTCCCGGGCTTAGCTCCAAAGACAATCCTAATTTGAAATGACACGGGCACCCCTGTTTTTCAGGGCAGCGCTGATGACAATAGCCAGGACATAGAATCAAACGTAATGTTCATCCACAGGAAAATGAAGAATATGTAGCACACATATACGATGGAATACTACGCAGCCACAAAAAGGAACGAACTGATGCCATCTGCTGCAGCAATGATGGACACAGATCATACTCAGTGAAGTGACTCAGAGAGAGAAAGACAAATACCATTAGATATCACTTACAGGTGGAATCTGTAAGTTCAGACGCATGAACTAATTTACAAAACAGAAACAGACTCACAGACTTAGAAAACAAACTTATGATTATCAACAAGGAAAGTGACAGAAAAGTGATAAACTAGGAGGCTGACATTAAGAGATACACACTAGAATATATCAAAGACATAAACAACCAGAACCTACTGAGGAGCACAGGGAACTCTACTGAGCACAGTCTTATAACTTACATGGGAAAAGGACCCAAAGTATAATACATGTAAGACTGCATATAACTGAATCAAGTTCCCGTACATCTAAGATAAATGCAACACTGGACATCAACATTACTACAGTATAAAATATAAATTAAATTATAAGAAAAATAGAAAAGAAAAAGAAGAGTGGGGCGTGGAGAAATGCTGCCGCCTTGTGGCCGTTTTCCATAACAACAACTTTCAAACCTGTGCTGATGGGCACTGAATATTCACAAGGCCAAAGGGGTTGGAAAGAAAAAAAACACCTGCCCTCAAGAAACATCTGGGGGTAGGTCTTCGAAAAAGAATTAAAAACAGGGCAGGGCTTCCCTGGTGGGGCAGTGGTTGAGAGTCCACTCGCCGATGCAGGGGACGCGGGATAGAGCCCTGGTCCGGCAAGATCTCACATGCCACAGAGCAACTAAGCCCGTGCGCCACAACTACTGAGCCCACGCTCTAGAGCCTGTGCTCTGCGACAAGAGAAGCCATCGCAATGAGAAACCCAAGCAGCACAACGAAGAGTAGCCCCCACTCGCCACAACTAGAGAAAGCCCGCATGCAGTCATGAAGACACAATGCAGCAAAAAATAAAACTAAGTAGAATAAATATATTAAAAATTAAAACGAGAATGAAAGTAGAATACTCTCTAACACCATACACAAAAATAAACTCCAACCAGATGAAAGATCTACACCTAAGGACGGATACTCTAAATCACATGAGGAAAATATAGGGAGAACACGCTCTGACATAAATCTCAGCAAGTTCTTTTCCGATCCATCTCTTAGAGTAGTGAACAAGAAAACAAAAATAAACAAACGGGACCTAATGCAACTTAAAGCGTTTGCACAGCAAAGGAAACCCGAAACAAAACAAAAAGACAACCCTCAGAACGGGAACAAATATTTGCAAACGAAGAGGCCCACAAGGAATTAATCTCCAAAACACACAAACAGCTCCTGCAGATCAATATCAAAAGAACAAAAAAAACAATCAAAAATAAGCACAAGATCTAAATGGACGTCTCTCCAAAGAAGACATAGTGATGGCCATTAAGCACATGAAAAGATGCTCAGCATCGCTAATTATGAGAGACACGCAAATCAAAACGACAATGAGGTATCACCTCTCACAGGTCATCATCAAAAAATCTGCAACAAGAAATGCTGGACAGGCTGTGGAGCAAAGGGAACCCTCCTACACTGTCAGTGGGAATGCAAATCGATACATCCACTATGGAGAACAGTATGGAGGTTCCTTAAGAAATGAAACATAGAACTAGCATGTGACCCAGCAGTCTCACCCTCGGGGGAAGATCTCGAGGGAACCAAAATTTTAAAAGACACGTGAACGCCAACGATCATGGCAGCACTCTGCACGATAGCCAAGACATGCAAGCAAACTAAGCATATGAGGACAGGTGCACGGATAAAGAAGATAGGGTCTGGGAACACAGTGGAATATTACTCAGCCATGAATAAACATGAAATCATGGCATTTCCAGCCATGGGAAAGCAGGTAGAGATGATCATACAAAGTGAAGTAAGTGAGACAGGGAAACACAAATATCATATGATATCACTTACACGTGGAATCTAAAAATGGATACAAATGAACTTCTTTACAAAACAGAAACAGCCTCACAGGCTTAGAAAGGAAACTTAGGGTTAGGAAAAGGGAAGCGTGGGGGGGGCAGGGAGAAATTAGCAGGTCGAGATTAACACATGCACACTACTATTTATAAAATAATCAATGAGAACCCAGGGTGTAGCACAAGGAATCCTGCTCAACACTCCAATAACCTACTTGGGAAGAGAACTGGAAAAAGAATATGTACACATCTACATATAAGCGAATCAAGTTGCCGTCCAGCTAGGAAAAAAAAACCCCAAAACAACCCAGCAACATGGGAGATCACCTACGCTCCAATAAAAAATAAAAATTAAAAAAAGAAAAGAAAAGAAATTCCCCATCCATCTCCTCAGGCCTCTGTGACCCAGGCTGCTGTCACATCCCTGGAGCCGGAGCAGGTTGGGGTCCCAAAGCTGGACTGCCGTGGGAAGGAGGAAACTGAGGAGGATATGCCAGCCAATAAGCACCCCCGCCTTGGACCTGGAGTGCCTCTTCCCCTCTGCACGGGCCCACCGTCTCCAGCTCCCTGCTGCCCCTCCTACACAGAAACCAAGCCTAGTGCACTCAAAGGATGGTGGAGCCTCTGGGCTGGAAGAGCTTTGAAAATTCCCTTGGGCGCTCCGTCTCCTGCTGGTGGGGTTCCCACCTCCAGCCTCCCTCCTCACGGTCGCCCCACCTAAGGATGACAGCACCTCAGCAGAGCGGTGTTGCAGGAGTTGGGATCTGTCAGGGCACGGCGGGTGGGCGGTAAAGGGGAAGGGGGAAGAAGTCCTGAGACACAAGCCTTGGGTGTTTCTTAGGGCACATTCCACTCTGACAACCCAGGAACAGGACTTTCCCTCAGGCTCTGGTTGCCAAGTAACCAGAGTTGGGCTTGAAGACATGCTGCCGCCTTGTGGCCATTTCCCGTAACAACAACTTTAAAATTGGTGCTGAGTGGCATTTAATCTTCACAAGGCCTGTGGGGCTGTAAATGACACCTGCCCTCAAGAAATGCCCTGGGGCAAATCATCAGAAAATAATTCAAAACTGGGCCGATTTTCAAGAAGGTAATTTCGAGAGGTAAATTTTACTCACTCCGTATATTAAGAAAAAGCACATGGAAAGGGACTCAACATCTTTCATTATTAAAGAGATGCAAATCAAAACTACAATGGGGTATCACCTCACAACCGTCAGAATGGCCAAGCTCAAAAAAAAAATATCTCCAAAGAATAAATGCCGGAGAGGCCTTGGGGAAAACGGAATCATCCTCTGCTGCTGGTGGGGATGTAAACTGGCGCAGCCACTATGGAAAAGAGTATGGAGGTTCCTTAAAAAAGTAAACATCGTGTTACCATGTGACCCAGCAATCCCACTCCCGGGCTTAGCTCCAAAGACAATCCTAATTTGAAATGACACGGGCACCCCTGTTTTTCAGGGCAGCGCTGATGACAATAGCCAGGACATAGAATCAAACGTAATGTTCATCCACAGGAAAATGAAGAATATGTAGCACACATATACGATGGAATACTACGCAGCCACAAAAAGGAACGAACTGATGCCATCTGCTGCAGCAATGATGGACACAGATCATACTCAGTGAAGTGACTCAGAGAGAGAAAGACAAATACCATTAGATATCACTTACAGGTGGAATCTGTAAGTTCAGACGCATGAACTAATTTACAAAACAGAAACAGACTCACAGACTTAGAAAACAAACTTATGATTATCAACAAGGAAAGTGACAGAAAAGTGATAAACTAGGAGGCTGACATTAAGAGATACACACTAGAATATATCAAAGACATAAACAACCAGAACCTACTGAGGAGCACAGGGAACTCTACTGAGCACAGTCTTATAACTTACATGGGAAAAGGACCCAAAGTATAATACATGTAAGACTGCATATAACTGAATCAAGTTCCCGTACATCTAAGATAAATGCAACACTGGACATCAACATTACTACAGTATAAAATATAAATTAAATTATAAGAAAAATAGAAAAGAAAAAGAAGAGTGGGGCGTGGAGAAATGCTGCCGCCTTGTGGCCGTTTTCCATAACAACAACTTTAAAACCTGTGCTGATGGGCACTGAATATTCACAAGGCCAAAGGGGTTGGAAAGAAAAAAAACACCTGCCCTCAAGAAACATCTGGGGGTAGGTCTTCGAAAAAGAATTAAAAACAGGGCAGGGCTTCCCTGGTGGGGCAGTGGTTGAGAGTCCACTCGCCGATGCAGGGGACGCGGGATAGAGCCCTGGTCCGGCAAGATCCCACATGCCACAGAGCAACTAAGCCCGTGCGCCACAACTACTGAGCCCACGCTCTAGAGCCTGTGCTCTGCGACAAGAGAAGCCATCGCAATGAGAAACCCAAGCAGCACAACGAAGAGTAGCCCCCACTCGCCACAACTAGAGAAAGCCCGCATGCAGTCATGAAGACACAATGCAGCAAAAAATAAAACTAAGTAGAATAAATATATTAAAAATTAAAACGAGAATGAAAGTAGAATACTCTCTAACACCATACACAAAAATAAACTCCAACCAGATGAAAGATCTACACCTAAGGACGGATACTCTAAATCACATGAGGAAAATATAGGGAGAACACGCTCTGACATAAATCTCAGCAAGTTCTTTTCCGATCCATCTCTTAGAGTAGTGAACAAGAAAACAAAAATAAACAAACGGGACCTAATGCAACTTAAAGCGTTTGCACAGCAAAGGAAACCCGAAACAAAACAAAAAGACAACCCTCAGAACGGGAACAAATATTTGCAAACGAAGAGGCCCACAAGGAATTAATCTCCAAAACACACAAACAGCTCCTGCAGATCAATATCAAAAGAACAAAAAAAACAATCAAAAATAAGCACAAGATCTAAATGGACGTCTCTCCAAAGAAGACATAGTGATGGCCATTAAGCACATGAAAAGATGCTCAGCATCGCTAATTATGAGAGACACGCAAATCAAAACGACAATGAGGTATCACCTCTCACAGGTCATCATCAAAAAATCTGCAACAAGAAATGCTGGACAGGCTGTGGAGCAAAGGGAACCCTCCTACACTGTCAGTGGGAATGCAAATCGATACATCCACTATGGAGAACAGTATGGAGGTTCCTTAAGAAATGAAACATAGAACTAGCATGTGACCCAGCAGTCTCACCCTCGGGGGAAGATCTCGAGGGAACCAAAATTTTAAAAGACACGTGAACGCCAACGATCATGGCAGCACTCTGCACGATAGCCAAGACATGCAAGCAAACTAAGCATATGAGGACAGGTGCACGGATAAAGAAGATAGGGTCTGGGAACACAGTGGAATATTACTCAGCCATGAATAAACATGAAATCATGGCATTTCCAGCCATGGGAAAGCAGGTAGAGATGATCATACAAAGTGAAGTAAGTGAGACAGGGAAACACAAATATCATATGATATCACTTACACGTGGAATCTAAAAATGGATACAAATGAACTTCTTTACAAAACAGAAACAGCCTCACAGGCTTAGAAAGGAAACTTAGGGTTAGGAAAAGGGAAGCGTGGGGGGGGCAGGGAGAAATTAGCAGGTCGAGATTAACACATGCACACTACTATTTATAAAATAATCAATGAGAACCCAGGGTGTAGCACAAGGAATCCTACTCAACACTCCAATAACCTACTTGGGAAGAGAACTGGAAAAAGAATATGTACACATCTACATATAAGTGAATCAAGTTGCCGTCCAGCTAGGAAAAAAAAACCCCAAAACAACCCAGCAACATGGGAGATCACCTACGCTCCAATAAAAAATAAAAATTAAAAAAAGAAAAGAAAAGAAATTCCCCATCCATCTCCTCAGGCCTCTGTGGCCCAGGCTGCTGTCACATCCCTGGAGCCGGAGCAGGTTGGGGTCCCAAAGCTGGACTGCCGTGGGAAGGAGGAAACTGAGGAGGATATGCCAGCCAATAAGCACCCCCGCCTTGGACCTGGAGTGCCTCTTCCCCTCTGCACGGGCCCACCGTCTCCAGCTCCCTGCTGCCCCTCCTACACAGAAACCAAGCCTAGTGCACTCAAAGGATGGTGGAGCCTCTGGGCTGGAAGAGCTTTGAAAATTCCCTTGGGCGCTCCGTCTCCTGCTGGTGGGGTTCCCACCTCCAGCCTCCCTCCTCACGGTCGCCCCACCTAAGGATGACAGCACCTCAGCAGAGCGGTGTTGCAGGAGTTGGGATCTGTCAGGGCACGGCGGGTGGGCGGTAAAGGGGAAGGGGGAAGAAGTCCTGAGACACAAGCCTTGGGTGTTTCTTAGGGCACATTCCACTCTGACAACCCAGGAACAGGACTTTCCCTCAGGCTCTGGTTGCCAAGTAACCAGAGTTGGGCTTGAAGACATGCTGCCGCCTTGTGGCCATTTCCCGTAACAACAACTTTAAAATTGGTGCTGAGTGGCATTTAATCTTCACAAGGCCTGTGGGGCTGTAAATGACACCTGCCCTCAAGAAATGCCCTGGGGCAAATCATCAGAAAATAATTCAAAACTGGGCCGATTTTCAAGAAGGTAATTTCGAGAGGTAAATTTTACTCACTCCGTATATTAAGAAAAAGCACATGGAAAGGGACTCAACATCTTTCATTATTAAAGAGATGCAAATCAAAACTACAATGGGGTATCACCTCACAACCGTCAGAATGGCCAAGCTCAAAAAAAAAATATCTCCAAAGAATAAATGCCGGAGAGGCCTTGGGGAAAACGGAATCATCCTCTGCTGCTGGTGGGGACGTAAACTGGCGCAGCCACTATGGAAAAGAGTATGGAGGTTCCTTAAAAAAGTAAACATCGTGTTACCATGTGATCCAGCAATCCCACTCCCGGGCTTAGCTCCAAAGACAATCCTAATTTGAAATGACACGGGCACCCCTGTTTTTCAGGGCAGCGCTGATGACAATAGCCAGGACATAGAATCAAACGTAATGTTCATCCACAGGAAAATGAAGAATATGTAGCACACATATACGATGGAATACTACGCAGCCACAAAAAGGAACGAACTGATGCCATCTGCTGCAGCAATGATGGACACAGATCATACTCAGTGAAGTGACTCAGAGAGAGAAAGACAAATACCATTAGATATCACTTACAGGTGGAATCTGTAAGTTCAGACGCATGAACTAATTTACAAAACAGAAACAGACTCACAGACTTAGAAAACAAACTTATGATTATCAACAAGGAAAGTGACAGAAAAGTGATAAACTAGGAGGCTGACATTAAGAGATACACACTAGAATATATCAAAGACATAAACAACCAGAACCTACTGAGGAGCACAGGGAACTCTACTGAGCACAGTCTTATAACTTACATGGGAAAAGGACCCAAAGTATAATACATGTAAGACTGCATATAACTGAATCAAGTTCCCGTACATCTAAGATAAATGCAACACTGGACATCAACATTACTACAGTATAAAATATAAATTAAATTATAAGAAAAATAGAAAAGAAAAAGAAGAGTGGGGCGTGGAGAAATGCTGCCGCCTTGTGGCCGTTTTCCATAACAACAACTTTCAAACCTGTGCTGATGGGCACTGAATATTCACAAGGCCAAAGGGGTTGGAAAGAAAAAAAACACCTGCCCTCAAGAAACATCTGGGGGTAGGTCTTCGAAAAAGAATTAAAAACAGGGCAGGGCTTCCCTGGTGGGGCAGTGGTTGAGAGTCCACTCGCCGATGCAGGGGACGCGGGATAGAGCCCTGGTCCGGCAAGATCCCACATGCCACAGAGCAACTAAGCCCGTGCGCCACAACTACTGAGCCCACGCTCTAGAGCCTGTGCTCTGCGACAAGAGAAGCCATCGCAATGAGAAACCCAAGCAGCACAACGAAGAGTAGCCCCCACTCGCCACAACTAGAGAAAGCCCGCATGCAGTCATGAAGACACAATGCAGCAAAAAATAAAACTAAGTAGAATAAATATATTAAAAATTAAAACGAGAATGAAAGTAGAATACTCTCTAACACCATACACAAAAATAAACTCCAACCAGATGAAAGATCTACACCTAAGGACGGATACTCTAAATCACATGAGGAAAATATAGGGAGAACACGCTCTGACATAAATCTCAGCAAGTTCTTTTCCGATCCATCTCTTAGAGTAGTGAACAAGAAAACAAAAATAAACAAACGGGACCTAATGCAACTTAAAGCGTTTGCACAGCAAAGGAAACCCGAAACAAAACAAAAAGACAACCCTCAGAACGGGAACAAATATTTGCAAACGAAGAGGCCCACAAGGAATTAATCTCCAAAACACACAAACAGCTCCTGCAGATCAATATCAAAAGAACAAAAAAAACAATCAAAAATAAGCACAAGATCTAAATGGACGTCTCTCCAAAGAAGACATAGTGATGGCCATTAAGCACATGAAAAGATGCTCAGCATCGCTAATTATGAGAGACACGCAAATCAAAACGACAATGAGGTATCACCTCTCACAGGTCATCATCAAAAAATCTGCAACAAGAAATGCTGGACAGGCTGTGGAGCAAAGGGAACCCTCCTACACTGTCAGTGGGAATGCAAATCGATACATCCACTATGGAGAACAGTATGGAGGTTCCTTAAGAAATGAAACATAGAACTAGCATGTGACCCAGCAGTCTCACCCTCGGGGGAAGATCTCGAGGGAACCAAAATTTTAAAAGACACGTGAACGCCAACGATCATGGCAGCACTCTGCACGATAGCCAAGACATGCAAGCAAACTAAGCATATGAGGACAGGTGCACGGATAAAGAAGATAGGGTCTGGGAACACAGTGGAATATTACTCAGCCATGAATAAACATGAAATCATGGCATTTCCAGCCATGGGAAAGCAGGTAGAGATGATCATACAAAGTGAAGTAAGTGAGACAGGGAAACACAAATATCATATGATATCACTTACACGTGGAATCTAAAAATGGATACAAATGAACTTCTTTACAAAACAGAAACAGCCTCACAGGCTTAGAAAGGAAACTTAGGGTTAGGAAAAGGGAAGCGTGGGGGGGGCAGGGAGAAATTAGCAGGTCGAGATTAACACATGCACACTACTATTTATAAAATAATCAATGAGAACCCAGGGTGTAGCACAAGGAATCCTGCTCAACACTCCAATAACCTACTTGGGAAGAGAACTGGAAAAAGAATATGTACACATCTACATATAAGCGAATCAAGTTGCCGTCCAGCTAGGAAAAAAAAACCCCAAAACAACCCAGCAACATGGGAGATCACCTACGCTCCAATAAAAAATAAAAATTAAAAAAAGAAAAGAAAAGAAATTCCCCATCCATCTCCTCAGGCCTCTGTGACCCAGGCTGCTGTCACATCCCTGGAGCCGGAGCAGGTTGGGGGCCCAAAGCTGGACTGCCGTGGGAAGGAGGAAACTGAGGAGGATATGCCAGCCAATAAGCACCCCCGCCTTGGACCTGGAGTGCCTCTTCCCCTCTGCACGGGCCCACCGTCTCCAGCTCCCTGCTGCCCCTCCTACACAGAAACCAAGCCTAGTGCACTCAAAGGATGGTGGAGCCTCTGGGCTGGAAGAGCTTTGAAAATTCCCTTGGGCGCTCCGTCTCCTGCTGGTGGGGTTCCCACCTCCAGCCTCCCTCCTCACGGTCGCCCCACCTAAGGATGACAGCACCTCAGCAGAGCGGTGTTGCAGGAGTTGGGATCTGTCAGGGCACGGCAGGTGGGCGGTAAAGGGGAAGGGGGAAGAAGTCCTGAGACACAAGCCTTGGGTGTTTCTTAGGGCACATTCCACTCTGACAACCCAGGAACAGGACTTTCCCTCAGGCTCTGGTTGCCAAGTAACCAGAGGTGGGCTTGAAGACATGCTGCCGCCTTGTGGCCATTTCCCGTAACAACAACTTTAAAATTGGTGCTGAGTGGCATTTAATCTTCACAAGGCCTGTGGGGCTGTAAATGACACCTGCCCTCAAGAAATGCCCTGGGGCAAATCATCAGAAAATAATTCAAAACTGGGCCGATTTTCAAGAAGGTAATTTCGAGAGGTAAATTTTACTCACTCCGTATATTAAGAAAAAGCACATGGAAAGGGACTCAACATCTTTCATTATTAAAGAGATGCAAATCAAAACTACAATGGGGTATCACCTCACAACCGTCAGAATGGCCAAGCTCAAAAAAAAAATATCTCCAAAGAATAAATGCCGGAGAGGCCTTGGGGAAAACGGAATCATCCTCTGCTGCTGGTGGGGATGTAAACTGGCGCAGCCACTATGGAAAAGAGTATGGAGGTTCCTTAAAAAAGTAAACATCGTGTTACCATGTGACCCAGCAATCCCACTCCCGGGCTTAGCTCCAAAGACAATCCTAATTTGAAATGACACGGGCACCCCTGTTTTTCAGGGCAGCGCTGATGACAATAGCCAGGACATAGAATCAAACGTAATGTTCATCCACAGGAAAATGAAGAATATGTAGCACACATATACGATGGAATACTACGCAGCCACAAAAAGGAACGAACTGATGCCATCTGCTGCAGCAATGATGGACACAGATCATACTCAGTGAAGTGACTCAGAGAGAGAAAGACAAATACCATTAGATATCACTTACAGGTGGAATCTGTAAGTTCAGACGCATGAACTAATTTACAAAACAGAAACAGACTCACAGACTTAGAAAACAAACTTATGATTATCAACAAGGAAAGTGACAGAAAAGTGATAAACTAGGAGGCTGACATTAAGAGATACACACTAGAATATATCAAAGACATAAACAACCAGAACCTACTGAGGAGCACAGGGAACTCTACTGAGCACAGTCTTATAACTTACATGGGAAAAGGACCCAAAGTATAATACATGTAAGACTGCATATAACTGAATCAAGTTCCCGTACATCTAAGATAAATGCAACACTGGACATCAACATTACTACAGTATAAAATATAAATTAAATTATAAGAAAAATAGAAAAGAAAAAGAAGAGTGGGGCGTGGAGAAATGCTGCCGCCTTGTGGCCGTTTTCCATAACAACAACTTTCAAACCTGTGCTGATGGGCACTGAATATTCACAAGGCCAACGGCGTTGGAAAGAAAAAAACACCTGCCCTCAAGAAACATCTGGGGGTAGGTCTTCGAAAAAGAATTAAAAACAGGGCAGGGCTTCCCTGGTGGGGCAGTGGTTGAGAGTCCACTCGCCGATGCAGGGGACGCGGGATAGAGCCCTGGTCCGGCAAGATCTCACATGCCACAGAGCAACTAAGCCCGTGCGCCACAACTACTGAGCCCACGCTCTAGAGCCTGTGCTCTGCGACAAGAGAAGCCATCGCAATGAGAAACCCAAGCAGCACAACGAAGAGTAGCCCCCACTCGCCACAACTAGAGAAAGCCCGCATGCAGTCATGAAGACACAATGCAGCAAAAAATAAAACTAAGTAGAATAAATATATTAAAAATTAAAACGAGAATGAAAGTAGAATACTCTCTAACACCATACACAAAAATAAACTCCAACCAGATGAAAGATCTACACCTAAGGACGGATACTCTAAATCACATGAGGAAAATATAGGGAGAACACGCTCTGACATAAATCTCAGCAAGTTCTTTTCCGATCCATCTCTTAGAGTAGTGAACAAGAAAACAAAAATAAACAAACGGGACCTAATGCAACTTAAAGCGTTTGCACAGCAAAGGAAACCCGAAACAAAACAAAAAGACAACCCTCAGAACGGGAACAAATATTTGCAAACGAAGAGGCCCACAAGGAATTAATCTCCAAAACACACAAACAGCTCCTGCAGATCAATATCAAAAGAACAAAAAAAACAATCAAAAATAAGCACAAGATCTAAATGGACGTCTCTCCAAAGAAGACATAGTGATGGCCATTAAGCACATGAAAAGATGCTCAGCATCGCTAATTATGAGAGACACGCAAATCAAAACGACAATGAGGTATCACCTCTCACAGGTCATCATCAAAAAATCTGCAACAAGAAATGCTGGACAGGCTGTGGAGCAAAGGGAACCCTCCTACACTGTCAGTGGGAATGCAAATCGATACATCCACTATGGAGAACAGTATGGAGGTTCCTTAAGAAATGAAACATAGAACTAGCATGTGACCCAGCAGTCTCACCCTCGGGGGAAGATCTCGAGGGAACCAAAATTTTAAAAGACACGTGAACGCCAACGATCATGGCAGCACTCTGCACGATAGCCAAGACATGCAAGCAAACTAAGCATATGAGGACAGGTGCACGGATAAAGAAGATAGGGTCTGGGAACACAGTGGAATATTACTCAGCCATGAATAAACATGAAATCATGGCATTTCCAGCCATGGGAAAGCAGGTAGAGATGATCATACAAAGTGAAGTAAGTGAGACAGGGAAACACAAATATCATATGATATCACTTACACGTGGAATCTAAAAATGGATACAAATGAACTTCTTTACAAAACAGAAACAGCCTCACAGGCTTAGAAAGGAAACTTAGGGTTAGGAAAAGGGAAGCGTGGGGGGGGCAGGGAGAAATTAGCAGGTCGAGATTAACACATGCACACTACTATTTATAAAATAATCAATGAGAACCCAGGGTGTAGCACAAGGAATCCTGCTCAACACTCCAATAACCTACTTGGGAAGAGAACTGGAAAAAGAATATGTACACATCTACATATAAGCGAATCAAGTTGCTGTCCAGCTAGGAAAAAAAAACCCCAAAACAACCCAGCAACATGGGAGATCACCTACGCTCCAATAAAAAATAAAAATTAAAAAAAGAAAAGAAAAGAAATTCCCCATCCATCTCCTCAGGCCTCTGTGACCCAGGCTGCTGTCACATCCCTGGAGCCGGAGCAGGTTGGGGGCCCAAAGCTGGACTGCCGTGGGAAGGAGGAAACTGAGGAGGATATGCCAGCCAATAAGCACCCCCGCCTTGGACCTGGAGTGCCTCTTCCCCTCTGCACGGGCCCACCGTCTCCAGCTCCCTGCTGCCCCTCCTACACAGAAACCAAGCCTAGTGCACTCAAAGGATGGTGGAGCCTCTGGGCTGGAAGAGCTTTGAAAATTCCCTTGGGCGCTCCGTCTCCTGCTGGTGGGGTTCCCACCTCCAGCCTCCCTCCTCACGGTCGCCCCACCTAAGGATGACAGCACCTCAGCAGAGCGGTGTTGCAGGAGTTGGGATCTGTCAGGGCACGGCGGGTGGGCGGTAAAGGGGAAGGGGGAAGAAGTCCTGAGACACAAGCCTTGGGTGTTTCTTAGGGCACATTCCACTCTGACAACCCAGGAACAGGACTTTCCCTCAGGCTCTGGTTGCCAAGTAACCAGAGTTGGGCTTGAAGACATGCTGCCGCCTTGTGGCCATTTCCCGTAACAACAACTTTAAAATTGGTGCTGAGTGGCATTTAATCTTCACAAGGCCTGTGGGGCTGTAAATGACACCTGCCCTCAAGAAATGCCCTGGGGCAAATCATCAGAAAATAATTCAAAACTGGGCCGATTTTCAAGAAGGTAATTTCGAGAGGTAAATTTTACTCACTCCGTATATTAAGAAAAAGCACATGGAAAGGGACTCAACATCTTTCATTATTAAAGAGATGCAAATCAAAACTACAATGGGGTATCACCTCACAACCGTCAGAATGGCCAAGCTCAAAAAAAAAATATCTCCAAAGAATAAATGCCGGAGAGGCCTTGGGGAAAACGGAATCATCCTCTGCTGTTGGTGGGGATGTAAACTGGTGCAGCCACTATGGAAAAGAGTATGGAGGTTCCTTAAAAAAGTAAACATCGTGTTACCATGTGACCCAGCAATCCCACTCCCGGGCTTAGCTCCAAAGACAATCCTAATTTGAAATGACACGGGCACCCCTGTTTTTCAGGGCAGCGCTGATGACAATAGCCAGGACATAGAATCAAACGTAATGTTCATCCACAGGAAAATGAAGAATATGTAGCACACATATACGATGGAATACTACGCAGCCACAAAAAGGAACGAACTGATGCCATCTGCTGCAGCAATGATGGACACAGATCATACTCAGTGAAGTGACTCAGAGAGAGAAAGACAAATACCATTAGATATCACTTACAGGTGGAATCTGTAAGTTCAGACGCATGAACTAATTTACAAAACAGAAACAGACTCACAGACTTAGAAAACAAACTTATGATTATCAACAAGGAAAGTGACAGAAAAGTGATAAACTAGGAGGCTGACATTAAGAGATACACACTAGAATATATCAAACACATAACCAACAAGAACCTACTGAGGAGCACAGGGAACTCTACTGAACACAGTCTTATAACTTACATGGGAAAAGGACCCAAAGTATAATACATGTAAGACTGCATATAACTGAATCAAGTTCCCGTACATCTAAGATAAATGCAACACTGGACATCAACATTACTACAGTATAAAATATAAATTAAATTATAAGAAAAATAGAAAAGAAAAAGAAGAGTGGGGCGTGGAGAAATGCTGCCGCCTTGTGGCCGTTTTCCATAACAACAACTTTCAAACCTGTGCTGATGGGCACTGAATATTCACAAGGCCAAAGGGGTTGGAAAGAAAAAAAACACCTGCCCTCAAGAAACATCTGGGGGTAGGTCTTCGAAAAAGAATTAAAAACAGGGCAGGGCTTCCCTGATGGGGCAGTGGTTGAGAGTCCACTCGCCGATGCAGGGGACGCGGGATAGAGCCCTGGCCCGGCAAGATCTCACATGCCACAGAGCAACTAAGCCCGTGCGCCACAACTACTGAGCCCACGCTCTAGAGCCTGTGCTCTGCGACAAGAGAAGCCATCGCAATGAGAAACCCAAGCAGCACAACGAAGAGTAGCCCCCACTCGCCACAACTAGAGAAAGCCCGCATGCAGTCATGAAGACACAATGCAGCAAAAAATAAAACTAAGTAGAATAAATATATTAAAAATTAAAACGAGAATGAAAGTAGAATACTCTCTAACACCATACACAAAAATAAACTCCAACCAGATGAAAGATCTACACCTAAGGACGGATACTCTAAATCACATGAGGAAAATATAGGGAGAACACGCTCTGACATAAATCTCAGCAAGTTCTTTTCCGATCCATCTCTTAGAGTAGTGAACAAGAAAACAAAAATAAACAAACGGGACCTAATGCAACTTAAAGCGTTTGCACAGCAAAGGAAACCCGAAACAAAACAAAAAGACAACCCTCAGAACGGGAACAAATATTTGCAAACGAACACGCCCACAAGGAATTAATCTCCAAAACATACAAACAGCTCCTGCAGATCAATATCAAAAGAACAAAAAAAACAATCAAAAATAAGCACAAGATCTAAGTGGACGTCTCTCCAAAGAAGACATAGTGATGGCCATTAAGCACATGAAAAGATGCTCAGCATCACTAATTATGAGAGACATGCAAATCAAAACGACAATGAGGTATCACCTCTCACAGGTCATCATCAAAAAATCTGCAACAAGAAATGCTGGAGAGGCTGTGGAGCAAAGGGAACCCTCCTACACTGTCAGTGGGAATGCAAATCGATACATCCACTATGGAGAACAGTATGGAGGTTCCTTAAGAAATGAAACATAGAACTACCATGTGACCCAGCAGTCTCACCCTCGGGGGAAGATCTCGAGGGAACCAAAATTTTAAAAGACACGTGAACGCCAACGATCATGGCAGCACTCTGCACGATAGCCAAGACATGCAAGCAAACTAAGCATATGAGGACAGGTGCACGGATAAAGAAGATAGGATCTGGGAACACAGTGGAATATTACTCAGCCATGAATAAACATGAAATCATGGCATTTCCAGCCATGGGAAAGCAGGTAGAGATGATCATACAAAGTGAAGTAAGTGACACAGGGAAACACAAATATCATATGATATCACTTACACGTGGAATCTAAAAATGGATACAAATGAACTTCTTTACAAAACAGAAACAGCCTCACAGGCTTAGAAAGGAAACTTAGGGTTAGGAAAAGGGAAGCGTGGGGGGGCAGGGAGAAATTAGCAGGTCGAGATTAACACATGCACACTACTATTTATAAAATAATCAATGAGAACCCGGGGTGTAGCACAAGGAATCCTACTCAACACTCCAATAACCTACTTGGGAAGAGAACTGGAAAAAGAATATGTACACATCTACATATAAGTGAATCAAGTTGCTGTCCAGCTAGGAAAAAAAAACCCCAAAACAACCCAGCAACATGGGAGATCACCTACGCTCCAATAAAAAATAAAAATTAAAAAAAGAAAAGAAAAGAAATTCCCCATCCATCTCCTCAGGCCTCTGTGACCCAGGCTGCTGTCACATCCCTGGAGCCGGAGCAGGTTGGGGGCCCAAAGCTGGACTGCCGTGGGAAGGAGGAAACTGAGGAGGATATGCCAGCCAATAAGCACCCCCGCCTTGGACCTGGAGTGCCTCTTCCCCTCTGCACGGGCCCACCGTCTCCAGCTCCCTGCTGCCCCTCCTACACAGAAACCAAGCCTAGTGCACTCAAAGGATGGTGGAGCCTCTGGGCTGGAAGAGCTTTGAAAATTCCCTTGGGCGCTCCGTCTCCTGCTGGTGGGGTTCCCACCTCCAGCCTCCCTCCTCACGGTCGCCCCACCTAAGGATGACAGCACCTCAGCAGAGCGGTGTTGCAGGAGTTGGGATCTGTCAGGGCACGGCGGGTGGGCGGTAAAGGGGAAGGGGGAAGAAGTCCTGAGACACAAGCCTTGGGTGTTTCTTAGGGCACATTCCACTCTGACAACCCAGGAACAGGACTTTCCCTCAGGCTCTGGTTGCCAAGTAACCAGAGTTGGGCTTGAAGACATGCTGCCGCCTTGTGGCCATTTCCCGTAACAACAACTTTAAAATTGGTGCTGAGTGGCATTTAATCTTCACAAGGCCTGTGGGGCTGTAAATGACACCTGCCCTCAAGAAATGCCCTGGGGCAAATCATCAGAAAATAATTCAAAACTGGGCCGATTTTCAAGAAGGTAATTTCGAGAGGTAAATTTTACTCACTCCGTATATTAAGAAAAAGCACATGGAAAGGGACTCAACATCTTTCATTATTAAAGAGATGCAAATCAAAACTACAATGGGGTATCACCTCACAACCGTCAGAATGGCCAAGCTCAAAAAAAAAATATCTCCAAAGAATAAATGCCGGAGAGGCCTTGGGGAAAACGGAATCATCCTCTGCTGCTGGTGGGGATGTAAACTGGCGCAGCCACTATGGAAAAGAGTATGGAGGTTCCTTAAAAAAGTAAACATCGTGTTACCATGTGACCCAGCAATCCCACTCCCGGGCTTAGCTCCAAAGACAATCCTAATTTGAAATGACACGGGCACCCCTGTTTTTCAGGGCAGCGCTGATGACAATAGCCAGGACATAGAATCAAACGTAATGTTCATCCACAGGAAAATGAAGAATATGTAGCACACATATACGATGGAATACTACGCAGCCACAAAAAGGAACGAACTGATGCCATCTGCTGCAGCAATGATGGACACAGATCATACTCAGTGAAGTGACTCAGAGAGAGAAAGACAAATACCATTAGATATCACTTACAGGTGGAATCTGTAAGTTCAGACGCATGAACTAATTTACAAAACAGAAACAGACTCACAGACTTAGAAAACAAACTTATGATTATCAACAAGGAAAGTGACAGAAAAGTGATAAACTAGGAGGCTGACATTAAGAGATACACACTAGAATATATCAAAGACATAAACAACCAGAACCTACTGAGGAGCACAGGGAACTCTACTGAGCACAGTCTTATAACTTACATGGGAAAAGGACCCAAAGTATAATACATGTAAGACTGCATATAACTGAATCAAGTTCCCGTACATCTAAGATAAATGCAACACTGGACATCAACATTACTACAGTATAAAATATAAATTAAATTATAAGAAAAATAGAAAAGAAAAAGAAGAGTGGGGCGTGGAGAAATGCTGCCGCCTTGTGGCCGTTTTCCATAACAACAACTTTCAAACCTGTGCTGATGGGCACTGAATATTCACAAGGCCAAAGGGGTTGGAAAGAAAAAAAACACCTGCCCTCAAGAAACATCTGGGGGTAGGTCTTCGAAAAAGAATTAAAAACAGGGCAGGGCTTCCCTGATGGGGCAGTGGTTGAGAGTCCACTCGCCGATGCAGGGGACGCGGGATAGAGCCCTGGTCCGGCAAGATCCCACATGCCACAGAGCAACTAAGCCCGTGCGCCACAACTACTGAGCCCACGCTCTAGAGCCTGTGCTCTGCGACAAGAGAAGCCATCGCAATGAGAAACCCAAGCAGCACAACGAAGAGTAGCCCCCACTCGCCACAACTAGAGAAAGCCCGCATGCAGTCATGAAGACACAATGCAGCAAAAAATAAAACTAAGTAGAATAAATATATTAAAAATTAAAACGAGAATGAAAGTAGAATACTCTCTAACACCATACACAAAAATAAACTCCAACCAGATGAAAGATCTACACCTAAGGACGGATACTCTAAATCACATGAGGAAAATATAGGGAGAACACGCTCTGACATAAATCTCAGCAAGTTCTTTTCCGATCCATCTCTTAGAGTAGTGAACAAGAAAACAAAAATAAACAAACGGCACCTAATGCAACTTAAAGCGTTTGCACAGCAAAGGAAACCCGAAACAAAACAAAAAGACAACCCTCAGAACGGGAACAAATATTTGCAAACGAAGAGGCCCACAAGGAATTAATCTCCAAAACACACAAACAGCTCCTGCAGATCAATATCAAAAGAACAAAAAAAACAATCAAAAATAAGCACAAGATCTAAATGGACGTCTCTCCAAAGAAGACATAGTGATGGCCATTAAGCACATGAAAAGATGCTCAGCATCGCTAATTATGAGAGACACGCAAATCAAAACGACAATGAGGTATCACCTCTCACAGGTCATCATCAAAAAATCTGCAACAAGAAATGCTGGAGAGGCTGTGGAGCAAAGGGAACCCTCCTACACTGTCAGTGGGAATGCAAATCGATACATCCACTATGGAGAACAGTATGGAGGTTCCTTAAGAAATGAAACATAGAACTAGCATGTGACCCAGCAGTCTCACCCTCGGGGGAAGATCTCGAGGGAACCAAAATTTTAAAAGACACGTGAACGCCAACGATCATGGCAGCACTCTGCACGATAGCCAAGACATGCAAGCAAACTAAGCATATGAGGACAGGTGCACGGATAAAGAAGATAGGGTCTGGGAACACAGTGGAATATTACTCAGCCATGAATAAACATGAAATCATGGCATTTCCAGCCATGGGAAAGCAGGTAGAGATGATCATACAAAGTGAAGTAAGTGAGACAGGGAAACACAAATATCATATGATATCACTTACACGTGGAATCTAAAAATGGATACAAATGAACTTCTTTACAAAACAGAAACAGCCTCACAGGCTTAGAAAGGAAACTTAGGGTTAGGAAAAGGGAAGCGTGGGGGGGGGCAGGGAGAAATTAGCAGGTCGAGATTAACACATGCACACTACTATTTATAAAATAATCAATGAGAACCCAGGGTGTAGCACAAGGAATCCTGCTCAACACTCCAATAACCTACTTGGGAAGAGAACTGGAAAAAGAATATGTACACATCTACATATAAGCGAATCAAGTTGCTGTCCAGCTAGGAAAAAAAAACCCCAAAACAACCCAGCAACATGGGAGATCACCTACGCTCCAATAAAAAATAAAAATTAAAAAAAGAAAAGAAAAGAAATTCCCCATCCATCTCCTCAGGCCTCTGTGACCCAGGCTGCTGTCACATCCCTGGAGCCGGAGCAGGTTGGGGGCCCAAAGCTGGACTGCCGTGGGAAGGAGGAAACTGAGGAGGATATGCCAGCCAATAAGCACCCCCGCCTTGGACCTGGAGTGCCTCTTCCCCTCTGCACGGGCCCACCGTCTCCAGCTCCCTGCTGCCCCTCCTACACAGAAACCAAGCCTAGTGCACTCAAAGGATGGTGGAGCCTCTGGGCTGGAAGAGCTTTGAAAATTCCCTTGGGCGCTCCGTCTCCTGCTGGTGGGGTTCCCACCTCCAGCCTCCCTCCTCACGGTCGCCCCACCTAAGGATGACAGCACCTCAGCAGAGCGGTGTTGCAGGAGTTGGGATCTGTCAGGGCACGGCGGGTGGGCGGTAAAGGGGAAGGGGGAAGAAGTCCTGAGACACAAGCCTTGGGTGTTTCTTAGGGCACATTCCACTCTGACAACCCAGGAACAGGACTTTCCCTCAGGCTCTGGTTGCCAAGTAACCAGAGTTGGGCTTGAAGACATGCTGCCGCCTTGTGGCCATTTCCCGTAACAACAACTTTAAAATTGGTGCTGAGTGGCATTTAATCTTCACAAGGCCTGTGGGGCTGTAAATGACACCTGCCCTCAAGAAATGCCCTGGGGCAAATCATCAGAAAATAATTCAAAACTGGGCCGATTTTCAAGAAGGTAATTTCGAGAGGTAAATTTTACTCACTCCGTATATTAAGAAAAAGCACATGGAAAGGGACTCAACATCTTTCATTATTAAAGAGATGCAAATCAAAACTACAATGGGGTATCACCTCACAACCGTCAGAATGGCCAAGCTCAAAAAAAAAATATCTCCAAAGAATAAATGCCGGAGAGGCCTTGGGGAAAACGGAATCATCCTCTGCTGCTGGTGGGGATGTAAACTGGCGCAGCCACTATGGAAAAGAGTATGGAGGTTCCTTAAAAAAGTAAACATCGTGTTACCATGTGACCCAGCAATCCCACTCCCGGGCTTAGCTCCAAAGACAATCCTAATTTGAAATGACACGGGCACCCCTGTTTTTCAGGGCAGCGCTGATGACAATAGCCAGGACATAGAATCAAACGTAATGTTCATCCACAGGAAAATGAAGAATATGTAGCACACATATACGATGGAATACTACGCAGCCACAAAAAGGAACGAACTGATGCCATCTGCTGCAGCAATGATGGACACAGATCATACTCAGTGAAGTGACTCAGAGAGAGAAAGACAAATACCATTAGATATCACTTACAGGTGGAATCTGTAAGTTCAGACGCATGAACTAATTTACAAAACAGAAACAGACTCACAGACTTAGAAAACAAACTTATGATTATCAACAAGGAAAGTGACAGAAAAGTGATAAACTAGGAGGCTGACATTAAGAGATACACACTAGAATATATCAAAGACATAAACAACCAGAACCTACTGAGGAGCACAGGGAACTCTACTGAGCACAGTCTTATAACTTACATGGGAAAAGGACCCAAAGTATAATACATGTAAGACTGCATATAACTGAATCAAGTTCCCGTACATCTAAGATAAATGCAACACTGGACATCAACATTACTACAGTATAAAATATAAATTAAATTATAAGAAAAATAGAAAAGAAAAAGAAGAGTGGGGCGTGGAGAAATGCTGCCGCCTTGTGGCCGTTTTCCATAACAACAACTTTCAAACCTGTGCTGATGGGCACTGAATATTCACAAGGCCAAAGGGGTTGGAAAGAAAAAAAACACCTGCCCTCAAGAAACATCTGGGGGTAGGTCTTCGAAAAAGAATTAAAAACAGGGCAGGGCTTCCCTGATGGGGCAGTGGTTGAGAGTCCACTCGCCGATGCAGGGGACGCGGGATAGAGCCCTGGTCCGGCAAGATCCCACATGCCACAGAGCAACTAAGCCCGTGCGCCACAACTACTGAGCCCACGCTCTAGAGCCTGTGCTCTGCGACAAGAGAAGCCATCGCAATGAGAAACCCAAGCAGCACAACGAAGAGTAGCCCCCACTCGCCACAACTAGAGAAAGCCCGCATGCAGTCATGAAGACACAATGCAGCAAAAAATAAAACTAAGTAGAATAAATATATTAAAAATTAAAACGAGAATGAAAGTAGAATACTCTCTAACACCATACACAAAAATAAACTCCAACCAGATGAAAGATCTACACCTAAGGACGGATACTCTAAATCACATGAGGAAAATATAGGGAGAACACGCTCTGACATAAATCTCAGCAAGTTCTTTTCCGATCCATCTCTTAGAGTAGTGAACAAGAAAACAAAAATAAACAAACGGCACCTAATGCAACTTAAAGCGTTTGCACAGCAAAGGAAACCCGAAACAAAACAAAAAGACAACCCTCAGAACGGGAACAAATATTTGCAAACGAAGAGGCCCACAAGGAATTAATCTCCAAAACACACAAACAGCTCCTGCAGATCAATATCAAAAGAACAAAAAAAACAATCAAAAATAAGCACAAGATCTAAATGGATGTCTCTCCAAAGAAGACATAGTGATGGCCATTAAGCACATGAAAAGATGCTCAGCATCGCTAATTATGAGAGACACGCAAATCAAAACGACAATGAGGTATCACCTCTCACAGGTCATCATCAAAAAATCTGCAACAAGAAATGCTGGAGAGGCTGTGGAGCAAAGGGAACCCTCCTACACTGTCAGTGGGAATGCAAATCGATACATCCACTATGGAGAACAGTATGGAGGTTCCTTAAGAAATGAAACATAGAACTAGCATGTGACCCAGCAGTCTCACCCTCGGGGGAAGATCTCGAGGGAACCAAAATTTTAAAAGACACGTGAACGCCAACGATCATGGCAGCACTCTGCACGATAGCCAAGACATGCAAGCAAACTAAGCATATGAGGACAGGTGCACGGATAAAGAAGATAGGGTCTGGGAACACAGTGGAATATTACTCAGCCATGAATAAACATGAAATCATGGCATTTCCAGCCATGGGAAAGCAGGTAGAGATGATCATACAAAGTGAAGTAAGTGAGACAGGGAAACACAAATATCATATGATATCACTTACACGTGGAATCTAAAAATGGATACAAATGAACTTCTTTACAAAACAGAAACAGCCTCACAGGCTTAGAAAGGAAACTTAGGGTTAGGAAAAGGGAAGCGTGGGGGGGGCAGGGAGAAATTAGCAGGTCGAGATTAACACATGCACACTACTATTTATAAAATAATCAATGAGAACCCAGGGTGTAGCACAAGGAATCCTGCTCAACACTCCAATAACCTACTTGGGAAGAGAACTGGAAAAAGAATATGTACACATCTACATATAAGCGAATCAAGTTGCCGTCCAGCTAGGAAAAAAAAACCCCAAAACAACCCAGCAACATGGGAGATCACCTACGCTCCAATAAAAAATAAAAATTAAAAAAAGAAAAGAAAAGAAATTCCCCATCCATCTCCTCAGGCCTCTGTGACCCAGGCTGCTGTCACATCCCTGGAGCCGGAGCAGGTTGGGGGCCCAAAGCTGGACTGCCGTGGGAAGGAGGAAACTGAGGAGGATATGCCAGCCAATAAGCACCCCCGCCTTGGACCTGGAGTGCCTCTTCCCCTCTGCACGGGCCCACCGTCTCCAGCTCCCTGCTGCCCCTCCTACACAGAAACCAAGCCTAGTGCACTCAAAGGATGGTGGAGCCTCTGGGCTGGAAGAGCTTTGAAAATTCCCTTGGGCGCTCCGTCTCCTGCTGGTGGGGTTCCCACCTCCAGCCTCCCTCCTCACGGTCGCCCCACCTAAGGATGACAGCACCTCAGCAGAGCGGTGTTGCAGGAGTTGGGATCTGTCAGGGCACGGCGGGTGGGCGGTAAAGGGGAAGGGGGAAGAAGTCCTGAGACACAAGCCTTGGGTGTTTCTTAGGGCACATTCCACTCTGACAACCCAGGAACAGGACTTTCCCTCAGGCTCTGGTTGCCAAGTAACCAGAGTTGGGCTTGAAGACATGCTGCCGCCTTGTGGCCATTTCCCGTAACAACAACTTTAAAATTGGTGCTGAGTGGCATTTAATCTTCACAAGGCCTGTGGGGCTGTAAATGACACCTGCCCTCAAGAAATGCCCTGGGGCAAATCATCAGAAAATAATTCAAAACTGGGCCGATTTTCAAGAAGGTAATTTCGAGAGGTAAATTTTACTCACTCCGTATATTAAGAAAAAGCACATGGAAAGGGACTCAACATCTTTCATTATTAAAGAGATGCAAATCAAAACTACAATGGGGTATCACCTCACAACCGTCAGAATGGCCAAGCTCAAAAAAAAAATATCTCCAAAGAATAAATGCCGGAGAGGCCTTGGGGAAAACGGAATCATCCTCTGCTGCTGGTGGGGATGTAAACTGGCGCAGCCACTATGGAAAAGAGTATGGAGGTTCCTTAAAAAAGTAAACATCGTGTTACCATGTGACCCAGCAATCCCACTCCCGGGCTTAGCTCCAAAGACAATCCTAATTTGAAATGACACGGGCACCCCTGTTTTTCAGGGCAGCGCTGATGACAATAGCCAGGACATAGAATCAAACGTAATGTTCATCCACAGGAAAATGAAGAATATGTAGCACACATATACGATGGAATACTACGCAGCCACAAAAAGGAACGAACTGATGCCATCTGCTGCAGCAATGATGGACACAGATCATACTCAGTGAAGTGACTCAGAGAGAGAAAGACAAATACCATTAGATATCACTTACAGGTGGAATCTGTAAGTTCAGACGCATGAACTAATTTACAAAACAGAAACAGACTCACAGACTTAGAAAACAAACATGATTATCAACAAGGAAAGTGACAGAAAAGTGATAAACTAGGAGGCTGACATTAAGAGATACACACTAGAATATATCAAAGACATAAACAACCAGAACCTACTGAGGAGCACAGGGAACTCTACTGAGCACAGTCTTATAACTTACATGGGAAAAGGACCCAAAGTATAATACATGTAAGACTGCATATAACTGAATCAAGTTCCCGTACATCTAAGATAAATGCAACACTGGACATCAACATTACTACAGTATAAAATATAAATTAAATTATAAGAAAAATAGAAAAGAAAAAGAAGAGTGGGGCGTGGAGAAATGCTGCCGCCTTGTGGCCGTTTTCCATAACAACAACTTTCAAACCTGTGCTGATGGGCACTGAATATTCACAAGGCCAACGGCGTTGGAAAGAAAAAAACACCTGCCCTCAAGAAACATCTGGGGGTAGGTCTTCGAAAAAGAATTAAAAACAGGGCAGGGCTTCCCTGGTGGGGCAGTGGTTGAGAGTCCACTCGCCGATGCAGGGGACGCGGGATAGAGCCCTGGTCCGGCAAGATCTCACATGCCACAGAGCAACTAAGCCCGTGCGCCACAACTACTGAGCCCACGCTCTAGAGCCTGTGCTCTGCGACAAGAGAAGCCATCGCAATGAGAAACCCAAGCAGCACAACGAAGAGTAGCCCCCACTCGCCACAACTAGAGAAAGCCCGCATGCAGTCATGAAGACACAATGCAGCAAAAAATAAAACTAAGTAGAATAAATATATTAAAAATTAAAACGAGAATGAAAGTAGAATACTCTCTAACACCATACACAAAAATAAACTCCAACCAGATGAAAGATCTACACCTAAGGACGGATACTCTAAATCACATGAGGAAAATATAGGGAGAACACGCTCTGACATAAATCTCAGCAAGTTCTTTTCCGATCCATCTCTTAGAGTAGTGAACAAGAAAACAAAAATAAACAAACGGGACCTAATGCAACTTAAAGCGTTTGCACAGCAAAGGAAACCCGAAACAAAACAAAAAGACAACCCTCAGAACGGGAACAAATATTTGCAAACGAAGAGGCCCACAAGGAATTAATCTCCAAAACACACAAACAGCTCCTGCAGATCAATATCAAAAGAACAAAAAAAAAATCAAAAATAAGCACAAGATCTAAATGGACGTCTCTCCAAAGAAGACATAGTGATGGCCATTAAGCACATGAAAAGATGCTCAGCATCGCTAATTATGAGAGACACGCAAATCAAAACGACAATGAGGTATCACCTCTCACAGGTCATCATCAAAAAATCTGCAACAAGAAATGCTGGAGAGGCTGTGGAGCAAAGGGAACCCTCCTACACTGTCAGTGGGAATGCAAATCGATACATCCACTATGGAGAACAGTATGGAGGTTCCTTAAGAAATGAAACATAGAACTAGCATGTGACCCAGCAGTCTCACCCTCGGGGGAAGATCTCGAGGGAACCAAAATTTTAAAAGACACGTGAACGCCAACGATCATGGCAGCACTCTGCACGATAGCCAAGACATGCAAGCAAACTAAGCATATGAGGACAGGTGCACGGATAAAGAAGATAGGGTCTGGGAACACAGTGGAATATTACTCAGCCATGAATAAACATGAAATCATGGCATTTCCAGCCATGGGAAAGCAGGTAGAGATGATCATACAAAGTGAAGTAAGTGAGACAGGGAAACACAAATATCATATGATATCACTTACACGTGGAATCTAAAAATGGATACAAATGAACTTCTTTACAAAACAGAAACAGCCTCACAGGCTTAGAAAGGAAACTTAGGGTTAGGAAAAGGGAAGCGTGGGGGGGGCAGGGAGAAATTAGCAGGTCGAGATTAACACATGCACACTACTATTTATAAAATAATCAATGAGAACCCAGGGTGTAGCACAAGGAATCCTGCTCAACACTCCAATAACCTACTTGGGAAGAGAACTGGAAAAAGAATATGTACACATCTACATATAAGCGAATCAAGTTGCCGTCCAGCTAGGAAAAAAAAACCCCAAAACAACCCAGCAACATGGGAGATCACCTACGCTCCAATAAAAAATAAAAATTAAAAAAAGAAAAGAAAAGAAATTCCCCATCCATCTCCTCAGGCCTCTGTGACCCAGGCTGCTGTCACATCCCTGGAGCCGGAGCAGGTTGGGGGCCCAAAGCTGGACTGCCGTGGGAAGGAGGAAACTGAGGAGGATATGCCAGCCAATAAGCACCCCCGCCTTGGACCTGGAGTGCCTCTTCCCCTCTGCACGGGCCCACCGTCTCCAGCTCCCTGCTGCCCCTCCTACACAGAAACCAAGCCTAGTGCACTCAAAGGATGGTGGAGCCTCTGGGCTGGAAGAGCTTTGAAAATTCCCTTGGGCGCTCCGTCTCCTGCTGGTGAGGTTCCCACCTCCAGCCTCCCTCCTCACGGTCGCCCCACCTAAGGATGACAGCACCTCAGCAGAGCGGTGTTGCAGGAGTTGGGATCTGTCAGGGTACGGCGGGTGGGCGGTAAAGGGGAAGGGGGAAGAAGTCCTGAGACACAAGCCTTGGGTGTTTCTTAGGGCACATTCCACTCTGACAACCCAGGAACAGGACTTTCCCTCAGGCTCTGGTTGCCAAGTAACCAGAGTTGGGCTTGAAGACATGCTGCCGCCTTGTGGCCATTTCCCGTAACAACAACTTTAAAATTGGTGCTGAGTGGCATTTAATCTTCACAAGGCCTGTGGGGCTGTAAATGACACCTGCCCTCAAGAAATGCCCTGGGGCAAATCATCAGAAAATAATTCAAAACTGGGCCGATTTTCAAGAAGGTAATTTCGAGAGGTAAATTTTACTCACTCCGTATATTAAGAAAAAGCACATGGAAAGGGACTCAACATCTTTCATTATTAAAGAGATGCAAATCAAAACTACAATGGGGTATCACCTCACAACCGTCAGAATGGCCAAGCTCAAAAAAAAAATATCTCCAAAGAATAAATGCCGGAGAGGCCTTGGGGAAAACGGAATCATCCTCTGCTGTTGGTGGGGATGTAAACTGGTGCAGCCACTATGGAAAAGAGTATGGAGGTTCCTTAAAAAAGTAAACATCGTGTTACCATGTGACCCAGCAATCCCACTCCCGGGCTTAGCTCCAAAGACAATCCTAATTTGAAATGACACGGGCACCCCTGTTTTTCAGGGCAGCGCTGATGACAATAGCCAGGACATAGAATCAAACGTAATGTTCATCCACAGGAAAATGAAGAATATGTAGCACACATATACGATGGAATACTACGCAGCCACAAAAAGGAACGAACTGATGCCATCTGCTGCAGCAATGATGGACACAGATCATACTCAGTGAAGTGACTCAGAGAGAGAAAGACAAATACCATTAGATATCACTTACAGGTGGAATCTGTAAGTTCAGACGCATGAACTAATTTACAAAACAGAAACAGACTCACAGACTTAGAAAACAAACTTATGATTATCAACAAGGAAAGTGACAGAAAAGTGATAAACTAGGAGGCTGACATTAAGAGATACACACTAGAATATATCAAACACATAACCAACAAGAACCTACTGAGGAGCACAGGGAACTCTACTGAGCACAGTCTTATAACTTACATGGGAAAAGGACCCAAAGTATAATACATGTAAGACTGCATATAACTGAATCAAGTTCCCGTACATCTAAGATAAATGCAACACTGGACATCAACATTACTACAGTATAAAATATAAATTAAATTATAAGAAAAATAGAAAAGAAAAAGAAGAGTGGGGCGTGGAGAAATGCTGCCGCCTTGTGGCCGTTTTCCATAACAACAACTTTCAAACCTGTGCTGATGGGCACTGAATATTCACAAGGCCAAAGGGGTTGGAAAGAAAAAAAACACCTGCCCTCAAGAAACATCTGGGGGTAGGTCTTCGAAAAAGAATTAAAAACAGGGCAGGGCTTCCCTGATGGGGCAGTGGTTGAGAGTCCACTCGCCGATGCAGGGGACGCGGGATAGAGCCCTGGCCCGGCAAGATCTCACATGCCACAGAGCAACTAAGCCCGTGCGCCACAACTACTGAGCCCACGCTCTAGAGCCTGTGCTCTGCGACAAGAGAAGCCATCGCAATGAGAAACCCAAGCAGCACAACGAAGAGTAGCCCCCACTCGCCACAACTAGAGAAAGCCCGCATGCAGTCATGAAGACACAATGCAGCAAAAAATAAAACTAAGTAGAATAAATATATTAAAAATTAAAACGAGAATGAAAGTAGAATACTCTCTAACACCATACACAAAAATAAACTCCAACCAGATGAAAGATCTACACCTAAGGACGGATACTCTAAATCACATGAGGAAAATATAGGGAGAACACGCTCTGACATAAATCTCAGCAAGTTCTTTTCCGATCCATCTCTTAGAGTAGTGAACAAGAAAACAAAAATAAACAAACGGGACCTAATGCAACTTAAAGCGTTTGCACAGCAAAGGAAACCCGAAACAAAACAAAAAGACAACCCTCAGAACGGGAACAAATATTTGCAAACGAAGAGGCCCACAAGGAATTAATCTCCAAAACACACAAACAGCTCCTGCAGATCAATATCAAAAGAACAAAAAAAACAATCAAAAATAAGCACAAGATCTAAATGGACGTCTCTCCAAAGAAGACATAGTGATGGCCATTAAGCACATGAAAAGATGCTCAGCATCGCTAATTATGAGAGACACGCAAATCAAAACGACAATGAGGTATCACCTCTCACAGGTCATCATCAAAAAATCTGCAACAAGAAATGCTGGAGAGGCTGTGGAGCAAAGGGAACCCTCCTACACTGTCAGTGGGAATGCAAATCGATACATCCACTATGGAGAACAGTATGGAGGTTCCTTAAGAAATGAAACATAGAACTAGCATGTGACCCAGCAGTCTCACCCTCGGGGGAAGATCTCGAGGGAACCAAAATTTTAAAAGACACGTGAACGCCAACGATCATGGCAGCACTCTGCACGATAGCCAAGACATGCAAGCAAACTAAGCATATGAGGACAGGTGCACGGATAAAGAAGATAGGGTCTGGGAACACAGTGGAATATTACTCAGCCATGAATAAACATGAAATCATGGCATTTCCAGCCATGGGAAAGCAGGTAGAGATGATCATACAAAGTGAAGTAAGTGAGACAGGGAAACACAAATATCATATGATATCACTTACACGTGGAATCTAAAAATGGATACAAATGAACTTCTTTACAAAACAGAAACAGCCTCACAGGCTTAGAAAGGAAACTTAGGGTTAGGAAAAGGGAAGCGTGGGGGGGGCAGGGAGAAATTAGCAGGTCGAGATTAACACATGCACACTACTATTTATAAAATAATCAATGAGAACCCAGGGTGTAGCACAAGGAATCCTGCTCAACACTCCAATAACCTACTTGGGAAGAGAACTGGAAAAAGAATATGTACACATCTACATATAAGCGAATCAAGTTGCCGTCCAGCTAGGAAAAAAAAACCCCAAAACAACCCAGCAACATGGGAGATCACCTACGCTCCAATAAAAAATAAAAATTAAAAAAAGAAAAGAAAAGAAATTCCCCATCCATCTCCTCAGGCCTCTGTGACCCAGGCTGCTGTCACATCCCTGGAGCCGGAGCAGGTTGGGGGCCCAAAGCTGGACTGCCGTGGGAAGGAGGAAACTGAGGAGGATATGCCAGCCAATAAGCACCCCCGCCTTGGACCTGGAGTGCCTCTTCCCCTCTGCACGGGCCCACCGTCTCCAGCTCCCTGCTGCCCCTCCTACACAGAAACCAAGCCTAGTGCACTCAAAGGATGGTGGAGCCTCTGGGCTGGAAGAGCTTTGAAAATTCCCTTGGGCGCTCCGTCTCCTGCTGGTGGGGTTCCCACCTCCAGCCTCCCTCCTCACGGTCGCCCCACCTAAGGATGACAGCACCTCAGCAGAGCGGTGTTGCAGGAGTTGGGATCTGTCAGGGCACGGCGGGTGGGCGGTAAAGGGGAAGGGGGAAGAAGTCCTGAGACACAAGCCTTGGGTGTTTCTTAGGGCACATTCCACTCTGACAACCCAGGAACAGGACTTTCCCTCAGGCTCTGGTTGCCAAGTAACCAGAGTTGGGCTTGAAGACATGCTGCCGCCTTGTGGCCATTTCCCGTAACAACAACTTTAAAATTGGTGCTGAGTGGCATTTAATCTTCACAAGGCCTGTGGGGCTGTAAATGACACCTGCCCTCAAGAAATGCCCTGGGGCAAATCATCAGAAAATAATTCAAAACTGGGCCGATTTTCAAGAAGGTAATTTCGAGAGGTAAATTTTACTCACTCCGTATATTAAGAAAAAGCACATGGAAAGGGACTCAACATCTTTCATTATTAAAGAGATGCAAATCAAAACTACAATGGGGTATCACCTCACAACCGTCAGAATGGCCAAGCTCAAAAAAAAAATATCTCCAAAGAATAAATGCCGGAGAGGCCTTGGGGAAAACGGAATCATCCTCTGCTGCTGGTGGGGACGTAAACTGGTGCAGCCACTATGGAAAAGAGTATGGAGGTTCCTTAAAAAAGTAAACATCGTGTTACCATGTGACCCAGCAATCCCACTCCCGGGCTTAGCTCCAAAGACAATCCTAATTTGAAATGACACGGGCACCCCTGTTTTTCAGGGCAGCGCTGATGACAATAGCCAGGACATAGAATCAAACGTAATGTTCATCCACAGGAAAATGAAGAATATGTAGCACACATATACGATGGAATACTACGCAGCCACAAAAAGGAACGAACTGATGCCATCTGCTGCAGCAATGATGGACACAGATCATACTCAGTGAAGTGACTCAGAGAGAGAAAGACAAATACCATTAGATATCACTTACAGGTGGAATCTGTAAGTTCAGACGCATGAACTAATTTACAAAACAGAAACAGACTCACAGACTTAGAAAACAAACTTATGATTATCAACAAGGAAAGTGACAGAAAAGTGATAAACTAGGAGGCTGACATTAAGAGATACACACTAGAATATATCAAAGACATAAACAACCAGAACCTACTGAGGAGCACAGGGAACTCTACTGAGCACAGTCTTATAACTTACATGGGAAAAGGACCCAAAGTATAATACATGTAAGACTGCATATAACTGAATCAAGTTCCCGTACATCTAAGATAAATGCAACACTGGACATCAACATTACTACAGTATAAAATATAAATTAAATTATAAGAAAAATAGAAAAGAAAAAGAAGAGTGGGGCGTGGAGAAATGCTGCCGCCTTGTGGCCGTTTTCCATAACAACAACTTTCAAACCTGTGCTGATGGGCACTGAATATTCACAAGGCCAAAGGGGTTGGAAAGAAAAAAAACACCTGCCCTCAAGAAACATCTGGGGGTAGGTCTTCGAAAAAGAATTAAAAACAGGGCAGGGCTTCCCTGGTGGGGCAGTGGTTGAGAGTCCACTCGCCGATGCAGGGGACGCGGGATAGAGCCCTGGTCCGGCAAGATCTCACATGCCACAGAGCAACTAAGCCCGTGCGCCACAACTACTGAGCCCACGCTCTAGAGCCTGTGCTCTGCGACAAGAGAAGCCATCGCAATGAGAAACCCAAGCAGCACAACGAAGAGTAGCCCCCACTCGCCACAACTAGAGAAAGCCCGCATGCAGTCATGAAGACACAATGCAGCAAAAAATAAAACTAAGTAGAATAAATATATTAAAAATTAAAACGAGAATGAAAGTAGAATACTCTCTAACACCATACACAAAAATAAACTCCAACCAGATGAAAGATCTACACCTAAGGACGGATACTCTAAATCACATGAGGAAAATATAGGGAGAACACGCTCTGACATAAATCTCAGCAAGTTCTTTTCCGATCCATCTCTTAGAGTAGTGAACAAGAAAACAAAAATAAACAAACGGGACCTAATGCAACTTAAAGCGTTTGCACAGCAAAGGAAACCCGAAACAAAACAAAAAGACAACCCTCAGAACGGGAACAAATATTTGCAAACGAAGAGGCCCACAAGGAATTAATCTCCAAAACACACAAACAGCTCCTGCAGATCAATATCAAAAGAACAAAAAAAACAATCAAAAATAAGCACAAGATCTAAATGGACGTCTCTCCAAAGAAGACATAGTGATGGCCATTAAGCACATGAAAAGATGCTCAGCATCGCTAATTATGAGAGACACGCAAATCAAAACGACAATGAGGTATCACCTCTCACAGGTCATCATCAAAAAATCTGCAACAAGAAATGCTGGAGAGGCTGTGGAGCAAAGGGAACCCTCCTACACTGTCAGTGGGAATGCAAATCGATACATCCACTATGGAGAACAGTATGGAGGTTCCTTAAGAAATGAAACATAGAACTAGCATGTGACCCAGCAGTCTCACCCTCGGGGGAAGATCTCGAGGGAACCAAAATTTTAAAAGACACGTGAACGCCAACGATCATGGCAGCACTCTGCACGATAGCCAAGACATGCAAGCAAACTAAGCATATGAGGACAGGTGCACGGATAAAGAAGATAGGGTCTGGGAACACAGTGGAATATTACTCAGCCATGAATAAACATGAAATCATGGCATTTCCAGCCATGGGAAAGCAGGTAGAGATGATCATACAAAGTGAAGTAAGTGAGACAGGGAAACACAAATATCATATGATATCACTTACACGTGGAATCTAAAAATGGATACAAATGAACTTCTTTACAAAACAGAAACAGCCTCACAGGCTTAGAAAGGAAACTTAGGGTTAGGAAAAGGGAAGCGTGGGGGGGGCAGGGAGAAATTAGCAGGTCGAGATTAACACATGCACACTACTATTTATAAAATAATCAATGAGAACCCAGGGTGTAGCACAAGGAATCCTGCTCAACACTCCAATAACCTACTTGGGAAGAGAACTGGAAAAAGAATATGTACACATCTACATATAAGCGAATCAAGTTGCCGTCCAGCTAGGAAAAAAAAACCCCAAAACAACCCAGCAACATGGGAGATCACCTACGCTCCAATAAAAAATAAAAATTAAAAAAAGAAAAGAAAAGAAATTCCCCATCCATCTCCTCAGGCCTCTGTGACCCAGGCTGCTGTCACATCCCTGGAGCCGGAGCAGGTTGGGGGCCCAAAGCTGGACTGCCGTGGGAAGGAGGAAACTGAGGAGGATATGCCAGCCAATAAGCACCCCCGCCTTGGACCTGGAGTGCCTCTTCCCCTCTGCACGGGCCCACCGTCTCCAGCTCCCTGCTGCCCCTCCTACACAGAAACCAAGCCTAGTGCACTCAAAGGATGGTGGAGCCTCTGGGCTGGAAGAGCTTTGAAAATTCCCTTGGGCGCTCCGTCTCCTGCTGGTGGGGTTCCCACCTCCAGCCTCCCTCCTCACGGTCGCCCCACCTAAGGATGACAGCACCTCAGCAGAGCGGTGTTGCAGGAGTTGGGATCTGTCAGGGCACGGCGGGTGGGCGGTAAAGGGGAAGGGGGAAGAAGTCCTGAGACACAAGCCTTGGGTGTTTCTTAGGGCACATTCCACTCTGACAACCCAGGAACAGGACTTTCCCTCAGGCTCTGGTTGCCAAGTAACCAGAGTTGGGCTTGAAGACATGCTGCCGCCTTGTGGCCATTTCCCGTAACAACAACTTTAAAATTGGTGCTGAGTGGCATTTAATCTTCACAAGGCCTGTGGGGCTGTAAATGACACCTGCCCTCAAGAAATGACCTGGGGCAAATCATCAGAAAATAATTCAAAACTGGGCCGATTTTCAAGAAGGTAATTTCGAGAGGTAAATTTTACTCACTCCGTATATTAAGAAAAAGCACATGGAAAGGGACTCAACATCTTTCATTATTAAAGAGATGCAAATCAAAACTACAATGGGGTATCACCTCACAACCGTCAGAATGGCCAAGCTCAAAAAAAAAATATCTCCAAAGAATAAATGCCGGAGAGGCCTTGGGGAAAACGGAATCATCCTCTGCTGCTGGTGGGGACGTAAACTGGCGCAGCCACTATGGAAAAGAGTATGGAGGTTCCTTAAAAAAGTAAACATCGTGTTACCATGTGACCCAGCAATCCCACTCCCGGGCTTAGCTCCAAAGACAATCCTAATTTGAAATGACACGGGCACCCCTGTTTTTCAGGGCAGCGCTGATGACAATAGCCAGGACATAGAATCAAACGTAATGTTCATCCACAGGAAAATGAAGAATATGTAGCACACATATACGATGGAATACTACGCAGCCACAAAAAGGAACGAACTGATGCCATCTGCTGCAGCAATGATGGACACAGATCATACTCAGTGAAGTGACTCAGAGAGAGAAAGACAAATACCATTAGATATCACTTACAGGTGGAATCTGTAAGTTCAGACGCATGAACTAATTTACAAAACAGAAACAGACTCACAGACTTAGAAAACAAACTTATGATTATCAACAAGGAAAGTGACAGAAAAGTGATAAACTAGGAGGCTGACATTAAGAGATACACACTAGAATATATCAAAGACATAAACAACCAGAACCTACTGAGGAGCACAGGGAACTCTACTGAGCACAGTCTTATAACTTACATGGGAAAAGGACCCAAAGTATAATACATGTAAGACTGCATATAACTGAATCAAGTTCCCGTACATCTAAGATAAATGCAACACTGGACATCAACATTACTACAGTATAAAATATAAATTAAATTATAAGAAAAATAGAAAAGAAAAAGAAGAGTGGGGCGTGGAGAAATGCTGCCGCCTTGTGGCCGTTTTCCATAACAACAACTTTCAAACCTGTGCTGATGGGCACTGAATATTCACAAGGCCAAAGGGGTTGGAAAGAAAAAAAACACCTGCCCTCAAGAAACATCTGGGGGTAGGTCTTCGAAAAAGAATTAAAAACAGGGCAGGGCTTCCCTGGTGGGGCAGTGGTTGGGAGTCCACTCGCCGATGCAGGGGACGCGGGATAGAGCCCTGGTCCGGCAAGATCCCACATGCCACAGAGCAACTAAGCCCGTGCGCCACAACTACTGAGCCCACGCTCTAGAGCCTGTGCTCTGCGACAAGAGAAGCCATCGCAATGAGAAACCCAAGCAGCACAACGAAGAGTAGCCCCCACTCGCCACAACTAGAGAAAGCCCGCATGCAGTCATGAAGACACAATGCAGCAAAAAATAAAACTAAGTAGAATAAATATATTAAAAATTAAAACGAGAATGAAAGTAGAATACTCTCTAACACCATACACAAAAATAAACTCCAACCAGATGAAAGATCTACACCTAAGGACGGATACTCTAAATCACATGAGGAAAATATAGGGAGAACACGCTCTGACATAAATCTCAGCAAGTTCTTTTCCGATCCATCTCTTAGAGTAGTGAACAAGAAAACAAAAATAAACAAACGGGACCTAATGCAACTTAAAGCGTTTGCACAGCAAAGGAAACCCGAAACAAAACAAAAAGACAACCCTCAGAACGGGAACAAATATTTGCAAACGAAGAGGCCCACAAGGAATTAATCTCCAAAACACACAAACAGCTCCTGCAGATCAATATCAAAAGAACAAAAAAAACAATCAAAAATAAGCACAAGATCTAAATGGACGTCTCTCCAAAGAAGACATAGTGATGGCCATTAAGCACATGAAAAGATGCTCAGCATCGCTAATTATGAGAGACACGCAAATCAAAACGACAATGAGGTATCACCTCTCACAGGTCATCATCAAAAAATCTGCAACAAGAAATGCTGGACAGGCTGTGGAGCAAAGGGAACCCTCCTACACTGTCAGTGGGAATGCAAATCGATACATCCACTATGGAGAACAGTATGGAGGTTCCTTAAGAAATGAAACATAGAACTAGCATGTGACCCAGCAGTCTCACCCTCGGGGGAAGATCTCGAGGGAACCAAAATTTTAAAAGACACGTGAACGCCAACGATCATGGCAGCACTCTGCACGATAGCCAAGACATGCAAGCAAACTAAGCATATGAGGACAGGTGCACGGATAAAGAAGATAGGGTCTGGGAACACAGTGGAATATTACTCAGCCATGAATAAACATGAAATCATGGCATTTCCAGCCATGGGAAAGCAGGTAGAGATGATCATACAAAGTGAAGTAAGTGAGACAGGGAAACACAAATATCATATGATATCACTTACACGTGGAATCTAAAAATGGATACAAATGAACTTCTTTACAAAACAGAAACAGCCTCACAGGCTTAGAAAGGAAACTTAGGGTTAGGAAAAGGGAAGCGTGGGGGGGGCAGGGAGAAATTAGCAGGTCGAGATTAACACATGCACACTACTATTTATAAAATAATCAATGAGAACCCAGGGTGTAGCACAAGGAATCCTACTCAACACTCCAATAACCTACTTGGGAAGAGAACTGGAAAAAGAATATGTACACATCTACATATAAGCGAATCAAGTTGCCGTCCAGCTAGGAAAAAAAAACCCCAAAACAACCCAGCAACATGGGAGATCACCTACGCTCCAATAAAAAATAAAAATTAAAAAAAGAAAAGAAAAGAAATTCCCCATCCATCTCCTCAGGCCTCTGTGACCCAGGCTGCTGTCACATCCCTGGAGCCGGAGCAGGTTGGGGTCCCAAAGCTGGACTGCCGTGGGAAGGAGGAAACTGAGGAGGATATGCCAGCCAATAAGCACCCCCGCCTTGGACCTGGAGTGCCTCTTCCCCTCTGCACGGGCCCACCGTCTCCAGCTCCCTGCTGCCCCTCCTACACAGAAACCAAGCCTAGTGCACTCAAAGGATGGTGGAGCCTCTGGGCTGGAAGAGCTTTGAAAATTCCCTTGGGCGCTCCGTCTCCTGCTGGTGGGGTTCCCACCTCCAGCCTCCCTCCTCACGGTCGCCCCACCTAAGGATGACAGCACCTCAGCAGAGCGGTGTTGCAGGAGTTGGGATCTGTCAGGGCACGGCGGGTGGTCGGTAAAGGGGAAGGGGGAAGAAGTCCTGAGACACAAGCCTTGGGTGTTTCTTAGGGCACATTCCACTCTGACAACCCAGGAACAGGACTTTCCCTCAGGCTCTGGTTGCCAAGTAACCAGAGTTGGGCTTGAAGACATGCTGCCGCCTTGTGGCCATTTCCCGTAACAACAACTTTAAAATTGGTGCTGAGTGGCATTTAATCTTCACAAGGCCTGTGGGGCTGTAAATGACACCTGCCCTCAAGAAATGCCCTGGGGCAAATCATCAGAAAATAATTCAAAACTGGGCCGATTTTCAAGAAGGTAATTTCGAGAGGTAAATTTTACTCACTCCGTATATTAAGAAAAAGCACATGGAAAGGGACTCAACATCTTTCATTATTAAAGAGATGCAAATCAAAACTACAATGGGGTATCACCTCACAACCGTCAGAATGGCCAAGCTCAAAAAAAAAATATCTCCAAAGAATAAATGCCGGAGAGGCCTTGGGGAAAACGGAATCATCCTCTGCTGCTGGTGGGGACGTAAACTGGCGCAGCCACTATGGAAAAGAGTATGGAGGTTCCTTAAAAAAGTAAACATCGTGTTACCATGTGACCCAGCAATCCCACTCCCGGGCTTAGCTCCAAAGACAATCCTAATTTGAAATGACACGGGCACCCCTGTTTTTCAGGGCAGCGCTGATGACAATAGCCAGGACATAGAATCAAACGTAATGTTCATCCACAGGAAAATGAAGAATATGTAGCACACATATACGATGGAATACTACGCAGCCACAAAAAGGAACGAACTGATGCCATCTGCTGCAGCAATGATGGACACAGATCATACTCAGTGAAGTGACTCAGAGAGAGAAAGACAAATACCATTAGATATCACTTACAGGTGGAATCTGTAAGTTCAGACGCATGAACTAATTTACAAAACAGAAACAGACTCACAGACTTAGAAAACAAACTTATGATTATCAACAAGGAAAGTGACAGAAAAGTGATAAACTAGGAGGCTGACATTAAGAGATACACACTAGAATATATCAAAGACATAAACAACCAGAACCTACTGAGGAGCACAGGGAACTCTACTGAGCACAGTCTTATAACTTACATGGGAAAAGGACCCAAAGTATAATACATGTAAGACTGCATATAACTGAATCAAGTTCCCGTACATCTAAGATAAATGCAACACTGGACATCAACATTACTACAGTATAAAATATAAATTAAATTATAAGAAAAATAGAAAAGAAAAAGAAGAGTGGGGCGTGGAGAAATGCTGCCGCCTTGTGGCCGTTTTCCATAACAACAACTTTCAAACCTGTGCTGATGGGCACTGAATATTCACAAGGCCAAAGGGGTTGGAAAGAAAAAAAACACCTGCCCTCAAGAAACATCTGGGGGTAGGTCTTCGAAAAAGAATTAAAAACAGGGCAGGGCTTCCCTGGTGGGGCAGTGGTTGAGAGTCCACTCGCCGATGCAGGGGACGCGGGATAGAGCCCTGGTCCGGCAAGATCCCACATGCCACAGAGCAACTAAGCCCGTGCGCCACAACTACTGAGCCCACGCTCTAGAGCCTGTGCTCTGCGACAAGAGAAGCCATCGCAATGAGAAACCCAAGCAGCACAACGAAGAGTAGCCCCCACTCGCCACAACTAGAGAAAGCCCGCATGCAGTCATGAAGACACAATGCAGCAAAAAATAAAACTAAGTAGAATAAATATATTAAAAATTAAAACGAGAATGAAAGTAGAATACTCTCTAACACCATACACAAAAATAAACTCCAACCAGATGAAAGATCTACACCTAAGGACGGATACTCTAAATCACATGAGGAAAATATAGGGAGAACACGCTCTGACATAAATCTCAGCAAGTTCTTTTCCGATCCATCTCTTAGAGTAGTGAACAAGAAAACAAAAATAAACAAACGGGACCTAATGCAACTTAAAGCGTTTGCACAGCAAAGGAAACCCGAAACAAAACAAAAAGACAACCCTCAGAACGGGAACAAATATTTGCAAACGAAGAGGCCCACAAGGAATTAATCTCCAAAACACACAAACAGCTCCTGCAGATCAATATCAAAAGAACAAAAAAAACAATCAAAAATAAGCACAAGATCTAAATGGACGTCTCTCCAAAGAAGACATAGTGATGGCCATTAAGCACATGAAAAGATGCTCAGCATCGCTAATTATGAGAGACACGCAAATCAAAACGACAATGAGGTATCACCTCTCACAGGTCATCATCAAAAAATCTGCAACAAGAAATGCTGGACAGGCTGTGGAGCAAAGGGAACCCTCCTACACTGTCAGTGGGAATGCAAATCGATACATCCACTATGGAGAACAGTATGGAGGTTCCTTAAGAAATGAAACATAGAACTAGCATGTGACCCAGCAGTCTCACCCTCGGGGGAAGATCTCGAGGGAACCAAAATTTTAAAAGACACGTGAACGCCAACGATCATGGCAGCACTCTGCACGATAGCCAAGACATGCAAGCAAACTAAGCATATGAGGACAGGTGCACGGATAAAGAAGATAGGGTCTGGGAACACAGTGGAATATTACTCAGCCATGAATAAACATGAAATCATGGCATTTCCAGCCATGGGAAAGCAGGTAGAGATGATCATACAAAGTGAAGTAAGTGAGACAGGGAAACACAAATATCATATGATATCACTTACACGTGGAATCTAAAAATGGATACAAATGAACTTCTTTACAAAACAGAAACAGCCTCACAGGCTTAGAAAGGAAACTTAGGGTTAGGAAAAGGGAAGCGTGGGGGGGGCAGGGAGAAATTAGCAGGTCGAGATTAACACATGCACACTACTATTTATAAAATAATCAGTGAGAACCCAGGGTGTAGCACAAGGAATCCTACTCAACACTCCAATAACCTACTTGGGAAGAGAACTGGAAAAAGAATATGTACACATCTACATATAAGCGAATCAAGTTGCCGTCCAGCTAGGAAAAAAAAACCCCAAAACAACCCAGCAACATGGGAGATCACCTACGCTCCAATAAAAAATAAAAATTAAAAAAAGAAAAGAAAAGAAATTCCCCATCCATCTCCTCAGGCCTCTGTGACCCAGGCTGCTGTCACATCCCTGGAGCCGGAGCAGGTTGGGGTCCCAAAGCTGGACTGCCGTGGGAAGGAGGAAACTGAGGAGGATATGCCAGCCAATAAGCACCCCCGCCTTGGACCTGGAGTGCCTCTTCCCCTCTGCACGGGCCCACCGTCTCCAGCTCCCTGCTGCCCCTCCTACACAGAAACCAAGCCTAGTGCACTCAAAGGATGGTGGAGCCTCTGGGCTGGAAGAGCTTTGAAAATTCCCTTGGGCGCTCCGTCTCCTGCTGGTGGGGTTCCCACCTCCAGCCTCCCTCCTCACGGTCGCCCCACCTAAGGATGACAGCACCTCAGCAGAGCGGTGTTGCAGGAGTTGGGATCTGTCAGGGCACGGCGGGTGGGCGGTAAAGGGGAAGGGGGAAGAAGTCCTGAGACACAAGCCTTGGGTGTTTCTTAGGGCACATTCCACTCTGACAACCCAGGAACAGGACTTTCCCTCAGGCTCTGGTTGCCAAGTAACCAGAGTTGGGCTTGAAGACATGCTGCCGCCTTGTGGCCATTTCCCGTAACAACAACTTTAAAATTGGTGCTGAGTGGCATTTAATCTTCACAAGGCCTGTGGGGCTGTAAATGACACCTGCCCTCAAGAAATGCCCTGGGGCAAATCATCAGAAAATAATTCAAAACTGGGCCGATTTTCAAGAAGGTAATTTCGAGAGGTAAATTTTACTCACTCCGTATATTAAGAAAAAGCACATGGAAAGGGACTCAACATCTTTCATTATTAAAGAGATGCAAATCAAACTACAATGGGGTATCACCTCACAACCGTCAGAATGGCCAAGCTCAAAAAAAAAATATCTCCAAAGAATAAATGCCGGAGAGGCCTTGGGGAAAACGGAATCATCCTCTGCTGCTGGTGGGGACGTAAACTGGCGCAGCCACTATGGAAAAGAGTATGGAGGTTCCTTAAAAAAGTAAACATCGTGTTACCATGTGACCCAGCAATCCCACTCCCGGGCTTAGCTCCAAAGACAATCCTAATTTGAAATGACACGGGCACCCCTGTTTTTCAGGGCAGCGCTGATGACAATAGCCAGGACATAGAATCAAACGTAATGTTCATCCACAGGAAAATGAAGAATATGTAGCACACATATACGATGGAATACTACGCAGCCACAAAAAGGAACGAACTGATGCCATCTGCTGCAGCAATGATGGACACAGATCATACTCAGTGAAGTGACTCAGAGAGAGAAAGACAAATACCATTAGATATCACTTACAGGTGGAATCTGTAAGTTCAGACGCATGAACTAATTTACAAAACAGAAACAGACTCACAGACTTAGAAAACAAACTTATGATTATCAACAAGGAAAGTGACAGAAAAGTGATAAACTAGGAGGCTGACATTAAGAGATACACACTAGAATATATCAAAGACATAAACAACCAGAACCTACTGAGGAGCACAGGGAACTCTACTGAGCACAGTCTTATAACTTACATGGGAAAAGGACCCAAAGTATAATACATGTAAGACTGCATATAACTGAATCAAGTTCCCGTACATCTAAGATAAATGCAACACTGGACATCAACATTACTACAGTATAAAATATAAATTAAATTATAAGAAAAATAGAAAAGAAAAAGAAGAGTGGGGCGTGGAGAAATGCTGCCGCCTTGTGGCCGTTTTCCATAACAACAACTTTAAAACCTGTGCTGATGGGCACTGAATATTCACAAGGCCAAAGGGGTTGGAAAGAAAAAAAACACCTGCCCTCAAGAAACATCTGGGGGTAGGTCTTCGAAAAAGAATTAAAAACAGGGCAGGGCTTCCCTGGTGGGGCAGTGGTTGAGAGTCCACTCGCCGATGCAGGGGACGCGGGATAGAGCCCTGGTCCGGCAAGATCCCACATGCCACAGAGCAACTAAGCCCGTGCGCCACAACTACTGAGCCCACGCTCTAGAGCCTGTGCTCTGCGACAAGAGAAGCCATCGCAATGAGAAACCCAAGCAGCACAACGAAGAGTAGCCCCCACTCGCCACAACTAGAGAAAGCCCGCATGCAGTCATGAAGACACAATGCAGCAAAAAATAAAACTAAGTAGAATAAATATATTAAAAATTAAAACGAGAATGAAAGTAGAATACTCTCTAACACCATACACAAAAATAAACTCCAACCAGATGAAAGATCTACACCTAAGGACGGATACTCTAAATCACATGAGGAAAATATAGGGAGAACACGCTCTGACATAAATCTCAGCAAGTTCTTTTCCGATCCATCTCTTAGAGTAGTGAACAAGAAAACAAAAATAAACAAACGGCACCTAATGCAACTTAAAGCGTTTGCACAGCAAAGGAAACCCGAAACAAAACAAAAAGACAACCCTCAGAACGGGAACAAATATTTGCAAACGAAGAGGCCCACAAGGAATTAATCTCCAAAACACACAAACAGCTCCTGCAGATCAATATCAAAAGAACAAAAAAAACAATCAAAAATAAGCACAAGATCTAAATGGACGTCTCTCCAAAGAAGACATAGTGATGGCCATTAAGCACATGAAAAGATGCTCAGCATCGCTAATTATGAGAGACACGCAAATCAAAACGACAATGAGGTATCACCTCTCACAGGTCATCATCAAAAAATCTGCAACAAGAAATGCTGGACAGGCTGTGGAGCAAAGGGAACCCTCCTACACTGTCAGTGGGAATGCAAATCGATACATCCACTATGGAGAACAGTATGGAGGTTCCTTAAGAAATGAAACATAGAACTAGCATGTGACCCAGCAGTCTCACCCTCGGGGGAAGATCTCGAGGGAACCAAAATTTTAAAAGACACGTGAACGCCAACGATCATGGCAGCACTCTGCACGATAGCCAAGACATGCAAGCAAACTAAGCATATGAGGACAGGTGCACGGATAAAGAAGATAGGGTCTGGGAACACAGTGGAATATTACTCAGCCATGAATAAACATGAAATCATGGCATTTCCAGCCATGGGAAAGCAGGTAGAGATGATCATACAAAGTGAAGTAAGTGAGACAGGGAAACACAAATATCATATGATATCACTTACACGTGGAATCTAAAAATGGATACAAATGAACTTCTTTACAAAACAGAAACAGCCTCACAGGCTTAGAAAGGAAACTTAGGGTTAGGAAAAGGGAAGCGTGGGGGGGGCAGGGAGAAATTAGCAGGTCGAGATTAACACATGCACACTACTATTTATAAAATAATCAATGAGAACCCAGGGTGTAGCACAAGGAATCCTACTCAACACTCCAATAACCTACTTGGGAAGAGAACTGGAAAAAGAATATGTACACATCTACATATAAGTGAATCAAGTTGCCGTCCAGCTAGGAAAAAAAAAACCCAAAACAACCCAGCAACATGGGAGATCACCTACGCTCCAATAAAAAATAAAAATTAAAAAAAGAAAAGTAAAGAAATTCCCCATCCATCTCCTCAGGCCTCTGTGACCCAGGCTGCTGTCACATCCCTGGAGCCGGAGCAGGTTGGGGGCCCAAAGCTGGACTGCCGTGGGAAGGAGGAAACTGAGGAGGATATGCCAGCCAATAAGCACCCCCGCCTTGGACCTGGAGTGCCTCTTCCCCTCTGCACGGGCCCACCGTCTCCAGCTCCCTGCTGCCCCTCCTACACAGAAACCAAGCCTAGTGCACTCAAAGGATGGTGGAGCCTCTGGGCTGGAAGAGCTTTGAAAATTCCCTTGGGCGCTCCGTCTCCTGCTGGTGGGGTTCCCACCTCCAGCCTCCCTCCTCACGGTCGCCCCACCTAAGGATGACAGCACCTCAGCAGAGCGGTGTTGCAGGAGTTGGGATCTGTCAGGGCACGGCGGGTGGGCGGTAAAGGGGAAGGGGGAAGAAGTCCTGAGACACAAGCCTTGGGTGTTTCTTAGGGCACATTCCACTCTGACAACCCAGGAACAGGACTTTCCCTCAGGCTCTGGTTGCCAAGTAACCAGAGTTGGGCTTGAAGACATGCTGCCGCCTTGTGGCCATTTCCCGTAACAACAACTTTAAAATTGGTGCTGAGTGGCATTTAATCTTCACAAGGCCTGTGGGGCTGTAAATGACACCTGCCCTCAAGAAATGACCTGGGGCAAATCATCAGAAAATAATTCAAAACTGGGCCGATTTTCAAGAAGGTAATTTCGAGAGGTAAATTTTACTCACTCCGTATATTAAGAAAAAGCACATGGAAAGGGACTCAACATCTTTCATTATTAAAGAGATGCAAATCAAAACTACAATGGGGTATCACCTCACAACCGTCAGAATGGCCAAGCTCAAAAAAAAAATATCTCCAAAGAATAAATGCCGGAGAGGCCTTGGGGAAAACGGAATCATCCTCTGCTGTTGGTGGGGACGTAAACTGGCGCAGCCACTATGGAAAAGAGTATGGAGGTTCCTTAAAAAAGTAAACATCGTGTTACCATGTGACCCAGCAATCCCACTCCCGGGCTTAGCTCCAAAGACAATCCTAATTTGAAATGACACGGGCACCCCTGTTTTTCAGGGCAGCGCTGATGACAATAGCCAGGACATAGAATCAAACGTAATGTTCATCCACAGGAAAATGAAGAATATGTAGCACACATATACGATGGAATACTACGCAGCCACAAAAAGGAACGAACTGATGCCATCTGCTGCAGCAATGATGGACACAGATCATACTCAGTGAAGTGACTCAGAGAGAGAAAGACAAATACCATTAGATATCACTTACAGGTGGAATCTGTAAGTTCAGACGCATGAACTAATTTACAAAACAGAAACAGACTCACAGACTTAGAAAACAAACTTATGATTATCAACAAGGAAAGTGACAGAAAAGTGATAAACTAGGAGGCTGACATTAAGAGATACACACTAGAATATATCAAACACATAACCAACAAGAACCTACTGAGGAGCACAGGGAACTCTACTGAACACAGTCTTATAACTTACATGGGAAAAGGACCCAAAGTATAATACATGTAAGACTGCATATAACTGAATCAAGTTCCCGTACATCTAAGATAAATGCAACACTGGACATCAACATTACTACAGTATAAAATATAAATTAAATTATAAGAAAAATAGAAAAGAAAAAGAAGAGTGGGGCGTGGAGAAATGCTGCCGCCTTGTGGCCGTTTTCCATAACAACAACTTTAAAACCTGTGCTGATGGGCACTGAATATTCACAAGGCCAAAGGGGTTGGAAAGAAAAAAAACACCTGCCCTCAAGAAACATCTGGGGGTAGGTCTTCGAAAAAGAATTAAAAACAGGGCAGGGCTTCCCTGGTGGGGCAGTGGTTGAGACTCCACTCGCCGATGCAGGGGACGCGGGATAGAGCCCTGGTCCGGCAAGATCCCACATGCCACAGAGCAACTAAGCCCGTGCGCCACAACTACTGAGCCCACGCTCTAGAGCCTGTGCTCTGCGACAAGAGAAGCCATCGCAATGAGAAACCCAAGCAGCACAACGAAGAGTAGCCCCCACTCGCCACAACTAGAGAAAGCCCGCATGCAGTCATGAAGACACAATGCAGCAAAAAATAAAACTAAGTAGAATAAATATATTAAAAATTAAAACGAGAATGAAAGTAGAATACTCTCTAACACCATACACAAAAATAAACTCCAACCAGATGAAAGATCTACACCTAAGGACGGATACTCTAAATCACATGAGGAAAATATAGGGAGAACACGCTCTGACATAAATCTCAGCAAGTTCTTTTCCGATCCATCTCTTAGAGTAGTGAACAAGAAAACAAAAATAAACAAACGGCACCTAATGCAACTTAAAGCGTTTGCACAGCAAAGGAAACCCGAAACAAAACAAAAAGACAACCCTCAGAACGGGAACAAATATTTGCAAACGAAGAGGCCCACAAGGAATTAATCTCCAAAACACACAAACAGCTCCTGCAGATCAATATCAAAAGAACAAAAAAAACAATCAAAAATAAGCACAAGATCTAAATGGACGTCTCTCCAAAGAAGACATAGTGATGGCCATTAAGCACATGAAAAGATGCTCAGCATCGCTAATTATGAGAGACACGCAAATCAAAACGACAATGAGGTATCACCTCTCACAGGTCATCATCAAAAAATCTGCAACAAGAAATGCTGGACAGGCTGTGGAGCAAAGGGAACCCTCCTACACTGTCAGTGGGAATGCAAATCGATACATCCACTATGGAGAACAGTATGGAGGTTCCTTAAGAAATGAAACATAGAACTAGCATGTGACCCAGCAGTCTCACCCTCGGGGGAAGATCTCGAGGGAACCAAAATTTTAAAAGACACGTGAACGCCAACGATCATGGCAGCACTCTGCACGATAGCCAAGACATGCAAGCAAACTAAGCATATGAGGACAGGTGCACGGATAAAGAAGATAGGGTCTGGGAACACAGTGGAATATTACTCAGCCATGAATAAACATGAAATCATGGCATTTCCAGCCATGGGAAAGCAGGTAGAGATGATCATACAAAGTGAAGTAAGTGAGACAGGGAAACACAAATATCATATGATATCACTTACACGTGGAATCTAAAAATGGATACAAATGAACTTCTTTACAAAACAGAAACAGCCTCACAGGCTTAGAAAGGAAACTTAGGGTTAGGAAAAGGGAAGCGTGGGGGGGGCAGGGAGAAATTAGCAGGTCGAGATTAACACATGCACACTACTATTTATAAAATAATCAATGAGAACCCAGGGTGTAGCACAAGGAATCCTACTCAACACTCCAATAACCTACTTGGGAAGAGAACTGGAAAAAGAATATGTACACATCTACATATAAGTGAATCAAGTTGCCGTCCAGCTAGGAAAAAAAAAACCCAAAACAACCCAGCAACATGGGAGATCACCTACGCTCCAATAAAAAATAAAAATTAAAAAAAGAAAAGTAAAGAAATTCCCCATCCATCTCCTCAGGCCTCTGTGACCCAGGCTGCTGTCACATCCCTGGAGCCGGAGCAGGTTGGGGGCCCAAAGCTGGACTGCCGTGGGAAGGAGGAAACTGAGGAGGATATGCCAGCCAATAAGCACCCCCGCCTTGGACCTGGAGTGCCTCTTCCCCTCTGCACGGGCCCACCGTCTCCAGCTCCCTGCTGCCCCTCCTACACAGAAACCAAGCCTAGTGCACTCAAAGGATGGTGGAGCCTCTGGGCTGGAAGAGCTTTGAAAATTCCCTTGGGCGCTCCGTCTCCTGCTGGTGGGGTTCCCACCTCCAGCCTCCCTCCTCACGGTCGCCCCACCTAAGGATGACAGCACCTCAGCAGAGCGGTGTTGCAGGAGTTGGGATCTGTCAGGGCACGGCGGGTGGGCGGTAAAGGGGAAGGGGGAAGAAGTCCTGAGACACAAGCCTTGGGTGTTTCTTAGGGCACATTCCACTCTGACAACCCAGGAACAGGACTTTCCCTCAGGCTCTGGTTGCCAAGTAACCAGAGTTGGGCTTGAAGACATGCTGCCGCCTTGTGGCCATTTCCCGTAACAACAACTTTAAAATTGGTGCTGAGTGGCATTTAATCTTCACAAGGCCTGTGGGGCTGTAAATGACACCTGCCCTCAAGAAATGACCTGGGGCAAATCATCAGAAAATAATTCAAAACTGGGCCGATTTTCAAGAAGGTAATTTCGAGAGGTAAATTTTACTCACTCCGTATATTAAGAAAAAGCACATGGAAAGGGACTCAACATCTTTCATTATTAAAGAGATGCAAATCAAAACTACAATGGGGTATCACCTCACAACCGTCAGAATGGCCAAGCTCAAAAAAAAAATATCTCCAAAGAATAAATGCCGGAGAGGCCTTGGGGAAAACGGAATCATCCTCTGCTGTTGGTGGGGACGTAAACTGGCGCAGCCACTATGGAAAAGAGTATGGAGGTTCCTTAAAAAAGTAAACATCGTGTTACCATGTGACCCAGCAATCCCACTCCCGGGCTTAGCTCCAAAGACAATCCTAATTTGAAATGACACGGGCACCCCTGTTTTTCAGGGCAGCGCTGATGACAATAGCCAGGACATAGAATCAAACGTAATGTTCATCCACAGGAAAATGAAGAATATGTAGCACACATATACGATGGAATACTACGCAGCCACAAAAAGGAACGAACTGATGCCATCTGCTGCAGCAATGATGGACACAGATCATACTCAGTGAAGTGACTCAGAGAGAGAAAGACAAATACCATTAGATATCACTTACAGGTGGAATCTGTAAGTTCAGACGCATGAACTAATTTACAAAACAGAAACAGACTCACAGACTTAGAAAACAAACTTATGATTATCAACAAGGAAAGTGACAGAAAAGTGATAAACTAGGAGGCTGACATTAAGAGATACACACTAGAATATATCAAACACATAACCAACAAGAACCTACTGAGGAGCACAGGGAACTCTACTGAACACAGTCTTATAACTTACATGGGAAAAGGACCCAAAGTATAATACATGTAAGACTGCATATAACTGAATCAAGTTCCCGTACATCTAAGATAAATGCAACACTGGACATCAACATTACTACAGTATAAAATATAAATTAAATTATAAGAAAAATAGAAAAGAAAAAGAAGAGTGGGGCGTGGAGAAATGCTGCCGCCTTGTGGCCGTTTTCCATAACAACAACTTTAAAACCTGTGCTGATGGGCACTGAATATTCACAAGGCCAAAGGGGTTGGAAAGAAAAAAAACACCTGCCCTCAAGAAACATCTGGGGGTAGGTCTTCGAAAAAGAATTAAAAACAGGGCAGGGCTTCCCTGGTGGGGCAGTGGTTGAGACTCCACTCGCCGATGCAGGGGACGCGGGATAGAGCCCTGGTCCGGCAAGATCCCACATGCCACAGAGCAACTAAGCCCGTGCGCCACAACTACTGAGCCCACGCTCTAGAGCCTGTGCTCTGCGACAAGAGAAGCCATCGCAATGAGAAACCCAAGCAGCACAACGAAGAGTAGCCCCCACTCGCCACAACTAGAGAAAGCCCGCATGCAGTCATGAAGACACAATGCAGCAAAAAATAAAACTAAGTAGAATAAATATATTAAAAATTAAAACGAGAATGAAAGTAGAATACTCTCTAACACCATACACAAAAATAAACTCCAACCAGATGAAAGATCTACACCTAAGGACGGATACTCTAAATCACATGAGGAAAATATAGGGAGAACACGCTCTGACATAAATCTCAGCAAGTTCTTTTCCGATCCATCTCTTAGAGTAGTGAACAAGAAAACAAAAATAAACAAATGGCACCTAATGCAACTTAAAGCGTTTGCACAGCAAAGGAAACCCGAAACAAAATAAAAAGACAACCCTCAGAACGGGAACAAATATTTGCAAACGAAGAGGCCCACAAGGAATTAATCTCCAAAACATACAAACAGCTCCTGCAGATCAATATCAAAAGAACAAAAAAAACAATCAAAAATAAGCACAAGATCTAAATGGACGTCTCTCCAAAGAAGACATAGTGATGGCCATTAAGCACATGAAAAGATGCTCAGCATCACTAATTATGAGAGACACGCAAATCAAAACGACAATGAGGTATCACCTCTCACAGGTCATCATCAAAAAATCTGCAACAAGAAATGCTGGACAGGCTGTGGAGCAAAGGGAACCCTCCTACACTGTCAGTGGGAATGCAAATCGATACATCCACTATGGAGAACAGTATGGAGGTTCCTTAAGAAATGAAACATAGAACTAGCATGTGACCCAGCAGTCTCACCCTCGGGGGAAGATCTCGAGGGAACCAAAATTTTAAAAGACACGTGAACGCCAACGATCATGGCAGCACTCTGCACGATAGCCAAGACATGCAAGCAAACTAAGCATAAGAGGACAGGTGCACGGATAAAGAAGATAGGGTCTGGGAACACAGTGGAATATTACTCAGCCATGAATAAACATGAAATCATGGCATTTCCAGCCATGGGAAAGCAGGTAGAGATGATCATACAAAGTGAAGTAAGTGAGACAGGGAAACACAAATATCATATGATATCACTTACACGTGGAATCTAAAAATGGATACAAATGAACTTCTTTACAAAACAGAAACAGCCTCACAGGCTTAGAAAGGAAACTTAGGGTTAGGAAAAGGGAAGCGTGGGGGGGGGCAGGGAGAAATTAGCAGGTCGAGATTAACACATGCACACTACTATTTATAAAATAATCAATGAGAACCCAGGGTGTAGCACAAGGAATCCTACTCAACACTCCAATAACCTACTTGGGAAGAGAACTGGAAAAAGAATATGTACACATCTACATATAAGTGAATCAAGTTGCCGTCCAGCTAGGAAAAAAAAAACCCAAAACAACCCAGCAACATGGGAGATCACCTACGCTCCAATAAAAAATAAAAATTAAAAAAAGAAAAGAAAAGAAATTCCCCATCCATCTCCTCAGGCCTCTGTGACCCAGGCTGCTGTCACATCCCTGGAGCCGGAGCAGGTTGGGGGCCCAAAGCTGGACTGCCGTGGGAAGGAGGAAACTGAGGAGGATATGCCAGCCAATAAGCACCCCCGCCTTGGACCTGGAGTGCCTCTTCCCCTCTGCACGGGCCCACCGTCTCCAGCTCCCTGCTGCCCCTCCTACACAGAAACCAAGCCTAGTGCACTCAAAGGATGGTGGAGCCTCTGGGCTGGAAGAGCTTTGAAAATTCCCTTGGGCGCTCCGTCTCCTGCTGGTGGGGTTCCCACCTCCAGCCTCCCTCCTCACGGTCGCCCCACCTAAGGATGACAGCACCTCAGCAGAGCGGTGTTGCAGGAGTTGGGATCTGTCAGGGCACGGCGGGTGGGCGGTAAAGGGGAAGGGGGAAGAAGTCCTGAGACACAAGCCTTGGGTGTTTCTTAGGGCACATTCCACTCTGACAACCCAGGAACAGGACTTTCCCTCAGGCTCTGGTTGCCAAGTAACCAGAGTTGGGCTTGAAGACATGCTGCCGCCTTGTGGCCATTTCCCGTAACAACAACTTTAAAATTGGTGCTGAGTGGCATTTAATCTTCACAAGGCCTGTGGGGCTGTAAATGACACCTGCCCTCAAGAAATGACCTGGGGCAAATCATCAGAAAATAATTCAAAACTGGGCCGATTTTCAAGAAGGTAATTTCGAGAGGTAAATTTTACTCACTCCGTATATTAAGAAAAAGCACATGGAAAGGGACTCAACATCTTTCATTATTAAAGAGATGCAAATCAAAACTACAATGGGGTATCACCTCACAACCGTCAGAATGGCCAAGCTCAAAAAAAAAATATCTCCAAAGAATAAATGCCGGAGAGGCCTTGGGGAAAACGGAATCATCCTCTGCTGCTGGTGGGGACGTAAACTGGCGCAGCCACTATGGAAAAGAGTATGGAGGTTCCTTAAAAAAGTAAACATCGTGTTACCATGTGACCCAGCAATCCCACTCCCGGGCTTAGCTCCAAAGACAATCCTAATTTGAAATGACACGGGCACCCCTGTTTTTCAGGGCAGCGCTGATGACAATAGCCAGGACATAGAATCAAACGTAATGTTCATCCACAGGAAAATGAAGAATATGTAGCACACATATACGATGGAATACTACGCAGCCACAAAAAGGAACGAACTGATGCCATCTGCTGCAGCAATGATGGACACAGATCATACTCAGTGAAGTGACTCAGAGAGAGAAAGACAAATACCATTAGATATCACTTACAGGTGGAATCTGTAAGTTCAGACGCATGAACTAATTTACAAAACAGAAACAGACTCACAGACTTAGAAAACAAACTTATGATTATCAACAAGGAAAGTGACAGAAAAGTGATAAACTAGGAGGCTGACATTAAGAGATACACACTAGAATATATCAAAGACATAAACAACCAGAACCTACTGAGGAGCACAGGGAACTCTACTGAGCACAGTCTTATAACTTACATGGGAAAAGGACCCAAAGTATAATACATGTAAGACTGCATATAACTGAATCAAGTTCCCGTACATCTAAGATAAATGCAACACTGGACATCAACATTACTACAGTATAAAATATAAATTAAATTATAAGAAAAATAGAAAAGAAAAAGAAGAGTGGGGCGTGGAGAAATGCTGCCGCCTTGTGGCCGTTTTCCATAACAACAACTTTCAAACCTGTGCTGATGGGCACTGAATATTCACAAGGCCATCGGCGTTGGAAAGAAAAAAACACCTGCCCTCAAGAAACATCTGGGGGTAGGTCTTCGAAAAAGAATTAAAAACAGGGCAGGGCTTCCCTGGTGGGGCAGTGGTTGAGAGTCCACTCGCCGATGCAGGGGACGCGGGATAGAGCCCTGGCCCGGCAAGATCTCACATGCCACAGAGCAACTAAGCCCGTGCGCCACAACTACTGAGCCCACGCTCTAGAGCCTGTGCTCTGCGACAAGAGAAGCCATCGCAATGAGAAACCCAAGCAGCACAACGAAGAGTAGCCCCCACTCGCCACAACTAGAGAAAGCCCGCATGCAGTCATGAAGACACAATGCAGCAAAAAATAAAACTAAGTAGAATAAATATATTAAAAATTAAAACGAGAATGAAAGTAGAATACTCTCTAACACCATACACAAAAATAAAACTCCACCCAGATGAAAGATCTACACCTAAGGACGGATACTCTAAATCACATGAGGAAAATATAGGGAGAACACGCTCTGACATAAATCTCAGCAAGTTCTTTTCCGATCCATCTCTTAGAGTAGTGAACAAGAAAACAAAAATAAACAAACGGCACCTAATGCAACTTAAAGCGTTTGCACAGCAAAGGAAACCCGAAACAAAATAAAAAGACAACCCTCAGAACGGGAACAAATATTTGCAAACGAAGAGGCCCACAAGGAATTAATCTCCAAAACATACAAACAGCTCCTGCAGATCAATATCAAAAGAACAAAAAAAACAATCAAAAATAAGCACAAGATCTAAATGGACGTCTCTCCAAAGAAGACATAGTGATGGCCATTAAGCACATGAAAAGATGCTCAGCATCGCTAATTATGAGAGACACGCAAATCAAAACGACAATGAGGTATCACCTCTCACAGGTCATCATCAAAAAATCTGCAACAAGAAATGCTGGACAGGCTGTGGAGCAAAGGGAACCCTCCTACACTGTCAGTGGGAATGCAAATCGATACATCCACTATGGAGAACAGTATGGAGGTTCCTTAAGAAATGAAACATAGAACTAGCATGTGACCCAGCAGTCTCACCCTCGGGGGAAGATCTCGAGGGAACCAAAATTTTAAAAGACACGTGAACGCCAACGATCATGGCAGCACTCTGCACGATAGCCAAGACATGCAAGCAAACTAAGCATATGAGGACAGGTGCACGGATAAAGAAGATAGGGTCTGGGAACACAGTGGAATATTACTCAGCCATGAATAAACATGAAATCATGGCATTTCCAGCCATGGGAAAGCAGGTAGAGATGATCATACAAAGTGAAGTAAGTGAGACAGGGAAACACAAATATCATATGATATCACTTACACGTGGAATCTAAAAATGGATACAAATGAACTTCTTTACAAAACAGAAACAGCCTCACAGGCTTAGAAAGGAAACTTAGGGTTAGGAAAAGGGAAGCGTGGGGGGGGCAGGGAGAAATTAGCAGGTCGAGATTAACACATGCACACTACTATTTATAAAATAATCAATGAGAACCCAGGGTGTAGCACAAGGAATCCTACTCAACACTCCAATAACCTACTTGGGAAGAGAACTGGAAAAAGAATATGTACACATCTACATATAAGTGAATCAAGTTGCTGTCCAGCTAGGAAAAAAAAACCCCAAAACAACCCAGCAACATGGGAGATCACCTACGCTCCAATAAAAAATAAAAATTAAAAAAAGAAAAGAAAAGAAATTCCCCATCCATCTCCTCAGGCCTCTGTGACCCAGGCTGCTGTCACATCCCTGGAGCCGGAGCAGGTTGGGGTCCCAAAGCTGGACTGCCGTGGGAAGGAGGAAACTGAGGAGGATATGCCAGCCAATAAGCACCCCCGCCTTGGACCTGGAGTGCCTCTTCCCCTCTGCACGGGCCCACCGTCTCCAGCTCCCTGCTGCCCCTCCTACACAGAAACCAAGCCTAGTGCACTCAAAGGATGGTGGAGCCTCTGGGCTGGAAGAGCTTTGAAAATTCCCTTGGGCGCTCCGTCTCCTGCTGGTGGGGTTCCCACCTCCAGCCTCCCTCCTCACGGTCGCCCCACCTAAGGATGACAGCACCTCAGCAGAGCGGTGTTGCAGGAGTTGGGATCTGTCAGGGCACGGCGGGTGGGCGGTAAAGGGGAAGGGGGAAGAAGTCCTGAGACACAAGCCTTGGGTGTTTCTTAGGGCACATTCCACTCTGACAACCCAGGAACAGGACTTTCCCTCAGGCTCTGGTTGCCAAGTAACCAGAGTTGGGCTTGAAGACATGCTGCCGCCTTGTGGCCATTTCCCGTAACAACAACTTTAAAATTGGTGCTGAGTGGCATTTAATCTTCACAAGGCCTGTGGGGCTGTAAATGACACCTGCCCTCAAGAAATGACCTGGGGCAAATCATCAGAAAATAATTCAAAACTGGGCCGATTTTCAAGAAGGTAATTTCGAGAGGTAAATTTTACTCACTCCGTATATTAAGAAAAAGCACATGGAAAGGGACTCAACATCTTTCATTATTAAAGAGATGCAAATCAAAACTACAATGGGGTATCACCTCACAACCGTCAGAATGGCCAAGCTCAAAAAAAAAATATCTCCAAAGAATAAATGCCGGAGAGGCCTTGGGGAAAACGGAATCATCCTCTGCTGTTGGTGGGGACGTAAACTGGCGCAGCCACTATGGAAAAGAGTATGGAGGTTCCTTAAAAAAGTAAACATCGTGTTACCATGTGACCCAGCAATCCCACTCCCGGGCTTAGCTCCAAAGACAATCCTAATTTGAAATGACACGGGCACCCCTGTTTTTCAGGGCAGCGCTGATGACAATAGCCAGGACATAGAATCAAACGTAATGTTCATCCACAGGAAAATGAAGAATATGTAGCACACATATACGATGGAATACTACGCAGCCACAAAAAGGAACGAACTGATGCCATCTGCTGCAGCAATGATGGACACAGATCATACTCAGTGAAGTGACTCAGAGAGAGAAAGACAAATACCATTAGATATCACTTACAGGTGGAATCTGTAAGTTCAGACGCATGAACTAATTTACAAAACAGAAACAGACTCACAGACTTAGAAAACAAACTTATGATTATCAACAAGGAAAGTGACAGAAAAGTGATAAACTAGGAGGCTGACATTAAGAGATACACACTAGAATATATCAAAGACATAAACAACCAGAACCTACTGAGGAGCACAGGGAACTCTACTGAACACAGTCTTATAACTTACATGGGAAAAGGACCCAAAGTATAATACATGTAAGACTGCATATAACTGAATCAAGTTCCCGTACATCTAAGATAAATGCAACACTGGACATCAACATTACTACAGTATAAAATATAAATTAAATTATAAGAAAAATAGAAAAGAAAAAGAAGAGTGGGGCGTGGAGAAATGCTGCCGCCTTGTGGCCGTTTTCCATAACAACAACTTTAAAACCTGTGCTGATGGGCACTGAATATTCACAAGGCCAAAGGGGTTGGAAAGAAAAAAAACACCTGCCCTCAAGAAACATCTGGGGGTAGGTCTTCGAAAAAGAATTAAAAACAGGGCAGGGCTTCCCTGGTGGGGCAGTGGTTGAGAGTCCACTCGCCGATGCAGGGGACGCGGGATAGAGCCCTGGTCCGGCAAGATCCCACATGCCACAGAGCAACTAAGCCCGTGCGCCACAACTACTGAGCCCACGCTCTAGAGCCTGTGCTCTGCGACAAGAGAAGCCATCGCAATGAGAAACCCAAGCAGCACAACGAAGAGTAGCCCCCACTCGCCACAACTAGAGAAAGCCCGCATGCAGTCATGAAGACACAATGCAGCAAAAAATAAAACTAAGTAGAATAAATATATTAAAAATTAAAACGAGAATGAAAGTAGAATACTCTCTAACACCATACACAAAAATAAACTCCAACCAGATGAAAGATCTACACCTAAGGACGGATACTCTAAATCACATGAGGAAAATATAGGGAGAACACGCTCTGACATAAATCTCAGCAAGTTCTTTTCCGATCCATCTCTTAGAGTAGTGAACAAGAAAACAAAAATAAACAAACGGCACCTAATGCAACTTAAAGCGTTTGCACAGCAAAGGAAACCCGAAACAAAACAAAAAGACAACCCTCAGAACGGGAACAAATATTTGCAAACGAAGAGGCCCACAAGGAATTAATCTCCAAAACACACAAACAGCTCCTGCAGATCAATATCAAAAGAACAAAAAAAACAATCAAAAATAAGCACAAGATCTAAATGGACGTCTCTCCAAAGAAGACATAGTGATGGCCATTAAGCACATGAAAAGATGCTCAGCATCGCTAATTATGAGAGACACGCAAATCAAAACGACAATGAGGTATCACCTCTCACAGGTCATCATCAAAAAATCTGCAACAAGAAATGCTGGACAGGCTGTGGAGCAAAGGGAACCCTCCTACACTGTCAGTGGGAATGCAAATCGATACATCCACTATGGAGAACAGTATGGAGGTTCCTTAAGAAATGAAACATAGAACTAGCATGTGACCCAGCAGTCTCACCCTCGGGGGAAGATCTCGAGGGAACCAAAATTTTAAAAGACACGTGAACGCCAACGATCATGGCAGCACTCTGCACGATAGCCAAGACATGCAAGCAAACTAAGCATATGAGGACAGGTGCACGGATAAAGAAGATAGGGTCTGGGAACACAGTGGAATATTACTCAGCCATGAATAAACATGAAATCATGGCATTTCCAGCCATGGGAAAGCAGGTAGAGATGATCATACAAAGTGAAGTAAGTGAGACAGGGAAACACAAATATCATATGATATCACTTACACGTGGAATCTAAAAATGGATACAAATGAACTTCTTTACAAAACAGAAACAGCCTCACAGGCTTAGAAAGGAAACTTAGGGTTAGGAAAAGGGAAGCGTGGGGGGGGCAGGGAGAAATTAGCAGGTCGAGATTAACACATGCACACTACTATTTATAAAATAATCAATGAGAACCCAGGGTGTAGCACAAGGAATCCTACTCAACACTCCAATAACCTACTTGGGAAGAGAACTGGAAAAAGAATATGTACACATCTACATATAAGTGAATCAAGTTGCCGTCCAGCTAGGAAAAAAAAAACCCAAAACAACCCAGCAACATGGGAGATCACCTACGCTCCAATAAAAAATAAAAATTAAAAAAAGAAAAGTAAAGAAATTCCCCATCCATCTCCTCAGGCCTCTGTGACCCAGGCTGCTGTCACATCCCTGGAGCCGGAGCAGGTTGGGGGCCCAAAGCTGGACTGCCGTGGGAAGGAGGAAACTGAGGAGGATATGCCAGCCAATAAGCACCCCCGCCTTGGACCTGGAGTGCCTCTTCCCCTCTGCACGGGCCCACCGTCTCCAGCTCCCTGCTGCCCCTCCTACACAGAAACCAAGCCTAGTGCACTCAAAGGATGGTGGAGCCTCTGGGCTGGAAGAGCTTTGAAAATTCCCTTGGGCGCTCCGTCTCCTGCTGGTGGGGTTCCCACCTCCAGCCTCCCTCCTCACGGTCGCCCCACCTAAGGATGACAGCACCTCAGCAGAGCGGTGTTGCAGGAGTTGGGATCTGTCAGGGCACGGCGGGTGGGCGGTAAAGGGGAAGGGGGAAGAAGTCCTGAGACACAAGCCTTGGGTGTTTCTTAGGGCACATTCCACTCTGACAACCCAGGAACAGGACTTTCCCTCAGGCTCTGGTTGCCAAGTAACCAGAGTTGGGCTTGAAGACATGCTGCCGCCTTGTGGCCATTTCCCGTAACAACAACTTTAAAATTGGTGCTGAGTGGCATTTAATCTTCACAAGGCCTGTGGGGCTGTAAATGACACCTGCCCTCAAGAAATGACCTGGGGCAAATCATCAGAAAATAATTCAAAACTGGGCCGATTTTCAAGAAGGTAATTTCGAGAGGTAAATTTTACTCACTCCGTATATTAAGAAAAAGCACATGGAAAGGGACTCAACATCTTTCATTATTAAAGAGATGCAAATCAAAACTACAATGGGGTATCACCTCACAACCGTCAGAATGGCCAAGCTCAAAAAAAAAATATCTCCAAAGAATAAATGCCGGAGAGGCCTTGGGGAAAACGGAATCATCCTCTGCTGTTGGTGGGGACGTAAACTGGCGCAGCCACTATGGAAAAGAGTATGGAGGTTCCTTAAAAAAGTAAACATCGTGTTACCATGTGACCCAGCAATCCCACTCCCGGGCTTAGCTCCAAAGACAATCCTAATTTGAAATGACACGGGCACCCCTGTTTTTCAGGGCAGCGCTGATGACAATAGCCAGGACATAGAATCAAACGTAATGTTCATCCACAGGAAAATGAAGAATATGTAGCACACATATACGATGGAATACTACGCAGCCACAAAAAGGAACGAACTGATGCCATCTGCTGCAGCAATGATGGACACAGATCATACTCAGTGAAGTGACTCAGAGAGAGAAAGACAAATACCATTAGATATCACTTACAGGTGGAATCTGTAAGTTCAGACGCATGAACTAATTTACAAAACAGAAACAGACTCACAGACTTAGAAAACAAACTTATGATTATCAACAAGGAAAGTGACAGAAAAGTGATAAACTAGGAGGCTGACATTAAGAGATACACACTAGAATATATCAAACACATAACCAACAAGAACCTACTGAGGAGCACAGGGAACTCTACTGAACACAGTCTTATAACTTACATGGGAAAAGGACCCAAAGTATAATACATGTAAGACTGCATATAACTGAATCAAGTTCCCGTACATCTAAGATAAATGCAACACTGGACATCAACATTACTACAGTATAAAATATAAATTAAATTATAAGAAAAATAGAAAAGAAAAAGAAGAGTGGGGCGTGGAGAAATGCTGCCGCCTTGTGGCCGTTTTCCATAACAACAACTTTAAAACCTGTGCTGATGGGCACTGAATATTCACAAGGCCAAAGGGGTTGGAAAGAAAAAAAACACCTGCCCTCAAGAAACATCTGGGGGTAGGTCTTCGAAAAAGAATTAAAAACAGGGCAGGGCTTCCCTGGTGGGGCAGTGGTTGAGACTCCACTCGCCGATGCAGGGGACGCGGGATAGAGCCCTGGTCCGGCAAGATCCCACATGCCACAGAGCAACTAAGCCCGTGCGCCACAACTACTGAGCCCACGCTCTAGAGCCTGTGCTCTGCGACAAGAGAAGCCATCGCAATGAGAAACCCAAGCAGCACAACGAAGAGTAGCCCCCACTCGCCACAACTAGAGAAAGCCCGCATGCAGTCATGAAGACACAATGCAGCAAAAAATAAAACTAAGTAGAATAAATATATTAAAAATTAAAACGAGAATGAAAGTAGAATACTCTCTAACACCATACACAAAAATAAACTCCAACCAGATGAAAGATCTACACCTAAGGACGGATACTCTAAATCACATGAGGAAAATATAGGGAGAACACGCTCTGACATAAATCTCAGCAAGTTCTTTTCCGATCCATCTCTTAGAGTAGTGAACAAGAAAACAAAAATAAACAAATGGCACCTAATGCAACTTAAAGCGTTTGCACAGCAAAGGAAACCCGAAACAAAATAAAAAGACAACCCTCAGAACGGGAACAAATATTTGCAAACGAAGAGGCCCACAAGGAATTAATCTCCAAAACATACAAACAGCTCCTGCAGATCAATATCAAAAGAACAAAAAAAACAATCAAAAATAAGCACAAGATCTAAATGGACGTCTCTCCAAAGAAGACATAGTGATGGCCATTAAGCACATGAAAAGATGCTCAGCATCACTAATTATGAGAGACACGCAAATCAAAACGACAATGAGGTATCACCTCTCACAGGTCATCATCAAAAAATCTGCAACAAGAAATGCTGGACAGGCTGTGGAGCAAAGGGAACCCTCCTACACTGTCAGTGGGAATGCAAATCGATACATCCACTATGGAGAACAGTATGGAGGTTCCTTAAGAAATGAAACATAGAACTAGCATGTGACCCAGCAGTCTCACCCTCGGGGGAAGATCTCGAGGGAACCAAAATTTTAAAAGACACGTGAACGCCAACGATCATGGCAGCACTCTGCACGATAGCCAAGACATGCAAGCAAACTAAGCATATGAGGACAGGTGCACGGATAAAGAAGATAGGGTCTGGGAACACAGTGGAATATTACTCAGCCATGAATAAACATGAAATCATGGCATTTCCAGCCATGGGAAAGCAGGTAGAGATGATCATACAAAGTGAAGTAAGTGAGACAGGGAAACACAAATATCATATGATATCACTTACACGTGGAATCTAAAAATGGATACAAATGAACTTCTTTACAAAACAGAAACAGCCTCACAGGCTTAGAAAGGAAACTTAGGGTTAGGAAAAGGGAAGCGTGGGGGGGGGCAGGGAGAAATTAGCAGGTCGAGATTAACACATGCACACTACTATTTATAAAATAATCAATGAGAACCCAGGGTGTAGCACAAGGAATCCTACTCAACACTCCAATAACCTACTTGGGAAGAGAACTGGAAAAAGAATATGTACACATCTACATATAAGTGAATCAAGTTGCCGTCCAGCTAGGAAAAAAAAAACCCAAAACAACCCAGCAACATGGGAGATCACCTACGCTCCAATAAAAAATAAAAATTAAAAAAAGAAAAGTAAAGAAATTCCCCATCCATCTCCTCAGGCCTCTGTGACCCAGGCTGCTGTCACATCCCTGGAGCCGGAGCAGGTTGGGGGCCCAAAGCTGGACTGCCGTGGGAAGGAGGAAACTGAGGAGGATATGCCAGCCAATAAGCACCCCCGCCTTGGACCTGGAGTGCCTCTTCCCCTCTGCACGGGCCCACCGTCTCCAGCTCCCTGCTGCCCCTCCTACACAGAAACCAAGCCTAGTGCACTCAAAGGATGGTGGAGCCTCTGGGCTGGAAGAGCTTTGAAAATTCCCTTGGGCGCTCCGTCTCCTGCTGGTGGGGTTCCCACCTCCAGCCTCCCTCCTCACGGTCGCCCCACCTAAGGATGACAGCACCTCAGCAGAGCGGTGTTGCAGGAGTTGGGATCTGTCAGGGCACGGCGGGTGGGCGGTAAAGGGGAAGGGGGAAGAAGTCCTGAGACACAAGCCTTGGGTGTTTCTTAGGGCACATTCCACTCTGACAACCCAGGAACAGGACTTTCCCTCAGGCTCTGGTTGCCAAGTAACCAGAGTTGGGCTTGAAGACATGCTGCCGCCTTGTGGCCATTTCCCGTAACAACAACTTTAAAATTGGTGCTGAGTGGCATTTAATCTTCACAAGGCCTGTGGGGCTGTAAATGACACCTGCCCTCAAGAAATGACCTGGGGCAAATCATCAGAAAATAATTCAAAACTGGGCCGATTTTCAAGAAGGTAATTTCGAGAGGTAAATTTTACTCACTCCGTATATTAAGAAAAAGCACATGGAAAGGGACTCAACATCTTTCATTATTAAAGAGATGCAAATCAAAACTACAATGGGGTATCACCTCACAACCGTCAGAATGGCCAAGCTCAAAAAAAAAATATCTCCAAAGAATAAATGCCGGAGAGGCCTTGGGGAAAACGGAATCATCCTCTGCTGCTGGTGGGGACGTAAACTGGCGCAGCCACTATGGAAAAGAGTATGGAGGTTCCTTAAAAAAGTAAACATCGTGTTACCATGTGACCCAGCAATCCCACTCCCGGGCTTAGCTCCAAAGACAATCCTAATTTGAAATGACACGGGCACCCCTGTTTTTCAGGGCAGCGCTGATGACAATAGCCAGGACATAGAATCAAACGTAATGTTCATCCACAGGAAAATGAAGAATATGTAGCACACATATACGATGGAATACTACGCAGCCACAAAAAGGAACGAACTGATGCCATCTGCTGCAGCAATGATGGACACAGATCATACTCAGTGAAGTGACTCAGAGAGAGAAAGACAAATACCATTAGATATCACTTACAGGTGGAATCTGTAAGTTCAGACGCATGAACTAATTTACAAAACAGAAACAGACTCACAGACTTAGAAAACAAACTTATGATTATCAACAAGGAAAGTGACAGAAAAGTGATAAACTAGGAGGCTGACATTAAGAGATACACACTAGAATATATCAAAGACATAAACAACCAGAACCTACTGAGGAGCACAGGGAACTCTACTGAGCACAGTCTTATAACTTACATGGGAAAAGGACCCAAAGTATAATACATGTAAGACTGCATATAACTGAATCAAGTTCCCGTACATCTAAGATAAATGCAACACTGGACATCAACATTACTACAGTATAAAATATAAATTAAATTATAAGAAAAATAGAAAAGAAAAAGAAGAGTGGGGCGTGGAGAAATGCTGCCGCCTTGTGGCCGTTTTCCATAACAACAACTTTAAAACCTGTGCTGATGGGCACTGAATATTCACAAGGCCAAAGGGGTTGGAAAGAAAAAAAACACCTGCCCTCAAGAAACATCTGGGGGTAGGTCTTCGAAAAAGAATTAAAAACAGGGCAGGGCTTCCCTGATGGGGCAGTGGTTGAGACTCCACTCGCCGATGCAGGGGACGCGGGATAGAGCCCTGGTCCGGCAAGATCCCACATGCCACAGAGCAACTAAGCCCGTGCGCCACAACTACTGAGCCCACGCTCTAGAGCCTGTGCTCTGCGACAAGAGAAGCCATCGCAATGAGAAACCCAAGCAGCACAACGAAGAGTAGCCCCCACTCGCCACAACTAGAGAAAGCCCGCATGCAGTCATGAAGACACAATGCAGCAAAAAATAAAACTAAGTAGAATAAATATATTAAAAATTAAAACGAGAATGAAAGTAGAATACTCTCTAACACCATACACAAAAATAAACTCCAACCAGATGAAAGATCTACACCTAAGGACGGATACTCTAAATCACATGAGGAAAATATAGGGAGAACACGCTCTGACATAAATCTCAGCAAGTTCTTTTCCGATCCATCTCTTAGAGTAGTGAACAAGAAAACAAAAATAAACAAACGGGACCTAATGCAACTTAAAGCGTTTGCACAGCAAAGGAAACCCGAAACAAAACAAAAAGACAACCCTCAGAACGGGAACAAATATTTGCAAACGAAGAGGCCCACAAGGAATTAATCTCCAAAACACACAAACAGCTCCTGCAGATCAATATCAAAAGAACAAAAAAAACAATCAAAAATAAGCACAAGATCTAAATGGACGTCTCTCCAAAGAAGACATAGTGATGGCCATTAAGCACATGAAAAGATGCTCAGCATCGCTAATTATGAGAGACACGCAAATCAAAACGACAATGAGGTATCACCTCTCACAGGTCATCATCAAAAAATCTGCAACAAGAAATGCTGGACAGGCTGTGGAGCAAAGGGAACCCTCCTACACTGTCAGTGGGAATGCAAATCGATACATCCACTATGGAGAACAGTATGGAGGTTCCTTAAGAAATGAAACATAGAACTAGCATGTGACCCAGCAGTCTCACCCTCGGGGGAAGATCTCGAGGGAACCAAAATTTTAAAAGACACGTGAACGCCAACGATCATGGCAGCACTCTGCACGATAGCCAAGACATGCAAGCAAACTAAGCATATGAGGACAGGTGCACGGATAAAGAAGATAGGGTCTGGGAACACAGTGGAATATTACTCAGCCATGAATAAACATGAAATCATGGCATTTCCAGCCATGGGAAAGCAGGTAGAGATGATCATACAAAGTGAAGTAAGTGAGACAGGGAAACACAAATATCATATGATATCACTTACACGTGGAATCTAAAAATGGATACAAATGAACTTCTTTACAAAACAGAAACAGCCTCACAGGCTTAGAAAGGAAACTTAGGGTTAGGAAAAGGGAAGCGTGGGGGGGGCAGGGAGAAATTAGCAGGTCGAGATTAACACATGCACACTACTATTTATAAAATAATCAATGAGAACCCAGGGTGTAGCACAAGGAATCCTACTCAACACTCCAATAACCTACTTGGGAAGAGAACTGGAAAAAGAATATGTACACATCTACATATAAGTGAATCAAGTTGCTGTCCAGCTAGGAAAAAAAAACCCCAAAACAACCCAGCAACATGGGAGATCACCTACGCTCCAATAAAAAATAAAAATTAAAAAAAGAAAAGAAAAGAAATTCCCCATCCATCTCCTCAGGCCTCTGTGACCCAGGCTGCTGTCACATCCCTGGAGCCGGAGCAGGTTGGGGTCCCAAAGCTGGACTGCCGTGGGAAGGAGGAAACTGAGGAGGATATGCCAGCCAATAAGCACCCCCGCCTTGGACCTGGAGTGCCTCTTCCCCTCTGCACGGGCCCACCGTCTCCAGCTCCCTGCTGCCCCTCCTACACAGAAACCAAGCCTAGTGCACTCAAAGGATGGTGGAGCCTCTGGGCTGGAAGAGCTTTGAAAATTCCCTTGGGCGCTCCGTCTCCTGCTGGTGGGGTTCCCACCTCCAGCCTCCCTCCTCACGGTCGCCCCACCTAAGGATGACAGCACCTCAGCAGAGCGGTGTTGCAGGAGTTGGGATCTGTCAGGGCACGGCGGGTGGGCGGTAAAGGGGAAGGGGGAAGAAGTCCTGAGACACAAGCCTTGGGTGTTTCTTAGGGCACATTCCACTCTGACAACCCAGGAACAGGACTTTCCCTCAGGCTCTGGTTGCCAAGTAACCAGAGTTGGGCTTGAAGACATGCTGCCGCCTTGTGGCCATTTCCCGTAACAACAACTTTAAAATTGGTGCTGAGTGGCATTTAATCTTCACAAGGCCTGTGGGGCTGTAAATGACACCTGCCCTCAAGAAATGACCTGGGGCAAATCATCAGAAAATAATTCAAAACTGGGCCGATTTTCAAGAAGGTAATTTCGAGAGGTAAATTTTACTCACTCCGTATATTAAGAAAAAGCACATGGAAAGGGACTCAACATCTTTCATTATTAAAGAGATGCAAATCAAAACTACAATGGGGTATCACCTCACAACCGTCAGAATGGCCAAGCTCAAAAAAAAAATATCTCCAAAGAATAAATGCCGGAGAGGCCTTGGGGAAAACGGAATCATCCTCTGCTGTTGGTGGGGACGTAAACTGGCGCAGCCACTATGGAAAAGAGTATGGAGGTTCCTTAAAAAAGTAAACATCGTGTTACCATGTGACCCAGCAATCCCACTCCCGGGCTTAGCTCCAAAGACAATCCTAATTTGAAATGACACGGGCACCCCTGTTTTTCAGGGCAGCGCTGATGACAATAGCCAGGACATAGAATCAAACGTAATGTTCATCCACAGGAAAATGAAGAATATGTAGCACACATATACGATGGAATACTACGCAGCCACAAAAAGGAACGAACTGATGCCATCTGCTGCAGCAATGATGGACACAGATCATACTCAGTGAAGTGACTCAGAGAGAGAAAGACAAATACCATTAGATATCACTTACAGGTGGAATCTGTAAGTTCAGACGCATGAACTAATTTACAAAACAGAAACAGACTCACAGACTTAGAAAACAAACTTATGATTATCAACAAGGAAAGTGACAGAAAAGTGATAAACTAGGAGGCTGACATTAAGAGATACACACTAGAATATATCAAAGACATAAACAACCAGAACCTACTGAGGAGCACAGGGAACTCTACTGAACACAGTCTTATAACTTACATGGGAAAAGGACCCAAAGTATAATACATGTAAGACTGCATATAACTGAATCAAGTTCCCGTACATCTAAGATAAATGCAACACTGGACATCAACATTACTACAGTATAAAATATAAATTAAATTATAAGAAAAATAGAAAAGAAAAAGAAGAGTGGGGCGTGGAGAAATGCTGCCGCCTTGTGGCCGTTTTCCATAACAACAACTTTCAAACCTGTGCTGATGGGCACTGAATATTCACAAGGCCAAAGGGGTTGGAAAGAAAAAAAACACCTGCCCTCAAGAAACATCTGGGGGTAGGTCTTCGAAAAAGAATTAAAAACAGGGCAGGGCTTCCCTGGTGGGGCAGTGGTTGAGAGTCCACTCGCCGATGCAGGGGACGCGGGATAGAGCCCTGGTCCGGCAAGATCCCACATGCCACAGAGCAACTAAGCCCGTGCGCCACAACTACTGAGCCCACGCTCTAGAGCCTGTGCTCTGCGACAAGAGAAGCCATCGCAATGAGAAACCCAAGCAGCACAACGAAGAGTAGCCCCCACTCGCCACAACTAGAGAAAGCCCGCATGCAGTCATGAAGACACAATGCAGCAAAAAATAAAACTAAGTAGAATAAATATATTAAAAATTAAAACGAGAATGAAAGTAGAATACTCTCTAACACCATACACAAAAATAAACTCCAACCAGATGAAAGATCTACACCTAAGGACGGATACTCTAAATCACATGAGGAAAATATAGGGAGAACACGCTCTGACATAAATCTCAGCAAGTTCATTTCCGATCCATCTCTTAGAGTAGTGAACAAGAAAACAAAAATAAACAAACGGCACCTAATGCAACTTAAAGCGTTTGCACAGCAAAGGAAACCCGAAACAAAATAAAAAGACAACCCTCAGAACGGGAACAAATATTTGCAAACGAAGAGGCCCACAAGGAATTAATCTCCAAAACATACAAACAGCTCCTGCAGATCAATATCAAAAGAACAAAAAAAACAATCAAAAATAAGCACAAGATCTAAATGGACGTCTCTCCAAAGAAGACATAGTGATGGCCATTAAGCACATGAAAAGATGCTCAGCATCGCTAATTATGAGAGACACGCAAATCAAAACGACAATGAGGTATCACCTCTCACAGGTCATCATCAAAAAATCTGCAACAAGAAATGCTGGACAGGCTGTGGAGCAAAGGGAACCCTCCTACACTGTCAGTGGGAATGCAAATCGATACATCCACTATGGAGAACAGTATGGAGGTTCCTTAAGAAATGAAACATAGAACTAGCATGTGACCCAGCAGTCTCACCCTCGGGGGAAGATCTCGAGGGAACCAAAATTTTAAAAGACACGTGAACGCCAACGATCATGGCAGCACTCTGCACGATAGCCAAGACATGCAAGCAAACTAAGCATATGAGGACAGGTGCACGGATAAAGAAGATAGGGTCTGGGAACACAGTGGAATATTACTCAGCCATGAATAAACATGAAATCATGGCATTTCCAGCCATGGGAAAGCAGGTAGAGATGATCATACAAAGTGAAGTAAGTGAGACAGGGAAACACAAATATCATATGATATCACTTACACGTGGAATCTAAAAATGGATACAAATGAACTTCTTTACAAAACAGAAACAGCCTCACAGGCTTAGAAAGGAAACTTAGGGTTAGGAAAAGGGAAGCGTGGGGGGGGCAGGGAGAAATTAGCAGGTCGAGATTAACACATGCACACTACTATTTATAAAATAATCAATGAGAACCCAGGGTGTAGCACAAGGAATCCTACTCAACACTCCAATAACCTACTTGGGAAGAGAACTGGAAAAAGAATATGTACACATCTACATATAAGTGAATCAAGTTGCCGTCCAGCTAGGAAAAAAAAAACCCAAAACAACCCAGCAACATGGGAGATCACCTACGCTCCAATAAAAAATAAAAATTAAAAAAAGAAAAGTAAAGAAATTCCCCATCCATCTCCTCAGGCCTCTGTGACCCAGGCTGCTGTCACATCCCTGGAGCCGGAGCAGGTTGGGGGCCCAAAGCTGGACTGCCGTGGGAAGGAGGAAACTGAGGAGGATATGCCAGCCAATAAGCACCCCCGCCTTGGACCTGGAGTGCCTCTTCCCCTCTGCACGGGCCCACCGTCTCCAGCTCCCTGCTGCCCCTCCTACACAGAAACCAAGCCTAGTGCACTCAAAGGATGGTGGAGCCTCTGGGCTGGAAGAGCTTTGAAAATTCCCTTGGGCGCTCCGTCTCCTGCTGGTGGGGTTCCCACCTCCAGCCTCCCTCCTCACGGTCGCCCCACCTAAGGATGACAGCACCTCAGCAGAGCGGTGTTGCAGGAGTTGGGATCTGTCAGGGCACGGCGGGTGGGCGGTAAAGGGGAAGGGGGAAGAAGTCCTGAGACACAAGCCTTGGGTGTTTCTTAGGGCACATTCCACTCTGACAACCCAGGAACAGGACTTTCCCTCAGGCTCTGGTTGCCAAGTAACCAGAGTTGGGCTTGAAGACATGCTGCCGCCTTGTGGCCATTTCCCGTAACAACAACTTTAAAATTGGTGCTGAGTGGCATTTAATCTTCACAAGGCCTGTGGGGCTGTAAATGACACCTGCCCTCAAGAAATGACCTGGGGCAAATCATCAGAAAATAATTCAAAACTGGGCCGATTTTCAAGAAGGTAATTTCGAGAGGTAAATTTTACTCACTCCGTATATTAAGAAAAAGCACATGGAAAGGGACTCAACATCTTTCATTATTAAAGAGATGCAAATCAAAACTACAATGGGGTATCACCTCACAACCGTCAGAATGGCCAAGCTCAAAAAAAAAATATCTCCAAAGAATAAATGCCGGAGAGGCCTTGGGGAAAACGGAATCATCCTCTGCTGCTGGTGGGGACGTAAACTGGCGCAGCCACTATGGAAAAGAGTATGGAGGTTCCTTAAAAAAGTAAACATCGTGTTACCATGTGACCCAGCAATCCCACTCCCGGGCTTAGCTCCAAAGACAATCCTAATTTGAAATGACACGGGCACCCCTGTTTTTCAGGGCAGCGCTGATGACAATAGCCAGGACATAGAATCAAACGTAATGTTCATCCACAGGAAAATGAAGAATATGTAGCACACATATACGATGGAATACTACGCAGCCACAAAAAGGAACGAACTGATGCCATCTGCTGCAGCAATGATGGACACAGATCATACTCAGTGAAGTGACTCAGAGAGAGAAAGACAAATACCATTAGATATCACTTACAGGTGGAATCTGTAAGTTCAGACGCATGAACTAATTTACAAAACAGAAACAGACTCACAGACTTAGAAAACAAACTTATGATTATCAACAAGGAAAGTGACAGAAAAGTGATAAACTAGGAGGCTGACATTAAGAGATACACACTAGAATATATCAAAGACATAAACAACCAGAACCTACTGAGGAGCACAGGGAACTCTACTGAGCACAGTCTTATAACTTACATGGGAAAAGGACCCAAAGTATAATACATGTAAGACTGCATATAACTGAATCAAGTTCCCGTACATCTAAGATAAATGCAACACTGGACATCAACATTACTACAGTATAAAATATAAATTAAATTATAAGAAAAATAGAAAAGAAAAAGAAGAGTGGGGCGTGGAGAAATGCTGCCGCCTTGTGGCCGTTTTCCATAACAACAACTTTAAAACCTGTGCTGATGGGCACTGAATATTCACAAGGCCAAAGGGGTTGGAAAGAAAAAAAACACCTGCCCTCAAGAAACATCTGGGGGTAGGTCTTCGAAAAAGAATTAAAAACAGGGCAGGGCTTCCCTGATGGGGCAGTGGTTGAGACTCCACTCGCCGATGCAGGGGACGCGGGATAGAGCCCTGGTCCGGCAAGATCCCACATGCCACAGAGCAACTAAGCCCGTGCGCCACAACTACTGAGCCCACGCTCTAGAGCCTGTGCTCTGCGACAAGAGAAGCCATCGCAATGAGAAACCCAAGCAGCACAACGAAGAGTAGCCCCCACTCGCCACAACTAGAGAAAGCCCGCATGCAGTCATGAAGACACAATGCAGCAAAAAATAAAACTAAGTAGAATAAATATATTAAAAATTAAAACGAGAATGAAAGTAGAATACTCTCTAACACCATACACAAAAATAAACTCCAACCAGATGAAAGATCTACACCTAAGGACGGATACTCTAAATCACATGAGGAAAATATAGGGAGAACACGCTCTGACATAAATCTCAGCAAGTTCTTTTCCGATCCATCTCTTAGAGTAGTGAACAAGAAAACAAAAATAAACAAACGGGACCTAATGCAACTTAAAGCGTTTGCACAGCAAAGGAAACCCGAAACAAAACAAAAAGACAACCCTCAGAACGGGAACAAATATTTGCAAACGAAGAGGCCCACAAGGAATTAATCTCCAAAACACACAAACAGCTCCTGCAGATCAATATCAAAAGAACAAAAAAAACAATCAAAAATAAGCACAAGATCTAAATGGACGTCTCTCCAAAGAAGACATAGTGATGGCCATTAAGCACATGAAAAGATGCTCAGCATCGCTAATTATGAGAGACACGCAAATCAAAACGACAATGAGGTATCACCTCTCACAGGTCATCATCAAAAAATCTGCAACAAGAAATGCTGGAGAGGCTGTGGAGCAAAGGGAACCCTCCTACACTGTCAGTGGGAATGCAAATCGATACATCCACTATGGAGAACAGTATGGAGGTTCCTTAAGAAATGAAACATAGAACTAGCATGTGACCCAGCAGTCTCACCCTCGGGGGAAGATCTCGAGGGAACCAAAATTTTAAAAGACACGTGAACGCCAACGATCATGGTAGCACTCTGCACGATAGCCAAGACATGCAAGCAAACTAAGCATATGAGGACAGGTGCACGGATAAAGAAGATAGGGTCTGGGAACACAGTGGAATATTACTCAGCCATGAATAAACATGAAATCATGGCATTTCCAGCCATGGGAAAGCAGGTAGAGATGATCATACAAAGTGAAGTAAGTGAGACAGGGAAACACAAATATCATATGATATCACTTACACGTGGAATCTAAAAATGGATACAAATGAACTTCTTTACAAAACAGAAACAGCCTCACAGGCTTAGAAAGGAAACTTAGGGTTAGGAAAAGGGAAGCGTGGGGGGGCAGGGAGAAATTAGCAGGTCGAGATTAACACATGCACACTACTATTTATAAAATAATCAATGAGAACCCAGGGTGTAGCACAAGGAATCCTACTCAACACTCCAATAACCTACTTGGGAAGAGAACTGGAAAAAGAATATGTACACATCTACATATAAGTGAATCAAGTTGCTGTCCAGCTAGGAAAAAAAAACCCCAAAACAACCCAGCAACATGGGAGATCACCTACGCTCCAATAAAAAATAAAAATTAAAAAAAGAAAAGTAAAGAAATTCCCCATCCATCTCCTCAGGCCTCTGTGACCCAGGCTGCTGTCACATCCCTGGAGCCGGAGCAGGTTGGGGGCCCAAAGCTGGACTGCCGTGGGAAGGAGGAAACTGAGGAGGATATGCCAGCCAATAAGCACCCCCGCCTTGGACCTGGAGTGCCTCTTCCCCTCTGCACGGGCCCACCGTCTCCAGCTCCCTGCTGCCCCTCCTACACAGAAACCAAGCCTAGTGCACTCAAAGGATGGTGGAGCCTCTGGGCTGGAAGAGCTTTGAAAATTCCCTTGGGCGCTCCGTCTCCTGCTGGTGGGGTTCCCACCTCCAGCCTCCCTCCTCACGGTCGCCCCACCTAAGGATGACAGCACCTCAGCAGAGCGGTGTTGCAGGAGTTGGGATCTGTCAGGGCACGGCGGGTGGGCGGTAAAGGGGAAGGGGGAAGAAGTCCTGAGACACAAGCCTTGGGTGTTTCTTAGGGCACATTCCACTCTGACAACCCAGGAACAGGACTTTCCCTCAGGCTCTGGTTGCCAAGTAACCAGAGTTGGGCTTGAAGACATGCTGCCGCCTTGTGGCCATTTCCCGTAACAACAACTTTAAAATTGGTGCTGAGTGGCATTTAATCTTCACAAGGCCTGTGGGGCTGTAAATGACACCTGCCCTCAAGAAATGACCTGGGGCAAATCATCAGAAAATAATTCAAAACTGGGCCGATTTTCAAGAAGGTAATTTCGAGAGGTAAATTTTACTCACTCCGTATATTAAGAAAAAGCACATGGAAAGGGACTCAACATCTTTCATTATTAAAGAGATGCAAATCAAAACTACAATGGGGTATCACCTCACAACCGTCAGAATGGCCAAGCTCAAAAAAAAAATATCTCCAAAGAATAAATGCCGGAGAGGCCTTGGGGAAAACGGAATCATCCTCTGCTGTTGGTGGGGATGTAAACTGGCGCAGCCACTATGGAAAAGAGTATGGAGGTTCCTTAAAAAAGTAAACATCGTGTTACCATGTGACCCAGCAATCCCACTCCCGGGCTTAGCTCCAAAGACAATCCTAATTTGAAATGACACGGGCACCCCTGTTTTTCAGGGCAGCGCTGATGACAATAGCCAGGACATAGAATCAAACGTAACGTTCATCCACAGGAAAATGAAGAATATGTAGCACACATATACGATGGAATACTACGCAGCCACAAAAAGGAACGAACTGATGCCATCTGCTGCAGCAATGATGGACACAGATCATACTCAGTGAAGTGACTCAGAGAGAGAAAGACAAATACCATTAGATATCACTTACAGGTGGAATCTGTAAGTTCAGACGCATGAACTAATTTACAAAACAGAAACAGACTCACAGACTTAGAAAACAAACTTATGATTATCAACAAGGAAAGTGACAGAAAAGTGATAAACTAGGAGGCTGACATTAAGAGATACACACTAGAATATATCAAACACATAACCAACCAGAACCTACTGAGGAGCACAGGGAACTCTACTGAGCACAGTCTTATAACTTACATGGGAAAAGGACCCAAAGTATAATACATGTAAGACTGCATATAACTGAATCAAGTTCCCGTACATCTAAGATAAATGCAACACTGGACATCAACATTACTACAGTATAAAATATAAATTAAATTATAAGAAAAATAGAAAAGAAAAAGAAGAGTGGGGCGTGGAGAAATGCTGCCGCCTTGTGGCCGTTTTCCATAACAACAACTTTAAAACCTGTGCTGATGGGCACTGAATATTCACAAGGCCAAAGGGGTTGGAAAGAAAAAAAACACCTGCCCTCAAGAAACATCTGGGGGTAGGTCTTCGAAAAAGAATTAAAAACAGGGCAGGGCTTCCCTGGTGGGGCAGTGGTTGAGACTCCACTCGCCGATGCAGGGGACGCGGGATAGAGCCCTGGTCCGGCAAGATCCCACATGCCACAGAGCAACTAAGCCCGTGCGCCACAACTACTGAGCCCACGCTCTAGAGCCTGTGCTCTGCGACAAGAGAAGCCATCGCAATGAGAAACCCAAGCAGCACAACGAAGAGTAGCCCCCACTCGCCACAACTAGAGAAAGCCCGCATGCAGTCATGAAGACACAATGCAGCAAAAAATAAAACTAAGTAGAATAAATATATTAAAAATTAAAACGAGAATGAAAGTAGAATACTCTCTAACACCATACACAAAAATAAACTCCAACCAGATGAAAGATCTACACCTAAGGACGGATACTCTAAATCACATGAGGAAAATATAGGGAGAACACGCTCTGACATAAATCTCAGCAAGTTCTTTTCCGATCCATCTCTTAGAGTAGTGAACAAGAAAACAAAAATAAACAAACGGGACCTAATGCAACTTAAAGCGTTTGCACAGCAAAGGAAACCCGAAACAAAACAAAAAGACAACCCTCAGAACGGGAACAAATATTTGCAAACGAAGAGGCCCACAAGGAATTAATCTCCAAAACACACAAACAGCTCCTGCAGATCAATATCAAAAGAACAAAAAAAACAATCAAAAATAAGCACAAGATCTAAATGGACGTCTCTCCAAAGAAGACATAGTGATGGCCATTAAGCACATGAAAAGATGCTCAGCATCGCTAATTATGAGAGACACGCAAATCAAAACGACAATGAGGTATCACCTCTCACAGGTCATCATCAAAAAATCTGCAACAAGAAATGCTGGAGAGGCTGTGGAGCAAAGGGAACCCTCCTACACTGTCAGTGGGAATGCAAATCGATACATCCACTATGGAGAACAGTATGGAGGTTCCTTAAGAAATGAAACATAGAACTAGCATGTGACCCAGCAGTCTCACCCTCGGGGGAAGATCTCGAGGGAACCAAAATTTTAAAAGACACGTGAACGCCAACGATCATGGTAGCACTCTGCACGATAGCCAAGACATGCAAGCAAACTAAGCATATGAGGACAGGTGCACGGATAAAGAAGATAGGGTCTGGGAACACAGTGGAATATTACTCAGCCATGAATAAACATGAAATCATGGCATTTCCAGCCATGGGAAAGCAGGTAGAGATGATCATACAAAGTGAAGTAAGTGAGACAGGGAAACACAAATATCATATGATATCACTTACACGTGGAATCTAAAAATGGATACAAATGAACTTCTTTACAAAACAGAAACAGCCTCACAGGCTTAGAAAGGAAACTTAGGGTTAGGAAAAGGGAAGCGTGGGGGGGGCAGGGAGAAATTAGCAGGTCGAGATTAACACATGCACACTACTATTTATAAAATAATCAATGAGAACCCAGGGTGTAGCACAAGGAATCCTACTCAACACTCCAATAACCTACTTGGGAAGAGAACTGGAAAAAGAATATGTACACATCTACATATAAGTGAATCAAGTTGCCGTCCAGCTAGGAAAAAAAAACCCCAAAACAACCCAGCAACATGGGAGATCACCTACGCTCCAATAAAAAATAAAAATTAAAAAAAGAAAAGAAAAGAAATTCCCCATCCATCTCCTCAGGCCTCTGTGACCCAGGCTGCTGTCACATCCCTGGAGCCGGAGCAGGTTGGGGGCCCAAAGCTGGACTGCCGTGGGAAGGAGGAAACTGAGGAGGATATGCCAGCCAATAAGCACCCCCGCCTTGGACCTGGAGTGCCTCTTCCCCTCTGCACGGGCCCACCGTCTCCAGCTCCCTGCTGCCCCTCCTACACAGAAACCAAGCCTAGTGCACTCAAAGGATGGTGGAGCCTCTGGGCTGGAAGAGCTTTGAAAATTCCCTTGGGCGCTCCGTCTCCTGCTGGTGGGGTTCCCACCTCCAGCCTCCCTCCTCACGGTCGCCCCACCTAAGGATGACAGCACCTCAGCAGAGCGGTGTTGCAGGAGTTGGGATCTGTCAGGGCACGGCGGGTGGGCGGTAAAGGGGAAGGGGGAAGAAGTCCTGAGACACAAGCCTTGGGTGTTTCTTAGGGCACATTCCACTCTGACAACCCAGGAACAGGACTTTCCCTCAGGCTCTGGTTGCCAAGTAACCAGAGTTGGGCTTGAAGACATGCTGCCGCCTTGTGGCCATTTCCCGTAACAACAACTTTAAAATTGGTGCTGAGTGGCATTTAATCTTCACAAGGCCTGTGGGGCTGTAAATGACACCTGCCCTCAAGAAATGCCCTGGGGCAAATCATCAGAAAATAATTCAAAACTGGGCCGATTTTCAAGAAGGTAATTTCGAGAGGTAAATTTTACTCACTCCGTATATTAAGAAAAAGCACATGGAAAGGGACTCAACATCTTTCATTATTAAAGAGATGCAAATCAAAACTACAATGGGGTATCACCTCACAACCGTCAGAATGGCCAAGCTCAAAAAAAAAATATCTCCAAAGAATAAATGCCGGAGAGGCCTTGGGGAAAACGGAATCATCCTCTGCTGCTGGTGGGGATGTAAACTGGCGCAGCCACTATGGAAAAGAGTATGGAGGTTCCTTAAAAAAGTAAACATCGTGTTACCATGTGACCCAGCAATCCCACTCCCGGGCTTAGCTCCAAAGACAATCCTAATTTGAAATGACACGGGCACCCCTGTTTTTCAGGGCAGCGCTGATGACAATAGCCAGGACATAGAATCAAACGTAATGTTCATCCACAGGAAAATGAAGAATATGTAGCACACATATACGATGGAATACTACGCAGCCACAAAAAGGAACGAACTGATGCCATCTGCTGCAGCAATGATGGACACAGATCATACTCAGTGAAGTGACTCAGAGAGAGAAAGACAAATACCATTAGATATCACTTACAGGTGGAATCTGTAAGTTCAGACGCATGAACTAATTTACAAAACAGAAACAGACTCACAGACTTAGAAAACAAACTTATGATTATCAACAAGGAAAGTGACAGAAAAGTGATAAACTAGGAGGCTGACATTAAGAGATACACACTAGAATATATCAAAGACATAAACAACCAGAACCTACTGAGGAGCACAGGGAACTCTACTGAGCACAGTCTTATAACTTACATGGGAAAAGGACCCAAAGTATAATACATGTAAGACTGCATATAACTGAATCAAGTTCCCGTACATCTAAGATAAATGCAACACTGGACATCAACATTACTACAGTATAAAATATAAATTAAATTATAAGAAAAATAGAAAAGAAAAAGAAGAGTGGGGCGTGGAGAAATGCTGCCGCCTTGTGGCCGTTTTCCATAACAACAACTTTCAAACCTGTGCTGATGGGCACTGAATATTCACAAGGCCATCGGCGTTGGAAAGAAAAAAACACCTGCCCTCAAGAAACATCTGGGGGTAGGTCTTCGAAAAAGAATTAAAAACAGGGCAGGGCTTCCCTGGTGGGGCAGTGGTTGAGAGTCCACTCGCCGATGCAGGGGACGCGGGATAGAGCCCTGGCCCGGCAAGATCTCACATGCCACAGAGCAACTAAGCCCGTGCGCCACAACTACTGAGCCCACGCTCTAGAGCCTGTGCTCTGCGACAAGAGAAGCCATCGCAATGAGAAACCCAAGCAGCACAACGAAGAGTAGCCCCCACTCGCCACAACTAGAGAAAGCCCGCATGCAGTCATGAAGACACAATGCAGCAAAAAATAAAACTAAGTAGAATAAATATATTAAAAATTAAAACGAGAATGAAAGTAGAATACTCTCTAACACCATACACAAAAATAAAACTCCACCCAGATGAAAGATCTACACCTAAGGACGGATACTCTAAATCACATGAGGAAAATATAGGGAGAACACGCTCTGACATAAATCTCAGCAAGTTCTTTTCCGATCCATCTCTTAGAGTAGTGAACAAGAAAACAAAAATAAACAAACGGCACCTAATGCAACTTAAAGCGTTTGCACAGCAAAGGAAACCCGAAACAAAATAAAAAGACAACCCTCAGAACGGGAACAAATATTTGCAAACGAAGAGGCCCACAAGGAATTAATCTCCAAAACATACAAACAGCTCCTGCAGATCAATATCAAAAGAACAAAAAAAACAATCAAAAATAAGCACAAGATCTAAATGGACGTCTCTCCAAAGAAGACATAGTGATGGCCATTAAGCACATGAAAAGATGCTCAGCATCACTAATTATGAGAGACACGCAAATCAAAACGACAATGAGGTATCACCTCTCACAGGTCATCATCAAAAAATCTGCAACAAGAAATGCTGGACAGGCTGTGGAGCAAAGGGAACCCTCCTACACTGTCAGTGGGAATGCAAATCGATACATCCACTATGGAGAACAGTATGGAGGTTCCTTAAGAAATGAAACATAGAACTAGCATGTGACCCAGCAGTCTCACCCTCGGGGGAAGATCTCGAGGGAACCAAAATTTTAAAAGACACGTGAACGCCAACGATCATGGCAGCACTCTGCACGATAGCCAAGACATGCAAGCAAACTAAGCATATGAGGACAGGTGCACGGATAAAGAAGATAGGGTCTGGGAACACAGTGGAATATTACTCAGCCATGAATAAACATGAAATCATGGCATTTCCAGCCATGGGAAAGCAGGTAGAGATGATCATACAAAGTGAAGTAAGTGAGACAGGGAAACACAAATATCATATGATATCACTTACACGTGGAATCTAAAAATGGATACAAATGAACTTCTTTACAAAACAGAAACAGCCTCACAGGCTTAGAAAGGAAACTTAGGGTTAGGAAAAGGGAAGCGTGGGGGGGCAGGGAGAAATTAGCAGGTCGAGATTAACACATGCACACTACTATTTATAAAATAATCAATGAGAACCCAGGGTGTAGCACAAGGAATCCTACTCAACACTCCAATAACCTACTTGGGAAGAGAACTGGAAAAAGAATATGTACACATCTACATATAAGTGAATCAAGTTGCCGTCTAGCTAGGAAAAAAAAAACCCAAAACAACCCAGCAACATGGGAGATCACCTACGCTCCAATAAAAAATAAAAATTAAAAAAAGAAAAGTAAAGAAATTCCCCATCCATCTCCTCAGGCCTCTGTGACCCAGGCTGCTGTCACATCCCTGGAGCCGGAGCAGGTTGGGGGCCCAAAGCTGGACTGCCGTGGGAAGGAGGAAACTGAGGAGGATATGCCAGCCAATAAGCACCCCCGCCTTGGACCTGGAGTGCCTCTTCCCCTCTGCACGGGCCCACCGTCTCCAGCTCCCTGCTGCCCCTCCTACACAGAAACCAAGCCTAGTGCACTCAAAGGATGGTGGAGCCTCTGGGCTGGAAGAGCTTTGAAAATTCCCTTGGGCGCTCCGTCTCCTGCTGGTGGGGTTCCCACCTCCAGCCTCCCTCCTCACGGTCGCCCCACCTAAGGATGACAGCACCTCAGCAGAGCGGTGTTGCAGGAGTTGGGATCTGTCAGGGCACGGCGGGTGGGCGGTAAAGGGGAAGGGGGAAGAAGTCCTGAGACACAAGCCTTGGGTGTTTCTTAGGGCACATTCCACTCTGACAACCCAGGAACAGGACTTTCCCTCAGGCTCTGGTTGCCAAGTAACCAGAGTTGGGCTTGAAGACATGCTGCCGCCTTGTGGCCATTTCCCGTAACAACAACTTTAAAATTGGTGCTGAGTGGCATTTAATCTTCACAAGGCCTGTGGGGCTGTAAATGACACCTGCCCTCAAGAAATGCCCTGGGGCAAATCATCAGAAAATAATTCAAAACTGGGCCGATTTTCAAGAAGGTAATTTCGAGAGGTAAATTTTACTCACTCCGTATATTAAGAAAAAGCACATGGAAAGGGACTCAACATCTTTCATTATTAAAGAGATGCAAATCAAAACTACAATGGGGTATCACCTCACAACCGTCAGAATGGCCAAGCTCAAAAAAAAAATATCTCCAAAGAATAAATGCCGGAGAGGCCTTGGGGAAAACGGAATCATCCTCTGCTGTTGGTGGGGATGTAAACTGGTGCAGCCACTATGGAAAAGAGTATGGAGGTTCCTTAAAAAAGTAAACATCGTGTTACCATGTGACCCAGCAATCCCACTCCCGGGCTTAGCTCCAAAGACAATCCTAATTTGAAATGACACGGGCACCCCTGTTTTTCAGGGCAGCGCTGATGACAATAGCCAGGACATAGAATCAAACGTAACGTTCATCCACAGGAAAATGAAGAATATGTAGCACACATATACGATGGAATACTACGCAGCCACAAAAAGGAACGAACTGATGCCATCTGCTGCAGCAATGATGGACACAGATCATACTCAGTGAAGTGACTCAGAGAGAGAAAGACAAATACCATTAGATATCACTTACAGGTGGAATCTGTAAGTTCAGACGCATGAACTAATTTACAAAACAGAAACAGACTCACAGACTTAGAAAACAAACTTATGATTATCAACAAGGAAAGTGACAGAAAAGTGATAAACTAGGAGGCTGACATTAAGAGATACACACTAGAATATATCAAACACATAACCAACAAGAACCTACTGAGGAGCACAGGGAACTCTACTGAACACAGTCTTATAACTTACATGGGAAAAGGACCCAAAGTATAATACATGTAAGACTGCATATAACTGAATCAAGTTCCCGTACATCTAAGATAAATGCAACACTGGACATCAACATTACTACAATATAAAATATAAATTAAATTATAAGAAAAATAGAAAAGAAAAAGAAGAGTGGGGCGTGGAGAAATGCTGCCGCCTTGTGGCCGTTTTCCATAACAACAACTTTAAAACCTGTGCTGATGGGCACTGAATATTCACAAGGCCAACGGGGTTGGAAAGAAAAAAACACCTGCCCTCAAGAAACATCTGGGGGTAGGTCTTCGAAAAAGAATTAAAAACAGGGCAGGGCTTCCCTGGTGGGGCAGTGGTTGAGAGTCCACTCGCCGATGCAGGGGACGCGGGATAGAGCCCTGGTCCGGCAAGATCCCACATGCCACAGAGCAACTAAGCCCGTGCGCCACAACTACTGAGCCCACGCTCTAGAGCCTGTGCTCTGCGACAAGAGAAGCCATCGCAATGAGAAACCCAAGCAGCACAACGAAGAGTAGCCCCCACTCGCCACAACTAGAGAAAGCCCGCATGCAGTCATGAAGACACAATGCAGCAAAAAATAAAACTAAGTAGAATAAATATATTAAAAATTAAAACGAGAATGAAAGTAGAATACTCTCTAACACCATACACAAAAATAAACTCCAACCAGATGAAAGATCTACACCTAAGGACGGATACTCTAAATCACATGAGGAAAATATAGGGAGAACACGCTCTGACATAAATCTCAGCAAGTTCTTTTCCGATCCATCTCTTAGAGTAGTGAACAAGAAAACAAAAATAAACAAACGGGACCTAATGCAACTTAAAGCGTTTGCACAGCAAAGGAAACCCGAAACAAAACAAAAAGACAACCCTCAGAACGGGAACAAATATTTGCAAACGAAGAGGCCCACAAGGAATTAATCTCCAAAACACACAAACAGCTCCTGCAGATCAATATCAAAAGAACAAAAAAAACAATCAAAAATAAGCACAAGATCTAAATGGACGTCTCTCCAAAGAAGACATAGTGATGGCCATTAAGCACATGAAAAGATGCTCAGCATCGCTAATTATGAGAGACACGCAAATCAAAACGACAATGAGGTATCACCTCTCACAGGTCATCATCAAAAAATCTGCAACAAGAAATGCTGGAGAGGCTGTGGAGCAAAGGGAACCCTCCTACACTGTCAGTGGGAATGCAAATCGATACATCCACTATGGAGAACAGTATGGAGGTTCCTTAAGAAATGAAACATAGAACTAGCATGTGACCCAGCAGTCTCACCCTCGGGGGAAGATCTCGAGGGAACCAAAATTTTAAAAGACACGTGAACGCCAACGATCATGGCAGCACTCTGCACGATAGCCAAGACATGCAAGCAAACTAAGCATATGAGGACAGGTGCACGGATAAAGAAGATAGGGTCTGGGAACACAGTGGAATATTACTCAGCCATGAATAAACATGAAATCATGGCATTTCCAGCCATGGGAAAGCAGGTAGAGATGATCATACAAAGTGAAGTAAGTGAGACAGGGAAACACAAATATCATATGATATCACTTACACGTGGAATCTAAAAATGGATACAAATGAACTTCTTTACAAAACAGAAACAGCCTCACAGGCTTAGAAAGGAAACTTAGGGTTAGGAAAAGGGAAGCGTGGGGGGGGCAGGGAGAAATTAGCAGGTCGAGATTAACACATGCACACTACTATTTATAAAATAATCAATGAGAACCCAGGGTGTAGCACAAGGAATCCTACTCAACACTCCAATAACCTACTTGGGAAGAGAACTGGAAAAAGAATATGTACACATCTACATATAAGCGAATCAAGTTGCCGTCCAGCTAGGAAAAAAAAACCCCAAAACAACCCAGCAACATGGGAGATCACCTACGCTCCAATAAAAAATAAAAATTAAAAAAAGAAAAGAAAAGAAATTCCCCATCCATCTCCTCAGGCCTCTGTGACCCAGGCTGCTGTCACATCCCTGGAGCCGGAGCAGGTTGGGGTCCCAAAGCTGGACTGCCGTGGGAAGGAGGAAACTGAGGAGGATATGCCAGCCAATAAGCACCCCCGCCTTGGACCTGGAGTGCCTCTTCCCCTCTGCACGGGCCCACCGTCTCCAGCTCCCTGCTGCCCCTCCTACACAGAAACCAAGCCTAGTGCACTCAAAGGATGGTGGAGCCTCTGGGCTGGAAGAGCTTTGAAAATTCCCTTGGGCGCTCCGTCTCCTGCTGGTGGGGTTCCCACCTCCAGCCTCCCTCCTCACGGTCGCCCCACCTAAGGATGACAGCACCTCAGCAGAGCGGTGTTGCAGGAGTTGGGATCTGTCAGGGCACGGCGGGTGGGCGGTAAAGGGGAAGGGGGAAGAAGTCCTGAGACACAAGCCTTGGGTGTTTCTTAGGGCACATTCCACTCTGACAACCCAGGAACAGGACTTTCCCTCAGGCTCTGGTTGCCAAGTAACCAGAGTTGGGCTTGAAGACATGCTGCCGCCTTGTGGCCATTTCCCGTAACAACAACTTTAAAATTGGTGCTGAGTGGCATTTAATCTTCACAAGGCCTGTGGGGCTGTAAATGACACCTGCCCTCAAGAAATGCCCTGGGGCAAATCATCAGAAAATAATTCAAAACTGGGCCGATTTTCAAGAAGGTAATTTCGAGAGGTAAATTTTACTCACTCCGTATATTAAGAAAAAGCACATGGAAAGGGACTCAACATCTTTCATTATTAAAGAGATGCAAATCAAAACTACAATGGGGTATCACCTCACAACCGTCAGAATGGCCAAGCTCAAAAAAAAAATATCTCCAAAGAATAAATGCCGGAGAGGCCTTGGGGAAAACGGAATCATCCTCTGCTGTTGGTGGGGATGTAAACTGGTGCAGCCACTATGGAAAAGAGTATGGAGGTTCCTTAAAAAAGTAAACATCGTGTTACCATGTGACCCAGCAATCCCACTCCCGGGCTTAGCTCCAAAGACAATCCTAATTTGAAATGACACGGGCACCCCTGTTTTTCAGGGCAGCGCTGATGACAATAGCCAGGACATAGAATCAAACGTAACGTTCATCCACAGGAAAATGAAGAATATGTAGCACACATATACGATGGAATACTACGCAGCCACAAAAAGGAACGAACTGATGCCATCTGCTGCAGCAATGATGGACACAGATCATACTCAGTGAAGTGACTCAGAGAGAGAAAGACAAATACCATTAGATATCACTTACAGGTGGAATCTGTAAGTTCAGACGCATGAACTAATTTACAAAACAGAAACAGACTCACAGACTTAGAAAACAAACTTATGATTATCAACAAGGAAAGTGACAGAAAAGTGATAAACTAGGAGGCTGACATTAAGAGATACACACTAGAATATATCAAACACATAACCAACAAGAACCTACTGAGGAGCACAGGAAACTCTACTGAACACAGTCTTATAACTTACATGGGAAAAGGACCCAAAGTATAATACATGTAAGACTGCATATAACTGAATCAAGTTCCCGTACATCTAAGATAAATGCAACACTGGACATCAACATTACTACAATATAAAATATAAATTAAATTATAAGAAAAATAGAAAAGAAAAAGAAGAGTGGGGCGTGGAGAAATGCTGCCGCCTTGTGGCCGTTTTCCATAACAACAACTTTAAAACCTGTGCTGATGGGCACTGAATATTCACAAGGCCAACGGGGTTGGAAAGAAAAAAACACCTGCCCTCAAGAAACATCTGGGGGTAGGTCTTCGAAAAAGAATTAAAAACAGGGCAGGGCTTCCCTGGTGGGGCAGTGGTTGAGAGTCCACTCGCCGATGCAGGGGACGCGGGATAGAGCCCTGGTCCGGCAAGATCCCACATGCCACAGAGCAACTAAGCCCGTGCGCCACAACTACTGAGCCCACGCTCTAGAGCCTGTGCTCTGCGACAAGAGAAGCCATCGCAATGAGAAACCCAAGCAGCACAACGAAGAGTAGCCCCCACTCGCCACAACTAGAGAAAGCCCGCATGCAGTCATGAAGACACAATGCAGCAAAAAATAAAACTAAGTAGAATAAATATATTAAAAATTAAAACGAGAATGAAAGTAGAATACTCTCTAACACCATACACAAAAATAAACTCCAACCAGATGAAAGATCTACACCTAAGGACGGATACTCTAAATCACATGAGGAAAATATAGGGAGAACACGCTCTGACATAAATCTCAGCAAGTTCTTTTCCGATCCATCTCTTAGAGTAGTGAACAAGAAAACAAAAATAAACAAACGGGACCTAATGCAACTTAAAGCGTTTGCACAGCAAAGGAAACCCGAAACAAAACAAAAAGACAACCCTCAGAACGGGAACAAATATTTGCAAACGAAGAGGCCCACAAGGAATTAATCTCCAAAACACACAAACAGCTCCTGCAGATCAATATCAAAAGAACAAAAAAAACAATCAAAAATAAGCACAAGATCTAAATGGACGTCTCTCCAAAGAAGACATAGTGATGGCCATTAAGCACATGAAAAGATGCTCAGCATCGCTAATTATGAGAGACACGCAAATCAAAACGACAATGAGGTATCACCTCTCACAGGTCATCATCAAAAAATCTGCAACAAGAAATGCTGGAGAGGCTGTGGAGCAAAGGGAACCCTCCTACACTGTCAGTGGGAATGCAAATCGATACATCCACTATGGAGAACAGTATGGAGGTTCCTTAAGAAATGAAACATAGAACTAGCATGTGACCCAGCAGTCTCACCCTCGGGGGAAGATCTCGAGGGAACCAAAATTTTAAAAGACACGTGAACGCCAACGATCATGGTAGCACTCTGCACGATAGCCAAGACATGCAAGCAAACTAAGCATATGAGGACAGGTGCACGGATAAAGAAGATAGGGTCTGGGAACACAGTGGAATATTACTCAGCCATGAATAAACATGAAATCATGGCATTTCCAGCCATGGGAAAGCAGGTAGAGATGATCATACAAAGTGAAGTAAGTGAGACAGGGAAACACAAATATCATATGATATCACTTACACGTGGAATCTAAAAATGGATACAAATGAACTTCTTTACAAAACAGAAACAGCCTCACAGGCTTAGAAAGGAAACTTAGGGTTAGGAAAAGGGAAGCGTGGGGGGGCAGGGAGAAATTAGCAGGTCGAGATTAACACATGCACACTACTATTTATAAAATAATCAATGAGAACCCAGGGTGTAGCACAAGGAATCCTACTCAACACTCCAATAACCTACTTGGGAAGAGAACTGGAAAAAGAATATGTACACATCTACATATAAGTGAATCAAGTTGCTGTCCAGCTAGGAAAAAAAAACCCCAAAACAACCCAGCAACATGGGAGATCACCTACGCTCCAATAAAAAATAAAAATTAAAAAAAGAAAAGTAAAGAAATTCCCCATCCATCTCCTCAGGCCTCTGTGACCCAGGCTGCTGTCACATCCCTGGAGCCGGAGCAGGTTGGGGGCCCAAAGCTGGACTGCCGTGGGAAGGAGGAAACTGAGGAGGATATGCCAGCCAATAAGCACCCCCGCCTTGGACCTGGAGTGCCTCTTCCCCTCTGCACGGGCCCACCGTCTCCAGCTCCCTGCTGCCCCTCCTACACAGAAACCAAGCCTAGTGCACTCAAAGGATGGTGGAGCCTCTGGGCTGGAAGAGCTTTGAAAATTCCCTTGGGCGCTCCGTCTCCTGCTGGTGGGGTTCCCACCTCCAGCCTCCCTCCTCACGGTCGCCCCACCTAAGGATGACAGCACCTCAGCAGAGCGGTGTTGCAGGAGTTGGGATCTGTCAGGGCACGGCGGGTGGGCGGTAAAGGGGAAGGGGGAAGAAGTCCTGAGACACAAGCCTTGGGTGTTTCTTAGGGCACATTCCACTCTGACAACCCAGGAACAGGACTTTCCCTCAGGCTCTGGTTGCCAAGTAACCAGAGTTGGGCTTGAAGACATGCTGCCGCCTTGTGGCCATTTCCCGTAACAACAACTTTAAAATTGGTGCTGAGTGGCATTTAATCTTCACAAGGCCTGTGGGGCTGTAAATGACACCTGCCCTCAAGAAATGACCTGGGGCAAATCATCAGAAAATAATTCAAAACTGGGCCGATTTTCAAGAAGGTAATTTCGAGAGGTAAATTTTACTCACTCCGTATATTAAGAAAAAGCACATGGAAAGGGACTCAACATCTTTCATTATTAAAGAGATGCAAATCAAAACTACAATGGGGTATCACCTCACAACCGTCAGAATGGCCAAGCTCAAAAAAAAAATATCTCCAAAGAATAAATGCCGGAGAGGCCTTGGGGAAAACGGAATCATCCTCTGCTGTTGGTGGGGATGTAAACTGGTGCAGCCACTATGGAAAAGAGTATGGAGGTTCCTTAAAAAAGTAAACATCGTGTTACCATGTGACCCAGCAATCCCACTCCCGGGCTTAGCTCCAAAGACAATCCTAATTTGAAATGACACGGGCACCCCTGTTTTTCAGGGCAGCGCTGATGACAATAGCCAGGACATAGAATCAAACGTAACGTTCATCCACAGGAAAATGAAGAATATGTAGCACACATATACGATGGAATACTACGCAGCCACAAAAAGGAACGAACTGATGCCATCTGCTGCAGCAATGATGGACACAGATCATACTCAGTGAAGTGACTCAGAGAGAGAAAGACAAATACCATTAGATATCACTTACAGGTGGAATCTGTAAGTTCAGACGCATGAACTAATTTACAAAACAGAAACAGACTCACAGACTTAGAAAACAAACTTATGATTATCAACAAGGAAAGTGACAGAAAAGTGATAAACTAGGAGGCTGACATTAAGAGATACACACTAGAATATATCAAACACATAACCAACCAGAACCTACTGAGGAGCACAGGGAACTCTACTGAGCACAGTCTTATAACTTACATGGGAAAAGGACCCAAAGTATAATACATGTAAGACTGCATATAACTGAATCAAGTTCCCGTACATCTAAGATAAATGCAACACTGGACATCAACATTACTACAGTATAAAATATAAATTAAATTATAAGAAAAATAGAAAAGAAAAAGAAGAGTGGGGCGTGGAGAAATGCTGCCGCCTTGTGGCCGTTTTCCATAACAACAACTTTAAAACCTGTGCTGATGGGCACTGAATATTCACAAGGCCAAAGGGGTTGGAAAGAAAAAAAACACCTGCCCTCAAGAAACATCTGGGGGTAGGTCTTCGAAAAAGAATTAAAAACAGGGCAGGGCTTCCCTGGTGGGGCAGTGGTTGAGACTCCACTCGCCGATGCAGGGGACGCGGGATAGAGCCCTGGTCCGGCAAGATCCCACATGCCACAGAGCAACTAAGCCCGTGCGCCACAACTACTGAGCCCACGCTCTAGAGCCTGTGCTCTGCGACAAGAGAAGCCATCGCAATGAGAAACCCAAGCAGCACAACGAAGAGTAGCCCCCACTCGCCACAACTAGAGAAAGCCCGCATGCAGTCATGAAGACACAATGCAGCAAAAAATAAAACTAAGTAGAATAAATATATTAAAAATTAAAACGAGAATGAAAGTAGAATACTCTCTAACACCATACACAAAAATAAACTCCAACCAGATGAAAGATCTACACCTAAGGACGGATACTCTAAATCACATGAGGAAAATATAGGGAGAACACGCTCTGACATAAATCTCAGCAAGTTCTTTTCCGATCCATCTCTTAGAGTAGTGAACAAGAAAACAAAAATAAACAAACGGGACCTAATGCAACTTAAAGCGTTTGCACAGCAAAGGAAACCCGAAACAAAACAAAAAGACAACCCTCAGAACGGGAACAAATATTTGCAAACGAAGAGGCCCACAAGGAATTAATCTCCAAAACACACAAACAGCTCCTGCAGATCAATATCAAAAGAACAAAAAAAACAATCAAAAATAAGCACAAGATCTAAATGGACGTCTCTCCAAAGAAGACATAGTGATGGCCATTAAGCACATGAAAAGATGCTCAGCATCGCTAATTATGAGAGACACGCAAATCAAAACGACAATGAGGTATCACCTCTCACAGGTCATCATCAAAAAATCTGCAACAAGAAATGCTGGAGAGGCTGTGGAGCAAAGGGAACCCTCCTACACTGTCAGTGGGAATGCAAATCGATACATCCACTATGGAGAACAGTATGGAGGTTCCTTAAGAAATGAAACATAGAACTAGCATGTGACCCAGCAGTCTCACCCTCGGGGGAAGATCTCGAGGGAACCAAAATTTTAAAAGACACGTGAACGCCAACGATCATGGTAGCACTCTGCACGATAGCCAAGACATGCAAGCAAACTAAGCATATGAGGACAGGTGCACGGATAAAGAAGATAGGGTCTGGGAACACAGTGGAATATTACTCAGCCATGAATAAACATGAAATCATGGCATTTCCAGCCATGGGAAAGCAGGTAGAGATGATCATACAAAGTGAAGTAAGTGAGACAGGGAAACACAAATATCATATGATATCACTTACACGTGGAATCTAAAAATGGATACAAATGAACTTCTTTACAAAACAGAAACAGCCTCACAGGCTTAGAAAGGAAACTTAGGGTTAGGAAAAGGGAAGCGTGGGGGGGGCAGGGAGAAATTAGCAGGTCGAGATTAACACATGCACACTACTATTTATAAAATAATCAATGAGAACCCAGGGTGTAGCACAAGGAATCCTACTCAACACTCCAATAACCTACTTGGGAAGAGAACTGGAAAAAGAATATGTACACATCTACATATAAGTGAATCAAGTTGCCGTCCAGCTAGGAAAAAAAAACCCCAAAACAACCCAGCAACATGGGAGATCACCTACGCTCCAATAAAAAATAAAAATTAAAAAAAGAAAAGAAAAGAAATTCCCCATCCATCTCCTCAGGCCTCTGTGACCCAGGCTGCTGTCACATCCCTGGAGCCGGAGCAGGTTGGGGTCCCAAAGCTGGACTGCCGTGGGAAGGAGGAAACTGAGGAGGATATGCCAGCCAATAAGCACCCCCGCCTTGGACCTGGAGTGCCTCTTCCCCTCTGCACGGGCCCACCGTCTCCAGCTCCCTGCTGCCCCTCCTACACAGAAACCAAGCCTAGTGCACTCAAAGGATGGTGGAGCCTCTGGGCTGGAAGAGCTTTGAAAATTCCCTTGGGCGCTCCGTCTCCTGCTGGTGGGGTTCCCACCTCCAGCCTCCCTCCTCACGGTCGCCCCACCTAAGGATGACAGCACCTCAGCAGAGCGGTGTTGCAGGAGTTGGGATCTGTCAGGGCACGGCGGGTGGGCGGTAAAGGGGAAGGGGGAAGAAGTCCTGAGACACAAGCCTTGGGTGTTTCTTAGGGCACATTCCACTCTGACAACCCAGGAACAGGACTTTCCCTCAGGCTCTGGTTGCCAAGTAACCAGAGTTGGGCTTGAAGACATGCTGCCGCCTTGTGGCCATTTCCCGTAACAACAACTTTAAAATTGGTGCTGAGTGGCATTTAATCTTCACAAGGCCTGTGGGGCTGTAAATGACACCTGCCCTCAAGAAATGCCCTGGGGCAAATCATCAGAAAATAATTCAAAACTGGGCCGATTTTCAAGAAGGTAATTTCGAGAGGTAAATTTTACTCACTCCGTATATTAAGAAAAAGCACATGGAAAGGGACTCAACATCTTTCATTATTAAAGAGATGCAAATCAAAACTACAATGGGGTATCACCTCACAACCGTCAGAATGGCCAAGCTCAAAAAAAAAATATCTCCAAAGAATAAATGCCGGAGAGGCCTTGGGGAAAACGGAATCATCCTCTGCTGCTGGTGGGGATGTAAACTGGCGCAGCCACTATGGAAAAGAGTATGGAGGTTCCTTAAAAAAGTAAACATCGTGTTACCATGTGACCCAGCAATCCCACTCCCGGGCTTAGCTCCAAAGACAATCCTAATTTGAAATGACACGGGCACCCCTGTTTTTCAGGGCAGCGCTGATGACAATAGCCAGGACATAGAATCAAACGTAATGTTCATCCACAGGAAAATGAAGAATATGTAGCACACATATACGATGGAATACTACGCAGCCACAAAAAGGAACGAACTGATGCCATCTGCTGCAGCAATGATGGACACAGATCATACTCAGTGAAGTGACTCAGAGAGAGAAAGACAAATACCATTAGATATCACTTACAGGTGGAATCTGTAAGTTCAGACGCATGAACTAATTTACAAAACAGAAACAGACTCACAGACTTAGAAAACAAACTTATGATTATCAACAAGGAAAGTGACAGAAAAGTGATAAACTAGGAGGCTGACATTAAGAGATACACACTAGAATATATCAAAGACATAAACAACCAGAACCTACTGAGGAGCACAGGGAACTCTACTGAGCACAGTCTTATAACTTACATGGGAAAAGGACCCAAAGTATAATACATGTAAGACTGCATATAACTGAATCAAGTTCCCGTACATCTAAGATAAATGCAACACTGGACATCAACATTACTACAGTATAAAATATAAATTAAATTATAAGAAAAATAGAAAAGAAAAAGAAGAGTGGGGCGTGGAGAAATGCTGCCGCCTTGTGGCCGTTTTCCATAACAACAACTTTCAAACCTGTGCTGATGGGCACTGAATATTCACAAGGCCATCGGCGTTGGAAAGAAAAAAACACCTGCCCTCAAGAAACATCTGGGGGTAGGTCTTCGAAAAAGAATTAAAAACAGGGCAGGGCTTCCCTGATGGGGCAGTGGTTGAGAGTCCACTCGCCGATGCAGGGGACGCGGGATAGAGCCCTGGCCCGGCAAGATCTCACATGCCACAGAGCAACTAAGCCCGTGCGCCACAACTACTGAGCCCACGCTCTAGAGCCTGTGCTCTGCGACAAGAGAAGCCATCGCAATGAGAAACCCAAGCAGCACAACGAAGAGTAGCCCCCACTCGCCACAACTAGAGAAAGCCCGCATGCAGTCATGAAGACACAATGCAGCAAAAAATAAAACTAAGTAGAATAAATATATTAAAAATTAAAACGAGAATGAAAGTAGAATACTCTCTAACACCATACACAAAAATAAAACTCCACCCAGATGAAAGATCTACACCTAAGGACGGATACTCTAAATCACATGAGGAAAATATAGGGAGAACACGCTCTGACATAAATCTCAGCAAGTTCTTTTCCGATCCATCTCTTAGAGTAGTGAACAAGAAAACAAAAATAAACAAACGGGACCTAATGCAACTTAAAGCGTTTGCACAGCAAAGGAAACCCGAAACAAAACCAAAAGACAACCCTCAGAACGGGAACAAATATTTGCAAACGAAGAGGCCCACAAGGAATTAATCTCCAAAACACACAAACAGCTCCTGCAGATCAATATCAAAAGAACAAAAAAAACAATCAAAAATAAGCACAAGATCTAAATGGACGTCTCTCCAAAGAAGACATAGTGATGGCCATTAAGCACATGAAAAGATGCTCAGCATCGCTAATTATGAGAGACACGCAAATCAAAACGACAATGAGGTATCACCTCTCACAGGTCATCATCAAAAAATCTGCAACAAGAAATGCTGGACAGGCTGTGGAGCAAAGGGAACCCTCCTACACTGTCAGTGGGAATGCAAATCGATACATCCACTATGGAGAACAGTATGGAGGTTCCTTAAGAAATGAAACATAGAACTAGCATGTGACCCAGCAGTCTCACCCTCGGGGGAAGATCTCGAGGGAACCAAAATTTTAAAAGACACGTGAACGCCAACGATCATGGCAGCACTCTGCACGATAGCCAAGACATGCAAGCAAACTAAGCATATGAGGACAGGTGCACGGATAAAGAAGATAGGGTCTGGGAACACAGTGGAATATTACTCAGCCATGAATAAACATGAAATCATGGCATTTCCAGCCATGGGAAAGCAGGTAGAGATGATCATACAAAGTGAAGTAAGTGAGACAGGGAAACACAAATATCATATGATATCACTTACACGTGGAATCTAAAAATGGATACAAATGAACTTCTTTACAAAACAGAAACAGCCTCACAGGCTTAGAAAGGAAACTTAGGGTTAGGAAAAGGGAAGCGTGGGGGGGGCAGGGAGAAATTAGCAGGTCGAGATTAACACATGCACACTACTATTTATAAAATAATCAATGAGAACCCAGGGTGTAGCACAAGGAATCCTACTCAACACTCCAATAACCTACTTGGGAAGAGAACTGGAAAAAGAATATGTACACATCTACATATAAGCGAATCAAGTTGCCGTCCAGCTAGGAAAAAAAAACCCCAAAACAACCCAGCAACATGGGAGATCACCTACGCTCCAATAAAAAATAAAAATTAAAAAAAGAAAAGAAAAGAAATTCCCCATCCATCTCCTCAGGCCTCTGTGACCCAGGCTGCTGTCACATCCCTGGAGCCGGAGCAGGTTGGGGTCCCAAAGCTGGACTGCCGTGGGAAGGAGGAAACTGAGGAGGATATGCCAGCCAATAAGCACCCCCGCCTTGGACCTGGAGTGCCTCTTCCCCTCTGCACGGGCCCACCGTCTCCAGCTCCCGCTGCCCCTCCTACACAGAAACCAAGCCTAGTGCACTCAAAGGATGGTGGAGCCTCTGGGCTGGAAGAGCTTTGAAAATTCCCTTGGGCGCTCCGTCTCCTGCTGGTGGGGTTCCCACCTCCAGCCTCCCTCCTCACGGTCGCCCCACCTAAGGATGACAGCACCTCAGCAGAGCGGTGTTGCAGGAGTTGGGATCTGTCAGGGCACGGCGGGTGGGCGGTAAAGGGGAAGGGGGAAGAAGTCCTGAGACACAAGCCTTGGGTGTTTCTTAGGGCACATTCCACTCTGACAACCCAGGAACAGGACTTTCCCTCAGGCTCTGGTTGCCAAGTAACCAGAGTTGGGCTTGAAGACATGCTGCCGCCTTGTGGCCATTTCCCGTAACAACAACTTTAAAATTGGTGCTGAGTGGCATTTAATCTTCACAAGGCCTGTGGGGCTGTAAATGACACCTGCCCTCAAGAAATGCCCTGGGGCAAATCATCAGAAAATAATTCAAAACTGGGCCGATTTTCAAGAAGGTAATTTCGAGAGGTAAATTTTACTCACTCCGTATATTAAGAAAAAGCACATGGAAAGGGACTCAACATCTTTCATTATTAAAGAGATGCAAATCAAAACTACAATGGGGTATCACCTCACAACCGTCAGAATGGCCAAGCTCAAAAAAAAAATATCTCCAAAGAATAAATGCCGGAGAGGCCTTGGGGAAAACGGAATCATCCTCTGCTGTTGGTGGGGATGTAAACTGGTGCAGCCACTATGGAAAAGAGTATGGAGGTTCCTTAAAAAAGTAAACATCGTGTTACCATGTGACCCAGCAATCCCACTCCCGGGCTTAGCTCCAAAGACAATCCTAATTTGAAATGACACGGGCACCCCTGTTTTTCAGGGCAGCGCTGATGACAATAGCCAGGACATAGAATCAAACGTAACGTTCATCCACAGGAAAATGAAGAATATGTAGCACACATATACGATGGAATACTACGCAGCCACAAAAAGGAACGAACTGATGCCATCTGCTGCAGCAATGATGGACACAGATCATACTCAGTGAAGTGACTCAGAGAGAGAAAGACAAATACCATTAGATATCACTTACAGGTGGAATCTGTAAGTTCAGACGCATGAACTAATTTACAAAACAGAAACAGACTCACAGACTTAGAAAACAAACTTATGATTATCAACAAGGAAAGTGACAGAAAAGTGATAAACTAGGAGGCTGACATTAAGAGATACACACTAGAATATATCAAACACATAACCAACAAGAACCTACTGAGGAGCACAGGGAACTCTACTGAACACAGTCTTATAACTTACATGGGAAAAGGACCCAAAGTATAATACATGTAAGACTGCATATAACTGAATCAAGTTCCCGTACATCTAAGATAAATGCAACACTGGACATCAACATTACTACAATATAAAATATAAATTAAATTATAAGAAAAATAGAAAAGAAAAAGAAGAGTGGGGCGTGGAGAAATGCTGCCGCCTTGTGGCCGTTTTCCATAACAACAACTTTAAAACCTGTGCTGATGGGCACTGAATATTCACAAGGCCAACGGGGTTGGAAAGAAAAAAACACCTGCCCTCAAGAAACATCTGGGGGTAGGTCTTCGAAAAAGAATTAAAAACAGGGCAGGGCTTCCCTGGTGGGGCAGTGGTTGAGAGTCCACTCGCCGATGCAGGGGACGCGGGATAGAGCCCTGGTCCGGCAAGATCCCACATGCCACAGAGCAACTAAGCCCGTGCGCCACAACTACTGAGCCCACGCTCTAGAGCCTGTGCTCTGCGACAAGAGAAGCCATCGCAATGAGAAACCCAAGCAGCACAACGAAGAGTAGCCCCCACTCGCCACAACTAGAGAAAGCCCGCATGCAGTCATGAAGACACAATGCAGCAAAAAATAAAACTAAGTAGAATAAATATATTAAAAATTAAAACGAGAATGAAAGTAGAATACTCTCTAACACCATACACAAAAATAAACTCCAACCAGATGAAAGATCTACACCTAAGGACGGATACTCTAAATCACATGAGGAAAATATAGGGAGAACACGCTCTGACATAAATCTCAGCAAGTTCTTTTCCGATCCATCTCTTAGAGTAGTGAACAAGAAAACAAAAATAAACAAACGGGACCTAATGCAACTTAAAGCGTTTGCACAGCAAAGGAAACCCGAAACAAAACAAAAAGACAACCCTCAGAACGGGAACAAATATTTGCAAACGAAGAGGCCCACAAGGAATTAATCTCCAAAACACACAAACAGCTCCTGCAGATCAATATCAAAAGAACAAAAAAAACAATCAAAAATAAGCACAAGATCTAAATGGACGTCTCTCCAAAGAAGACATAGTGATGGCCATTAAGCACATGAAAAGATGCTCAGCATCGCTAATTATGAGAGACACGCAAATCAAAACGACAATGAGGTATCACCTCTCACAGGTCATCATCAAAAAATCTGCAACAAGAAATGCTGGAGAGGCTGTGGAGCAAAGGGAACCCTCCTACACTGTCAGTGGGAATGCAAATCGATACATCCACTATGGAGAACAGTATGGAGGTTCCTTAAGAAATGAAACATAGAACTAGCATGTGACCCAGCAGTCTCACCCTCGGGGGAAGATCTCGAGGGAACCAAAATTTTAAAAGACACGTGAACGCCAACGATCATGGCAGCACTCTGCACGATAGCCAAGACATGCAAGCAAACTAAGCATATGAGGACAGGTGCACGGATAAAGAAGATAGGGTCTGGGAACACAGTGGAATATTACTCAGCCATGAATAAACATGAAATCATGGCATTTCCAGCCATGGGAAAGCAGGTAGAGATGATCATACAAAGTGAAGTAAGTGAGACAGGGAAACACAAATATCATATGATATCACTTACACGTGGAATCTAAAAATGGATACAAATGAACTTCTTTACAAAACAGAAACAGCCTCACAGGCTTAGAAAGGAAACTTAGGGTTAGGAAAAGGGAAGCGTGGGGGGGGCAGGGAGAAATTAGCAGGTCGAGATTAACACATGCACACTACTATTTATAAAATAATCAATGAGAACCCAGGGTGTAGCACAAGGAATCCTACTCAACACTCCAATAACCTACTTGGGAAGAGAACTGGAAAAAGAATATGTACACATCTACATATAAGCGAATCAAGTTGCCGTCCAGCTAGGAAAAAAAAACCCCAAAACAACCCAGCAACATGGGAGATCACCTACGCTCCAATAAAAAATAAAAATTAAAAAAAGAAAAGAAAAGAAATTCCCCATCCATCTCCTCAGGCCTCTGTGACCCAGGCTGCTGTCACATCCCTGGAGCCGGAGCAGGTTGGGGTCCCAAAGCTGGACTGCCGTGGGAAGGAGGAAACTGAGGAGGATATGCCAGCCAATAAGCACCCCCGCCTTGGACCTGGAGTGCCTCTTCCCCTCTGCACGGGCCCACCGTCTCCAGCTCCCTGCTGCCCCTCCTACACAGAAACCAAGCCTAGTGCACTCAAAGGATGGTGGAGCCTCTGGGCTGGAAGAGCTTTGAAAATTCCCTTGGGCGCTCCGTCTCCTGCTGGTGGGGTTCCCACCTCCAGCCTCCCTCCTCACGGTCGCCCCACCTAAGGATGACAGCACCTCAGCAGAGCGGTGTTGCAGGAGTTGGGATCTGTCAGGGCACGGCGGGTGGGCGGTAAAGGGGAAGGGGGAAGAAGTCCTGAGACACAAGCCTTGGGTGTTTCTTAGGGCACATTCCACTCTGACAACCCAGGAACAGGACTTTCCCTCAGGCTCTGGTTGCCAAGTAACCAGAGTTGGGCTTGAAGACATGCTGCCGCCTTGTGGCCATTTCCCGTAACAACAACTTTAAAATTGGTGCTGAGTGGCATTTAATCTTCACAAGGCCTGTGGGGCTGTAAATGACACCTGCCCTCAAGAAATGCCCTGGGGCAAATCATCAGAAAATAATTCAAAACTGGGCCGATTTTCAAGAAGGTAATTTCGAGAGGTAAATTTTACTCACTCCGTATATTAAGAAAAAGCACATGGAAAGGGACTCAACATCTTTCATTATTAAAGAGATGCAAATCAAAACTACAATGGGGTATCACCTCACAACCGTCAGAATGGCCAAGCTCAAAAAAAAAATATCTCCAAAGAATAAATGCCGGAGAGGCCTTGGGGAAAACGGAATCATCCTCTGCTGTTGGTGGGGATGTAAACTGGCGCAGCCACTATGGAAAAGAGTATGGAGGTTCCTTAAAAAAGTAAACATCGTGTTACCATGTGACCCAGCAATCCCACTCCCGGGCTTAGCTCCAAAGACAATCCTAATTTGAAATGACACGGGCACCCCTGTTTTTCAGGGCAGCGCTGATGACAATAGCCAGGACATAGAATCAAACGTAACGTTCATCCACAGGAAAATGAAGAATATGTAGCACACATATACGATGGAATACTACGCAGCCACAAAAAGGAACGAACTGATGCCATCTGCTGCAGCAATGATGGACACAGATCATACTCAGTGAAGTGACTCAGAGAGAGAAAGACAAATACCATTAGATATCACTTACAGGTGGAATCTGTAAGTTCAGACGCATGAACTAATTTACAAAACAGAAACAGACTCACAGACTTAGAAAACAAACTTATGATTATCAACAAGGAAAGTGACAGAAAAGTGATAAACTAGGAGGCTGACATTAAGAGATACACACTAGAATATATCAAACACATAACCAACAAGAACCTACTGAGGAGCACAGGGAACTCTACTGAACACAGTCTTATAACTTACATGGGAAAAGGACCCAAAGTATAATACATGTAAGACTGCATATAACTGAATCAAGTTCCCGTACATCTAAGATAAATGCAACACTGGACATCAACATTACTACAATATAAAATATAAATTAAATTATAAGAAAAATAGAAAAGAAAAAGAAGAGTGGGGCGTGGAGAAATGCTGCCGCCTTGTGGCCGTTTTCCATAACAACAACTTTAAAACCTGTGCTGATGGGCACTGAATATTCACAAGGCCAACGGGGTTGGAAAGAAAAAAACACCTGCCCTCAAGAAACATCTGGGGGTAGGTCTTCGAAAAAGAATTAAAAACAGGGCAGGGCTTCCCTGGTGGGGCAGTGGTTGAGAGTCCACTCGCCGATGCAGGGGACGCGGGATAGAGCCCTGGTCCGGCAAGATCCCACATGCCACAGAGCAACTAAGCCCGTGCGCCACAACTACTGAGCCCACGCTCTAGAGCCTGTGCTCTGCGACAAGAGAAGCCATCGCAATGAGAAACCCAAGCAGCACAACGAAGAGTAGCCCCCACTCGCCACAACTAGAGAAAGCCCGCATGCAGTCATGAAGACACAATGCAGCAAAAAATAAAACTAAGTAGAATAAATATATTAAAAATTAAAACGAGAATGAAAGTAGAATACTCTCTAACACCATACACAAAAATAAACTCCAACCAGATGAAAGATCTACACCTAAGGACGGATACTCTAAATCACATGAGGAAAATATAGGGAGAACACGCTCTGACATAAATCTCAGCAAGTTCTTTTCCGATCCATCTCTTAGAGTAGTGAACAAGAAAACAAAAATAAACAAACGGGACCTAATGCAACTTAAAGCGTTTGCACAGCAAAGGAAACCCGAAACAAAACAAAAAGACAACCCTCAGAACGGGAACAAATATTTGCAAACGAAGAGGCCCACAAGGAATTAATCTCCAAAACACACAAACAGCTCCTGCAGATCAATATCAAAAGAACAAAAAAAACAATCAAAAATAAGCACAAGATCTAAATGGACGTCTCTCCAAAGAAGACATAGTGATGGCCATTAAGCACATGAAAAGATGCTCAGCATCGCTAATTATGAGAGACACGCAAATCAAAACGACAATGAGGTATCACCTCTCACAGGTCATCATCAAAAAATCTGCAACAAGAAATGCTGGAGAGGCTGTGGAGCAAAGGGAACCCTCCTACACTGTCAGTGGGAATGCAAATCGATACATCCACTATGGAGAACAGTATGGAGGTTCCTTAAGAAATGAAACATAGAACTAGCATGTGACCCAGCAGTCTCACCCTCGGGGGAAGATCTCGAGGGAACCAAAATTTTAAAAGACACGTGAACGCCAACGATCATGGCAGCACTCTGCACGATAGCCAAGACATGCAAGCAAACTAAGCATATGAGGACAGGTGCACGGATAAAGAAGATAGGGTCTGGGAACACAGTGGAATATTACTCAGCCATGAATAAACATGAAATCATGGCATTTCCAGCCATGGGAAAGCAGGTAGAGATGATCATACAAAGTGAAGTAAGTGAGACAGGGAAACACAAATATCATATGATATCACTTACACGTGGAATCTAAAAATGGATACAAATGAACTTCTTTACAAAACAGAAACAGCCTCACAGGCTTAGAAAGGAAACTTAGGGTTAGGAAAAGGGAAGCGTGGGGGGGCAGGGAGAAATTAGCAGGTCGAGATTAACACATGCACACTACTATTTATAAAATAATCAATGAGAACCCAGGGTGTAGCACAAGGAATCCTACTCAACACTCCAATAACCTACTTGGGAAGAGAACTGGAAAAAGAATATGTACACATCTACATATAAGTGAATCAAGTTGCTGTCCAGCTAGGGAAAAAAAACCCCAAAACAACCCAGCAACATGGGAGATCACCTACGCTCCAATAAAAAATAAAAATTAAAAAAAGAAAAGAAAAGAAATTCCCCATCCATCTCCTCAGGCCTCTGTGACCCAGGCTGCTGTCACATCCCTGGAGCCGGAGCAGGTTGGGGGCCCAAAGCTGGACTGCCGTGGGAAGGAGGAAACTGAGGAGGATATGCCAGCCAATAAGCACCCCCGCCTTGGACCTGGAGTGCCTCTTCCCCTCTGCACGGGCCCACCGTCTCCAGCTCCCTGCTGCCCCTCCTACACAGAAACCAAGCCTAGTGCACTCAAAGGATGGTGGAGCCTCTGGGCTGGAAGAGCTTTGAAAATTCCCTTGGGCGCTCCGTCTCCTGCTGGTGGGGTTCCCACCTCCAGCCTCCCTCCTCACGGTCGCCCCACCTAAGGATGACAGCACCTCAGCAGAGCGGTGTTGCAGGAGTTGGGATCTGTCAGGGCACGGCGGGTGGGCGGTAAAGGGGAAGGGGGAAGAAGTCCTGAGACACAAGCCTTGGGTGTTTCTTAGGGCACATTCCACTCTGACAACCCAGGAACAGGACTTTCCCTCAGGCTCTGGTTGCCAAGTAACCAGAGTTGGGCTTGAAGACATGCTGCCGCCTTGTGGCCATTTCCCGTAACAACAACTTTAAAATTGGTGCTGAGTGGCATTTAATCTTCACAAGGCCTGTGGGGCTGTAAATGACACCTGCCCTCAAGAAATGCCCTGGGGCAAATCATCAGAAAATAATTCAAAACTGGGCCGATTTTCAAGAAGGTAATTTCGAGAGGTAAATTTTACTCACTCCGTATATTAAGAAAAAGCACATGGAAAGGGACTCAACATCTTTCATTATTAAAGAGATGCAAATCAAAACTACAATGGGGTATCACCTCACAACCGTCAGAATGGCCAAGCTCAAAAAAAAAATATCTCCAAAGAATAAATGCCGGAGAGGCCTTGGGGAAAACGGAATCATCCTCTGCTGTTGGTGGGGATGTAAACTGGTGCAGCCACTATGGAAAAGAGTATGGAGGTTCCTTAAAAAAGTAAACATCGTGTTACCATGTGACCCAGCAATCCCACTCCCGGGCTTAGCTCCAAAGACAATCCTAATTTGAAATGACACGGGCACCCCTGTTTTTCAGGGCAGCGCTGATGACAATAGCCAGGACATAGAATCAAACGTAACGTTCATCCACAGGAAAATGAAGAATATGTAGCACACATATACGATGGAATACTACGCAGCCACAAAAAGGAACGAACTGATGCCATCTGCTGCAGCAATGATGGACACAGATCATACTCAGTGAAGTGACTCAGAGAGAGAAAGACAAATACCATTAGATATCACTTACAGGTGGAATCTGTAAGTTCAGACGCATGAACTAATTTACAAAACAGAAACAGACTCACAGACTTAGAAAACAAACTTATGATTATCAACAAGGAAAGTGACAGAAAAGTGATAAACTAGGAGGCTGACATTAAGAGATACACACTAGAATATATCAAACACATAACCAACAAGAACCTACTGAGGAGCACAGGGAACTCTACTGAACACAGTCTTATAACTTACATGGGAAAAGGACCCAAAGTATAATACATGTAAGACTGCATATAACTGAATCAAGTTCCCGTACATCTAAGATAAATGCAACACTGGACATCAACATTACTACAATATAAAATATAAATTAAATTATAAGAAAAATAGAAAAGAAAAAGAAGAGTGGGGCGTGGAGAAATGCTGCCGCCTTGTGGCCGTTTTCCATAACAACAACTTTCAAACCTGTGCTGATGGGCACTGAATATTCACAAGGCCAACGGCGTTGGAAAGAAAAAAACACCTGCCCTCAAGAAACATCTGGGGGTAGGTCTTCGAAAAAGAATTAAAAACAGGGCAGGGCTTCCCTGGTGGGGCAGTGGTTGAGAGTCCACTCGCCGATGCAGGGGACGCGGGATAGAGCCCTGGTCCGGCAAGATCCCACATGCCACAGAGCAACTAAGCCCGTGCGCCACAACTACTGAGCCCACGCTCTAGAGCCTGTGCTCTGCGACAAGAGAAGCCATCGCAATGAGAAACCCAAGCAGCACAACGAAGAGTAGCCCCCACTCGCCACAACTAGAGAAAGCCCGCATGCAGTCATGAAGACACAATGCAGCAAAAAATAAAACTAAGTAGAATAAATATATTAAAAATTAAAACGAGAATGAAAGTAGAATACTCTCTAACACCATACACAAAAATAAACTCCAACCAGATGAAAGATCTACACCTAAGGACGGATACTCTAAATCACATGAGGAAAATATAGGGAGAACACGCTCTGACATAAATCTCAGCAAGTTCTTTTCCGATCCATCTCTTAGAGTAGTGAACAAGAAAACAAAAATAAACAAACGGGACCTAATGCAACTTAAAGCGTTTGCACAGCAAAGGAAACCCGAAACAAAACAAAAAGACAACCCTCAGAACGGGAACAAATATTTGCAAACGAAGAGGCCCACAAGGAATTAATCTCCAAAACACACAAACAGCTCCTGCAGATCAATATCAAAAGAACAAAAAAAACAATCAAAAATAAGCACAAGATCTAAATGGACATCTCTCCAAAGAAGACATAGTGATGGCCATTAAGCACATGAAAAGATGCTCAGCATCGCTAATTATGAGAGACACGCAAATCAAAACGACAATGAGGTATCACCTCTCACAGGTCATCATCAAAAAATCTGCAACAAGAAATGCTGGACAGGCTGTGGAGCAAAGGGAACCCTCCTACACTGTCAGTGGGAATGCAAATCGATACATCCACTATGGAGAACAGTATGGAGGTTCCTTAAGAAATGAAACATAGAACTAGCATGTGACCCAGCAGTCTCACCCTCGGGGGAAGATCTCGAGGGAACCAAAATTTTAAAAGACACGTGAACGCCAACGATCATGGCAGCACTCTGCACGATAGCCAAGACATGCAAGCAAACTAAGCATATGAGGACAGGTGCACGGATAAAGAAGATAGGGTCTGGGAACACAGTGGAATATTACTCAGCCATGAATAAACATGAAATCATGGCATTTCCAGCCATGGGAAAGCAGGTAGAGATGATCATACAAAGTGAAGTAAGTGAGACAGGGAAACACAAATATCATATGATATCACTTACACGTGGAATCTAAAAATGGATACAAATGAACTTCTTTACAAAACAGAAACAGCCTCACAGGCTTAGAAAGGAAACTTAGGGTTAGGAAAAGGGAAGCGTGGGGGGGGCAGGGAGAAATTAGCAGGTCGAGATTAACACATGCACACTACTATTTATAAAATAATCAATGAGAACCCAGGGTGTAGCACAAGGAATCCTACTCAACACTCCAATAACCTACTTGGGAAGAGAACTGGAAAAAGAATATGTACACATCTACATATAAGTGAATCAAGTTGCCGTCCAGCTAGGAAAAAAAAAACCCAAAACAACCCAGCAACATGGGAGATCACCTACGCTCCAATAAAAAATAAAAATTAAAAAAAGAAAAGTAAAGAAATTCCCCATCCATCTCCTCAGGCCTCTGTGACCCAGGCTGCTGTCACATCCCTGGAGCCGGAGCAGGTTGGGGGCCCAAAGCTGGACTGCCGTGGGAAGGAGGAAACTGAGGAGGATATGCCAGCCAATAAGCACCCCCGCCTTGGACCTGGAGTGCCTCTTCCCCTCTGCACGGGCCCACCGTCTCCAGCTCCCTGCTGCCCCTCCTACACAGAAACCAAGCCTAGTGCACTCAAAGGATGGTGGAGCCTCTGGGCTGGAAGAGCTTTGAAAATTCCCTTGGGCGCTCCGTCTCCTGCTGGTGGGGTTCCCACCTCCAGCCTCCCTCCTCACGGTCGCCCCACCTAAGGATGACAGCACCTCAGCAGAGCGGTGTTGCAGGAGTTGGGATCTGTCAGGGCACGGCGGGTGGGCGGTAAAGGGGAAGGGGGAAGAAGTCCTGAGACACAAGCCTTGGGTGTTTCTTAGGGCACATTCCACTCTGACAACCCAGGAACAGGACTTTCCCTCAGGCTCTGGTTGCCAAGTAACCAGAGTTGGGCTTGAAGACATGCTGCCGCCTTGTGGCCATTTCCCGTAACAACAACTTTAAAATTGGTGCTGAGTGGCATTTAATCTTCACAAGGCCTGTGGGGCTGTAAATGACACCTGCCCTCAAGAAATGCCCTGGGGCAAATCATCAGAAAATAATTCAAAACTGGGCCGATTTTCAAGAAGGTAATTTCGAGAGGTAAATTTTACTCACTCCGTATATTAAGAAAAAGCACATGGAAAGGGACTCAACATCTTTCATTATTAAAGAGATGCAAATCAAAACTACAATGGGGTATCACCTCACAACCGTCAGAATGGCCAAGCTCAAAAAAAAAATATCTCCAAAGAATAAATGCCGGAGAGGCCTTGGGGAAAACGGAATCATCCTCTGCTGTTGGTGGGGATGTAAACTGGTGCAGCCACTATGGAAAAGAGTATGGAGGTTCCTTAAAAAAGTAAACATCGTGTTACCATGTGACCCAGCAATCCCACTCCCGGGCTTAGCTCCAAAGACAATCCTAATTTGAAATGACACGGGCACCCCTGTTTTTCAGGGCAGCGCTGATGACAATAGCCAGGACATAGAATCAAACGTAACGTTCATCCACAGGAAAATGAAGAATATGTAGCACACATATACGATGGAATACTACGCAGCCACAAAAAGGAACGAACTGATGCCATCTGCTGCAGCAATGATGGACACAGATCATACTCAGTGAAGTGACTCAGAGAGAGAAAGACAAATACCATTAGATATCACTTACAGGTGGAATCTGTAAGTTCAGACGCATGAACTAATTTACAAAACAGAAACAGACTCACAGACTTAGAAAACAAACTTATGATTATCAACAAGGAAAGTGACAGAAAAGTGATAAACTAGGAGGCTGACATTAAGAGATACACACTAGAATATATCAAACACATAACCAACAAGAACCTACTGAGGAGCACAGGGAACTCTACTGAACACAGTCTTATAACTTACATGGGAAAAGGACCCAAACTATAATACATGTAAGACTGCATATAACTGAATCAAGTTCCCGTACATCTAAGATAAATGCAACACTGGACATCAACATTACTACAATATAAAATATAAATTAAATTATAAGAAAAATAGAAAAGAAAAAGAAGAGTGGGGCGTGGAGAAATGCTGCCGCCTTGTGGCCGTTTTCCATAACAACAACTTTAAAACCTGTGCTGATGGGCACTGAATATTCACAAGGCCAACGGGGTTGGAAAGAAAAAAACACCTGCCCTCAAGAAACATCTGGGGGTAGGTCTTCGAAAAAGAATTAAAAACAGGGCAGGGCTTCCCTGGTGGGGCAGTGGTTGAGAGTCCACTCGCCGATGCAGGGGACGCGGGATAGAGCCCTGGTCCGGCAAGATCCCACATGCCACAGAGCAACTAAGCCCGTGCGCCACAACTACTGAGCCCACGCTCTAGAGCCTGTGCTCTGCGACAAGAGAAGCCATCGCAATGAGAAACCCAAGCAGCACAACGAAGAGTAGCCCCCACTCGCCACAACTAGAGAAAGCCCGCATGCAGTCATGAAGACACAATGCAGCAAAAAATAAAACTAAGTAGAATAAATATATTAAAAATTAAAACGAGAATGAAAGTAGAATACTCTCTAACACCATACACAAAAATAAACTCCAACCAGATGAAAGATCTACACCTAAGGACGGATACTCTAAATCACATGAGGAAAATATAGGGAGAACACGCTCTGACATAAATCTCAGCAAGTTCTTTTCCGATCCATCTCTTAGAGTAGTGAACAAGAAAACAAAAATAAACAAACGGGACCTAATGCAACTTAAAGCGTTTGCACAGCAAAGGAAACCCGAAACAAAACAAAAAGACAACCCTCAGAACGGGAACAAATATTTGCAAACGAAGAGGCCCACAAGGAATTAATCTCCAAAACACACAAACAGCTCCTGCAGATCAATATCAAAAGAACAAAAAAAACAATCAAAAATAAGCACAAGATCTAAATGGACATCTCTCCAAAGAAGACATAGTGATGGCCATTAAGCACATGAAAAGATGCTCAGCATCGCTAATTATGAGAGACACGCAAATCAAAACGACAATGAGGTATCACCTCTCACAGGTCATCATCAAAAAATCTGCAACAAGAAATGCTGGACAGGCTGTGGAGCAAAGGGAACCCTCCTACACTGTCAGTGGGAATGCAAATCGATACATCCACTATGGAGAACAGTATGGAGGTTCCTTAAGAAATGAAACATAGAACTAGCATGTGACCCAGCAGTCTCACCCTCGGGGGAAGATCTCGAGGGAACCAAAATTTTAAAAGACACGTGAACGCCAACGATCATGGCAGCACTCTGCACGATAGCCAAGACATGCAAGCAAACTAAGCATATGAGGACAGGTGCACGGATAAAGAAGATAGGGTCTGGGAACACAGTGGAATATTACTCAGCCATGAATAAACATGAAATCATGGCATTTCCAGCCATGGGAAAGCAGGTAGAGATGATCATACAAAGTGAAGTAAGTGAGACAGGGAAACACAAATATCATATGATATCACTTACACGTGGAATCTAAAAATGGATACAAATGAACTTCTTTACAAAACAGAAACAGCCTCACAGGCTTAGAAAGGAAACTTAGGGTTAGGAAAAGGGAAGCGTGGGGGGGCAGGGAGAAATTAGCAGGTCGAGATTAACACATGCACACTACTATTTATAAAATAATCAATGAGAACCCAGGGTGTAGCACAAGGAATCCTACTCAACACTCCAATAACCTACTTGGGAAGAGAACTGGAAAAAGAATATGTACACATCTACATATAAGTGAATCAAGTTGCTGTCCAGCTAGGAAAAAAAAACCCCAAAACAACCCAGCAACATGGGAGATCACCTACGCTCCAATAAAAAATAAAAATTAAAAAAAGAAAAGAAAAGAAATTCCCCATCCATCTCCTCAGGCCTCTGTGACCCAGGCTGCTGTCACATCCCTGGAGCCGGAGCAGGTTGGGGGCCCAAAGCTGGACTGCCGTGGGAAGGAGGAAACTGAGGAGGATATGCCAGCCAATAAGCACCCCCGCCTTGGACCTGGAGTGCCTCTTCCCCTCTGCACGGGCCCACCGTCTCCAGCTCCCTGCTGCCCCTCCTACACAGAAACCAAGCCTAGTGCACTCAAAGGATGGTGGAGCCTCTGGGCTGGAAGAGCTTTGAAAATTCCCTTGGGCGCTCCGTCTCCTGCTGGTGGGGTTCCCACCTCCAGCCTCCCTCCTCACGGTCGCCCCACCTAAGGATGACAGCACCTCAGCAGAGCGGTGTTGCAGGAGTTGGGATCTGTCAGGGCACGGCGGGTGGGCGGTAAAGGGGAAGGGGGAAGAAGTCCTGAGACACAAGCCTTGGGTGTTTCTTAGGGCACATTCCACTCTGACAACCCAGGAACAGGACTTTCCCTCAGGCTCTGGTTGCCAAGTAACCAGAGTTGGGCTTGAAGACATGCTGCCGCCTTGTGGCCATTTCCCGTAACAACAACTTTAAAATTGGTGCTGAGTGGCATTTAATCTTCACAAGGCCTGTGGGGCTGTAAATGACACCTGCCCTCAAGAAATGACCTGGGGCAAATCATCAGAAAATAATTCAAAACTGGGCCGATTTTCAAGAAGGTAATTTCGAGAGGTAAATTTTACTCACTCCGTATATTAAGAAAAAGCACATGGAAAGGGACTCAACATCTTTCATTATTAAAGAGATGCAAATCAAAACTACAATGGGGTATCACCTCACAACCGTCAGAATGGCCAAGCTCAAAAAAAAAATATCTCCAAAGAATAAATGCCGGAGAGGCCTTGGGGAAAACGGAATCATCCTCTGCTGCTGGTGGGGACGTAAACTGGCGCAGCCACTATGGAAAAGAGTATGGAGGTTCCTTAAAAAAGTAAACATCGTGTTACCATGTGACCCAGCAATCCCACTCCCGGGCTTAGCTCCAAAGACAATCCTAATTTGAAATGACACGGGCACCCCTGTTTTTCAGGGCAGCGCTGATGACAATAGCCAGGACATAGAATCAAACGTAATGTTCATCCACAGGAAAATGAAGAATATGTAGCACACATATACGATGGAATACTACGCAGCCACAAAAAGGAACGAACTGATGCCATCTGCTGCAGCAATGATGGACACAGATCATACTCAGTGAAGTGACTCAGAGAGAGAAAGACAAATACCATTAGATATCACTTACAGGTGGAATCTGTAAGTTCAGACGCATGAACTAATTTACAAAACAGAAACAGACTCACAGACTTAGAAAACAAACTTATGATTATCAACAAGGAAAGTGACAGAAAAGTGATAAACTAGGAGGCTGACATTAAGAGATACACACTAGAATATATCAAAGACATAAACAACCAGAACCTACTGAGGAGCACAGGGAACTCTACTGAGCACAGTCTTATAACTTACATGGGAAAAGGACCCAAAGTATAATACATGTAAGACTGCATATAACTGAATCAAGTTCCCGTACATCTAAGATAAATGCAACACTGGACATCAACATTACTACAGTATAAAATATAAATTAAATTATAAGAAAAATAGAAAAGAAAAAGAAGAGTGGGGCGTGGAGAAATGCTGCCGCCTTGTGGCCGTTTTCCATAACAACAACTTTAAAACCTGTGCTGATGGGCACTGAATATTCACAAGGCCAAAGGGGTTGGAAAGAAAAAAAACACCTGCCCTCAAGAAACATCTGGGGGTAGGTCTTCGAAAAAGAATTAAAAACAGGGCAGGGCTTCCCTGATGGGGCAGTGGTTGAGACTCCACTCGCCGATGCAGGGGACGCGGGATAGAGCCCTGGTCCGGCAAGATCCCACATGCCACAGAGCAACTAAGCCCGTGCGCCACAACTACTGAGCCCACGCTCTAGAGCCTGTGCTCTGCGACAAGAGAAGCCATCGCAATGAGAAACCCAAGCAGCACAACGAAGAGTAGCCCCCACTCGCCACAACTAGAGAAAGCCCGCATGCAGTCATGAAGACACAATGCAGCAAAAAATAAAACTAAGTAGAATAAATATATTAAAAATTAAAACGAGAATGAAAGTAGAATACTCTCTAACACCATACACAAAAATAAACTCCAACCAGATGAAAGATCTACACCTAAGGACGGATACTCTAAATCACATGAGGAAAATATAGGGAGAACACGCTCTGACATAAATCTCAGCAAGTTCTTTTCCGATCCATCTCTTAGAGTAGTGAACAAGAAAACAAAAATAAACAAACGGGACCTAATGCAACTTAAAGCGTTTGCACAGCAAAGGAAACCCGAAACAAAACAAAAAGACAACCCTCAGAACGGGAACAAATATTTGCAAACGAAGAGGCCCACAAGGAATTAATCTCCAAAACACACAAACAGCTCCTGCAGATCAATATCAAAAGAACAAAAAAAACAATCAAAAATAAGCACAAGATCTAAATGGACGTCTCTCCAAAGAAGACATAGTGATGGCCATTAAGCACATGAAAAGATGCTCAGCATCGCTAATTATGAGAGACACGCAAATCAAAACGACAATGAGGTATCACCTCTCACAGGTCATCATCAAAAAATCTGCAACAAGAAATGCTGGACAGGCTGTGGAGCAAAGGGAACCCTCCTACACTGTCAGTGGGAATGCAAATCGATACATCCACTATGGAGAACAGTATGGAGGTTCCTTAAGAAATGAAACATAGAACTAGCATGTGACCCAGCAGTCTCACCCTCGGGGGAAGATCTCGAGGGAACCAAAATTTTAAAAGACACGTGAACGCCAACGATCATGGCAGCACTCTGCACGATAGCCAAGACATGCAAGCAAACTAAGCATATGAGGACAGGTGCACGGATAAAGAAGATAGGGTCTGGGAACACAGTGGAATATTACTCAGCCATGAATAAACATGAAATCATGGCATTTCCAGCCATGGGAAAGCAGGTAGAGATGATCATACAAAGTGAAGTAAGTGAGACAGGGAAACACAAATATCATATGATATCACTTACACGTGGAATCTAAAAATGGATACAAATGAACTTCTTTACAAAACAGAAACAGCCTCACAGGCTTAGAAAGGAAACTTAGGGTTAGGAAAAGGGAAGCGTGGGGGGGGCAGGGAGAAATTAGCAGGTCGAGATTAACACATGCACACTACTATTTATAAAATAATCAATGAGAACCCAGGGTGTAGCACAAGGAATCCTACTCAACACTCCAATAACCTACTTGGGAAGAGAACTGGAAAAAGAATATGTACACATCTACATATAAGTGAATCAAGTTGCTGTCCAGCTAGGAAAAAAAAACCCCAAAACAACCCAGCAACATGGGAGATCACCTACGCTCCAATAAAAAATAAAAATTAAAAAAAGAAAAGAAAAGAAATTCCCCATCCATCTCCTCAGGCCTCTGTGACCCAGGCTGCTGTCACATCCCTGGAGCCGGAGCAGGTTGGGGTCCCAAAGCTGGACTGCCGTGGGAAGGAGGAAACTGAGGAGGATATGCCAGCCAATAAGCACCCCCGCCTTGGACCTGGAGTGCCTCTTCCCCTCTGCACGGGCCCACCGTCTCCAGCTCCCTGCTGCCCCTCCTACACAGAAACCAAGCCTAGTGCACTCAAAGGATGGTGGAGCCTCTGGGCTGGAAGAGCTTTGAAAATTCCCTTGGGCGCTCCGTCTCCTGCTGGTGGGGTTCCCACCTCCAGCCTCCCTCCTCACGGTCGCCCCACCTAAGGATGACAGCACCTCAGCAGAGCGGTGTTGCAGGAGTTGGGATCTGTCAGGGCACGGCGGGTGGGCGGTAAAGGGGAAGGGGGAAGAAGTCCTGAGACACAAGCCTTGGGTGTTTCTTAGGGCACATTCCACTCTGACAACCCAGGAACAGGACTTTCCCTCAGGCTCTGGTTGCCAAGTAACCAGAGTTGGGCTTGAAGACATGCTGCCGCCTTGTGGCCATTTCCCGTAACAACAACTTTAAAATTGGTGCTGAGTGGCATTTAATCTTCACAAGGCCTGTGGGGCTGTAAATGACACCTGCCCTCAAGAAATGACCTGGGGCAAATCATCAGAAAATAATTCAAAACTGGGCCGATTTTCAAGAAGGTAATTTCGAGAGGTAAATTTTACTCACTCCGTATATTAAGAAAAAGCACATGGAAAGGGACTCAACATCTTTCATTATTAAAGAGATGCAAATCAAAACTACAATGGGGTATCACCTCACAACCGTCAGAATGGCCAAGCTCAAAAAAAAAATATCTCCAAAGAATAAATGCCGGAGAGGCCTTGGGGAAAACGGAATCATCCTCTGCTGTTGGTGGGGACGTAAACTGGCGCAGCCACTATGGAAAAGAGTATGGAGGTTCCTTAAAAAAGTAAACATCGTGTTACCATGTGACCCAGCAATCCCACTCCCGGGCTTAGCTCCAAAGACAATCCTAATTTGAAATGACACGGGCACCCCTGTTTTTCAGGGCAGCGCTGATGACAATAGCCAGGACATAGAATCAAACGTAATGTTCATCCACAGGAAAATGAAGAATATGTAGCACACATATACGATGGAATACTACGCAGCCACAAAAAGGAACGAACTGATGCCATCTGCTGCAGCAATGATGGACACAGATCATACTCAGTGAAGTGACTCAGAGAGAGAAAGACAAATACCATTAGATATCACTTACAGGTGGAATCTGTAAGTTCAGACGCATGAACTAATTTACAAAACAGAAACAGACTCACAGACTTAGAAAACAAACTTATGATTATCAACAAGGAAAGTGACAGAAAAGTGATAAACTAGGAGGCTGACATTAAGAGATACACACTAGAATATATCAAAGACATAAACAACCAGAACCTACTGAGGAGCACAGGGAACTCTACTGAACACAGTCTTATAACTTACATGGGAAAAGGACCCAAAGTATAATACATGTAAGACTGCATATAACTGAATCAAGTTCCCGTACATCTAAGATAAATGCAACACTGGACATCAACATTACTACAGTATAAAATATAAATTAAATTATAAGAAAAATAGAAAAGAAAAAGAAGAGTGGGGCGTGGAGAAATGCTGCCGCCTTGTGGCCGTTTTCCATAACAACAACTTTCAAACCTGTGCTGATGGGCACTGAATATTCACAAGGCCAAAGGGGTTGGAAAGAAAAAAAACACCTGCCCTCAAGAAACATCTGGGGGTAGGTCTTCGAAAAAGAATTAAAAACAGGGCAGGGCTTCCCTGGTGGGGCAGTGGTTGAGAGTCCACTCGCCGATGCAGGGGACGCGGGATAGAGCCCTGGTCCGGCAAGATCCCACATGCCACAGAGCAACTAAGCCCGTGCGCCACAACTACTGAGCCCACGCTCTAGAGCCTGTGCTCTGCGACAAGAGAAGCCATCGCAATGAGAAACCCAAGCAGCACAACGAAGAGTAGCCCCCACTCGCCACAACTAGAGAAAGCCCGCATGCAGTCATGAAGACACAATGCAGCAAAAAATAAAACTAAGTAGAATAAATATATTAAAAATTAAAACGAGAATGAAAGTAGAATACTCTCTAACACCATACACAAAAATAAACTCCAACCAGATGAAAGATCTACACCTAAGGACGGATACTCTAAATCACATGAGGAAAATATAGGGAGAACACGCTCTGACATAAATCTCAGCAAGTTCTTTTCCGATCCATCTCTTAGAGTAGTGAACAAGAAAACAAAAATAAACAAACGGCACCTAATGCAACTTAAAGCGTTTGCACAGCAAAGGAAACCCGAAACAAAATAAAAAGACAACCCTCAGAACGGGAACAAATATTTGCAAACGAAGAGGCCCACAAGGAATTAATCTCCAAAACATACAAACAGCTCCTGCAGATCAATATCAAAAGAACAAAAAAAACAATCAAAAATAAGCACAAGATCTAAATGGACGTCTCTCCAAAGAAGACATAGTGATGGCCATTAAGCACATGAAAAGATGCTCAGCATCGCTAATTATGAGAGACACGCAAATCAAAACGACAATGAGGTATCACCTCTCACAGGTCATCATCAAAAAATCTGCAACAAGAAATGCTGGACAGGCTGTGGAGCAAAGGGAACCCTCCTACACTGTCAGTGGGAATGCAAATCGATACATCCACTATGGAGAACAGTATGGAGGTTCCTTAAGAAATGAAACATAGAACTAGCATGTGACCCAGCAGTCTCACCCTCGGGGGAAGATCTCGAGGGAACCAAAATTTTAAAAGACACGTGAACGCCAACGATCATGGCAGCACTCTGCACGATAGCCAAGACATGCAAGCAAACTAAGCATATGAGGACAGGTGCACGGATAAAGAAGATAGGGTCTGGGAACACAGTGGAATATTACTCAGCCATGAATAAACATGAAATCATGGCATTTCCAGCCATGGGAAAGCAGGTAGAGATGATCATACAAAGTGAAGTAAGTGAGACAGGGAAACACAAATATCATATGATATCACTTACACGTGGAATCTAAAAATGGATACAAATGAACTTCTTTACAAAACAGAAACAGCCTCACAGGCTTAGAAAGGAAACTTAGGGTTAGGAAAAGGGAAGCGTGGGGGGGGCAGGGAGAAATTAGCAGGTCGAGATTAACACATGCACACTACTATTTATAAAATAATCAATGAGAACCCAGGGTGTAGCACAAGGAATCCTACTCAACACTCCAATAACCTACTTGGGAAGAGAACTGGAAAAAGAATATGTACACATCTACATATAAGTGAATCAAGTTGCCGTCCAGCTAGGAAAAAAAAAACCCAAAACAACCCAGCAACATGGGAGATCACCTACGCTCCAATAAAAAATAAAAATTAAAAAAAGAAAAGTAAAGAAATTCCCCATCCATCTCCTCAGGCCTCTGTGACCCAGGCTGCTGTCACATCCCTGGAGCCGGAGCAGGTTGGGGGCCCAAAGCTGGACTGCCGTGGGAAGGAGGAAACTGAGGAGGATATGCCAGCCAATAAGCACCCCCGCCTTGGACCTGGAGTGCCTCTTCCCCTCTGCACGGGCCCACCGTCTCCAGCTCCCTGCTGCCCCTCCTACACAGAAACCAAGCCTAGTGCACTCAAAGGATGGTGGAGCCTCTGGGCTGGAAGAGCTTTGAAAATTCCCTTGGGCGCTCCGTCTCCTGCTGGTGGGGTTCCCACCTCCAGCCTCCCTCCTCACGGTCGCCCCACCTAAGGATGACAGCACCTCAGCAGAGCGGTGTTGCAGGAGTTGGGATCTGTCAGGGCACGGCGGGTGGGCGGTAAAGGGGAAGGGGGAAGAAGTCCTGAGACACAAGCCTTGGGTGTTTCTTAGGGCACATTCCACTCTGACAACCCAGGAACAGGACTTTCCCTCAGGCTCTGGTTGCCAAGTAACCAGAGTTGGGCTTGAAGACATGCTGCCGCCTTGTGGCCATTTCCCGTAACAACAACTTTAAAATTGGTGCTGAGTGGCATTTAATCTTCACAAGGCCTGTGGGGCTGTAAATGACACCTGCCCTCAAGAAATGACCTGGGGCAAATCATCAGAAAATAATTCAAAACTGGGCCGATTTTCAAGAAGGTAATTTCGAGAGGTAAATTTTACTCACTCCGTATATTAAGAAAAAGCACATGGAAAGGGACTCAACATCTTTCATTATTAAAGAGATGCAAATCAAAACTACAATGGGGTATCACCTCACAACCGTCAGAATGGCCAAGCTCAAAAAAAAAATATCTCCAAAGAATAAATGCCGGAGAGGCCTTGGGGAAAACGGAATCATCCTCTGCTGCTGGTGGGGACGTAAACTGGCGCAGCCACTATGGAAAAGAGTATGGAGGTTCCTTAAAAAAGTAAACATCGTGTTACCATGTGACCCAGCAATCCCACTCCCGGGCTTAGCTCCAAAGACAATCCTAATTTGAAATGACACGGGCACCCCTGTTTTTCAGGGCAGCGCTGATGACAATAGCCAGGACATAGAATCAAACGTAATGTTCATCCACAGGAAAATGAAGAATATGTAGCACACATATACGATGGAATACTACGCAGCCACAAAAAGGAACGAACTGATGCCATCTGCTGCAGCAATGATGGACACAGATCATACTCAGTGAAGTGACTCAGAGAGAGAAAGACAAATACCATTAGATATCACTTACAGGTGGAATCTGTAAGTTCAGACGCATGAACTAATTTACAAAACAGAAACAGACTCACAGACTTAGAAAACAAACTTATGATTATCAACAAGGAAAGTGACAGAAAAGTGATAAACTAGGAGGCTGACATTAAGAGATACACACTAGAATATATCAAAGACATAAACAACCAGAACCTACTGAGGAGCACAGGGAACTCTACTGAGCACAGTCTTATAACTTACATGGGAAAAGGACCCAAAGTATAATACATGTAAGACTGCATATAACTGAATCAAGTTCCCGTACATCTAAGATAAATGCAACACTGGACATCAACATTACTACAGTATAAAATATAAATTAAATTATAAGAAAAATAGAAAAGAAAAAGAAGAGTGGGGCGTGGAGAAATGCTGCCGCCTTGTGGCCGTTTTCCATAACAACAACTTTAAAACCTGTGCTGATGGGCACTGAATATTCACAAGGCCAAAGGGGTTGGAAAGAAAAAAAACACCTGCCCTCAAGAAACATCTGGGGGTAGGTCTTCGAAAAAGAATTAAAAACAGGGCAGGGCTTCCCTGATGGGGCAGTGGTTGAGACTCCACTCGCCGATGCAGGGGACGCGGGATAGAGCCCTGGTCCGGCAAGATCCCACATGCCACAGAGCAACTAAGCCCGTGCGCCACAACTACTGAGCCCACGCTCTAGAGCCTGTGCTCTGCGACAAGAGAAGCCATCGCAATGAGAAACCCAAGCAGCACAACGAAGAGTAGCCCCCACTCGCCACAACTAGAGAAAGCCCGCATGCAGTCATGAAGACACAATGCAGCAAAAAATAAAACTAAGTAGAATAAATATATTAAAAATTAAAACGAGAATGAAAGTAGAATACTCTCTAACACCATACACAAAAATAAACTCCAACCAGATGAAAGATCTACACCTAAGGACGGATACTCTAAATCACATGAGGAAAATATAGGGAGAACACGCTCTGACATAAATCTCAGCAAGTTCTTTTCCGATCCATCTCTTAGAGTAGTGAACAAGAAAACAAAAATAAACAAACGGGACCTAATGCAACTTAAAGCGTTTGCACAGCAAAGGAAACCCGAAACAAAACAAAAAGACAACCCTCAGAACGGGAACAAATATTTGCAAACGAAGAGGCCCACAAGGAATTAATCTCCAAAACACACAAACAGCTCCTGCAGATCAATATCAAAAGAACAAAAAAAACAATCAAAAATAAGCACAAGATCTAAATGGACGTCTCTCCAAAGAAGACATAGTGATGGCCATTAAGCACATGAAAAGATGCTCAGCATCGCTAATTATGAGAGACACGCAAATCAAAACGACAATGAGGTATCACCTCTCACAGGTCATCATCAAAAAATCTGCAACAAGAAATGCTGGAGAGGCTGTGGAGCAAAGGGAACCCTCCTACACTGTCAGTGGGAATGCAAATCGATACATCCACTATGGAGAACAGTATGGAGGTTCCTTAAGAAATGAAACATAGAACTAGCATGTGACCCAGCAGTCTCACCCTCGGGGGAAGATCTCGAGGGAACCAAAATTTTAAAAGACACGTGAACGCCAACGATCATGGTAGCACTCTGCACGATAGCCAAGACATGCAAGCAAACTAAGCATATGAGGACAGGTGCACGGATAAAGAAGATAGGGTCTGGGAACACAGTGGAATATTACTCAGCCATGAATAAACATGAAATCATGGCATTTCCAGCCATGGGAAAGCAGGTAGAGATGATCATACAAAGTGAAGTAAGTGAGACAGGGAAACACAAATATCATATGATATCACTTACACGTGGAATCTAAAAATGGATACAAATGAACTTCTTTACAAAACAGAAACAGCCTCACAGGCTTAGAAAGGAAACTTAGGGTTAGGAAAAGGGAAGCGTGGGGGGGGCAGGGAGAAATTAGCAGGTCGAGATTAACACATGCACACTACTATTTATAAAATAATCAATGAGAACCCAGGGTGTAGCACAAGGAATCCTACTCAACACTCCAATAACCTACTTGGGAAGAGAACTGGAAAAAGAATATGTACACATCTACATATAAGTGAATCAAGTTGCTGTCCAGCTAGGAAAAAAAAACCCCAAAACAACTCAGCAACATGGGAGATCACCTACGCTCCAATAAAAAATAAAAATTAAAAAAAGAAAAGAAAAGAAATTCCCCATCCATCTCCTCAGGCCTCTGTGACCCAGGCTGCTGTCACATCCCTGGAGCCGGAGCAGGTTGGGGGCCCAAAGCTGGACTGCCGTGGGAAGGAGGAAACTGAGGAGGATATGCCAGCCAATAAGCACCCCCGCCTTGGACCTGGAGTGCCTCTTCCCCTCTGCACGGGCCCACCGTCTCCAGCTCCCTGCTGCCCCTCCTACACAGAAACCAAGCCTAGTGCACTCAAAGGATGGTGGAGCCTCTGGGCTGGAAGAGCTTTGAAAATTCCCTTGGGCGCTCCGTCTCCTGCTGGTGGGGTTCCCACCTCCAGCCTCCCTCCTCACGGTCGCCCCACCTAAGGATGACAGCACCTCAGCAGAGCGGTGTTGCAGGAGTTGGGATCTGTCAGGGCACGGCGGGTGGGCGGTAAAGGGGAAGGGGGAAGAAGTCCTGAGACACAAGCCTTGGGTGTTTCTTAGGGCACATTCCACTCTGACAACCCAGGAACAGGACTTTCCCTCAGGCTCTGGTTGCCAAGTAACCAGAGTTGGGCTTGAAGACATGCTGCCGCCTTGTGGCCATTTCCCGTAACAACAACTTTAAAATTGGTGCTGAGTGGCATTTAATCTTCACAAGGCCTGTGGGGCTGTAAATGACACCTGCCCTCAAGAAATGCCCTGGGGCAAATCATCAGAAAATAATTCAAAACTGGGCCGATTTTCAAGAAGGTAATTTCGAGAGGTAAATTTTACTCACTCCGTATATTAAGAAAAAGCACATGGAAAGGGACTCAACATCTTTCATTATTAAAGAGATGCAAATCAAAACTACAATGGGGTATCACCTCACAACCGTCAGAATGGCCAAGCTCAAAAAAAAAATATCTCCAAAGAATAAATGCCGGAGAGGCCTTGGGGAAAACGGAATCATCCTCTGCTGCTGGTGGGGATGTAAACTGGCGCAGCCACTATGGAAAAGAGTATGGAGGTTCCTTAAAAAAGTAAACATCGTGTTACCATGTGACCCAGCAATCCCACTCCCGGGCTTAGCTCCAAAGACAATCCTAATTTGAAATGACACGGGCACCCCTGTTTTTCAGGGCAGCGCTGATGACAATAGCCAGGACATAGAATCAAACGTAATGTTCATCCACAGGAAAATGAAGAATATGTAGCACACATATACGATGGAATACTACGCAGCCACAAAAAGGAACGAACTGATGCCATCTGCTGCAGCAATGATGGACACAGATCATACTCAGTGAAGTGACTCAGAGAGAGAAAGACAAATACCATTAGATATCACTTACAGGTGGAATCTGTAAGTTCAGACGCATGAACTAATTTACAAAACAGAAACAGACTCACAGACTTAGAAAACAAACTTATGATTATCAACAAGGAAAGTGACAGAAAAGTGATAAACTAGGAGGCTGACATTAAGAGATACACACTAGAATATATCAAAGACATAAACAACCAGAACCTACTGAGGAGCACAGGGAACTCTACTGAGCACAGTCTTATAACTTACATGGGAAAAGGACCCAAAGTATAATACATGTAAGACTGCATATAACTGAATCAAGTTCCCGTACATCTAAGATAAATGCAACACTGGACATCAACATTACTACAGTATAAAATATAAATTAAATTATAAGAAAAATAGAAAAGAAAAAGAAGAGTGGGGCGTGGAGAAATGCTGCCGCCTTGTGGCCGTTTTCCATAACAACAACTTTCAAACCTGTGCTGATGGGCACTGAATATTCACAAGGCCATCGGCGTTGGAAAGAAAAAAACACCTGCCCTCAAGAAACATCTGGGGGTAGGTCTTCGAAAAAGAATTAAAAACAGGGCAGGGCTTCCCTGATGGGGCAGTGGTTGAGAGTCCACTCGCCGATGCAGGGGACGCGGGATAGAGCCCTGGCCCGGCAAGATCTCACATGCCACAGAGCAACTAAGCCCGTGCGCCACAACTACTGAGCCCACGCTCTAGAGCCTGTGCTCTGCGACAAGAGAAGCCATCGCAATGAGAAACCCAAGCAGCACAACGAAGAGTAGCCCCCACTCGCCACAACTAGAGAAAGCCCGCATGCAGTCATGAAGACACAATGCAGCAAAAAATAAAACTAAGTAGAATAAATATATTAAAAATTAAAACGAGAATGAAAGTAGAATACTCTCTAACACCATACACAAAAATAAACTCCAACCAGATGAAAGATCTACACCTAAGGACGGATACTCTAAATCACATGAGGAAAATATAGGGAGAACACGCTCTGACATAAATCTCAGCAAGTTCTTTTCCGATCCATCTCTTAGAGTAGTGAACAAGAAAACAAAAATAAACAAACGGCACCTAATGCAACTTAAAGCGTTTGCACAGCAAAGGAAACCCGAAACAAAACAAAAAGACAACCCTCAGAACGGGAACAAATATTTGCAAACGAAGAGGCCCACAAGGAATTAATCTCCAAAACACACAAACAGCTCCTGCAGATCAATATCAAAAGAACAAAAAAAACAATCAAAAATAAGCACAAGATCTAAATGGACGTCTCTCCAAAGAAGACATAGTGATGGCCATTAAGCACATGAAAAGATGCTCAGCATCGCTAATTATGAGAGACACGCAAATCACAACGACAATGAGGTATCACCTCTCACAGGTCATCATCAAAAAATCTGCAACAAGAAATGCTGGACAGGCTGTGGAGCAAAGGGAACCCTCCTACACTGTCAGTGGGAATGCAAATCGATACATCCACTATGGAGAACAGTATGGAGGTTCCTTAAGAAATGAAACATAGAACTAGCATGTGACCCAGCAGTCTCACCCTCGGGGGAAGATCTCGAGGGAACCAAAATTTTAAAAGACACGTGAACGCCAACGATCATGGCAGCACTCTGCACGATAGCCAAGACATGCAAGCAAACTAAGCATATGAGGACAGGTGCACGGATAAAGAAGATAGGGTCTGGGAACACAGTGGAATATTACTCAGCCATGAATAAACATGAAATCATGGCATTTCCAGCCATGGGAAAGCAGGTAGAGATGATCATACAAAGTGAAGTAAGTGAGACAGGGAAACACAAATATCATATGATATCACTTACACGTGGAATCTAAAAATGGATACAAATGAACTTCTTTACAAAACAGAAACAGCCTCACAGGCTTAGAAAGGAAACTTAGGGTTAGGAAAAGGGAAGCGTGGGGGGGCAGGGAGAAATTAGCAGGTCGAGATTAACACATGCACACTACTATTTATAAAATAATCAATGAGAACCCAGGGTGTAGCACAAGGAATCCTACTCAACACTCCAATAACCTACTTGGGAAGAGAACTGGAAAAAGAATATGTACACATCTACATATAAGTGAATCAAGTTGCTGTCCAGCTAGGAAAAAAAAACCCCAAAACAACCCAGCAACATGGGAGATCACCTACGCTCCAATAAAAAATAAAAATTAAAAAAAGAAAAGAAAAGAAATTCCCCATCCATCTCCTCAGGCCTCTGTGACCCAGGCTGCTGTCACATCCCTGGAGCCGGAGCAGGTTGGGGGCCCAAAGCTGGACTGCCGTGGGAAGGAGGAAACTGAGGAGGATATGCCAGCCAATAAGCACCCCCGCCTTGGACCTGGAGTGCCTCTTCCCCTCTGCACGGGCCCACCGTCTCCAGCTCCCTGCTGCCCCTCCTACACAGAAACCAAGCCTAGTGCACTCAAAGGATGGTGGAGCCTCTGGGCTGGAAGAGCTTTGAAAATTCCCTTGGGCGCTCCGTCTCCTGCTGGTGGGGTTCCCACCTCCAGCCTCCCTCCTCACGGTCGCCCCACCTAAGGATGACAGCACCTCAGCAGAGCGGTGTTGCAGGAGTTGGGATCTGTCAGGGCACGGCGGGTGGGCGGTAAAGGGGAAGGGGGAAGAAGTCCTGAGACACAAGCCTTGGGTGTTTCTTAGGGCACATTCCACTCTGACAACCCAGGAACAGGACTTTCCCTCAGGCTCTGGTTGCCAAGTAACCAGAGTTGGGCTTGAAGACATGCTGCCGCCTTGTGGCCATTTCCCGTAACAACAACTTTAAAATTGGTGCTGAGTGGCATTTAATCTTCACAAGGCCTGTGGGGCTGTAAATGACACCTGCCCTCAAGAAATGACCTGGGGCAAATCATCAGAAAATAATTCAAAACTGGGCCGATTTTCAAGAAGGTAATTTCGAGAGGTAAATTTTACTCACTCCGTATATTAAGAAAAAGCACATGGAAAGGGACTCAACATCTTTCATTATTAAAGAGATGCAAATCAAAACTACAATGGGGTATCACCTCACAACCGTCAGAATGGCCAAGCTCAAAAAAAAAATATCTCCAAAGAATAAATGCCGGAGAGGCCTTGGGGAAAACGGAATCATCCTCTGCTGCTGGTGGGGACGTAAACTGGCGCAGCCACTATGGAAAAGAGTATGGAGGTTCCTTAAAAAAGTAAACATCGTGTTACCATGTGACCCAGCAATCCCACTCCCGGGCTTAGCTCCAAAGACAATCCTAATTTGAAATGACACGGGCACCCCTGTTTTTCAGGGCAGCGCTGATGACAATAGCCAGGACATAGAATCAAACGTAATGTTCATCCACAGGAAAATGAAGAATATGTAGCACACATATACGATGGAATACTACGCAGCCACAAAAAGGAACGAACTGATGCCATCTGCTGCAGCAATGATGGACACAGATCATACTCAGTGAAGTGACTCAGAGAGAGAAAGACAAATACCATTAGATATCACTTACAGGTGGAATCTGTAAGTTCAGACGCATGAACTAATTTACAAAACAGAAACAGACTCACAGACTTAGAAAACAAACTTATGATTATCAACAAGGAAAGTGACAGAAAAGTGATAAACTAGGAGGCTGACATTAAGAGATACACACTAGAATATATCAAAGACATAAACAACCAGAACCTACTGAGGAGCACAGGGAACTCTACTGAGCACAGTCTTATAACTTACATGGGAAAAGGACCCAAAGTATAATACATGTAAGACTGCATATAACTGAATCAAGTTCCCGTACATCTAAGATAAATGCAACACTGGACATCAACATTACTACAGTATAAAATATAAATTAAATTATAAGAAAAATAGAAAAGAAAAAGAAGAGTGGGGCGTGGAGAAATGCTGCCGCCTTGTGGCCGTTTTCCATAACAACAACTTTAAAACCTGTGCTGATGGGCACTGAATATTCACAAGGCCAAAGGGGTTGGAAAGAAAAAAAACACCTGCCCTCAAGAAACATCTGGGGGTAGGTCTTCGAAAAAGAATTAAAAACAGGGCAGGGCTTCCCTGATGGGGCAGTGGTTGAGACTCCACTCGCCGATGCAGGGGACGCGGGATAGAGCCCTGGTCCGGCAAGATCCCACATGCCACAGAGCAACTAAGCCCGTGCGCCACAACTACTGAGCCCACGCTCTAGAGCCTGTGCTCTGCGACAAGAGAAGCCATCGCAATGAGAAACCCAAGCAGCACAACGAAGAGTAGCCCCCACTCGCCACAACTAGAGAAAGCCCGCATGCAGTCATGAAGACACAATGCAGCAAAAAATAAAACTAAGTAGAATAAATATATTAAAAATTAAAACGAGAATGAAAGTAGAATACTCTCTAACACCATACACAAAAATAAACTCCAACCAGATGAAAGATCTACACCTAAGGACGGATACTCTAAATCACATGAGGAAAATATAGGGAGAACACGCTCTGACATAAATCTCAGCAAGTTCTTTTCCGATCCATCTCTTAGAGTAGTGAACAAGAAAACAAAAATAAACAAACGGGACCTAATGCAACTTAAAGCGTTTGCACAGCAAAGGAAACCCGAAACAAAACAAAAAGACAACCCTCAGAACGGGAACAAATATTTGCAAACGAAGAGGCCCACAAGGAATTAATCTCCAAAACACACAAACAGCTCCTGCAGATCAATATCAAAAGAACAAAAAAAACAATCAAAAATAAGCACAAGATCTAAATGGACGTCTCTCCAAAGAAGACATAGTGATGGCCATTAAGCACATGAAAAGATGCTCAGCATCGCTAATTATGAGAGACACGCAAATCAAAACGACAATGAGGTATCACCTCTCACAGGTCATCATCAAAAAATCTGCAACAAGAAATGCTGGAGAGGCTGTGGAGCAAAGGGAACCCTCCTACACTGTCAGTGGGAATGCAAATCGATACATCCACTATGGAGAACAGTATGGAGGTTCCTTAAGAAATGAAACATAGAACTAGCATGTGACCCAGCAGTCTCACCCTCGGGGGAAGATCTCGAGGGAACCAAAATTTTAAAAGACACGTGAACGCCAACGATCATGGTAGCACTCTGCACGATAGCCAAGACATGCAAGCAAACTAAGCATATGAGGACAGGTGCACGGATAAAGAAGATAGGGTCTGGGAACACAGTGGAATATTACTCAGCCATGAATAAACATGAAATCATGGCATTTCCAGCCATGGGAAAGCAGGTAGAGATGATCATACAAAGTGAAGTAAGTGAGACAGGGAAACACAAATATCATATGATATCACTTACACGTGGAATCTAAAAATGGATACAAATGAACTTCTTTACAAAACAGAAACAGCCTCACAGGCTTAGAAAGGAAACTTAGGGTTAGGAAAAGGGAAGCGTGGGGGGGGCAGGGAGAAATTAGCAGGTCGAGATTAACACATGCACACTACTATTTATAAAATAATCAATGAGAACCCAGGGTGTAGCACAAGGAATCCTACTCAACACTCCAATAACCTACTTGGGAAGAGAACTGGAAAAAGAATATGTACACATCTACATATAAGTGAATCAAGTTGCTGTCCAGCTAGGAAAAAAAAACCCCAAAACAACTCAGCAACATGGGAGATCACCTACGCTCCAATAAAAAATAAAAATTAAAAAAAGAAAAGAAAAGAAATTCCCCATCCATCTCCTCAGGCCTCTGTGACCCAGGCTGCTGTCACATCCCTGGAGCCGGAGCAGGTTGGGGGCCCAAAGCTGGACTGCCGTGGGAAGGAGGAAACTGAGGAGGATATGCCAGCCAATAAGCACCCCCGCCTTGGACCTGGAGTGCCTCTTCCCCTCTGCACGGGCCCACCGTCTCCAGCTCCCTGCTGCCCCTCCTACACAGAAACCAAGCCTAGTGCACTCAAAGGATGGTGGAGCCTCTGGGCTGGAAGAGCTTTGAAAATTCCCTTGGGCGCTCCGTCTCCTGCTGGTGGGGTTCCCACCTCCAGCCTCCCTCCTCACGGTCGCCCCACCTAAGGATGACAGCACCTCAGCAGAGCGGTGTTGCAGGAGTTGGGATCTGTCAGGGCACGGCGGGTGGGCGGTAAAGGGGAAGGGGGAAGAAGTCCTGAGACACAAGCCTTGGGTGTTTCTTAGGGCACATTCCACTCTGACAACCCAGGAACAGGACTTTCCCTCAGGCTCTGGTTGCCAAGTAACCAGAGTTGGGCTTGAAGACATGCTGCCGCCTTGTGGCCATTTCCCGTAACAACAACTTTAAAATTGGTGCTGAGTGGCATTTAATCTTCACAAGGCCTGTGGGGCTGTAAATGACACCTGCCCTCAAGAAATGCCCTGGGGCAAATCATCAGAAAATAATTCAAAACTGGGCCGATTTTCAAGAAGGTAATTTCGAGAGGTAAATTTTACTCACTCCGTATATTAAGAAAAAGCACATGGAAAGGGACTCAACATCTTTCATTATTAAAGAGATGCAAATCAAAACTACAATGGGGTATCACCTCACAACCGTCAGAATGGCCAAGCTCAAAAAAAAAATATCTCCAAAGAATAAATGCCGGAGAGGCCTTGGGGAAAACGGAATCATCCTCTGCTGCTGGTGGGGATGTAAACTGGCGCAGCCACTATGGAAAAGAGTATGGAGGTTCCTTAAAAAAGTAAACATCGTGTTACCATGTGACCCAGCAATCCCACTCCCGGGCTTAGCTCCAAAGACAATCCTAATTTGAAATGACACGGGCACCCCTGTTTTTCAGGGCAGCGCTGATGACAATAGCCAGGACATAGAATCAAACGTAATGTTCATCCACAGGAAAATGAAGAATATGTAGCACACATATACGATGGAATACTACGCAGCCACAAAAAGGAACGAACTGATGCCATCTGCTGCAGCAATGATGGACACAGATCATACTCAGTGAAGTGACTCAGAGAGAGAAAGACAAATACCATTAGATATCACTTACAGGTGGAATCTGTAAGTTCAGACGCATGAACTAATTTACAAAACAGAAACAGACTCACAGACTTAGAAAACAAACTTATGATTATCAACAAGGAAAGTGACAGAAAAGTGATAAACTAGGAGGCTGACATTAAGAGATACACACTAGAATATATCAAAGACATAAACAACCAGAACCTACTGAGGAGCACAGGGAACTCTACTGAGCACAGTCTTATAACTTACATGGGAAAAGGACCCAAAGTATAATACATGTAAGACTGCATATAACTGAATCAAGTTCCCGTACATCTAAGATAAATGCAACACTGGACATCAACATTACTACAGTATAAAATATAAATTAAATTATAAGAAAAATAGAAAAGAAAAAGAAGAGTGGGGCGTGGAGAAATGCTGCCGCCTTGTGGCCGTTTTCCATAACAACAACTTTCAAACCTGTGCTGATGGGCACTGAATATTCACAAGGCCATCGGCGTTGGAAAGAAAAAAACACCTGCCCTCAAGAAACATCTGGGGGTAGGTCTTCGAAAAAGAATTAAAAACAGGGCAGGGCTTCCCTGATGGGGCAGTGGTTGAGAGTCCACTCGCCGATGCAGGGGACGCGGGATAGAGCCCTGGCCCGGCAAGATCTCACATGCCACAGAGCAACTAAGCCCGTGCGCCACAACTACTGAGCCCACGCTCTAGAGCCTGTGCTCTGCGACAAGAGAAGCCATCGCAATGAGAAACCCAAGCAGCACAACGAAGAGTAGCCCCCACTCGCCACAACTAGAGAAAGCCCGCATGCAGTCATGAAGACACAATGCAGCAAAAAATAAAACTAAGTAGAATAAATATATTAAAAATTAAAACGAGAATGAAAGTAGAATACTCTCTAACACCATACACAAAAATAAACTCCAACCAGATGAAAGATCTACACCTAAGGACGGATACTCTAAATCACATGAGGAAAATATAGGGAGAACACGCTCTGACATAAATCTCAGCAAGTTCTTTTCCGATCCATCTCTTAGAGTAGTGAACAAGAAAACAAAAATAAACAAACGGCACCTAATGCAACTTAAAGCGTTTGCACAGCAAAGGAAACCCGAAACAAAACAAAAAGACAACCCTCAGAACGGGAACAAATATTTGCAAACGAAGAGGCCCACAAGGAATTAATCTCCAAAACACACAAACAGCTCCTGCAGATCAATATCAAAAGAACAAAAAAAACAATCAAAAATAAGCACAAGATCTAAATGGACGTCTCTCCAAAGAAGACATAGTGATGGCCATTAAGCACATGAAAAGATGCTCAGCATCGCTAATTATGAGAGACACGCAAATCAAAACGACAATGAGGTATCACCTCTCACAGGTCATCATCAAAAAATCTGCAACAAGAAATGCTGGACAGGCTGTGGAGCAAAGGGAACCCTCCTACACTGTCAGTGGGAATGCAAATCGATACATCCACTATGGAGAACAGTATGGAGGTTCCTTAAGAAATGAAACATAGAACTAGCATGTGACCCAGCAGTCTCACCCTCGGGGGAAGATCTCGAGGGAACCAAAATTTTAAAAGACACGTGAACGCCAACGATCATGGCAGCACTCTGCACGATAGCCAAGACATGCAAGCAAACTAAGCATATGAGGACAGGTGCACGGATAAAGAAGATAGGGTCTGGGAACACAGTGGAATATTACTCAGCCATGAATAAACATGAAATCATGGCATTTCCAGCCATGGGAAAGCAGGTAGAGATGATCATACAAAGTGAAGTAAGTGAGACAGGGAAACACAAATATCATATGATATCACTTACACGTGGAATCTAAAAATGGATACAAATGAACTTCTTTACAAAACAGAAACAGCCTCACAGGCTTAGAAAGGAAACTTAGGGTTAGGAAAAGGGAAGCGTGGGGGGGCAGGGAGAAATTAGCAGGTCGAGATTAACACATGCACACTACTATTTATAAAATAATCAATGAGAACCCAGGGTGTAGCACAAGGAATCCTACTCAACACTCCAATAACCTACTTGGGAAGAGAACTGGAAAAAGAATATGTACACATCTACATATAAGTGAATCAAGTTGCTGTCCAGCTAGGAAAAAAAAACCCCAAAACAACCCAGCAACATGGGAGATCACCTACGCTCCAATAAAAAATAAAAATTAAAAAAAGAAAAGAAAAGAAATTCCCCATCCATCTCCTCAGGCCTCTGTGACCCAGGCTGCTGTCACATCCCTGGAGCCGGAGCAGGTTGGCGGCCCAAAGCTGGACTGCCGTGGGAAGGAGGAAACTGAGGAGGATATGCCAGCCAATAAGCACCCCCGCCTTGGACCTGGAGTGCCTCTTCCCCTCTGCACGGGCCCACCGTCTCCAGCTCCCTGCTGCCCCTCCTACACAGAAACCAAGCCTAGTGCACTCAAAGGATGGTGGAGCCTCTGGGCTGGAAGAGCTTTGAAAATTCCCTTGGGCGCTCCGTCTCCTGCTGGTGGGGTTCCCACCTCCAGCCTCCCTCCTCACGGTCGCCCCACCTAAGGATGACAGCACCTCAGCAGAGCGGTGTTGCAGGAGTTGGGATCTGTCAGGGCACGGCGGGTGGGCGGTAAAGGGGAAGGGGGAAGAAGTCCTGAGACACAAGCCTTGGGTGTTTCTTAGGGCACATTCCACTCTGACAACCCAGGAACAGGACTTTCCCTCAGGCTCTGGTTGCCAAGTAACCAGAGTTGGGCTTGAAGACATGCTGCCGCCTTGTGGCCATTTCCCGTAACAACAACTTTAAAATTGGTGCTGAGTGGCATTTAATCTTCACAAGGCCTGTGGGGCTGTAAATGACACCTGCCCTCAAGAAATGACCTGGGGCAAATCATCAGAAAATAATTCAAAACTGGGCCGATTTTCAAGAAGGTAATTTCGAGAGGTAAATTTTACTCACTCCGTATATTAAGAAAAAGCACATGGAAAGGGACTCAACATCTTTCATTATTAAAGAGATGCAAATCAAAACTACAATGGGGTATCACCTCACAACCGTCAGAATGGCCAAGCTCAAAAAAAAAATATCTCCAAAGAATAAATGCCGGAGAGGCCTTGGGGAAAACGGAATCATCCTCTGCTGCTGGTGGGGACGTAAACTGGCGCAGCCACTATGGAAAAGAGTATGGAGGTTCCTTAAAAAAGTAAACATCGTGTTACCATGTGACCCAGCAATCCCACTCCCGGGCTTAGCTCCAAAGACAATCCTAATTTGAAATGACACGGGCACCCCTGTTTTTCAGGGCAGCGCTGATGACAATAGCCAGGACATAGAATCAAACGTAATGTTCATCCACAGGAAAATGAAGAATATGTAGCACACATATACGATGGAATACTACGCAGCCACAAAAAGGAACGAACTGATGCCATCTGCTGCAGCAATGATGGACACAGATCATACTCAGTGAAGTGACTCAGAGAGAGAAAGACAAATACCATTAGATATCACTTACAGGTGGAATCTGTAAGTTCAGACGCATGAACTAATTTACAAAACAGAAACAGACTCACAGACTTAGAAAACAAACTTATGATTATCAACAAGGAAAGTGACAGAAAAGTGATAAACTAGGAGGCTGACATTAAGAGATACACACTAGAATATATCAAAGACATAAACAACCAGAACCTACTGAGGAGCACAGGGAACTCTACTGAGCACAGTCTTATAACTTACATGGGAAAAGGACCCAAAGTATAATACATGTAAGACTGCATATAACTGAATCAAGTTCCCGTACATCTAAGATAAATGCAACACTGGACATCAACATTACTACAGTATAAAATATAAATTAAATTATAAGAAAAATAGAAAAGAAAAAGAAGAGTGGGGCGTGGAGAAATGCTGCCGCCTTGTGGCCGTTTTCCATAACAACAACTTTAAAACCTGTGCTGATGGGCACTGAATATTCACAAGGCCAAAGGGGTTGGAAAGAAAAAAAACACCTGCCCTCAAGAAACATCTGGGGGTAGGTCTTCGAAAAAGAATTAAAAACAGGGCAGGGCTTCCCTGATGGGGCAGTGGTTGAGACTCCACTCGCCGATGCAGGGGACGCGGGATAGAGCCCTGGTCCGGCAAGATCCCACATGCCACAGAGCAACTAAGCCCGTGCGCCACAACTACTGAGCCCACGCTCTAGAGCCTGTGCTCTGCGACAAGAGAAGCCATCGCAATGAGAAACCCAAGCAGCACAACGAAGAGTAGCCCCCACTCGCCACAACTAGAGAAAGCCCGCATGCAGTCATGAAGACACAATGCAGCAAAAAATAAAACTAAGTAGAATAAATATATTAAAAATTAAAACGAGAATGAAAGTAGAATACTCTCTAACACCATACACAAAAATAAACTCCAACCAGATGAAAGATCTACACCTAAGGACGGATACTCTAAATCACATGAGGAAAATATAGGGAGAACACGCTCTGACATAAATCTCAGCAAGTTCTTTTCCGATCCATCTCTTAGAGTAGTGAACAAGAAAACAAAAATAAACAAACGGGACCTAATGCAACTTAAAGCGTTTGCACAGCAAAGGAAACCCGAAACAAAACAAAAAGACAACCCTCAGAACGGGAACAAATATTTGCAAACGAAGAGGCCCACAAGGAATTAATCTCCAAAACACACAAACAGCTCCTGCAGATCAATATCAAAAGAACAAAAAAAACAATCAAAAATAAGCACAAGATCTAAATGGACGTCTCTCCAAAGAAGACATAGTGATGGCCATTAAGCACATGAAAAGATGCTCAGCATCGCTAATTATGAGAGACACGCAAATCAAAACGACAATGAGGTATCACCTCTCACAGGTCATCATCAAAAAATCTGCAACAAGAAATGCTGGACAGGCTGTGGAGCAAAGGGAACCCTCCTACACTGTCAGTGGGAATGCAAATCGATACATCCACTATGGAGAACAGTATGGAGGTTCCTTAAGAAATGAAACATAGAACTAGCATGTGACCCAGCAGTCTCACCCTCGGGGGAAGATCTCGAGGGAACCAAAATTTTAAAAGACACGTGAACGCCAACGATCATGGCAGCACTCTGCACGATAGCCAAGACATGCAAGCAAACTAAGCATATGAGGACAGGTGCACGGATAAAGAAGATAGGGTCTGGGAACACAGTGGAATATTACTCAGCCATGAATAAACATGAAATCATGGCATTTCCAGCCATGGGAAAGCAGGTAGAGATGATCATACAAAGTGAAGTAAGTGAGACAGGGAAACACAAATATCATATGATATCACTTACACGTGGAATCTAAAAATGGATACAAATGAACTTCTTTACAAAACAGAAACAGCCTCACAGGCTTAGAAAGGAAACTTAGGGTTAGGAAAAGGGAAGCGTGGGGGGGGCAGGGAGAAATTAGCAGGTCGAGATTAACACATGCACACTACTATTTATAAAATAATCAATGAGAACCCAGGGTGTAGCACAAGGAATCCTACTCAACACTCCAATAACCTACTTGGGAAGAGAACTGGAAAAAGAATATGTACACATCTACATATAAGTGAATCAAGTTGCTGTCCAGCTAGGAAAAAAAAACCCCAAAACAACCCAGCAACATGGGAGATCACCTACGCTCCAATAAAAAATAAAAATTAAAAAAAGAAAAGAAAAGAAATTCCCCATCCATCTCCTCAGGCCTCTGTGACCCAGGCTGCTGTCACATCCCTGGAGCCGGAGCAGGTTGGGGTCCCAAAGCTGGACTGCCGTGGGAAGGAGGAAACTGAGGAGGATATGCCAGCCAATAAGCACCCCCGCCTTGGACCTGGAGTGCCTCTTCCCCTCTGCACGGGCCCACCGTCTCCAGCTCCCTGCTGCCCCTCCTACACAGAAACCAAGCCTAGTGCACTCAAAGGATGGTGGAGCCTCTGGGCTGGAAGAGCTTTGAAAATTCCCTTGGGCGCTCCGTCTCCTGCTGGTGGGGTTCCCACCTCCAGCCTCCCTCCTCACGGTCGCCCCACCTAAGGATGACAGCACCTCAGCAGAGCGGTGTTGCAGGAGTTGGGATCTGTCAGGGCACGGCGGGTGGGCGGTAAAGGGGAAGGGGGAAGAAGTCCTGAGACACAAGCCTTGGGTGTTTCTTAGGGCACATTCCACTCTGACAACCCAGGAACAGGACTTTCCCTCAGGCTCTGGTTGCCAAGTAACCAGAGTTGGGCTTGAAGACATGCTGCCGCCTTGTGGCCATTTCCCGTAACAACAACTTTAAAATTGGTGCTGAGTGGCATTTAATCTTCACAAGGCCTGTGGGGCTGTAAATGACACCTGCCCTCAAGAAATGACCTGGGGCAAATCATCAGAAAATAATTCAAAACTGGGCCGATTTTCAAGAAGGTAATTTCGAGAGGTAAATTTTACTCACTCCGTATATTAAGAAAAAGCACATGGAAAGGGACTCAACATCTTTCATTATTAAAGAGATGCAAATCAAAACTACAATGGGGTATCACCTCACAACCGTCAGAATGGCCAAGCTCAAAAAAAAAATATCTCCAAAGAATAAATGCCGGAGAGGCCTTGGGGAAAACGGAATCATCCTCTGCTGTTGGTGGGGACGTAAACTGGCGCAGCCACTATGGAAAAGAGTATGGAGGTTCCTTAAAAAAGTAAACATCGTGTTACCATGTGACCCAGCAATCCCACTCCCGGGCTTAGCTCCAAAGACAATCCTAATTTGAAATGACACGGGCACCCCTGTTTTTCAGGGCAGCGCTGATGACAATAGCCAGGACATAGAATCAAACGTAATGTTCATCCACAGGAAAATGAAGAATATGTAGCACACATATACGATGGAATACTACGCAGCCACAAAAAGGAACGAACTGATGCCATCTGCTGCAGCAATGATGGACACAGATCATACTCAGTGAAGTGACTCAGAGAGAGAAAGACAAATACCATTAGATATCACTTACAGGTGGAATCTGTAAGTTCAGACGCATGAACTAATTTACAAAACAGAAACAGACTCACAGACTTAGAAAACAAACTTATGATTATCAACAAGGAAAGTGACAGAAAAGTGATAAACTAGGAGGCTGACATTAAGAGATACACACTAGAATATATCAAAGACATAAACAACCAGAACCTACTGAGGAGCACAGGGAACTCTACTGAACACAGTCTTATAACTTACATGGGAAAAGGACCCAAAGTATAATACATGTAAGACTGCATATAACTGAATCAAGTTCCCGTACATCTAAGATAAATGCAACACTGGACATCAACATTACTACAGTATAAAATATAAATTAAATTATAAGAAAAATAGAAAAGAAAAAGAAGAGTGGGGCGTGGAGAAATGCTGCCGCCTTGTGGCCGTTTTCCATAACAACAACTTTCAAACCTGTGCTGATGGGCACTGAATATTCACAAGGCCAAAGGGGTTGGAAAGAAAAAAAACACCTGCCCTCAAGAAACATCTGGGGGTAGGTCTTCGAAAAAGAATTAAAAACAGGGCAGGGCTTCCCTGGTGGGGCAGTGGTTGAGAGTCCACTCGCCGATGCAGGGGACGCGGGATAGAGCCCTGGTCCGGCAAGATCCCACATGCCACAGAGCAACTAAGCCCGTGCGCCACAACTACTGAGCCCACGCTCTAGAGCCTGTGCTCTGCGACAAGAGAAGCCATCGCAATGAGAAACCCAAGCAGCACAACGAAGAGTAGCCCCCACTCGCCACAACTAGAGAAAGCCCGCATGCAGTCATGAAGACACAATGCAGCAAAAAATAAAACTAAGTAGAATAAATATATTAAAAATTAAAACGAGAATGAAAGTAGAATACTCTCTAACACCATACACAAAAATAAACTCCAACCAGATGAAAGATCTACACCTAAGGACGGATACTCTAAATCACATGAGGAAAATATAGGGAGAACACGCTCTGACATAAATCTCAGCAAGTTCTTTTCCGATCCATCTCTTAGAGTAGTGAACAAGAAAACAAAAATAAACAAACGGCACCTAATGCAACTTAAAGCGTTTGCACAGCAAAGGAAACCCGAAACAAAATAAAAAGACAACCCTCAGAACGGGAACAAATATTTGCAAACGAAGAGGCCCACAAGGAATTAATCTCCAAAACATACAAACAGCTCCTGCAGATCAATATCAAAAGAACAAAAAAAACAATCAAAAATAAGCACAAGATCTAAATGGACGTCTCTCCAAAGAAGACATAGTGATGGCCATTAAGCACATGAAAAGATGCTCAGCATCGCTAATTATGAGAGACACGCAAATCAAAACGACAATGAGGTATCACCTCTCACAGGTCATCATCAAAAAATCTGCAACAAGAAATGCTGGACAGGCTGTGGAGCAAAGGGAACCCTCCTACACTGTCAGTGGGAATGCAAATCGATACATCCACTATGGAGAACAGTATGGAGGTTCCTTAAGAAATGAAACATAGAACTAGCATGTGACCCAGCAGTCTCACCCTCGGGGGAAGATCTCGAGGGAACCAAAATTTTAAAAGACACGTGAACGCCAACGATCATGGCAGCACTCTGCACGATAGCCAAGACATGCAAGCAAACTAAGCATATGAGGACAGGTGCACGGATAAAGAAGATAGGGTCTGGGAACACAGTGGAATATTACTCAGCCATGAATAAACATGAAATCATGGCATTTCCAGCCATGGGAAAGCAGGTAGAGATGATCATACAAAGTGAAGTAAGTGAGACAGGGAAACACAAATATCATATGATATCACTTACACGTGGAATCTAAAAATGGATACAAATGAACTTCTTTACAAAACAGAAACAGCCTCACAGGCTTAGAAAGGAAACTTAGGGTTAGGAAAAGGGAAGCGTGGGGGGGGCAGGGAGAAATTAGCAGGTCGAGATTAACACATGCACACTACTATTTATAAAATAATCAATGAGAACCCAGGGTGTAGCACAAGGAATCCTACTCAACACTCCAATAACCTACTTGGGAAGAGAACTGGAAAAAGAATATGTACACATCTACATATAAGTGAATCAAGTTGCCGTCCAGCTAGGAAAAAAAAAACCCAAAACAACCCAGCAACATGGGAGATCACCTACGCTCCAATAAAAAATAAAAATTAAAAAAAGAAAAGTAAAGAAATTCCCCATCCATCTCCTCAGGCCTCTGTGACCCAGGCTGCTGTCACATCCCTGGAGCCGGAGCAGGTTGGGGGCCCAAAGCTGGACTGCCGTGGGAAGGAGGAAACTGAGGAGGATATGCCAGCCAATAAGCACCCCCGCCTTGGACCTGGAGTGCCTCTTCCCCTCTGCACGGGCCCACCGTCTCCAGCTCCCTGCTGCCCCTCCTACACAGAAACCAAGCCTAGTGCACTCAAAGGATGGTGGAGCCTCTGGGCTGGAAGAGCTTTGAAAATTCCCTTGGGCGCTCCGTCTCCTGCTGGTGGGGTTCCCACCTCCAGCCTCCCTCCTCACGGTCGCCCCACCTAAGGATGACAGCACCTCAGCAGAGCGGTGTTGCAGGAGTTGGGATCTGTCAGGGCACGGCGGGTGGGCGGTAAAGGGGAAGGGGGAAGAAGTCCTGAGACACAAGCCTTGGGTGTTTCTTAGGGCACATTCCACTCTGACAACCCAGGAACAGGACTTTCCCTCAGGCTCTGGTTGCCAAGTAACCAGAGTTGGGCTTGAAGACATGCTGCCGCCTTGTGGCCATTTCCCGTAACAACAACTTTAAAATTGGTGCTGAGTGGCATTTAATCTTCACAAGGCCTGTGGGGCTGTAAATGACACCTGCCCTCAAGAAATGCCCTGGGGCAAATCATCAGAAAATAATTCAAAACTGGGCCGATTTTCAAGAAGGTAATTTCGAGAGGTAAATTTTACTCACTCCGTATATTAAGAAAAAGCACATGGAAAGGGACTCAACATCTTTCATTATTAAAGAGATGCAAATCAAAACTACAATGGGGTATCACCTCACAACCGTCAGAATGGCCAAGCTCAAAAAAAAAATATCTCCAAAGAATAAATGCCGGAGAGGCCTTGGGGAAAACGGAATCATCCTCTGCTGCTGGTGGGGACGTAAACTGGCGCAGCCACTATGGAAAAGAGTATGGAGGTTCCTTAAAAAAGTAAACATCGTGTTACCATGTGACCCAGCAATCCCACTCCCGGGCTTAGCTCCAAAGACAATCCTAATTTGAAATGACACGGGCACCCCTGTTTTTCAGGGCAGCGCTGATGACAATAGCCAGGACATAGAATCAAACGTAATGTTCATCCACAGGAAAATGAAGAATATGTAGCACACATATACGATGGAATACTACGCAGCCACAAAAAGGAACGAACTGATGCCATCTGCTGCAGCAATGATGGACACAGATCATACTCAGTGAAGTGACTCAGAGAGAGAAAGACAAATACCATTAGATATCACTTACAGGTGGAATCTGTAAGTTCAGACGCATGAACTAATTTACAAAACAGAAACAGACTCACAGACTTAGAAAACAAACTTATGATTATCAACAAGGAAAGTGACAGAAAAGTGATAAACTAGGAGGCTGACATTAAGAGATACACACTAGAATATATCAAAGACATAAACAACCAGAACCTACTGAGGAGCACAGGGAACTCTACTGAGCACAGTCTTATAACTTACATGGGAAAAGGACCCAAAGTATAATACATGTAAGACTGCATATAACTGAATCAAGTTCCCGTACATCTAAGATAAATGCAACACTGGACATCAACATTACTACAGTATAAAATATAAATTAAATTATAAGAAAAATAGAAAAGAAAAAGAAGAGTGGGGCGTGGAGAAATGCTGCCGCCTTGTGGCCGTTTTCCATAACAACAACTTTAAAACCTGTGCTGATGGGCACTGAATATTCACAAGGCCAAAGGGGTTGGAAAGAAAAAAAACACCTGCCCTCAAGAAACATCTGGGGGTAGGTCTTCGAAAAAGAATTAAAAACAGGGCAGGGCTTCCCTGATGGGGCAGTGGTTGAGACTCCACTCGCCGATGCAGGGGACGCGGGATAGAGCCCTGGTCCGGCAAGATCCCACATGCCACAGAGCAACTAAGCCCGTGCGCCACAACTACTGAGCCCACGCTCTAGAGCCTGTGCTCTGCGACAAGAGAAGCCATCGCAATGAGAAACCCAAGCAGCACAACGAAGAGTAGCCCCCACTCGCCACAACTAGAGAAAGCCCGCATGCAGTCATGAAGACACAATGCAGCAAAAAATAAAACTAAGTAGAATAAATATATTAAAAATTAAAACGAGAATGAAAGTAGAATACTCTCTAACACCATACACAAAAATAAACTCCAACCAGATGAAAGATCTACACCTAAGGACGGATACTCTAAATCACATGAGGAAAATATAGGGAGAACACGCTCTGACATAAATCTCAGCAAGTTCTTTTCCGATCCATCTCTTAGAGTAGTGAACAAGAAAACAAAAATAAACAAACGGGACCTAATGCAACTTAAAGCGTTTGCACAGCAAAGGAAACCCGAAACAAAACAAAAAGACAACCCTCAGAACGGGAACAAATATTTGCAAACGAAGAGGCCCACAAGGAATTAATCTCCAAAACACACAAACAGCTCCTGCAGATCAATATCAAAAGAACAAAAAAAACAATCAAAAATAAGCACAAGATCTAAATGGACGTCTCTCCAAAGAAGACATAGTGATGGCCATTAAGCACATGAAAAGATGCTCAGCATCGCTAATTATGAGAGACACGCAAATCAAAACGACAATGAGGTATCACCTCTCACAGGTCATCATCAAAAAATCTGCAACAAGAAATGCTGGAGAGGCTGTGGAGCAAAGGGAACCCTCCTACACTGTCAGTGGGAATGCAAATCGATACATCCACTATGGAGAACAGTATGGAGGTTCCTTAAGAAATGAAACATAGAACTAGCATGTGACCCAGCAGTCTCACCCTCGGGGGAAGATCTCGAGGGAACCAAAATTTTAAAAGACACGTGAACGCCAACGATCATGGTAGCACTCTGCACGATAGCCAAGACATGCAAGCAAACTAAGCATATGAGGACAGGTGCACGGATAAAGAAGATAGGGTCTGGGAACACAGTGGAATATTACTCAGCCATGAATAAACATGAAATCATGGCATTTCCAGCCATGGGAAAGCAGGTAGAGATGATCATACAAAGTGAAGTAAGTGAGACAGGGAAACACAAATATCATATGATATCACTTACACGTGGAATCTAAAAATGGATACAAATGAACTTCTTTACAAAACAGAAACAGCCTCACAGGCTTAGAAAGGAAACTTAGGGTTAGGAAAAGGGAAGCGTGGGGGGGGCAGGGAGAAATTAGCAGGTCGAGATTAACACATGCACACTACTATTTATAAAATAATCAATGAGAACCCAGGGTGTAGCACAAGGAATCCTACTCAACACTCCAATAACCTACTTGGGAAGAGAACTGGAAAAAGAATATGTACACATCTACATATAAGTGAATCAAGTTGCTGTCCACCTAGGAAAAAAAAACCCCAAAACAACTCAGCAACATGGGAGATCACCTACGCTCCAATAAAAAATAAAAATTAAAAAAAGAAAAGAAAAGAAATTCCCCATCCATCTCCTCAGGCCTCTGTGACCCAGGCTGCTGTCACATCCCTGGAGCCGGAGCAGGTTGGGGGCCCAAAGCTGGACTGCCGTGGGAAGGAGGAAACTGAGGAGGATATGCCAGCCAATAAGCACCCCCGCCTTGGACCTGGAGTGCCTCTTCCCCTCTGCACGGGCCCACCGTCTCCAGCTCCCTGCTGCCCCTCCTACACAGAAACCAAGCCTAGTGCACTCAAAGGATGGTGGAGCCTCTGGGCTGGAAGAGCTTTGAAAATTCCCTTGGGCGCTCCGTCTCCTGCTGGTGGGGTTCCCACCTCCAGCCTCCCTCCTCACGGTCGCCCCACCTAAGGATGACAGCACCTCAGCAGAGCGGTGTTGCAGGAGTTGGGATCTGTCAGGGCACGGCGGGTGGGCGGTAAAGGGGAAGGGGGAAGAAGTCCTGAGACACAAGCCTTGGGTGTTTCTTAGGGCACATTCCACTCTGACAACCCAGGAACAGGACTTTCCCTCAGGCTCTGGTTGCCAAGTAACCAGAGTTGGGCTTGAAGACATGCTGCCGCCTTGTGGCCATTTCCCGTAACAACAACTTTAAAATTGGTGCTGAGTGGCATTTAATCTTCACAAGGCCTGTGGGGCTGTAAATGACACCTGCCCTCAAGAAATGCCCTGGGGCAAATCATCAGAAAATAATTCAAAACTGGGCCGATTTTCAAGAAGGTAATTTCGAGAGGTAAATTTTACTCACTCCGTATATTAAGAAAAAGCACATGGAAAGGGACTCAACATCTTTCATTATTAAAGAGATGCAAATCAAAACTACAATGGGGTATCACCTCACAACCGTCAGAATGGCCAAGCTCAAAAAAAAAATATCTCCAAAGAATAAATGCCGGAGAGGCCTTGGGGAAAACGGAATCATCCTCTGCTGCTGGTGGGGATGTAAACTGGCGCAGCCACTATGGAAAAGAGTATGGAGGTTCCTTAAAAAAGTAAACATCGTGTTACCATGTGACCCAGCAATCCCACTCCCGGGCTTAGCTCCAAAGACAATCCTAATTTGAAATGACACGGGCACCCCTGTTTTTCAGGGCAGCGCTGATGACAATAGCCAGGACATAGAATCAAACGTAATGTTCATCCACAGGAAAATGAAGAATATGTAGCACACATATACGATGGAATACTACGCAGCCACAAAAAGGAACGAACTGATGCCATCTGCTGCAGCAATGATGGACACAGATCATACTCAGTGAAGTGACTCAGAGAGAGAAAGACAAATACCATTAGATATCACTTACAGGTGGAATCTGTAAGTTCAGACGCATGAACTAATTTACAAAACAGAAACAGACTCACAGACTTAGAAAACAAACTTATGATTATCAACAAGGAAAGTGACAGAAAAGTGATAAACTAGGAGGCTGACATTAAGAGATACACACTAGAATATATCAAAGACATAAACAACCAGAACCTACTGAGGAGCACAGGGAACTCTACTGAGCACAGTCTTATAACTTACATGGGAAAAGGACCCAAAGTATAATACATGTAAGACTGCATATAACTGAATCAAGTTCCCGTACATCTAAGATAAATGCAACACTGGACATCAACATTACTACAGTATAAAATATAAATTAAATTATAAGAAAAATAGAAAAGAAAAAGAAGAGTGGGGCGTGGAGAAATGCTGCCGCCTTGTGGCCGTTTTCCATAACAACAACTTTCAAACCTGTGCTGATGGGCACTGAATATTCACAAGGCCATCGGCGTTGGAAAGAAAAAAACACCTGCCCTCAAGAAACATCTGGGGGTAGGTCTTCGAAAAAGAATTAAAAACAGGGCAGGGCTTCCCTGATGGGGCAGTGGTTGAGAGTCCACTCGCCGATGCAGGGGACGCGGGATAGAGCCCTGGCCCGGCAAGATCTCACATGCCACAGAGCAACTAAGCCCGTGCGCCACAACTACTGAGCCCACGCTCTAGAGCCTGTGCTCTGCGACAAGAGAAGCCATCGCAATGAGAAACCCAAGCAGCACAACGAAGAGTAGCCCCCACTCGCCACAACTAGAGAAAGCCCGCATGCAGTCATGAAGACACAATGCAGCAAAAAATAAAACTAAGTAGAATAAATATATTAAAAATTAAAACGAGAATGAAAGTAGAATACTCTCTAACACCATACACAAAAATAAACTCCAACCAGATGAAAGATCTACACCTAAGGACGGATACTCTAAATCACATGAGGAAAATATAGGGAGAACACGCTCTGACATAAATCTCAGCAAGTTCTTTTCCGATCCATCTCTTAGAGTAGTGAACAAGAAAACAAAAATAAACAAACGGCACCTAATGCAACTTAAAGCGTTTGCACAGCAAAGGAAACCCGAAACAAAACAAAAAGACAACCCTCAGAACGGGAACAAATATTTGCAAACGAAGAGGCCCACAAGGAATTAATCTCCAAAACACACAAACAGCTCCTGCAGATCAATATCAAAAGAACAAAAAAAACAATCAAAAATAAGCACAAGATCTAAATGGACGTCTCTCCAAAGAAGACATAGTGATGGCCATTAAGCACATGAAAAGATGCTCAGCATCGCTAATTATGAGAGACACGCAAATCAAAACGACAATGAGGTATCACCTCTCACAGGTCATCATCAAAAAATCTGCAACAAGAAATGCTGGACAGGCTGTGGAGCAAAGGGAACCCTCCTACACTGTCAGTGGGAATGCAAATCGATACATCCACTATGGAGAACAGTATGGAGGTTCCTTAAGAAATGAAACATAGAACTAGCATGTGACCCAGCAGTCTCACCCTCGGGGGAAGATCTCGAGGGAACCAAAATTTTAAAAGACACGTGAACGCCAACGATCATGGCAGCACTCTGCACGATAGCCAAGACATGCAAGCAAACTAAGCATATGAGGACAGGTGCACGGATAAAGAAGATAGGGTCTGGGAACACAGTGGAATATTACTCAGCCATGAATAAACATGAAATCATGGCATTTCCAGCCATGGGAAAGCAGGTAGAGATGATCATACAAAGTGAAGTAAGTGAGACAGGGAAACACAAATATCATATGATATCACTTACACGTGGAATCTAAAAATGGATACAAATGAACTTCTTTACAAAACAGAAACAGCCTCACAGGCTTAGAAAGGAAACTTAGGGTTAGGAAAAGGGAAGCGTGGGGGGGGCAGGGAGAAATTAGCAGGTCGAGATTAACACATGCACACTACTATTTATAAAATAATCAATGAGAACCCAGGGTGTAGCACAAGGAATCCTACTCAACACTCCAATAACCTACTTGGGAAGAGAACTGGAAAAAGAATATGTACACATCTACATATAAGTGAATCAAGTTGCCGTCCAGCTAGGAAAAAAAAAACCCAAAACAACCCAGCAACATGGGAGATCACCTACGCTCCAATAAAAAATAAAAATTAAAAAAAGAAAAGTAAAGAAATTCCCCATCCATCTCCTCAGGCCTCTGTGACCCAGGCTGCTGTCACATCCCTGGAGCCGGAGCAGGTTGGGGGCCCAAAGCTGGACTGCCGTGGGAAGGAGGAAACTGAGGAGGATATGCCAGCCAATAAGCACCCCCGCCTTGGACCTGGAGTGCCTCCTCCCCTCTGCACGGGCCCACCGTCTCCAGCTCCCTGCTGCCCCTCCTACACAGAAACCAAGCCTAGTGCACTCAAAGGATGGTGGAGCCTCTGGGCTGGAAGAGCTTTGAAAATTCCCTTGGGCGCTCCGTCTCCTGCTGGTGGGGTTCCCACCTCCAGCCTCCCTCCTCACGGTCGCCCCACCTAAGGATGACAGCACCTCAGCAGAGCGGTGTTGCAGGAGTTGGGATCTGTCAGGGCACGGCGGGTGGGCGGTAAAGGGGAAGGGGGAAGAAGTCCTGAGACACAAGCCTTGGGTGTTTCTTAGGGCACATTCCACTCTGACAACCCAGGAACAGGACTTTCCCTCAGGCTCTGGTTGCCAAGTAACCAGAGTTGGGCTTGAAGACATGCTGCCGCCTTGTGGCCATTTCCCGTAACAACAACTTTAAAATTGGTGCTGAGTGGCATTTAATCTTCACAAGGCCTGTGGGGCTGTAAATGACACCTGCCCTCAAGAAATGCCCTGGGGCAAATCATCAGAAAATAATTCAAAACTGGGCCGATTTTCAAGAAGGTAATTTCGAGAGGTAAATTTTACTCACTCCGTATATTAAGAAAAAGCACATGGAAAGGGACTCAACATCTTTCATTATTAAAGAGATGCAAATCAAAACTACAATGGGGTATCACCTCACAACCGTCAGAATGGCCAAGCTCAAAAAAAAAATATCTCCAAAGAATAAATGCCGGAGAGGCCTTGGGGAAAACGGAATCATCCTCTGCTGCTGGTGGGGATGTAAACTGGCGCAGCCACTATGGAAAAGAGTATGGAGGTTCCTTAAAAAAGTAAACATCGTGTTACCATGTGACCCAGCAATCCCACTCCCGGGCTTAGCTCCAAAGACAATCCTAATTTGAAATGACACGGGCACCCCTGTTTTTCAGGGCAGCGCTGATGACAATAGCCAGGACATAGAATCAAATGTAATGTTCATCCACAGGAAAATGAAGAATATGTAGCACACATATACGATGGAATACTACGCAGCCACAAAAAGGAACGAACTGATGCCATCTGCTGCAGCAATGATGGACACAGATCATACTCAGTGAAGTGACTCAGAGAGAGAAAGACAAATACCATTAGATATCACTTACAGGTGGAATCTGTAAGTTCAGACGCATGAACTAATTTACAAAACAGAAACAGACTCACAGACTTAGAAAACAAACTTATGATTATCAACAAGGAAAGTGACAGAAAAGTGATAAACTAGGAGGCTGACATTAAGAGATACACACTAGAATATATCAAAGACATAAACAACCAGAACCTACTGAGGAGCACAGGGAACTCTACTGAGCACAGTCTTATAACTTACATGGGAAAAGGACCCAAAGTATAATACATGTAAGACTGCATATAACTGAATCAAGTTCCCGTACATCTAAGATAAATGCAACACTGGACATCAACATTACTACAGTATAAAATATAAATTAAATTATAAGAAAAATAGAAAAGAAAAAGAAGAGTGGGGCGTGGAGAAATGCTGCCGCCTTGTGGCCGTTTTCCATAACAACAACTTTCAAACCTGTGCTGATGGGCACTGAATATTCACAAGGCCATCGGCGTTGGAAAGAAAAAAACACCTGCCCTCAAGAAACATCTGGGGGTAGGTCTTCGAAAAAGAATTAAAAACAGGGCAGGGCTTCCCTGGTGGGGCAGTGGTTGAGAGTCCACTCGCCGATGCAGGGGACGCGGGATAGAGCCCTGGCCCGGCAAGATCTCACATGCCACAGAGCAACTAAGCCCGTGCGCCACAACTACTGAGCCCACGCTCTAGAGCCTGTGCTCTGCGACAAGAGAAGCCATCGCAATGAGAAACCCAAGCAGCACAACGAAGAGTAGCCCCCACTCGCCACAACTAGAGAAAGCCCGCATGCAGTCATGAAGACACAATGCAGCAAAAAATAAAACTAAGTAGAATAAATATATTAAAAATTAAAACGAGAATGAAAGTAGAATACTCTCTAACACCATACACAAAAATAAAACTCCACCCAGATGAAAGATCTACACCTAAGGACGGATACTCTAAATCACATGAGGAAAATATAGGGAGAACACGCTCTGACATAAATCTCAGCAAGTTCTTTTCCGATCCATCTCTTAGAGTAGTGAACAAGAAAACAAAAATAAACAAACGGCACCTAATGCAACTTAAAGCGTTTGCACAGCAAAGGAAACCCGAAACAAAATAAAAAGACAACCCTCAGAACGGGAACAAATATTTGCAAACGAAGAGGCCCACAAGGAATTAATCTCCAAAACATACAAACAGCTCCTGCAGATCAATATCAAAAGAACAAAAAAAACAATCAAAAATAAGCACAAGATCTAAATGGACGTCTCTCCAAAGAAGACATAGTGATGGCCATTAAGCACATGAAAAGATGCTCAGCATCACTAATTATGAGAGACACGCAAATCAAAACGACAATGAGGTATCACCTCTCACAGGTCATCATCAAAAAATCTGCAACAAGAAATGCTGGACAGGCTGTGGAGCAAAGGGAACCCTCCTACACTGTCAGTGGGAATGCAAATCGATACATCCACTATGGAGAACAGTATGGAGGTTCCTTAAGAAATGAAACATAGAACTAGCATGTGACCCAGCAGTCTCACCCTCGGGGGAAGATCTCGAGGGAACCAAAATTTTAAAAGACACGTGAACGCCAACGATCATGGCAGCACTCTGCACGATAGCCAAGACATGCAAGCAAACTAAGCATATGAGGACAGGTGCACGGATAAAGAAGATAGGGTCTGGGAACACAGTGGAATATTACTCAGCCATGAATAAACATGAAATCATGGCATTTCCAGCCATGGGAAAGCAGGTAGAGATGATCATACAAAGTGAAGTAAGTGAGACAGGGAAACACAAATATCATATGATATCACTTACACGTGGAATCTAAAAATGGATACAAATGAACTTCTTTACAAAACAGAAACAGCCTCACAGGCTTAGAAAGGAAACTTAGGGTTAGGAAAAGGGAAGCGTGGGGGGGCAGGGAGAAATTAGCAGGTCGAGATTAACACATGCACACTACTATTTATAAAATAATCAATGAGAACCCAGGGTGTAGCACAAGGAATCCTACTCAACACTCCAATAACCTACTTGGGAAGAGAACTGGAAAAAGAATATGTACACATCTACATATAAGTGAATCAAGTTGCTGTCCAGCTAGGAAAAAAAAACCCCAAAACAACCCAGCAACATGGGAGATCACCTACGCTCCAATAAAAAATAAAAATTAAAAAAAGAAAAGAAAAGAAATTCCCCATCCATCTCCTCAGGCCTCTGTGACCCAGGCTGCTGTCACATCCCTGGAGCCGGAGCAGGTTGGGGGCCCAAAGCTGGACTGCCGTGGGAAGGAGGAAACTGAGGAGGATATGCCAGCCAATAAGCACCCCCGCCTTGGACCTGGAGTGCCTCTTCCCCTCTGCACGGGCCCACCGTCTCCAGCTCCCTGCTGCCCCTCCTACACAGAAACCAAGCCTAGTGCACTCAAAGGATGGTGGAGCCTCTGGGCTGGAAGAGCTTTGAAAATTCCCTTGGGCGCTCCGTCTCCTGCTGGTGGGGTTCCCACCTCCAGCCTCCCTCCTCACGGTCGCCCCACCTAAGGATGACAGCACCTCAGCAGAGCGGTGTTGCAGGAGTTGGGATCTGTCAGGGCACGGCGGGTGGGCGGTAAAGGGGAAGGGGGAAGAAGTCCTGAGACACAAGCCTTGGGTGTTTCTTAGGGCACATTCCACTCTGACAACCCAGGAACAGGACTTTCCCTCAGGCTCTGGTTGCCAAGTAACCAGAGTTGGGCTTGAAGACATGCTGCCGCCTTGTGGCCATTTCCCGTAACAACAACTTTAAAATTGGTGCTGAGTGGCATTTAATCTTCACAAGGCCTGTGGGGCTGTAAATGACACCTGCCCTCAAGAAATGCCCTGGGGCAAATCATCAGAAAATAATTCAAAACTGGGCCGATTTTCAAGAAGGTAATTTCGAGAGGTAAATTTTACTCACTCCGTATATTAAGAAAAAGCACATGGAAAGGGACTCAACATCTTTCATTATTAAAGAGATGCAAATCAAAACTACAATGGGGTATCACCTCACAACCGTCAGAATGGCCAAGCTCAAAAAAAAAATATCTCCAAAGAATAAATGCCGGAGAGGCCTTGGGGAAAACGGAATCATCCTCTGCTGTTGGTGGGGATGTAAACTGGTGCAGCCACTATGGAAAAGAGTATGGAGGTTCCTTAAAAAAGTAAACATCGTGTTACCATGTGACCCAGCAATCCCACTCCCGGGCTTAGCTCCAAAGACAATCCTAATTTGAAATGACACGGGCACCCCTGTTTTTCAGGGCAGCGCTGATGACAATAGCCAGGACATAGAATCAAACGTAACGTTCATCCACAGGAAAATGAAGAATATGTAGCACACATATACGATGGAATACTACGCAGCCACAAAAAGGAACGAACTGATGCCATCTGCTGCAGCAATGATGGACACAGATCATACTCAGTGAAGTGACTCAGAGAGAGAAAGACAAATACCATTAGATATCACTTACAGGTGGAATCTGTAAGTTCAGACGCATGAACTAATTTACAAAACAGAAACAGACTCACAGACTTAGAAAACAAACTTATGATTATCAACAAGGAAAGTGACAGAAAAGTGATAAACTAGGAGGCTGACATTAAGAGATACACACTAGAATATATCAAACACATAACCAACAAGAACCTACTGAGGAGCACAGGAAACTCTACTGAACACAGTCTTATAACTTACATGGGAAAAGGACCCAAAGTATAATACATGTAAGACTGCATATAACTGAATCAAGTTCCCGTACATCTAAGATAAATGCAACACTGGACATCAACATTACTACAATATAAAATATAAATTAAATTATAAGAAAAATAGAAAAGAAAAAGAAGAGTGGGGCGTGGAGAAATGCTGCCGCCTTGTGGCCGTTTTCCATAACAACAACTTTAAAACCTGTGCTGATGGGCACTGAATATTCACAAGGCCAACGGGGTTGGAAAGAAAAAAACACCTGCCCTCAAGAAACATCTGGGGGTAGGTCTTCGAAAAAGAATTAAAAACAGGGCAGGGCTTCCCTGGTGGGGCAGTGGTTGAGAGTCCACTCGCCGATGCAGGGGACGCGGGATAGAGCCCTGGTCCGGCAAGATCCCACATGCCACAGAGCAACTAAGCCCGTGCGCCACAACTACTGAGCCCACGCTCTAGAGCCTGTGCTCTGCGACAAGAGAAGCCATCGCAATGAGAAACCCAAGCAGCACAACGAAGAGTAGCCCCCACTCGCCACAACTAGAGAAAGCCCGCATGCAGTCATGAAGACACAATGCAGCAAAAAATAAAACTAAGTAGAATAAATATATTAAAAATTAAAACGAGAATGAAAGTAGAATACTCTCTAACACCATACACAAAAATAAACTCCAACCAGATGAAAGATCTACACCTAAGGACGGATACTCTAAATCACATGAGGAAAATATAGGGAGAACACGCTCTGACATAAATCTCAGCAAGTTCTTTTCCGATCCATCTCTTAGAGTAGTGAACAAGAAAACAAAAATAAACAAACGGGACCTAATGCAACTTAAAGCGTTTGCACAGCAAAGGAAACCCGAAACAAAACAAAAAGACAACCCTCAGAACGGGAACAAATATTTGCAAACGAAGAGGCCCACAAGGAATTAATCTCCAAAACACACAAACAGCTCCTGCAGATCAATATCAAAAGAACAAAAAAAACAATCAAAAATAAGCACAAGATCTAAATGGACGTCTCTCCAAAGAAGACATAGTGATGGCCATTAAGCACATGAAAAGATGCTCAGCATCGCTAATTATGAGAGACACGCAAATCAAAACGACAATGAGGTATCACCTCTCACAGGTCATCATCAAAAAATCTGCAACAAGAAATGCTGGAGAGGCTGTGGAGCAAAGGGAACCCTCCTACACTGTCAGTGGGAATGCAAATCGATACATCCACTATGGAGAACAGTATGGAGGTTCCTTAAGAAATGAAACATAGAACTAGCATGTGACCCAGCAGTCTCACCCTCGGGGGAAGATCTCGAGGGAACCAAAATTTTAAAAGACACGTGAACGCCAACGATCATGGTAGCACTCTGCACGATAGCCAAGACATGCAAGCAAACTAAGCATATGAGGACAGGTGCACGGATAAAGAAGATAGGGTCTGGGAACACAGTGGAATATTACTCAGCCATGAATAAACATGAAATCATGGCATTTCCAGCCATGGGAAAGCAGGTAGAGATGATCATACAAAGTGAAGTAAGTGAGACAGGGAAACACAAATATCATATGATATCACTTACACGTGGAATCTAAAAATGGATACAAATGAACTTCTTTACAAAACAGAAACAGCCTCACAGGCTTAGAAAGGAAACTTAGGGTTAGGAAAAGGGAAGCGTGGGGGGGCAGGGAGAAATTAGCAGGTCGAGATTAACACATGCACACTACTATTTATAAAATAATCAATGAGAACCCAGGGTGTAGCACAAGGAATCCTACTCAACACTCCAATAACCTACTTGGGAAGAGAACTGGAAAAAGAATATGTACACATCTACATATAAGTGAATCAAGTTGCTGTCCAGCTAGGAAAAAAAAACCCCAAAACAACCCAGCAACATGGGAGATCACCTACGCTCCAATAAAAAATAAAAATTAAAAAAAGAAAAGAAAAGAAATTCCCCATCCATCTCCTCAGGCCTCTGTGACCCAGGCTGCTGTCACATCCCTGGAGCCGGAGCAGGTTGGGGGCCCAAAGCTGGACTGCCGTGGGAAGGAGGAAACTGAGGAGGATATGCCAGCCAATAAGCACCCCCGCCTTGGACCTGGAGTGCCTCTTCCCCTCTGCACGGGCCCACCGTCTCCAGCTCCCTGCTGCCCCTCCTACACAGAAACCAAGCCTAGTGCACTCAAAGGATGGTGGAGCCTCTGGGCTGGAAGAGCTTTGAAAATTCCCTTGGGCGCTCCGTCTCCTGCTGGTGGGGTTCCCACCTCCAGCCTCCCTCCTCACGGTCGCCCCACCTAAGGATGACAGCACCTCAGCAGAGCGGTGTTGCAGGAGTTGGGATCTGTCAGGGCACGGCGGGTGGGCGGTAAAGGGGAAGGGGGAAGAAGTCCTGAGACACAAGCCTTGGGTGTTTCTTAGGGCACATTCCACTCTGACAACCCAGGAACAGGACTTTCCCTCAGGCTCTGGTTGCCAAGTAACCAGAGTTGGGCTTGAAGACATGCTGCCGCCTTGTGGCCATTTCCCGTAACAACAACTTTAAAATTGGTGCTGAGTGGCATTTAATCTTCACAAGGCCTGTGGGGCTGTAAATGACACCTGCCCTCAAGAAATGACCTGGGGCAAATCATCAGAAAATAATTCAAAACTGGGCCGATTTTCAAGAAGGTAATTTCGAGAGGTAAATTTTACTCACTCCGTATATTAAGAAAAAGCACATGGAAAGGGACTCAACATCTTTCATTATTAAAGAGATGCAAATCAAAACTACAATGGGGTATCACCTCACAACCGTCAGAATGGCCAAGCTCAAAAAAAAAATATCTCCAAAGAATAAATGCCGGAGAGGCCTTGGGGAAAACGGAATCATCCTCTGCTGTTGGTGGGGATGTAAACTGGTGCAGCCACTATGGAAAAGAGTATGGAGGTTCCTTAAAAAAGTAAACATCGTGTTACCATGTGACCCAGCAATCCCACTCCCGGGCTTAGCTCCAAAGACAATCCTAATTTGAAATGACACGGGCACCCCTGTTTTTCAGGGCAGCGCTGATGACAATAGCCAGGACATAGAATCAAACGTAACGTTCATCCACAGGAAAATGAAGAATATGTAGCACACATATACGATGGAATACTACGCAGCCACAAAAAGGAACGAACTGATGCCATCTGCTGCAGCAATGATGGACACAGATCATACTCAGTGAAGTGACTCAGAGAGAGAAAGACAAATACCATTAGATATCACTTACAGGTGGAATCTGTAAGTTCAGACGCATGAACTAATTTACAAAACAGAAACAGACTCACAGACTTAGAAAACAAACTTATGATTATCAACAAGGAAAGTGACAGAAAAGTGATAAACTAGGAGGCTGACATTAAGAGATACACACTAGAATATATCAAACACATAACCAACAAGAACCTACTGAGGAGCACAGGGAACTCTACTGAACACAGTCTTATAACTTACATGGGAAAAGGACCCAAAGTATAATACATGTAAGACTGCATATAACTGAATCAAGTTCCCGTACATCTAAGATAAATGCAACACTGGACATCAACATTACTACAATATAAAATATAAATTAAATTATAAGAAAAATAGAAAAGAAAAAGAAGAGTGGGGCGTGGAGAAATGCTGCCGCCTTGTGGCCGTTTTCCATAACAACAACTTTAAAACCTGTGCTGATGGGCACTGAATATTCACAAGGCCAACGGGGTTGGAAAGAAAAAAACACCTGCCCTCAAGAAACATCTGGGGGTAGGTCTTCGAAAAAGAATTAAAAACAGGGCAGGGCTTCCCTGGTGGGGCAGTGGTTGAGAGTCCACTCGCCGATGCAGGGGACGCGGGATAGAGCCCTGGTCCGGCAAGATCCCACATGCCACAGAGCAACTAAGCCCGTGCGCCACAACTACTGAGCCCACGCTCTAGAGCCTGTGCTCTGCGACAAGAGAAGCCATCGCAATGAGAAACCCAAGCAGCACAACGAAGAGTAGCCCCCACTCGCCACAACTAGAGAAAGCCCGCATGCAGTCATGAAGACACAATGCAGCAAAAAATAAAACTAAGTAGAATAAATATATTAAAAATTAAAACGAGAATGAAAGTAGAATACTCTCTAACACCATACACAAAAATAAACTCCAACCAGATGAAAGATCTACACCTAAGGACGGATACTCTAAATCACATGAGGAAAATATAGGGAGAACACGCTCTGACATAAATCTCAGCAAGTTCTTTTCCGATCCATCTCTTAGAGTAGTGAACAAGAAAACAAAAATAAACAAACGGGACCTAATGCAACTTAAAGCGTTTGCACAGCAAAGGAAACCCGAAACAAAACAAAAAGACAACCCTCAGAACGGGAACAAATATTTGCAAACGAAGAGGCCCACAAGGAATTAATCTCCAAAACACACAAACAGCTCCTGCAGATCAATATCAAAAGAACAAAAAAAACAATCAAAAATAAGCACAAGATCTAAATGGACGTCTCTCCAAAGAAGACATAGTGATGGCCATTAAGCACATGAAAAGATGCTCAGCATCGCTAATTATGAGAGACACGCAAATCAAAACGACAATGAGGTATCACCTCTCACAGGTCATCATCAAAAAATCTGCAACAAGAAATGCTGGAGAGGCTGTGGAGCAAAGGGAACCCTCCTACACTGTCAGTGGGAATGCAAATCGATACATCCACTATGGAGAACAGTATGGAGGTTCCTTAAGAAATGAAACATAGAACTAGCATGTGACCCAGCAGTCTCACCCTCGGGGGAAGATCTCGAGGGAACCAAAATTTTAAAAGACACGTGAACGCCAACGATCATGGTAGCACTCTGCACGATAGCCAAGACATGCAAGCAAACTAAGCATATGAGGACAGGTGCACGGATAAAGAAGATAGGGTCTGGGAACACAGTGGAATATTACTCAGCCATGAATAAACATGAAATCATGGCATTTCCAGCCATGGGAAAGCAGGTAGAGATGATCATACAAAGTGAAGTAAGTGAGACAGGGAAACACAAATATCATATGATATCACTTACACGTGGAATCTAAAAATGGATACAAATGAACTTCTTTACAAAACAGAAACAGCCTCACAGGCTTAGAAAGGAAACTTAGGGTTAGGAAAAGGGAAGCGTGGGGGGGCAGGGAGAAATTAGCAGGTCGAGATTAACACATGCACACTACTATTTATAAAATAATCAATGAGAACCCAGGGTGTAGCACAAGGAATCCTACTCAACACTCCAATAACCTACTTGGGAAGAGAACTGGAAAAAGAATATGTACACATCTACATATAAGTGAATCAAGTTGCTGTCCAGCTAGGAAAAAAAAACCCCAAAACAACCCAGCAACATGGGAGATCACCTACGCTCCAATAAAAAATAAAAATTAAAAAAAGAAAAGTAAAGAAATTCCCCATCCATCTCCTCAGGCCTCTGTGACCCAGGCTGCTGTCACATCCCTGGAGCCGGAGCAGGTTGGGGGCCCAAAGCTGGACTGCCGTGGGAAGGAGGAAACTGAGGAGGATATGCCAGCCAATAAGCACCCCCGCCTTGGACCTGGAGTGCCTCTTCCCCTCTGCACGGGCCCACCGTCTCCAGCTCCCTGCTGCCCCTCCTACACAGAAACCAAGCCTAGTGCACTCAAAGGATGGTGGAGCCTCTGGGCTGGAAGAGCTTTGAAAATTCCCTTGGGCGCTCCGTCTCCTGCTGGTGGGGTTCCCACCTCCAGCCTCCCTCCTCACGGTCGCCCCACCTAAGGATGACAGCACCTCAGCAGAGCGGTGTTGCAGGAGTTGGGATCTGTCAGGGCACGGCGGGTGGGCGGTAAAGGGGAAGGGGGAAGAAGTCCTGAGACACAAGCCTTGGGTGTTTCTTAGGGCACATTCCACTCTGACAACCCAGGAACAGGACTTTCCCTCAGGCTCTGGTTGCCAAGTAACCAGAGTTGGGCTTGAAGACATGCTGCCGCCTTGTGGCCATTTCCCGTAACAACAACTTTAAAATTGGTGCTGAGTGGCATTTAATCTTCACAAGGCCTGTGGGGCTGTAAATGACACCTGCCCTCAAGAAATGCCCTGGGGCAAATCATCAGAAAATAATTCAAAACTGGGCCGATTTTCAAGAAGGTAATTTCGAGAGGTAAATTTTACTCACTCCGTATATTAAGAAAAAGCACATGGAAAGGGACTCAACATCTTTCATTATTAAAGAGATGCAAATCAAAACTACAATGGGGTATCACCTCACAACCGTCAGAATGGCCAAGCTCAAAAAAAAAATATCTCCAAAGAATAAATGCCGGAGAGGCCTTGGGGAAAACGGAATCATCCTCTGCTGTTGGTGGGGATGTAAACTGGTGCAGCCACTATGGAAAAGAGTATGGAGGTTCCTTAAAAAAGTAAACATCGTGTTACCATGTGACCCAGCAATCCCACTCCCGGGCTTAGCTCCAAAGACAATCCTAATTTGAAATGACACGGGCACCCCTGTTTTTCAGGGCAGCGCTGATGACAATAGCCAGGACATAGAATCAAACGTAACGTTCATCCACAGGAAAATGAAGAATATGTAGCACACATATACGATGGAATACTACGCAGCCACAAAAAGGAACGAACTGATGCCATCTGCTGCAGCAATGATGGACACAGATCATACTCAGTGAAGTGACTCAGAGAGAGAAAGACAAATACCATTAGATATCACTTACAGGTGGAATCTGTAAGTTCAGACGCATGAACTAATTTACAAAACAGAAACAGACTCACAGACTTAGAAAACAAACTTATGATTATCAACAAGGAAAGTGACAGAAAAGTGATAAACTAGGAGGCTGACATTAAGAGATACACACTAGAATATATCAAACACATAACCAACAAGAACCTACTGAGGAGCACAGGGAACTCTACTGAACACAGTCTTATAACTTACATGGGAAAAGGACCCAAAGTATAATACATGTAAGACTGCATATAACTGAATCAAGTTCCCGTACATCTAAGATAAATGCAACACTGGACATCAACATTACTACAATATAAAATATAAATTAAATTATAAGAAAAATAGAAAAGAAAAAGAAGAGTGGGGCGTGGAGAAATGCTGCCGCCTTGTGGCCGTTTTCCATAACAACAACTTTAAAACCTGTGCTGATGGGCACTGAATATTCACAAGGCCAAAGGGGTTGGAAAGAAAAAAAACACCTGCCCTCAAGAAACATCTGGGGGTAGGTCTTCGAAAAAGAATTAAAAACAGGGCAGGGCTTCCCTGGTGGGGCAGTGGTTGAGACTCCACTCGCCGATGCAGGGGACGCGGGATAGAGCCCTGGTCCGGCAAGATCCCACATGCCACAGAGCAACTAAGCCCGTGCGCCACAACTACTGAGCCCACGCTCTAGAGCCTGTGCTCTGCGACAAGAGAAGCCATCGCAATGAGAAACCCAAGCAGCACAACGAAGAGTAGCCCCCACTCGCCACAACTAGAGAAAGCCCGCATGCAGTCATGAAGACACAATGCAGCAAAAAATAAAACTAAGTAGAATAAATATATTAAAAATTAAAACGAGAATGAAAGTAGAATACTCTCTAACACCATACACAAAAATAAACTCCAACCAGATGAAAGATCTACACCTAAGGACGGATACTCTAAATCACATGAGGAAAATATAGGGAGAACACGCTCTGACATAAATCTCAGCAAGTTCTTTTCCGATCCATCTCTTAGAGTAGTGAACAAGAAAACAAAAATAAACAAACGGGACCTAATGCAACTTAAAGCGTTTGCACAGCAAAGGAAACCCGAAACAAAACAAAAAGACAACCCTCAGAACGGGAACAAATATTTGCAAACGAAGAGGCCCACAAGGAATTAATCTCCAAAACACACAAACAGCTCCTGCAGATCAATATCAAAAGAACAAAAAAAACAATCAAAAATAAGCACAAGATCTAAATGGACGTCTCTCCAAAGAAGACATAGTGATGGCCATTAAGCACATGAAAAGATGCTCAGCATCGCTAATTATGAGAGACACGCAAATCAAAACGACAATGAGGTATCACCTCTCACAGGTCATCATCAAAAAATCTGCAACAAGAAATGCTGGAGAGGCTGTGGAGCAAAGGGAACCCTCCTACACTGTCAGTGGGAATGCAAATCGATACATCCACTATGGAGAACAGTATGGAGGTTCCTTAAGAAATGAAACATAGAACTAGCATGTGACCCAGCAGTCTCACCCTCGGGGGAAGATCTCGAGGGAACCAAAATTTTAAAAGACACGTGAACGCCAACGATCATGGTAGCACTCTGCACGATAGCCAAGACATGCAAGCAAACTAAGCATATGAGGACAGGTGCACGGATAAAGAAGATAGGGTCTGGGAACACAGTGGAATATTACTCAGCCATGAATAAACATGAAATCATGGCATTTCCAGCCATGGGAAAGCAGGTAGAGATGATCATACAAAGTGAAGTAAGTGAGACAGGGAAACACAAATATCATATGATATCACTTACACGTGGAATCTAAAAATGGATACAAATGAACTTCTTTACAAAACAGAAACAGCCTCACAGGCTTAGAAAGGAAACTTAGGGTTAGGAAAAGGGAAGCGTGGGGGGGGCAGGGAGAAATTAGCAGGTCGAGATTAACACATGCACACTACTATTTATAAAATAATCAATGAGAACCCAGGGTGTAGCACAAGGAATCCTACTCAACACTCCAATAACCTACTTGGGAAGAGAACTGGAAAAAGAATATGTACACATCTACATATAAGTGAATCAAGTTGCTGTCCAGCTAGGAAAAAAAAACCCCAAAACAACCCAGCAACATGGGAGATCACCTACGCTCCAATAAAAAATAAAAATTAAAAAAAGAAAAGAAAAGAAATTCCCCATCCATCTCCTCAGGCCTCTGTGACCCAGGCTGCTGTCACATCCCTGGAGCCGGAGCAGGTTGGGGGCCCAAAGCTGGACTGCCGTGGGAAGGAGGAAACTGAGGAGGATATGCCAGCCAATAAGCACCCCCGCCTTGGACCTGGAGTGCCTCTTCCCCTCTGCACGGGCCCACCGTCTCCAGCTCCCTGCTGCCCCTCCTACACAGAAACCAAGCCTAGTGCACTCAAAGGATGGTGGAGCCTCTGGGCTGGAAGAGCTTTGAAAATTCCCTTGGGCGCTCCGTCTCCTGCTGGTGGGGTTCCCACCTCCAGCCTCCCTCCTCACGGTCGCCCCACCTAAGGATGACAGCACCTCAGCAGAGCGGTGTTGCAGGAGTTGGGATCTGTCAGGGCACGGCGGGTGGGCGGTAAAGGGGAAGGGGGAAGAAGTCCTGAGACACAAGCCTTGGGTGTTTCTTAGGGCACATTCCACTCTGACAACCCAGGAACAGGACTTTCCCTCAGGCTCTGGTTGCCAAGTAACCAGAGTTGGGCTTGAAGACATGCTGCCGCCTTGTGGCCATTTCCCGTAACAACAACTTTAAAATTGGTGCTGAGTGGCATTTAATCTTCACAAGGCCTGTGGGGCTGTAAATGACACCTGCCCTCAAGAAATGCCCTGGGGCAAATCATCAGAAAATAATTCAAAACTGGGCCGATTTTCAAGAAGGTAATTTCGAGAGGTAAATTTTACTCACTCCGTATATTAAGAAAAAGCACATGGAAAGGGACTCAACATCTTTCATTATTAAAGAGATGCAAATCAAAACTACAATGGGGTATCACCTCACAACCGTCAGAATGGCCAAGCTCAAAAAAAAAATATCTCCAAAGAATAAATGCCGGAGAGGCCTTGGGGAAAACGGAATCATCCTCTGCTGCTGGTGGGGATGTAAACTGGCGCAGCCACTATGGAAAAGAGTATGGAGGTTCCTTAAAAAAGTAAACATCGTGTTACCATGTGACCCAGCAATCCCACTCCCGGGCTTAGCTCCAAAGACAATCCTAATTTGAAATGACACGGGCACCCCTGTTTTTCAGGGCAGCGCTGATGACAATAGCCAGGACATAGAATCAAACGTAATGTTCATCCACAGGAAAATGAAGAATATGTAGCACACATATACGATGGAATACTACGCAGCCACAAAAAGGAACGAACTGATGCCATCTGCTGCAGCAATGATGGACACAGATCATACTCAGTGAAGTGACTCAGAGAGAGAAAGACAAATACCATTAGATATCACTTACAGGTGGAATCTGTAAGTTCAGACGCATGAACTAATTTACAAAACAGAAACAGACTCACAGACTTAGAAAACAAACTTATGATTATCAACAAGGAAAGTGACAGAAAAGTGATAAACTAGGAGGCTGACATTAAGAGATACACACTAGAATATATCAAAGACATAAACAACCAGAACCTACTGAGGAGCACAGGGAACTCTACTGAGCACAGTCTTATAACTTACATGGGAAAAGGACCCAAAGTATAATACATGTAAGACTGCATATAACTGAATCAAGTTCCCGTACATCTAAGATAAATGCAACACTGGACATCAACATTACTACAGTATAAAATATAAATTAAATTATAAGAAAAATAGAAAAGAAAAAGAAGAGTGGGGCGTGGAGAAATGCTGCCGCCTTGTGGCCGTTTTCCATAACAACAACTTTCAAACCTGTGCTGATGGGCACTGAATATTCACAAGGCCATCGGCGTTGGAAAGAAAAAAACACCTGCCCTCAAGAAACATCTGGGGGTAGGTCTTCGAAAAAGAATTAAAAACAGGGCAGGGCTTCCCTGATGGGGCAGTGGTTGAGAGTCCACTCGCCGATGCAGGGGACGCGGGATAGAGCCCTGGCCCGGCAAGATCTCACATGCCACAGAGCAACTAAGCCCGTGCGCCACAACTACTGAGCCCACGCTCTAGAGCCTGTGCTCTGCGACAAGAGAAGCCATCGCAATGAGAAACCCAAGCAGCACAACGAAGAGTAGCCCCCACTCGCCACAACTAGAGAAAGCCCGCATGCAGTCATGAAGACACAATGCAGCAAAAAATAAAACTAAGTAGAATAAATATATTAAAAATTAAAACGAGAATGAAAGTAGAATACTCTCTAACACCATACACAAAAATAAAACTCCACCCAGATGAAAGATCTACACCTAAGGACGGATACTCTAAATCACATGAGGAAAATATAGGGAGAACACGCTCTGACATAAATCTCAGCAAGTTCTTTTCCGATCCATCTCTTAGAGTAGTGAACAAGAAAACAAAAATAAACAAACGGCACCTAATGCAACTTAAAGCGTTTGCACAGCAAAGGAAACCCGAAACAAAACCAAAAGACAACCCTCAGAACGGGAACAAATATTTGCAAACGAAGAGGCCCACAAGGAATTAATCTCCAAAACATACAAACAGCTCCTGCAGATCAATATCAAAAGAACAAAAAAAACAATCAAAAATAAGCACAAGATCTAAGTGGACGTCTCTCCAAAGAAGACATAGTGATGGCCATTAAGCACATGAAAAGATGCTCAGCATCACTAATTATGAGAGACACGCAAATCAAAACGACAATGAGGTATCACCTCTCACAGGTCATCATCAAAAAATCTGCAACAAGAAATGCTGGACAGGCTGTGGAGCAAAGGGAACCCTCCTACACTGTCAGTGGGAATGCAAATCGATACATCCACTATGGAGAACAGTATGGAGGTTCCTTAAGAAATGAAACATAGAACTAGCATGTGACCCAGCAGTCTCACCCTCGGGGGAAGATCTCGAGGGAACCAAAATTTTAAAAGACACGTGAACGCCAACGATCATGGCAGCACTCTGCACGATAGCCAAGACATGCAAGCAAACTAAGCATATGAGGACAGGTGCACGGATAAAGAAGATAGGGTCTGGGAACACAGTGGAATATTACTCAGCCATGAATAAACATGAAATCATGGCATTTCCAGCCATGGGAAAGCAGGTAGAGATGATCATACAAAGTGAAGTAAGTGAGACAGGGAAACACAAATATCATATGATATCACTTACACGTGGAATCTAAAAATGGATACAAATGAACTTCTTTACAAAACAGAAACAGCCTCACAGGCTTAGAAAGGAAACTTAGGGTTAGGAAAAGGGAAGCGTGGGGGGGCAGGGAGAAATTAGCAGGTCGAGATTAACACATGCACACTACTATTTATAAAATAATCAATGAGAACCCAGGGTGTAGCACAAGGAATCCTACTCAACACTCCAATAACCTACTTGGGAAGAGAACTGGAAAAAGAATATGTACACATCTACATATAAGTGAATCAAGTTGCCGTCTAGCTAGGAAAAAAAAAACCCAAAACAACCCAGCAACATGGGAGATCACCTACGCTCCAATAAAAAATAAAAATTAAAAAAAGAAAAGTAAAGAAATTCCCCATCCATCTCCTCAGGCCTCTGTGACCCAGGCTGCTGTCACATCCCTGGAGCCGGAGCAGGTTGGGGGCCCAAAGCTGGACTGCCGTGGGAAGGAGGAAACTGAGGAGGATATGCCAGCCAATAAGCACCCCCGCCTTGGACCTGGAGTGCCTCTTCCCCTCTGCACGGGCCCACCGTCTCCAGCTCCCTGCTGCCCCTCCTACACAGAAACCAAGCCTAGTGCACTCAAAGGATGGTGGAGCCTCTGGGCTGGAAGAGCTTTGAAAATTCCCTTGGGCGCTCCGTCTCCTGCTGGTGGGGTTCCCACCTCCAGCCTCCCTCCTCACGGTCGCCCCACCTAAGGATGACAGCACCTCAGCAGAGCGGTGTTGCAGGAGTTGGGATCTGTCAGGGCACGGCGGGTGGGCGGTAAAGGGGAAGGGGGAAGAAGTCCTGAGACACAAGCCTTGGGTGTTTCTTAGGGCACATTCCACTCTGACAACCCAGGAACAGGACTTTCCCTCAGGCTCTGGTTGCCAAGTAACCAGAGTTGGGCTTGAAGACATGCTGCCGCCTTGTGGCCATTTCCCGTAACAACAACTTTAAAATTGGTGCTGAGTGGCATTTAATCTTCACAAGGCCTGTGGGGCTGTAAATGACACCTGCCCTCAAGAAATGCCCTGGGGCAAATCATCAGAAAATAATTCAAAACTGGGCCGATTTTCAAGAAGGTAATTTCGAGAGGTAAATTTTACTCACTCCGTATATTAAGAAAAAGCACATGGAAAGGGACTCAACATCTTTCATTATTAAAGAGATGCAAATCAAAACTACAATGGGGTATCACCTCACAACCGTCAGAATGGCCAAGCTCAAAAAAAAAATATCTCCAAAGAATAAATGCCGGAGAGGCCTTGGGGAAAACGGAATCATCCTCTGCTGTTGGTGGGGATGTAAACTGGTGCAGCCACTATGGAAAAGAGTATGGAGGTTCCTTAAAAAAGTAAACATCGTGTTACCATGTGACCCAGCAATCCCACTCCCGGGCTTAGCTCCAAAGACAATCCTAATTTGAAATGACACGGGCACCCCTGTTTTTCAGGGCAGCGCTGATGACAATAGCCAGGACATAGAATCAAACGTAACGTTCATCCACAGGAAAATGAAGAATATGTAGCACACATATACGATGGAATACTACGCAGCCACAAAAAGGAACGAACTGATGCCATCTGCTGCAGCAATGATGGACACAGATCATACTCAGTGAAGTGACTCAGAGAGAGAAAGACAAATACCATTAGATATCACTTACAGGTGGAATCTGTAAGTTCAGACGCATGAACTAATTTACAAAACAGAAACAGACTCACAGACTTAGAAAACAAACTTATGATTATCAACAAGGAAAGTGACAGAAAAGTGATAAACTAGGAGGCTGACATTAAGAGATACACACTAGAATATATCAAACACATAACCAACAAGAACCTACTGAGGAGCACAGGGAACTCTACTGAACACAGTCTTATAACTTACATGGGAAAAGGACCCAAAGTATAATACATGTAAGACTGCATATAACTGAATCAAGTTCCCGTACATCTAAGATAAATGCAACACTGGACATCAACATTACTACAATATAAAATATAAATTAAATTATAAGAAAAATAGAAAAGAAAAAGAAGAGTGGGGCGTGGAGAAATGCTGCCGCCTTGTGGCCGTTTTCCATAACAACAACTTTAAAACCTGTGCTGATGGGCACTGAATATTCACAAGGCCAACGGGGTTGGAAAGAAAAAAACACCTGCCCTCAAGAAACATCTGGGGGTAGGTCTTCGAAAAAGAATTAAAAACAGGGCAGGGCTTCCCTGGTGGGGCAGTGGTTGAGAGTCCACTCGCCGATGCAGGGGACGCGGGATAGAGCCCTGGTCCGGCAAGATCCCACATGCCACAGAGCAACTAAGCCCGTGCGCCACAACTACTGAGCCCACGCTCTAGAGCCTGTGCTCTGCGACAAGAGAAGCCATCGCAATGAGAAACCCAAGCAGCACAACGAAGAGTAGCCCCCACTCGCCACAACTAGAGAAAGCCCGCATGCAGTCATGAAGACACAATGCAGCAAAAAATAAAACTAAGTAGAATAAATATATTAAAAATTAAAACGAGAATGAAAGTAGAATACTCTCTAACACCATACACAAAAATAAACTCCAACCAGATGAAAGATCTACACCTAAGGACGGATACTCTAAATCACATGAGGAAAATATAGGGAGAACACGCTCTGACATAAATCTCAGCAAGTTCTTTTCCGATCCATCTCTTAGAGTAGTGAACAAGAAAACAAAAATAAACAAACGGGACCTAATGCAACTTAAAGCGTTTGCACAGCAAAGGAAACCCGAAACAAAACAAAAAGACAACCCTCAGAACGGGAACAAATATTTGCAAACGAAGAGGCCCACAAGGAATTAATCTCCAAAACACACAAACAGCTCCTGCAGATCAATATCAAAAGAACAAAAAAAACAATCAAAAATAAGCACAAGATCTAAATGGACGTCTCTCCAAAGAAGACATAGTGATGGCCATTAAGCACATGAAAAGATGCTCAGCATCGCTAATTATGAGAGACACGCAAATCAAAACGACAATGAGGTATCACCTCTCACAGGTCATCATCAAAAAATCTGCAACAAGAAATGCTGGAGAGGCTGTGGAGCAAAGGGAACCCTCCTACACTGTCAGTGGGAATGCAAATCGATACATCCACTATGGAGAACAGTATGGAGGTTCCTTAAGAAATGAAACATAGAACTAGCATGTGACCCAGCAGTCTCACCCTCGGGGGAAGATCTCGAGGGAACCAAAATTTTAAAAGACACGTGAACGCCAACGATCATGGCAGCACTCTGCACGATAGCCAAGACATGCAAGCAAACTAAGCATATGAGGACAGGTGCACGGATAAAGAAGATAGGGTCTGGGAACACAGTGGAATATTACTCAGCCATGAATAAACATGAAATCATGGCATTTCCAGCCATGGGAAAGCAGGTAGAGATGATCATACAAAGTGAAGTAAGTGAGACAGGGAAACACAAATATCATATGATATCACTTACACGTGGAATCTAAAAATGGATACAAATGAACTTCTTTACAAAACAGAAACAGCCTCACAGGCTTAGAAAGGAAACTTAGGGTTAGGAAAAGGGAAGCGTGGGGGGGCAGGGAGAAATTAGCAGGTCGAGATTAACACATGCACACTACTATTTATAAAATAATCAATGAGAACCCAGGGTGTAGCACAAGGAATCCTACTCAACACTCCAATAACCTACTTGGGAAGAGAACTGGAAAAAGAATATGTACACATCTACATATAAGTGAATCAAGTTGCCGTCTAGCTAGGAAAAAAAAAACCCAAAACAACCCAGCAACATGGGAGATCACCTACGCTCCAATAAAAAATAAAAATTAAAAAAAGAAAAGTAAAGAAATTCCCCATCCATCTCCTCAGGCCTCTGTGACCCAGGCTGCTGTCACATCCCTGGAGCCGGAGCAGGTTGGGGGCCCAAAGCTGGACTGCCGTGGGAAGGAGGAAACTGAGGAGGATATGCCAGCCAATAAGCACCCCCGCCTTGGACCTGGAGTGCCTCTTCCCCTCTGCACGGGCCCACCGTCTCCAGCTCCCTGCTGCCCCTCCTACACAGAAACCAAGCCTAGTGCACTCAAAGGATGGTGGAGCCTCTGGGCTGGAAGAGCTTTGAAAATTCCCTTGGGCGCTCCGTCTCCTGCTGGTGGGGTTCCCACCTCCAGCCTCCCTCCTCACGGTCGCCCCACCTAAGGATGACAGCACCTCAGCAGAGCGGTGTTGCAGGAGTTGGGATCTGTCAGGGCACGGCGGGTGGGCGGTAAAGGGGAAGGGGGAAGAAGTCCTGAGACACAAGCCTTGGGTGTTTCTTAGGGCACATTCCACTCTGACAACCCAGGAACAGGACTTTCCCTCAGGCTCTGGTTGCCAAGTAACCAGAGTTGGGCTTGAAGACATGCTGCCGCCTTGTGGCCATTTCCCGTAACAACAACTTTAAAATTGGTGCTGAGTGGCATTTAATCTTCACAAGGCCTGTGGGGCTGTAAATGACACCTGCCCTCAAGAAATGCCCTGGGGCAAATCATCAGAAAATAATTCAAAACTGGGCCGATTTTCAAGAAGGTAATTTCGAGAGGTAAATTTTACTCACTCCGTATATTAAGAAAAAGCACATGGAAAGGGACTCAACATCTTTCATTATTAAAGAGATGCAAATCAAAACTACAATGGGGTATCACCTCACAACCGTCAGAATGGCCAAGCTCAAAAAAAAAATATCTCCAAAGAATAAATGCCGGAGAGGCCTTGGGGAAAACGGAATCATCCTCTGCTGTTGGTGGGGATGTAAACTGGTGCAGCCACTATGGAAAAGAGTATGGAGGTTCCTTAAAAAAGTAAACATCGTGTTACCATGTGACCCAGCAATCCCACTCCCGGGCTTAGCTCCAAAGACAATCCTAATTTGAAATGACACGGGCACCCCTGTTTTTCAGGGCAGCGCTGATGACAATAGCCAGGACATAGAATCAAACGTAACGTTCATCCACAGGAAAATGAAGAATATGTAGCACACATATACGATGGAATACTACGCAGCCACAAAAAGGAACGAACTGATGCCATCTGCTGCAGCAATGATGGACACAGATCATACTCAGTGAAGTGACTCAGAGAGAGAAAGACAAATACCATTAGATATCACTTACAGGTGGAATCTGTAAGTTCAGACGCATGAACTAATTTACAAAACAGAAACAGACTCACAGACTTAGAAAACAAACTTATGATTATCAACAAGGAAAGTGACAGAAAAGTGATAAACTAGGAGGCTGACATTAAGAGATACACACTAGAATATATCAAACACATAACCAACAAGAACCTACTGAGGAGCACAGGAAACTCTACTGAACACAGTCTTATAACTTACATGGGAAAAGGACCCAAAGTATAATACATGTAAGACTGCATATAACTGAATCAAGTTCCCGTACATCTAAGATAAATGCAACACTGGACATCAACATTACTACAATATAAAATATAAATTAAATTATAAGAAAAATAGAAAAGAAAAAGAAGAGTGGGGCGTGGAGAAATGCTGCCGCCTTGTGGCCGTTTTCCATAACAACAACTTTAAAACCTGTGCTGATGGGCACTGAATATTCACAAGGCCAACGGGGTTGGAAAGAAAAAAACACCTGCCCTCAAGAAACATCTGGGGGTAGGTCTTCGAAAAAGAATTAAAAACAGGGCAGGGCTTCCCTGGTGGGGCAGTGGTTGAGAGTCCACTCGCCGATGCAGGGGACGCGGGATAGAGCCCTGGTCCGGCAAGATCCCACATGCCACAGAGCAACTAAGCCCGTGCGCCACAACTACTGAGCCCACGCTCTAGAGCCTGTGCTCTGCGACAAGAGAAGCCATCGCAATGAGAAACCCAAGCAGCACAACGAAGAGTAGCCCCCACTCGCCACAACTAGAGAAAGCCCGCATGCAGTCATGAAGACACAATGCAGCAAAAAATAAAACTAAGTAGAATAAATATATTAAAAATTAAAACGAGAATGAAAGTAGAATACTCTCTAACACCATACACAAAAATAAACTCCAACCAGATGAAAGATCTACACCTAAGGACGGATACTCTAAATCACATGAGGAAAATATAGGGAGAACACGCTCTGACATAAATCTCAGCAAGTTCTTTTCCGATCCATCTCTTAGAGTAGTGAACAAGAAAACAAAAATAAACAAACGGGACCTAATGCAACTTAAAGCGTTTGCACAGCAAAGGAAACCCGAAACAAAACAAAAAGACAACCCTCAGAACGGGAACAAATATTTGCAAACGAAGAGGCCCACAAGGAATTAATCTCCAAAACACACAAACAGCTCCTGCAGATCAATATCAAAAGAACAAAAAAAACAATCAAAAATAAGCACAAGATCTAAATGGACGTCTCTCCAAAGAAGACATAGTGATGGCCATTAAGCACATGAAAAGATGCTCAGCATCGCTAATTATGAGAGACACGCAAATCAAAACGACAATGAGGTATCACCTCTCACAGGTCATCATCAAAAAATCTGCAACAAGAAATGCTGGAGAGGCTGTGGAGCAAAGGGAACCCTCCTACACTGTCAGTGGGAATGCAAATCGATACATCCACTATGGAGAACAGTATGGAGGTTCCTTAAGAAATGAAACATAGAACTAGCATGTGACCCAGCAGTCTCACCCTCGGGGGAAGATCTCGAGGGAACCAAAATTTTAAAAGACACGTGAACGCCAACGATCATGGTAGCACTCTGCACGATAGCCAAGACATGCAAGCAAACTAAGCATATGAGGACAGGTGCACGGATAAAGAAGATAGGGTCTGGGAACACAGTGGAATATTACTCAGCCATGAATAAACATGAAATCATGGCATTTCCAGCCATGGGAAAGCAGGTAGAGATGATCATACAAAGTGAAGTAAGTGAGACAGGGAAACACAAATATCATATGATATCACTTACACGTGGAATCTAAAAATGGATACAAATGAACTTCTTTACAAAACAGAAACAGCCTCACAGGCTTAGAAAGGAAACTTAGGGTTAGGAAAAGGGAAGCGTGGGGGGGGCAGGGAGAAATTAGCAGGTCGAGATTAACACATGCACACTACTATTTATAAAATAATCAATGAGAACCCAGGGTGTAGCACAAGGAATCCTACTCAACACTCCAATAACCTACTTGGGAAGAGAACTGGAAAAAGAATATGTACACATCTACATATAAGTGAATCAAGTTGCTGTCCAGCTAGGAAAAAAAAACCCCAAAACAACCCAGCAACATGGGAGATCACCTACGCTCCAATAAAAAATAAAAATTAAAAAAAGAAAAGAAAAGAAATTCCCCATCCATCTCCTCAGGCCTCTGTGACCCAGGCTGCTGTCACATCCCTGGAGCCGGAGCAGGTTGGGGGCCCAAAGCTGGACTGCCGTGGGAAGGAGGAAACTGAGGAGGATATGCCAGCCAATAAGCACCCCCGCCTTGGACCTGGAGTGCCTCTTCCCCTCTGCACGGGCCCACCGTCTCCAGCTCCCTGCTGCCCCTCCTACACAGAAACCAAGCCTAGTGCACTCAAAGGATGGTGGAGCCTCTGGGCTGGAAGAGCTTTGAAAATTCCCTTGGGCGCTCCGTCTCCTGCTGGTGGGGTTCCCACCTCCAGCCTCCCTCCTCACGGTCGCCCCACCTAAGGATGACAGCACCTCAGCAGAGCGGTGTTGCAGGAGTTGGGATCTGTCAGGGCACGGCGGGTGGGCGGTAAAGGGGAAGGGGGAAGAAGTCCTGAGACACAAGCCTTGGGTGTTTCTTAGGGCACATTCCACTCTGACAACCCAGGAACAGGACTTTCCCTCAGGCTCTGGTTGCCAAGTAACCAGAGTTGGGCTTGAAGACATGCTGCCGCCTTGTGGCCATTTCCCGTAACAACAACTTTAAAATTGGTGCTGAGTGGCATTTAATCTTCACAAGGCCTGTGGGGCTGTAAATGACACCTGCCCTCAAGAAATGCCCTGGGGCAAATCATCAGAAAATAATTCAAAACTGGGCCGATTTTCAAGAAGGTAATTTCGAGAGGTAAATTTTACTCACTCCGTATATTAAGAAAAAGCACATGGAAAGGGACTCAACATCTTTCATTATTAAAGAGATGCAAATCAAAACTACAATGGGGTATCACCTCACAACCGTCAGAATGGCCAAGCTCAAAAAAAAAATATCTCCAAAGAATAAATGCCGGAGAGGCCTTGGGGAAAACGGAATCATCCTCTGCTGCTGGTGGGGATGTAAACTGGCGCAGCCACTATGGAAAAGAGTATGGAGGTTCCTTAAAAAAGTAAACATCGTGTTACCATGTGACCCAGCAATCCCACTCCCGGGCTTAGCTCCAAAGACAATCCTAATTTGAAATGACACGGGCACCCCTGTTTTTCAGGGCAGCGCTGATGACAATAGCCAGGACATAGAATCAAACGTAATGTTCATCCACAGGAAAATGAAGAATATGTAGCACACATATACGATGGAATACTACGCAGCCACAAAAAGGAACGAACTGATGCCATCTGCTGCAGCAATGATGGACACAGATCATACTCAGTGAAGTGACTCAGAGAGAGAAAGACAAATACCATTAGATATCACTTACAGGTGGAATCTGTAAGTTCAGACGCATGAACTAATTTACAAAACAGAAACAGACTCACAGACTTAGAAAACAAACTTATGATTATCAACAAGGAAAGTGACAGAAAAGTGATAAACTAGGAGGCTGACATTAAGAGATACACACTAGAATATATCAAAGACATAAACAACCAGAACCTACTGAGGAGCACAGGGAACTCTACTGAGCACAGTCTTATAACTTACATGGGAAAAGGACCCAAAGTATAATACATGTAAGACTGCATATAACTGAATCAAGTTCCCGTACATCTAAGATAAATGCAACACTGGACATCAACATTACTACAGTATAAAATATAAATTAAATTATAAGAAAAATAGAAAAGAAAAAGAAGAGTGGGGCGTGGAGAAATGCTGCCGCCTTGTGGCCGTTTTCCATAACAACAACTTTCAAACCTGTGCTGATGGGCACTGAATATTCACAAGGCCATCGGCGTTGGAAAGAAAAAAACACCTGCCCTCAAGAAACATCTGGGGGTAGGTCTTCGAAAAAGAATTAAAAACAGGGCAGGGCTTCCCTGATGGGGCAGTGGTTGAGAGTCCACTCGCCGATGCAGGGGACGCGGGATAGAGCCCTGGCCCGGCAAGATCTCACATGCCACAGAGCAACTAAGCCCGTGCGCCACAACTACTGAGCCCACGCTCTAGAGCCTGTGCTCTGCGACAAGAGAAGCCATCGCAATGAGAAACCCAAGCAGCACAACGAAGAGTAGCCCCCACTCGCCACAACTAGAGAAAGCCCGCATGCAGTCATGAAGACACAATGCAGCAAAAAATAAAACTAAGTAGAATAAATATATTAAAAATTAAAACGAGAATGAAAGTAGAATACTCTCTAACACCATACACAAAAATAAAACTCCACCCAGATGAAAGATCTACACCTAAGGACGGATACTCTAAATCACATGAGGAAAATATAGGGAGAACACGCTCTGACATAAATCTCAGCAAGTTCTTTTCCGATCCATCTCTTAGAGTAGTGAACAAGAAAACAAAAATAAACAAACGGCACCTAATGCAACTTAAAGCGTTTGCACAGCAAAGGAAACCCGAAACAAAATAAAAAGACAACCCTCAGAACGGGAACAAATATTTGCAAACGAAGAGGCCCACAAGGAATTAATCTCCAAAACATACAAACAGCTCCTGCAGATCAATATCAAAAGAACAAAAAAAACAATCAAAAATAAGCACAAGATCTAAATGGACGTCTCTCCAAAGAAGACATAGTGATGGCCATTAAGCACATGAAAAGATGCTCAGCATCACTAATTATGAGAGACACGCAAATCAAAACGACAATGAGGTATCACCTCTCACAGGTCATCATCAAAAAATCTGCAACAAGAAATGCTGGACAGGCTGTGGAGCAAAGGGAACCCTCCTACACTGTCAGTGGGAATGCAAATCGATACATCCACTATGGAGAACAGTATGGAGGTTCCTTAAGAAATGAAACATAGAACTAGCATGTGACCCAGCAGTCTCACCCTCGGGGGAAGATCTCGAGGGAACCAAAATTTTAAAAGACACGTGAACGCCAACGATCATGGCAGCACTCTGCACGATAGCCAAGACATGCAAGCAAACTAAGCATATGAGGACAGGTGCACGGATAAAGAAGATAGGGTCTGGGAACACAGTGGAATATTACTCAGCCATGAATAAACATGAAATCATGGCATTTCCAGCCATGGGAAAGCAGGTAGAGATGATCATACAAAGTGAAGTAAGTGAGACAGGGAAACACAAATATCATATGATATCACTTACACGTGGAATCTAAAAATGGATACAAATGAACTTCTTTACAAAACAGAAACAGCCTCACAGGCTTAGAAAGGAAACTTAGGGTTAGGAAAAGGGAAGCGTGGGGGGGCAGGGAGAAATTAGCAGGTCGAGATTAACACATGCACACTACTATTTATAAAATAATCAATGAGAACCCAGGGTGTAGCACAAGGAATCCTACTCAACACTCCAATAACCTACTTGGGAAGAGAACTGGAAAAAGAATATGTACACATCTACATATAAGTGAATCAAGTTGCCGTCTAGCTAGGAAAAAAAAAACCCAAAACAACCCAGCAACATGGGAGATCACCTACGCTCCAATAAAAAATAAAAATTAAAAAAAGAAAAGTAAAGAAATTCCCCATCCATCTCCTCAGGCCTCTGTGACCCAGGCTGCTGTCACATCCCTGGAGCCGGAGCAGGTTGGGGGCCCAAAGCTGGACTGCCGTGGGAAGGAGGAAACTGAGGAGGATATGCCAGCCAATAAGCACCCCCGCCTTGGACCTGGAGTGCCTCTTCCCCTCTGCACGGGCCCACCGTCTCCAGCTCCCTGCTGCCCCTCCTACACAGAAACCAAGCCTAGTGCACTCAAAGGATGGTGGAGCCTCTGGGCTGGAAGAGCTTTGAAAATTCCCTTGGGCGCTCCGTCTCCTGCTGGTGGGGTTCCCACCTCCAGCCTCCCTCCTCACGGTCGCCCCACCTAAGGATGACAGCACCTCAGCAGAGCGGTGTTGCAGGAGTTGGGATCTGTCAGGGCACGGCGGGTGGGCGGTAAAGGGGAAGGGGGAAGAAGTCCTGAGACACAAGCCTTGGGTGTTTCTTAGGGCACATTCCACTCTGACAACCCAGGAACAGGACTTTCCCTCAGGCTCTGGTTGCCAAGTAACCAGAGTTGGGCTTGAAGACATGCTGCCGCCTTGTGGCCATTTCCCGTAACAACAACTTTAAAATTGGTGCTGAGTGGCATTTAATCTTCACAAGGCCTGTGGGGCTGTAAATGACACCTGCCCTCAAGAAATGCCCTGGGGCAAATCATCAGAAAATAATTCAAAACTGGGCCGATTTTCAAGAAGGTAATTTCGAGAGGTAAATTTTACTCACTCCGTATATTAAGAAAAAGCACATGGAAAGGGACTCAACATCTTTCATTATTAAAGAGATGCAAATCAAAACTACAATGGGGTATCACCTCACAACCGTCAGAATGGCCAAGCTCAAAAAAAAAATATCTCCAAAGAATAAATGCCGGAGAGGCCTTGGGGAAAACGGAATCATCCTCTGCTGTTGGTGGGGATGTAAACTGGTGCAGCCACTATGGAAAAGAGTATGGAGGTTCCTTAAAAAAGTAAACATCGTGTTACCATGTGACCCAGCAATCCCACTCCCGGGCTTAGCTCCAAAGACAATCCTAATTTGAAATGACACGGGCACCCCTGTTTTTCAGGGCAGCGCTGATGACAATAGCCAGGACATAGAATCAAACGTAACGTTCATCCACAGGAAAATGAAGAATATGTAGCACACATATACGATGGAATACTACGCAGCCACAAAAAGGAACGAACTGATGCCATCTGCTGCAGCAATGATGGACACAGATCATACTCAGTGAAGTGACTCAGAGAGAGAAAGACAAATACCATTAGATATCACTTACAGGTGGAATCTGTAAGTTCAGACGCATGAACTAATTTACAAAACAGAAACAGACTCACAGACTTAGAAAACAAACTTATGATTATCAACAAGGAAAGTGACAGAAAAGTGATAAACTAGGAGGCTGACATTAAGAGATACACACTAGAATATATCAAACACATAACCAACAAGAACCTACTGAGGAGCACAGGGAACTCTACTGAACACAGTCTTATAACTTACATGGGAAAAGGACCCAAAGTATAATACATGTAAGACTGCATATAACTGAATCAAGTTCCCGTACATCTAAGATAAATGCAACACTGGACATCAACATTACTACAATATAAAATATAAATTAAATTATAAGAAAAATAGAAAAGAAAAAGAAGAGTGGGGCGTGGAGAAATGCTGCCGCCTTGTGGCCGTTTTCCATAACAACAACTTTAAAACCTGTGCTGATGGGCACTGAATATTCACAAGGCCAACGGGGTTGGAAAGAAAAAAACACCTGCCCTCAAGAAACATCTGGGGGTAGGTCTTCGAAAAAGAATTAAAAACAGGGCAGGGCTTCCCTGGTGGGGCAGTGGTTGAGAGTCCACTCGCCGATGCAGGGGACGCGGGATAGAGCCCTGGTCCGGCAAGATCCCACATGCCACAGAGCAACTAAGCCCGTGCGCCACAACTACTGAGCCCACGCTCTAGAGCCTGTGCTCTGCGACAAGAGAAGCCATCGCAATGAGAAACCCAAGCAGCACAACGAAGAGTAGCCCCCACTCGCCACAACTAGAGAAAGCCCGCATGCAGTCATGAAGACACAATGCAGCAAAAAATAAAACTAAGTAGAATAAATATATTAAAAATTAAAACGAGAATGAAAGTAGAATACTCTCTAACACCATACACAAAAATAAACTCCAACCAGATGAAAGATCTACACCTAAGGACGGATACTCTAAATCACATGAGGAAAATATAGGGAGAACACGCTCTGACATAAATCTCAGCAAGTTCTTTTCCGATCCATCTCTTAGAGTAGTGAACAAGAAAACAAAAATAAACAAACGGGACCTAATGCAACTTAAAGCGTTTGCACAGCAAAGGAAACCCGAAACAAAACAAAAAGACAACCCTCAGAACGGGAACAAATATTTGCAAACGAAGAGGCCCACAAGGAATTAATCTCCAAAACACACAAACAGCTCCTGCAGATCAATATCAAAAGAACAAAAAAAACAATCAAAAATAAGCACAAGATCTAAATGGACGTCTCTCCAAAGAAGACATAGTGATGGCCATTAAGCACATGAAAAGATGCTCAGCATCGCTAATTATGAGAGACACGCAAATCAAAACGACAATGAGGTATCACCTCTCACAGGTCATCATCAAAAAATCTGCAACAAGAAATGCTGGAGAGGCTGTGGAGCAAAGGGAACCCTCCTACACTGTCAGTGGGAATGCAAATCGATACATCCACTATGGAGAACAGTATGGAGGTTCCTTAAGAAATGAAACATAGAACTAGCATGTGACCCAGCAGTCTCACCCTCGGGGGAAGATCTCGAGGGAACCAAAATTTTAAAAGACACGTGAACGCCAACGATCATGGCAGCACTCTGCACGATAGCCAAGACATGCAAGCAAACTAAGCATATGAGGACAGGTGCACGGATAAAGAAGATAGGGTCTGGGAACACAGTGGAATATTACTCAGCCATGAATAAACATGAAATCATGGCATTTCCAGCCATGGGAAAGCAGGTAGAGATGATCATACAAAGTGAAGTAAGTGAGACAGGGAAACACAAATATCATATGATATCACTTACACGTGGAATCTAAAAATGGATACAAATGAACTTCTTTACAAAACAGAAACAGCCTCACAGGCTTAGAAAGGAAACTTAGGGTTAGGAAAAGGGAAGCGTGGGGGGGCAGGGAGAAATTAGCAGGTCGAGATTAACACATGCACACTACTATTTATAAAATAATCAATGAGAACCCAGGGTGTAGCACAAGGAATCCTACTCAACACTCCAATAACCTACTTGGGAAGAGAACTGGAAAAAGAATATGTACACATCTACATATAAGTGAATCAAGTTGCCGTCTAGCTAGGAAAAAAAAAACCCAAAACAACCCAGCAACATGGGAGATCACCTACGCTCCAATAAAAAATAAAAATTAAAAAAAGAAAAGTAAAGAAATTCCCCATCCATCTCCTCAGGCCTCTGTGACCCAGGCTGCTGTCACATCCCTGGAGCCGGAGCAGGTTGGGGGCCCAAAGCTGGACTGCCGTGGGAAGGAGGAAACTGAGGAGGATATGCCAGCCAATAAGCACCCCCGCCTTGGACCTGGAGTGCCTCTTCCCCTCTGCACGGGCCCACCGTCTCCAGCTCCCTGCTGCCCCTCCTACACAGAAACCAAGCCTAGTGCACTCAAAGGATGGTGGAGCCTCTGGGCTGGAAGAGCTTTGAAAATTCCCTTGGGCGCTCCGTCTCCTGCTGGTGGGGTTCCCACCTCCAGCCTCCCTCCTCACGGTCGCCCCACCTAAGGATGACAGCACCTCAGCAGAGCGGTGTTGCAGGAGTTGGGATCTGTCAGGGCACGGCGGGTGGGCGGTAAAGGGGAAGGGGGAAGAAGTCCTGAGACACAAGCCTTGGGTGTTTCTTAGGGCACATTCCACTCTGACAACCCAGGAACAGGACTTTCCCTCAGGCTCTGGTTGCCAAGTAACCAGAGTTGGGCTTGAAGACATGCTGCCGCCTTGTGGCCATTTCCCGTAACAACAACTTTAAAATTGGTGCTGAGTGGCATTTAATCTTCACAAGGCCTGTGGGGCTGTAAATGACACCTGCCCTCAAGAAATGCCCTGGGGCAAATCATCAGAAAATAATTCAAAACTGGGCCGATTTTCAAGAAGGTAATTTCGAGAGGTAAATTTTACTCACTCCGTATATTAAGAAAAAGCACATGGAAAGGGACTCAACATCTTTCATTATTAAAGAGATGCAAATCAAAACTACAATGGGGTATCACCTCACAACCGTCAGAATGGCCAAGCTCAAAAAAAAAATATCTCCAAAGAATAAATGCCGGAGAGGCCTTGGGGAAAACGGAATCATCCTCTGCTGTTGGTGGGGATGTAAACTGGTGCAGCCACTATGGAAAAGAGTATGGAGGTTCCTTAAAAAAGTAAACATCGTGTTACCATGTGACCCAGCAATCCCACTCCCGGGCTTAGCTCCAAAGACAATCCTAATTTGAAATGACACGGGCACCCCTGTTTTTCAGGGCAGCGCTGATGACAATAGCCAGGACATAGAATCAAACGTAACGTTCATCCACAGGAAAATGAAGAATATGTAGCACACATATACGATGGAATACTACGCAGCCACAAAAAGGAACGAACTGATGCCATCTGCTGCAGCAATGATGGACACAGATCATACTCAGTGAAGTGACTCAGAGAGAGAAAGACAAATACCATTAGATATCACTTACAGGTGGAATCTGTAAGTTCAGACGCATGAACTAATTTACAAAACAGAAACAGACTCACAGACTTAGAAAACAAACTTATGATTATCAACAAGGAAAGTGACAGAAAAGTGATAAACTAGGAGGCTGACATTAAGAGATACACACTAGAATATATCAAACACATAACCAACAAGAACCTACTGAGGAGCACAGGGAACTCTACTGAACACAGTCTTATAACTTACATGGGAAAAGGACCCAAAGTATAATACATGTAAGACTGCATATAACTGAATCAAGTTCCCGTACATCTAAGATAAATGCAACACTGGACATCAACATTACTACAATATAAAATATAAATTAAATTATAAGAAAAATAGAAAAGAAAAAGAAGAGTGGGGCGTGGAGAAATGCTGCCGCCTTGTGGCCGTTTTCCATAACAACAACTTTAAAACCTGTGCTGATGGGCACTGAATATTCACAAGGCCAACGGGGTTGGAAAGAAAAAAACACCTGCCCTCAAGAAACATCTGGGGGTAGGTCTTCGAAAAAGAATTAAAAACAGGGCAGGGCTTCCCTGGTGGGGCAGTGGTTGAGAGTCCACTCGCCGATGCAGGGGACGCGGGATAGAGCCCTGGTCCGGCAAGATCCCACATGCCACAGAGCAACTAAGCCCGTGCGCCACAACTACTGAGCCCACGCTCTAGAGCCTGTGCTCTGCGACAAGAGAAGCCATCGCAATGAGAAACCCAAGCAGCACAACGAAGAGTAGCCCCCACTCGCCACAACTAGAGAAAGCCCGCATGCAGTCATGAAGACACAATGCAGCAAAAAATAAAACTAAGTAGAATAAATATATTAAAAATTAAAACGAGAATGAAAGTAGAATACTCTCTAACACCATACACAAAAATAAACTCCAACCAGATGAAAGATCTACACCTAAGGACGGATACTCTAAATCACATGAGGAAAATATAGGGAGAACACGCTCTGACATAAATCTCAGCAAGTTCTTTTCCGATCCATCTCTTAGAGTAGTGAACAAGAAAACAAAAATAAACAAACGGGACCTAATGCAACTTAAAGCGTTTGCACAGCAAAGGAAACCCGAAACAAAACAAAAAGACAACCCTCAGAACGGGAACAAATATTTGCAAACGAAGAGGCCCACAAGGAATTAATCTCCAAAACACACAAACAGCTCCTGCAGATCAATATCAAAAGAACAAAAAAAACAATCAAAAATAAGCACAAGATCTAAATGGACGTCTCTCCAAAGAAGACATAGTGATGGCCATTAAGCACATGAAAAGATGCTCAGCATCGCTAATTATGAGAGACACGCAAATCAAAACGACAATGAGGTATCACCTCTCACAGGTCATCATCAAAAAATCTGCAACAAGAAATGCTGGAGAGGCTGTGGAGCAAAGGGAACCCTCCTACACTGTCAGTGGGAATGCAAATCGATACATCCACTATGGAGAACAGTATGGAGGTTCCTTAAGAAATGAAACATAGAACTAGCATGTGACCCAGCAGTCTCACCCTCGGGGGAAGATCTCGAGGGAACCAAAATTTTAAAAGACACGTGAACGCCAACGATCATGGTAGCACTCTGCACGATAGCCAAGACATGCAAGCAAACTAAGCATATGAGGACAGGTGCACGGATAAAGAAGATAGGGTCTGGGAACACAGTGGAATATTACTCAGCCATGAATAAACATGAAATCATGGCATTTCCAGCCATGGGAAAGCAGGTAGAGATGATCATACAAAGTGAAGTAAGTGAGACAGGGAAACACAAATATCATATGATATCACTTACACGTGGAATCTAAAAATGGATACAAATGAACTTCTTTACAAAACAGAAACAGCCTCACAGGCTTAGAAAGGAAACTTAGGGTTAGGAAAAGGGAAGCGTGGGGGGGCAGGGAGAAATTAGCAGGTCGAGATTAACACATGCACACTACTATTTATAAAATAATCAATGAGAACCCAGGGTGTAGCACAAGGAATCCTACTCAACACTCCAATAACCTACTTGGGAAGAGAACTGGAAAAAGAATATGTACACATCTACATATAAGTGAATCAAGTTGCTGTCCAGCTAGGAAAAAAAAACCCCAAAACAACCCAGCAACATGGGAGATCACCTACGCTCCAATAAAAAATAAAAATTAAAAAAAGAAAAGAAAAGAAATTCCCCATCCATCTCCTCAGGCCTCTGTGACCCAGGCTGCTGTCACATCCCTGGAGCCGGAGCAGGTTGGGGGCCCAAAGCTGGACTGCCGTGGGAAGGAGGAAACTGAGGAGGATATGCCAGCCAATAAGCACCCCCGCCTTGGACCTGGAGTGCCTCTTCCCCTCTGCACGGGCCCACCGTCTCCAGCTCCCTGCTGCCCCTCCTACACAGAAACCAAGCCTAGTGCACTCAAAGGATGGTGGAGCCTCTGGGCTGGAAGAGCTTTGAAAATTCCCTTGGGCGCTCCGTCTCCTGCTGGTGGGGTTCCCACCTCCAGCCTCCCTCCTCACGGTCGCCCCACCTAAGGATGACAGCACCTCAGCAGAGCGGTGTTGCAGGAGTTGGGATCTGTCAGGGCACGGCGGGTGGGCGGTAAAGGGGAAGGGGGAAGAAGTCCTGAGACACAAGCCTTGGGTGTTTCTTAGGGCACATTCCACTCTGACAACCCAGGAACAGGACTTTCCCTCAGGCTCTGGTTGCCAAGTAACCAGAGTTGGGCTTGAAGACATGCTGCCGCCTTGTGGCCATTTCCCGTAACAACAACTTTAAAATTGGTGCTGAGTGGCATTTAATCTTCACAAGGCCTGTGGGGCTGTAAATGACACCTGCCCTCAAGAAATGCCCTGGGGCAAATCATCAGAAAATAATTCAAAACTGGGCCGATTTTCAAGAAGGTAATTTCGAGAGGTAAATTTTACTCACTCCGTATATTAAGAAAAAGCACATGGAAAGGGACTCAACATCTTTCATTATTAAAGAGATGCAAATCAAAACTACAATGGGGTATCACCTCACAACCGTCAGAATGGCCAAGCTCAAAAAAAAAATATCTCCAAAGAATAAATGCCGGAGAGGCCTTGGGGAAAACGGAATCATCCTCTGCTGCTGGTGGGGACGTAAACTGGCGCAGCCACTATGGAAAAGAGTATGGAGGTTCCTTAAAAAAGTAAACATCGTGTTACCATGTGACCCAGCAATCCCACTCCCGGGCTTAGCTCCAAAGACAATCCTAATTTGAAATGACACGGGCACCCCTGTTTTTCAGGGCAGCGCTGATGACAATAGCCAGGACATAAAATCAAACGTAATGTTCATCCACAGGAAAATGAAGAATATGTAGCACACATATACGATGGAATACTACGCAGCCACAAAAAGGAACGAACTGATGCCATCTGCTGCAGCAATGATGGACACAGATCATACTCAGTGAAGTGACTCAGAGAGAGAAAGACAAATACCATTAGATATCACTTACAGGTGGAATCTGTAAGTTCAGACGCATGAACTAATTTACAAAACAGAAACAGACTCACAGACTTAGAAAACAAACTTATGATTATCAACAAGGAAAGTGACAGAAAAGTGATAAACTAGGAGGCTGACATTAAGAGATACACACTAGAATATATCAAAGACATAAACAACCAGAACCTACTGAGGAGCACAGGGAACTCTACTGAGCACAGTCTTATAACTTACATGGGAAAAGGACCCAAAGTATAATACATGTAAGACTGCATATAACTGAATCAAGTTCCCGTACATCTAAGATAAATGCAACACTGGACATCAACATTACTACAGTATAAAATATAAATTAAATTATAAGAAAAATAGAAAAGAAAAAGAAGAGTGGGGCGTGGAGAAATGCTGCCGCCTTGTGGCCGTTTTCCATAACAACAACTTTAAAACCTGTGCTGATGGGCACTGAATATTCACAAGGCCAAAGGGGTTGGAAAGAAAAAAAACACCTGCCCTCAAGAAACATCTGGGGGTAGGTCTTCGAAAAAGAATTAAAAACAGGGCAGGGCTTCCCTGATGGGGCAGTGGTTGAGACTCCACTCGCCGATGCAGGGGACGCGGGATAGAGCCCTGGTCCGGCAAGATCCCACATGCCACAGAGCAACTAAGCCCGTGCGCCACAACTACTGAGCCCACGCTCTAGAGCCTGTGCTCTGCGACAAGAGAAGCCATCGCAATGAGAAACCCAAGCAGCACAACGAAGAGTAGCCCCCACTCGCCACAACTAGAGAAAGCCCGCATGCAGTCATGAAGACACAATGCAGCAAAAAATAAAACTAAGTAGAATAAATATATTAAAAATTAAAACGAGAATGAAAGTAGAATACTCTCTAACACCATACACAAAAATAAACTCCAACCAGATGAAAGATCTACACCTAAGGACGGATACTCTAAATCACATGAGGAAAATATAGGGAGAACACGCTCTGACATAAATCTCAGCAAGTTCTTTTCCGATCCATCTCTTAGAGTAGTGAACAAGAAAACAAAAATAAACAAACGGGACCTAATGCAACTTAAAGCGTTTGCACAGCAAAGGAAACCCGAAACAAAACAAAAAGACAACCCTCAGAACGGGAACAAATATTTGCAAACGAAGAGGCCCACAAGGAATTAATCTCCAAAACACACAAACAGCTCCTGCAGATCAATATCAAAAGAACAAAAAAAACAATCAAAAATAAGCACAAGATCTAAATGGACGTCTCTCCAAAGAAGACATAGTGATGGCCATTAAGCACATGAAAAGATGCTCAGCATCGCTAATTATGAGAGACACGCAAATCAAAACGACAATGAGGTATCACCTCTCACAGGTCATCATCAAAAAATCTGCAACAAGAAATGCTGGAGAGGCTGTGGAGCAAAGGGAACCCTCCTACACTGTCAGTGGGAATGCAAATCGATACATCCACTATGGAGAACAGTATGGAGGTTCCTTAAGAAATGAAACATAGAACTAGCATGTGACCCAGCAGTCTCACCCTCGGGGGAAGATCTCGAGGGAACCAAAATTTTAAAAGACACGTGAACGCCAACGATCATGGTAGCACTCTGCACGATAGCCAAGACATGCAAGCAAACTAAGCATATGAGGACAGGTGCACGGATAAAGAAGATAGGGTCTGGGAACACAGTGGAATATTACTCAGCCATGAATAAACATGAAATCATGGCATTTCCAGCCATGGGAAAGCAGGTAGAGATGATCATACAAAGTGAAGTAAGTGAGACAGGGAAACACAAATATCATATGATATCACTTACACGTGGAATCTAAAAATGGATACAAATGAACTTCTTTACAAAACAGAAACAGCCTCACAGGCTTAGAAAGGAAACTTAGGGTTAGGAAAAGGGAAGCGTGGGGGGGGCAGGGAGAAATTAGCAGGTCGAGATTAACACATGCACACTACTATTTATAAAATAATCAATGAGAACCCAGGGTGTAGCACAAGGAATCCTACTCAACACTCCAATAACCTACTTGGGAAGAGAACTGGAAAAAGAATATGTACACATCTACATATAAGTGAATCAAGTTGCTGTCCAGCTAGGAAAAAAAAACCCCAAAACAACCCAGCAACATGGGAGATCACCTACGCTCCAATAAAAAATAAAAATTAAAAAAAGAAAAGAAAAGAAATTCCCCATCCATCTCCTCAGGCCTCTGTGACCCAGGCTGCTGTCACATCCCTGGAGCCGGAGCAGGTTGGGGGCCCAAAGCTGGACTGCCGTGGGAAGGAGGAAACTGAGGAGGATATGCCAGCCAATAAGCACCCCCGCCTTGGACCTGGAGTGCCTCTTCCCCTCTGCACGGGCCCACCGTCTCCAGCTCCCTGCTGCCCCTCCTACACAGAAACCAAGCCTAGTGCACTCAAAGGATGGTGGAGCCTCTGGGCTGGAAGAGCTTTGAAAATTCCCTTGGGCGCTCCGTCTCCTGCTGGTGGGGTTCCCACCTCCAGCCTCCCTCCTCACGGTCGCCCCACCTAAGGATGACAGCACCTCAGCAGAGCGGTGTTGCAGGAGTTGGGATCTGTCAGGGCACGGCGGGTGGGCGGTAAAGGGGAAGGGGGAAGAAGTCCTGAGACACAAGCCTTGGGTGTTTCTTAGGGCACATTCCACTCTGACAACCCAGGAACAGGACTTTCCCTCAGGCTCTGGTTGCCAAGTAACCAGAGTTGGGCTTGAAGACATGCTGCCGCCTTGTGGCCATTTCCCGTAACAACAACTTTAAAATTGGTGCTGAGTGGCATTTAATCTTCACAAGGCCTGTGGGGCTGTAAATGACACCTGCCCTCAAGAAATGCCCTGGGGCAAATCATCAGAAAATAATTCAAAACTGGGCCGATTTTCAAGAAGGTAATTTCGAGAGGTAAATTTTACTCACTCCGTATATTAAGAAAAAGCACATGGAAAGGGACTCAACATCTTTCATTATTAAAGAGATGCAAATCAAAACTACAATGGGGTATCACCTCACAACCGTCAGAATGGCCAAGCTCAAAAAAAAAATATCTCCAAAGAATAAATGCCGGAGAGGCCTTGGGGAAAACGGAATCATCCTCTGCTGCTGGTGGGGATGTAAACTGGCGCAGCCACTATGGAAAAGAGTATGGAGGTTCCTTAAAAAAGTAAACATCGTGTTACCATGTGACCCAGCAATCCCACTCCCGGGCTTAGCTCCAAAGACAATCCTAATTTGAAATGACACGGGCACCCCTGTTTTTCAGGGCAGCGCTGATGACAATAGCCAGGACATAGAATCAAACGTAATGTTCATCCACAGGAAAATGAAGAATATGTAGCACACATATACGATGGAATACTACGCAGCCACAAAAAGGAACGAACTGATGCCATCTGCTGCAGCAATGATGGACACAGATCATACTCAGTGAAGTGACTCAGAGAGAGAAAGACAAATACCATTAGATATCACTTACAGGTGGAATCTGTAAGTTCAGACGCATGAACTAATTTACAAAACAGAAACAGACTCACAGACTTAGAAAACAAACTTATGATTATCAACAAGGAAAGTGACAGAAAAGTGATAAACTAGGAGGCTGACATTAAGAGATACACACTAGAATATATCAAAGACATAAACAACCAGAACCTACTGAGGAGCACAGGGAACTCTACTGAGCACAGTCTTATAACTTACATGGGAAAAGGACCCAAAGTATAATACATGTAAGACTGCATATAACTGAATCAAGTTCCCGTACATCTAAGATAAATGCAACACTGGACATCAACATTACTACAGTATAAAATATAAATTAAATTATAAGAAAAATAGAAAAGAAAAAGAAGAGTGGGGCGTGGAGAAATGCTGCCGCCTTGTGGCCGTTTTCCATAACAACAACTTTCAAACCTGTGCTGATGGGCACTGAATATTCACAAGGCCATCGGCGTTGGAAAGAAAAAAACACCTGCCCTCAAGAAACATCTGGGGGTAGGTCTTCGAAAAAGAATTAAAAACAGGGCAGGGCTTCCCTGATGGGGCAGTGGTTGAGAGTCCACTCGCCGATGCAGGGGACGCGGGATAGAGCCCTGGCCCGGCAAGATCTCACATGCCACAGAGCAACTAAGCCCGTGCGCCACAACTACTGAGCCCACGCTCTAGAGCCTGTGCTCTGCGACAAGAGAAGCCATCGCAATAAGAAACCCAAGCAGCACAACGAAGAGTAGCCCCCACTCGCCACAACTAGAGAAAGCCCGCATGCAGTCATGAAGACACAATGCAGCAAAAAATAAAACTAAGTAGAATAAATATATTAAAAATTAAAACGAGAATGAAAGTAGAATACTCTCTAACACCATACACAAAAATAAAACTCCACCCAGATGAAAGATCTACACCTAAGGACGGATACTCTAAATCACATGAGGAAAATATAGGGAGAACACGCTCTGACATAAATCTCAGCAAGTTCTTTTCCGATCCATCTCTTAGAGTAGTGAACAAGAAAACAAAAATAAACAAACGGCACCTAATGCAACTTAAAGCGTTTGCACAGCAAAGGAAACCCGAAACAAAACCAAAAGACAACCCTCAGAACGGGAACAAATATTTGCAAACGAAGAGGCCCACAAGGAATTAATCTCCAAAACATACAAACAGCTCCTGCAGATCAATATCAAAAGAACAAAAAAAACAATCAAAAATAAGCACAAGATCTAAGTGGACGTCTCTCCAAAGAAGACATAGTGATGGCCATTAAGCACATGAAAAGATGCTCAGCATCACTAATTATGAGAGACACGCAAATCAAAACGACAATGAGGTATCACCTCTCACAGGTCATCATCAAAAAATCTGCAACAAGAAATGCTGGACAGGCTGTGGAGCAAAGGGAACCCTCCTACACTGTCAGTGGGAATGCAAATCGATACATCCACTATGGAGAACAGTATGGAGGTTCCTTAAGAAATGAAACATAGAACTAGCATGTGACCCAGCAGTCTCACCCTCGGGGGAAGATCTCGAGGGAACCAAAATTTTAAAAGACACGTGAACGCCAACGATCATGGCAGCACTCTGCACGATAGCCAAGACATGCAAGCAAACTAAGCATATGAGGACAGGTGCACGGATAAAGAAGATAGGGTCTGGGAACACAGTGGAATATTACTCAGCCATGAATAAACATGAAATCATGGCATTTCCAGCCATGGGAAAGCAGGTAGAGATGATCATACAAAGTGAAGTAAGTGAGACAGGGAAACACAAATATCATATGATATCACTTACACGTGGAATCTAAAAATGGATACAAATGAACTTCTTTACAAAACAGAAACAGCCTCACAGGCTTAGAAAGGAAACTTAGGGTTAGGAAAAGGGAAGCGTGGGGGGGCAGGGAGAAATTAGCAGGTCGAGATTAACACATGCACACTACTATTTATAAAATAATCAATGAGAACCCAGGGTGTAGCACAAGGAATCCTACTCAACACTCCAATAACCTACTTGGGAAGAGAACTGGAAAAAGAATATGTACACATCTACATATAAGTGAATCAAGTTGCCGTCTAGCTAGGAAAAAAAAAACCCAAAACAACCCAGCAACATGGGAGATCACCTACGCTCCAATAAAAAATAAAAATTAAAAAAAGAAAAGTAAAGAAATTCCCCATCCATCTCCTCAGGCCTCTGTGACCCAGGCTGCTGTCACATCCCTGGAGCCGGAGCAGGTTGGGGGCCCAAAGCTGGACTGCCGTGGGAAGGAGGAAACTGAGGAGGATATGCCAGCCAATAAGCACCCCCGCCTTGGACCTGGAGTGCCTCTTCCCCTCTGCACGGGCCCACCGTCTCCAGCTCCCTGCTGCCCCTCCTACACAGAAACCAAGCCTAGTGCACTCAAAGGATGGTGGAGCCTCTGGGCTGGAAGAGCTTTGAAAATTCCCTTGGGCGCTCCGTCTCCTGCTGGTGGGGTTCCCACCTCCAGCCTCCCTCCTCACGGTCGCCCCACCTAAGGATGACAGCACCTCAGCAGAGCGGTGTTGCAGGAGTTGGGATCTGTCAGGGCACGGCGGGTGGGCGGTAAAGGGGAAGGGGGAAGAAGTCCTGAGACACAAGCCTTGGGTGTTTCTTAGGGCACATTCCACTCTGACAACCCAGGAACAGGACTTTCCCTCAGGCTCTGGTTGCCAAGTAACCAGAGTTGGGCTTGAAGACATGCTGCCGCCTTGTGGCCATTTCCCGTAACAACAACTTTAAAATTGGTGCTGAGTGGCATTTAATCTTCACAAGGCCTGTGGGGCTGTAAATGACACCTGCCCTCAAGAAATGCCCTGGGGCAAATCATCAGAAAATAATTCAAAACTGGGCCGATTTTCAAGAAGGTAATTTCGAGAGGTAAATTTTACTCACTCCGTATATTAAGAAAAAGCACATGGAAAGGGACTCAACATCTTTCATTATTAAAGAGATGCAAATCAAAACTACAATGGGGTATCACCTCACAACCGTCAGAATGGCCAAGCTCAAAAAAAAAATATCTCCAAAGAATAAATGCCGGAGAGGCCTTGGGGAAAACGGAATCATCCTCTGCTGTTGGTGGGGATGTAAACTGGTGCAGCCACTATGGAAAAGAGTATGGAGGTTCCTTAAAAAAGTAAACATCGTGTTACCATGTGACCCAGCAATCCCACTCCCGGGCTTAGCTCCAAAGACAATCCTAATTTGAAATGACACGGGCACCCCTGTTTTTCAGGGCAGCGCTGATGACAATAGCCAGGACATAGAATCAAACGTAACGTTCATCCACAGGAAAATGAAGAATATGTAGCACACATATACGATGGAATACTACGCAGCCACAAAAAGGAACGAACTGATGCCATCTGCTGCAGCAATGATGGACACAGATCATACTCAGTGAAGTGACTCAGAGAGAGAAAGACAAATACCATTAGATATCACTTACAGGTGGAATCTGTAAGTTCAGACGCATGAACTAATTTACAAAACAGAAACAGACTCACAGACTTAGAAAACAAACTTATGATTATCAACAAGGAAAGTGACAGAAAAGTGATAAACTAGGAGGCTGACATTAAGAGATACACACTAGAATATATCAAACACATAACCAACAAGAACCTACTGAGGAGCACAGGGAACTCTACTGAACACAGTCTTATAACTTACATGGGAAAAGGACCCAAAGTATAATACATGTAAGACTGCATATAACTGAATCAAGTTCCCGTACATCTAAGATAAATGCAACACTGGACATCAACATTACTACAATATAAAATATAAATTAAATTATAAGAAAAATAGAAAAGAAAAAGAAGAGTGGGGCGTGGAGAAATGCTGCCGCCTTGTGGCCGTTTTCCATAACAACAACTTTAAAACCTGTGCTGATGGGCACTGAATATTCACAAGGCCAACGGGGTTGGAAAGAAAAAAACACCTGCCCTCAAGAAACATCTGGGGGTAGGTCTTCGAAAAAGAATTAAAAACAGGGCAGGGCTTCCCTGGTGGGGCAGTGGTTGAGAGTCCACTCGCCGATGCAGGGGACGCGGGATAGAGCCCTGGTCCGGCAAGATCCCACATGCCACAGAGCAACTAAGCCCGTGCGCCACAACTACTGAGCCCACGCTCTAGAGCCTGTGCTCTGCGACAAGAGAAGCCATCGCAATGAGAAACCCAAGCAGCACAACGAAGAGTAGCCCCCACTCGCCACAACTAGAGAAAGCCCGCATGCAGTCATGAAGACACAATGCAGCAAAAAATAAAACTAAGTAGAATAAATATATTAAAAATTAAAACGAGAATGAAAGTAGAATACTCTCTAACACCATACACAAAAATAAACTCCAACCAGATGAAAGATCTACACCTAAGGACGGATACTCTAAATCACATGAGGAAAATATAGGGAGAACACGCTCTGACATAAATCTCAGCAAGTTCTTTTCCGATCCATCTCTTAGAGTAGTGAACAAGAAAACAAAAATAAACAAACGGGACCTAATGCAACTTAAAGCGTTTGCACAGCAAAGGAAACCCGAAACAAAACAAAAAGACAACCCTCAGAACGGGAACAAATATTTGCAAACGAAGAGGCCCACAAGGAATTAATCTCCAAAACACACAAACAGCTCCTGCAGATCAATATCAAAAGAACAAAAAAAACAATCAAAAATAAGCACAAGATCTAAATGGACGTCTCTCCAAAGAAGACATAGTGATGGCCATTAAGCACATGAAAAGATGCTCAGCATCGCTAATTATGAGAGACACGCAAATCAAAACGACAATGAGGTATCACCTCTCACAGGTCATCATCAAAAAATCTGCAACAAGAAATGCTGGAGAGGCTGTGGAGCAAAGGGAACCCTCCTACACTGTCAGTGGGAATGCAAATCGATACATCCACTATGGAGAACAGTATGGAGGTTCCTTAAGAAATGAAACATAGAACTAGCATGTGACCCAGCAGTCTCACCCTCGGGGGAAGATCTCGAGGGAACCAAAATTTTAAAAGACACGTGAACGCCAACGATCATGGCAGCACTCTGCACGATAGCCAAGACATGCAAGCAAACTAAGCATATGAGGACAGGTGCACGGATAAAGAAGATAGGGTCTGGGAACACAGTGGAATATTACTCAGCCATGAATAAACATGAAATCATGGCATTTCCAGCCATGGGAAAGCAGGTAGAGATGATCATACAAAGTGAAGTAAGTGAGACAGGGAAACACAAATATCATATGATATCACTTACACGTGGAATCTAAAAATGGATACAAATGAACTTCTTTACAAAACAGAAACAGCCTCACAGGCTTAGAAAGGAAACTTAGGGTTAGGAAAAGGGAAGCGTGGGGGGGCAGGGAGAAATTAGCAGGTCGAGATTAACACATGCACACTACTATTTATAAAATAATCAATGAGAACCCAGGGTGTAGCACAAGGAATCCTACTCAACACTCCAATAACCTACTTGGGAAGAGAACTGGAAAAAGAATATGTACACATCTACATATAAGTGAATCAAGTTGCCGTCTAGCTAGGAAAAAAAAAACCCAAAACAACCCAGCAACATGGGAGATCACCTACGCTCCAATAAAAAATAAAAATTAAAAAAAGAAAAGTAAAGAAATTCCCCATCCATCTCCTCAGGCCTCTGTGACCCAGGCTGCTGTCACATCCCTGGAGCCGGAGCAGGTTGGGGGCCCAAAGCTGGACTGCCGTGGGAAGGAGGAAACTGAGGAGGATATGCCAGCCAATAAGCACCCCCGCCTTGGACCTGGAGTGCCTCTTCCCCTCTGCACGGGCCCACCGTCTCCAGCTCCCTGCTGCCCCTCCTACACAGAAACCAAGCCTAGTGCACTCAAAGGATGGTGGAGCCTCTGGGCTGGAAGAGCTTTGAAAATTCCCTTGGGCGCTCCGTCTCCTGCTGGTGGGGTTCCCACCTCCAGCCTCCCTCCTCACGGTCGCCCCACCTAAGGATGACAGCACCTCAGCAGAGCGGTGTTGCAGGAGTTGGGATCTGTCAGGGCACGGCGGGTGGGCGGTAAAGGGGAAGGGGGAAGAAGTCCTGAGACACAAGCCTTGGGTGTTTCTTAGGGCACATTCCACTCTGACAACCCAGGAACAGGACTTTCCCTCAGGCTCTGGTTGCCAAGTAACCAGAGTTGGGCTTGAAGACATGCTGCCGCCTTGTGGCCATTTCCCGTAACAACAACTTTAAAATTGGTGCTGAGTGGCATTTAATCTTCACAAGGCCTGTGGGGCTGTAAATGACACCTGCCCTCAAGAAATGCCCTGGGGCAAATCATCAGAAAATAATTCAAAACTGGGCCGATTTTCAAGAAGGTAATTTCGAGAGGTAAATTTTACTCACTCCGTATATTAAGAAAAAGCACATGGAAAGGGACTCAACATCTTTCATTATTAAAGAGATGCAAATCAAAACTACAATGGGGTATCACCTCACAACCGTCAGAATGGCCAAGCTCAAAAAAAAAATATCTCCAAAGAATAAATGCCGGAGAGGCCTTGGGGAAAACGGAATCATCCTCTGCTGTTGGTGGGGATGTAAACTGGTGCAGCCACTATGGAAAAGAGTATGGAGGTTCCTTAAAAAAGTAAACATCGTGTTACCATGTGACCCAGCAATCCCACTCCCGGGCTTAGCTCCAAAGACAATCCTAATTTGAAATGACACGGGCACCCCTGTTTTTCAGGGCAGCGCTGATGACAATAGCCAGGACATAGAATCAAACGTAACGTTCATCCACAGGAAAATGAAGAATATGTAGCACACATATACGATGGAATACTACGCAGCCACAAAAAGGAACGAACTGATGCCATCTGCTGCAGCAATGATGGACACAGATCATACTCAGTGAAGTGACTCAGAGAGAGAAAGACAAATACCATTAGATATCACTTACAGGTGGAATCTGTAAGTTCAGACGCATGAACTAATTTACAAAACAGAAACAGACTCACAGACTTAGAAAACAAACTTATGATTATCAACAAGGAAAGTGACAGAAAAGTGATAAACTAGGAGGCTGACATTAAGAGATACACACTAGAATATATCAAACACATAACCAACAAGAACCTACTGAGGAGCACAGGAAACTCTACTGAACACAGTCTTATAACTTACATGGGAAAAGGACCCAAAGTATAATACATGTAAGACTGCATATAACTGAATCAAGTTCCCGTACATCTAAGATAAATGCAACACTGGACATCAACATTACTACAATATAAAATATAAATTAAATTATAAGAAAAATAGAAAAGAAAAAGAAGAGTGGGGCGTGGAGAAATGCTGCCGCCTTGTGGCCGTTTTCCATAACAACAACTTTAAAACCTGTGCTGATGGGCACTGAATATTCACAAGGCCAACGGGGTTGGAAAGAAAAAAACACCTGCCCTCAAGAAACATCTGGGGGTAGGTCTTCGAAAAAGAATTAAAAACAGGGCAGGGCTTCCCTGGTGGGGCAGTGGTTGAGAGTCCACTCGCCGATGCAGGGGACGCGGGATAGAGCCCTGGTCCGGCAAGATCCCACATGCCACAGAGCAACTAAGCCCGTGCGCCACAACTACTGAGCCCACGCTCTAGAGCCTGTGCTCTGCGACAAGAGAAGCCATCGCAATGAGAAACCCAAGCAGCACAACGAAGAGTAGCCCCCACTCGCCACAACTAGAGAAAGCCCGCATGCAGTCATGAAGACACAATGCAGCAAAAAATAAAACTAAGTAGAATAAATATATTAAAAATTAAAACGAGAATGAAAGTAGAATACTCTCTAACACCATACACAAAAATAAACTCCAACCAGATGAAAGATCTACACCTAAGGACGGATACTCTAAATCACATGAGGAAAATATAGGGAGAACACGCTCTGACATAAATCTCAGCAAGTTCTTTTCCGATCCATCTCTTAGAGTAGTGAACAAGAAAACAAAAATAAACAAACGGGACCTAATGCAACTTAAAGCGTTTGCACAGCAAAGGAAACCCGAAACAAAACAAAAAGACAACCCTCAGAACGGGAACAAATATTTGCAAACGAAGAGGCCCACAAGGAATTAATCTCCAAAACACACAAACAGCTCCTGCAGATCAATATCAAAAGAACAAAAAAAACAATCAAAAATAAGCACAAGATCTAAATGGACGTCTCTCCAAAGAAGACATAGTGATGGCCATTAAGCACATGAAAAGATGCTCAGCATCGCTAATTATGAGAGACACGCAAATCAAAACGACAATGAGGTATCACCTCTCACAGGTCATCATCAAAAAATCTGCAACAAGAAATGCTGGAGAGGCTGTGGAGCAAAGGGAACCCTCCTACACTGTCAGTGGGAATGCAAATCGATACATCCACTATGGAGAACAGTATGGAGGTTCCTTAAGAAATGAAACATAGAACTAGCATGTGACCCAGCAGTCTCACCCTCGGGGGAAGATCTCGAGGGAACCAAAATTTTAAAAGACACGTGAACGCCAACGATCATGGTAGCACTCTGCACGATAGCCAAGACATGCAAGCAAACTAAGCATATGAGGACAGGTGCACGGATAAAGAAGATAGGGTCTGGGAACACAGTGGAATATTACTCAGCCATGAATAAACATGAAATCATGGCATTTCCAGCCATGGGAAAGCAGGTAGAGATGATCATACAAAGTGAAGTAAGTGAGACAGGGAAACACAAATATCATATGATATCACTTACACGTGGAATCTAAAAATGGATACAAATGAACTTCTTTACAAAACAGAAACAGCCTCACAGGCTTAGAAAGGAAACTTAGGGTTAGGAAAAGGGAAGCGTGGGGGGGCAGGGAGAAATTAGCAGGTCGAGATTAACACATGCACACTACTATTTATAAAATAATCAATGAGAACCCAGGGTGTAGCACAAGGAATCCTACTCAACACTCCAATAACCTACTTGGGAAGAGAACTGGAAAAAGAATATGTACACATCTACATATAAGTGAATCAAGTTGCTGTCCAGCTAGGAAAAAAAAACCCCAAAACAACCCAGCAACATGGGAGATCACCTACGCTCCAATAAAAAATAAAAATTAAAAAAAGAAAAGAAAAGAAATTCCCCATCCATCTCCTCAGGCCTCTGTGACCCAGGCTGCTGTCACATCCCTGGAGCCGGAGCAGGTTGGGGGCCCAAAGCTGGACTGCCGTGGGAAGGAGGAAACTGAGGAGGATATGCCAGCCAATAAGCACCCCCGCCTTGGACCTGGAGTGCCTCTTCCCCTCTGCACGGGCCCACCGTCTCCAGCTCCCTGCTGCCCCTCCTACACAGAAACCAAGCCTAGTGCACTCAAAGGATGGTGGAGCCTCTGGGCTGGAAGAGCTTTGAAAATTCCCTTGGGCGCTCCGTCTCCTGCTGGTGGGGTTCCCACCTCCAGCCTCCCTCCTCACGGTCGCCCCACCTAAGGATGACAGCACCTCAGCAGAGCGGTGTTGCAGGAGTTGGGATCTGTCAGGGCACGGCGGGTGGGCGGTAAAGGGGAAGGGGGAAGAAGTCCTGAGACACAAGCCTTGGGTGTTTCTTAGGGCACATTCCACTCTGACAACCCAGGAACAGGACTTTCCCTCAGGCTCTGGTTGCCAAGTAACCAGAGTTGGGCTTGAAGACATGCTGCCGCCTTGTGGCCATTTCCCGTAACAACAACTTTAAAATTGGTGCTGAGTGGCATTTAATCTTCACAAGGCCTGTGGGGCTGTAAATGACACCTGCCCTCAAGAAATGACCTGGGGCAAATCATCAGAAAATAATTCAAAACTGGGCCGATTTTCAAGAAGGTAATTTCGAGAGGTAAATTTTACTCACTCCGTATATTAAGAAAAAGCACATGGAAAGGGACTCAACATCTTTCATTATTAAAGAGATGCAAATCAAAACTACAATGGGGTATCACCTCACAACCGTCAGAATGGCCAAGCTCAAAAAAAAAATATCTCCAAAGAATAAATGCCGGAGAGGCCTTGGGGAAAACGGAATCATCCTCTGCTGTTGGTGGGGATGTAAACTGGTGCAGCCACTATGGAAAAGAGTATGGAGGTTCCTTAAAAAAGTAAACATCGTGTTACCATGTGACCCAGCAATCCCACTCCCGGGCTTAGCTCCAAAGACAATCCTAATTTGAAATGACACGGGCACCCCTGTTTTTCAGGGCAGCGCTGATGACAATAGCCAGGACATAGAATCAAACGTAACGTTCATCCACAGGAAAATGAAGAATATGTAGCACACATATACGATGGAATACTACGCAGCCACAAAAAGGAACGAACTGATGCCATCTGCTGCAGCAATGATGGACACAGATCATACTCAGTGAAGTGACTCAGAGAGAGAAAGACAAATACCATTAGATATCACTTACAGGTGGAATCTGTAAGTTCAGACGCATGAACTAATTTACAAAACAGAAACAGACTCACAGACTTAGAAAACAAACTTATGATTATCAACAAGGAAAGTGACAGAAAAGTGATAAACTAGGAGGCTGACATTAAGAGATACACACTAGAATATATCAAACACATAACCAACAAGAACCTACTGAGGAGCACAGGGAACTCTACTGAACACAGTCTTATAACTTACATGGGAAAAGGACCCAAAGTATAATACATGTAAGACTGCATATAACTGAATCAAGTTCCCGTACATCTAAGATAAATGCAACACTGGACATCAACATTACTACAATATAAAATATAAATTAAATTATAAGAAAAATAGAAAAGAAAAAGAAGAGTGGGGCGTGGAGAAATGCTGCCGCCTTGTGGCCGTTTTCCATAACAACAACTTTAAAACCTGTGCTGATGGGCACTGAATATTCACAAGGCCAACGGGGTTGGAAAGAAAAAAACACCTGCCCTCAAGAAACATCTGGGGGTAGGTCTTCGAAAAAGAATTAAAAACAGGGCAGGGCTTCCCTGGTGGGGCAGTGGTTGAGAGTCCACTCGCCGATGCAGGGGACGCGGGATAGAGCCCTGGTCCGGCAAGATCCCACATGCCACAGAGCAACTAAGCCCGTGCGCCACAACTACTGAGCCCACGCTCTAGAGCCTGTGCTCTGCGACAAGAGAAGCCATCGCAATGAGAAACCCAAGCAGCACAACGAAGAGTAGCCCCCACTCGCCACAACTAGAGAAAGCCCGCATGCAGTCATGAAGACACAATGCAGCAAAAAATAAAACTAAGTAGAATAAATATATTAAAAATTAAAACGAGAATGAAAGTAGAATACTCTCTAACACCATACACAAAAATAAACTCCAACCAGATGAAAGATCTACACCTAAGGACGGATACTCTAAATCACATGAGGAAAATATAGGGAGAACACGCTCTGACATAAATCTCAGCAAGTTCTTTTCCGATCCATCTCTTAGAGTAGTGAACAAGAAAACAAAAATAAACAAACGGGACCTAATGCAACTTAAAGCGTTTGCACAGCAAAGGAAACCCGAAACAAAACAAAAAGACAACCCTCAGAACGGGAACAAATATTTGCAAACGAAGAGGCCCACAAGGAATTAATCTCCAAAACACACAAACAGCTCCTGCAGATCAATATCAAAAGAACAAAAAAAACAATCAAAAATAAGCACAAGATCTAAATGGACGTCTCTCCAAAGAAGACATAGTGATGGCCATTAAGCACATGAAAAGATGCTCAGCATCGCTAATTATGAGAGACACGCAAATCAAAACGACAATGAGGTATCACCTCTCACAGGTCATCATCAAAAAATCTGCAACAAGAAATGCTGGAGAGGCTGTGGAGCAAAGGGAACCCTCCTACACTGTCAGTGGGAATGCAAATCGATACATCCACTATGGAGAACAGTATGGAGGTTCCTTAAGAAATGAAACATAGAACTAGCATGTGACCCAGCAGTCTCACCCTCGGGGGAAGATCTCGAGGGAACCAAAATTTTAAAAGACACGTGAACGCCAACGATCATGGCAGCACTCTGCACGATAGCCAAGACATGCAAGCAAACTAAGCATATGAGGACAGGTGCACGGATAAAGAAGATAGGGTCTGGGAACACAGTGGAATATTACTCAGCCATGAATAAACATGAAATCATGGCATTTCCAGCCATGGGAAAGCAGGTAGAGATGATCATACAAAGTGAAGTAAGTGAGACAGGGAAACACAAATATCATATGATATCACTTACACGTGGAATCTAAAAATGGATACAAATGAACTTCTTTACAAAACAGAAACAGCCTCACAGGCTTAGAAAGGAAACTTAGGGTTAGGAAAAGGGAAGCGTGGGGGGGCAGGGAGAAATTAGCAGGTCGAGATTAACACATGCACACTACTATTTATAAAATAATCAATGAGAACCCAGGGTGTAGCACAAGGAATCCTACTCAACACTCCAATAACCTACTTGGGAAGAGAACTGGAAAAAGAATATGTACACATCTACATATAAGTGAATCAAGTTGCTGTCCAGCTAGGGAAAAAAAACCCCAAAACAACCCAGCAACATGGGAGATCACCTACGCTCCAATAAAAAATAAAAATTAAAAAAAGAAAAGAAAAGAAATTCCCCATCCATCTCCTCAGGCCTCTGTGACCCAGGCTGCTGTCACATCCCTGGAGCCGGAGCAGGTTGGGGGCCCAAAGCTGGACTGCCGTGGGAAGGAGGAAACTGAGGAGGATATGCCAGCCAATAAGCACCCCCGCCTTGGACCTGGAGTGCCTCTTCCCCTCTGCACGGGCCCACCGTCTCCAGCTCCCTGCTGCCCCTCCTACACAGAAACCAAGCCTAGTGCACTCAAAGGATGGTGGAGCCTCTGGGCTGGAAGAGCTTTGAAAATTCCCTTGGGCGCTCCGTCTCCTGCTGGTGGGGTTCCCACCTCCAGCCTCCCTCCTCACGGTCGCCCCACCTAAGGATGACAGCACCTCAGCAGAGCGGTGTTGCAGGAGTTGGGATCTGTCAGGGCACGGCGGGTGGGCGGTAAAGGGGAAGGGGGAAGAAGTCCTGAGACACAAGCCTTGGGTGTTTCTTAGGGCACATTCCACTCTGACAACCCAGGAACAGGACTTTCCCTCAGGCTCTGGTTGCCAAGTAACCAGAGTTGGGCTTGAAGACATGCTGCCGCCTTGTGGCCATTTCCCGTAACAACAACTTTAAAATTGGTGCTGAGTGGCATTTAATCTTCACAAGGCCTGTGGGGCTGTAAATGACACCTGCCCTCAAGAAATGCCCTGGGGCAAATCATCAGAAAATAATTCAAAACTGGGCCGATTTTCAAGAAGGTAATTTCGAGAGGTAAATTTTACTCACTCCGTATATTAAGAAAAAGCACATGGAAAGGGACTCAACATCTTTCATTATTAAAGAGATGCAAATCAAAACTACAATGGGGTATCACCTCACAACCGTCAGAATGGCCAAGCTCAAAAAAAAAATATCTCCAAAGAATAAATGCCGGAGAGGCCTTGGGGAAAACGGAATCATCCTCTGCTGTTGGTGGGGATGTAAACTGGTGCAGCCACTATGGAAAAGAGTATGGAGGTTCCTTAAAAAAGTAAACATCGTGTTACCATGTGACCCAGCAATCCCACTCCCGGGCTTAGCTCCAAAGACAATCCTAATTTGAAATGACACGGGCACCCCTGTTTTTCAGGGCAGCGCTGATGACAATAGCCAGGACATAGAATCAAACGTAACGTTCATCCACAGGAAAATGAAGAATATGTAGCACACATATACGATGGAATACTACGCAGCCACAAAAAGGAACGAACTGATGCCATCTGCTGCAGCAATGATGGACACAGATCATACTCAGTGAAGTGACTCAGAGAGAGAAAGACAAATACCATTAGATATCACTTACAGGTGGAATCTGTAAGTTCAGACGCATGAACTAATTTACAAAACAGAAACAGACTCACAGACTTAGAAAACAAACTTATGATTATCAACAAGGAAAGTGACAGAAAAGTGATAAACTAGGAGGCTGACATTAAGAGATACACACTAGAATATATCAAACACATAACCAACAAGAACCTACTGAGGAGCACAGGGAACTCTACTGAACACAGTCTTATAACTTACATGGGAAAAGGACCCAAAGTATAATACATGTAAGACTGCATATAACTGAATCAAGTTCCCGTACATCTAAGATAAATGCAACACTGGACATCAACATTACTACAATATAAAATATAAATTAAATTATAAGAAAAATAGAAAAGAAAAAGAAGAGTGGGGCGTGGAGAAATGCTGCCGCCTTGTGGCCGTTTTCCATAACAACAACTTTCAAACCTGTGCTGATGGGCACTGAATATTCACAAGGCCAACGGCGTTGGAAAGAAAAAAACACCTGCCCTCAAGAAACATCTGGGGGTAGGTCTTCGAAAAAGAATTAAAAACAGGGCAGGGCTTCCCTGGTGGGGCAGTGGTTGAGAGTCCACTCGCCGATGCAGGGGACGCGGGATAGAGCCCTGGTCCGGCAAGATCCCACATGCCACAGAGCAACTAAGCCCGTGCGCCACAACTACTGAGCCCACGCTCTAGAGCCTGTGCTCTGCGACAAGAGAAGCCATCGCAATGAGAAACCCAAGCAGCACAACGAAGAGTAGCCCCCACTCGCCACAACTAGAGAAAGCCCGCATGCAGTCATGAAGACACAATGCAGCAAAAAATAAAACTAAGTAGAATAAATATATTAAAAATTAAAACGAGAATGAAAGTAGAATACTCTCTAACACCATACACAAAAATAAACTCCAACCAGATGAAAGATCTACACCTAAGGACGGATACTCTAAATCACATGAGGAAAATATAGGGAGAACACGCTCTGACATAAATCTCAGCAAGTTCTTTTCCGATCCATCTCTTAGAGTAGTGAACAAGAAAACAAAAATAAACAAACGGGACCTAATGCAACTTAAAGCGTTTGCACAGCAAAGGAAACCCGAAACAAAACAAAAAGACAACCCTCAGAACGGGAACAAATATTTGCAAACGAAGAGGCCCACAAGGAATTAATCTCCAAAACACACAAACAGCTCCTGCAGATCAATATCAAAAGAACAAAAAAAACAATCAAAAATAAGCACAAGATCTAAATGGACATCTCTCCAAAGAAGACATAGTGATGGCCATTAAGCACATGAAAAGATGCTCAGCATCGCTAATTATGAGAGACACGCAAATCAAAACGACAATGAGGTATCACCTCTCACAGGTCATCATCAAAAAATCTGCAACAAGAAATGCTGGACAGGCTGTGGAGCAAAGGGAACCCTCCTACACTGTCAGTGGGAATGCAAATCGATACATCCACTATGGAGAACAGTATGGAGGTTCCTTAAGAAATGAAACATAGAACTAGCATGTGACCCAGCAGTCTCACCCTCGGGGGAAGATCTCGAGGGAACCAAAATTTTAAAAGACACGTGAACGCCAACGATCATGGCAGCACTCTGCACGATAGCCAAGACATGCAAGCAAACTAAGCATATGAGGACAGGTGCACGGATAAAGAAGATAGGGTCTGGGAACACAGTGGAATATTACTCAGCCATGAATAAACATGAAATCATGGCATTTCCAGCCATGGGAAAGCAGGTAGAGATGATCATACAAAGTGAAGTAAGTGAGACAGGGAAACACAAATATCATATGATATCACTTACACGTGGAATCTAAAAATGGATACAAATGAACTTCTTTACAAAACAGAAACAGCCTCACAGGCTTAGAAAGGAAACTTAGGGTTAGGAAAAGGGAAGCGTGGGGGGGCAGGGAGAAATTAGCAGGTCGAGATTAACACATGCACACTACTATTTATAAAATAATCAATGAGAACCCAGGGTGTAGCACAAGGAATCCTACTCAACACTCCAATAACCTACTTGGGAAGAGAACTGGAAAAAGAAGATGTACACATCTACATATAAGTGAATCAAGTTGCCGTCCAGCTAGGAAAAAAAAAACCCAAAACAACCCAGCAACATGGGAGATCACCTACGCTCCAATAAAAAATAAAAATTAAAAAAAGAAAAGTAAAGAAATTCCCCATCCATCTCCTCAGGCCTCTGTGACCCAGGCTGCTGTCACATCCCTGGAGCCGGAGCAGGTTGGGGGCCCAAAGCTGGACTGCCGTGGGAAGGAGGAAACTGAGGAGGATATGCCAGCCAATAAGCACCCCCGCCTTGGACCTGGAGTGCCTCTTCCCCTCTGCACGGGCCCACCGTCTCCAGCTCCCTGCTGCCCCTCCTACACAGAAACCAAGCCTAGTGCACTCAAAGGATGGTGGAGCCTCTGGGCTGGAAGAGCTTTGAAAATTCCCTTGGGCGCTCCGTCTCCTGCTGGTGGGGTTCCCACCTCCAGCCTCCCTCCTCACGGTCGCCCCACCTAAGGATGACAGCACCTCAGCAGAGCGGTGTTGCAGGAGTTGGGATCTGTCAGGGCACGGCGGGTGGGCGGTAAAGGGGAAGGGGGAAGAAGTCCTGAGACACAAGCCTTGGGTGTTTCTTAGGGCACATTCCACTCTGACAACCCAGGAACAGGACTTTCCCTCAGGCTCTGGTTGCCAAGTAACCAGAGTTGGGCTTGAAGACATGCTGCCGCCTTGTGGCCATTTCCCGTAACAACAACTTTAAAATTGGTGCTGAGTGGCATTTAATCTTCACAAGGCCTGTGGGGCTGTAAATGACACCTGCCCTCAAGAAATGCCCTGGGGCAAATCATCAGAAAATAATTCAAAACTGGGCCGATTTTCAAGAAGGTAATTTCGAGAGGTAAATTTTACTCACTCCGTATATTAAGAAAAAGCACATGGAAAGGGACTCAACATCTTTCATTATTAAAGAGATGCAAATCAAAACTACAATGGGGTATCACCTCACAACCGTCAGAATGGCCAAGCTCAAAAAAAAAATATCTCCAAAGAATAAATGCCGGAGAGGCCTTGGGGAAAACGGAATCATCCTCTGCTGTTGGTGGGGATGTAAACTGGTGCAGCCACTATGGAAAAGAGTATGGAGGTTCCTTAAAAAAGTAAACATCGTGTTACCATGTGACCCAGCAATCCCACTCCCGGGCTTAGCTCCAAAGACAATCCTAATTTGAAATGACACGGGCACCCCTGTTTTTCAGGGCAGCGCTGATGACAATAGCCAGGACATAGAATCAAACGTAACGTTCATCCACAGGAAAATGAAGAATATGTAGCACACATATACGATGGAATACTACGCAGCCACAAAAAGGAACGAACTGATGCCATCTGCTGCAGCAATGATGGACACAGATCATACTCAGTGAAGTGACTCAGAGAGAGAAAGACAAATACCATTAGATATCACTTACAGGTGGAATCTGTAAGTTCAGACGCATGAACTAATTTACAAAACAGAAACAGACTCACAGACTTAGAAAACAAACTTATGATTATCAACAAGGAAAGTGACAGAAAAGTGATAAACTAGGAGGCTGACATTAAGAGATACACACTAGAATATATCAAACACATAACCAACAAGAACCTACTGAGGAGCACAGGGAACTCTACTGAACACAGTCTTATAACTTACATGGGAAAAGGACCCAAAGTATAATACATGTAAGACTGCATATAACTGAATCAAGTTCCCGTACATCTAAGATAAATGCAACACTGGACATCAACATTACTACAATATAAAATATAAATTAAATTATAAGAAAAATAGAAAAGAAAAAGAAGAGTGGGGCGTGGAGAAATGCTGCCGCCTTGTGGCCGTTTTCCATAACAACAACTTTAAAACCTGTGCTGATGGGCACTGAATATTCACAAGGCCAACGGGGTTGGAAAGAAAAAAACACCTGCCCTCAAGAAACATCTGGGGGTAGGTCTTCGAAAAAGAATTAAAAACAGGGCAGGGCTTCCCTGGTGGGGCAGTGGTTGAGAGTCCACTCGCCGATGCAGGGGACGCGGGATAGAGCCCTGGTCCGGCAAGATCCCACATGCCACAGAGCAACTAAGCCCGTGCGCCACAACTACTGAGCCCACGCTCTAGAGCCTGTGCTCTGCGACAAGAGAAGCCATCGCAATGAGAAACCCAAGCAGCACAACGAAGAGTAGCCCCCACTCGCCACCACTAGAGAAAGCCCGCATGCAGTCATGAAGACACAATGCAGCAAAAAATAAAACTAAGTAGAATAAATATATTAAAAATTAAAACGAGAATGAAAGTAGAATACTCTCTAACACCATACACAAAAATAAACTCCAACCAGATGAAAGATCTACACCTAAGGACGGATACTCTAAATCACATGAGGAAAATATAGGGAGAACACGCTCTGACATAAATCTCAGCAAGTTCTTTTCCGATCCATCTCTTAGAGTAGTGAACAAGAAAACAAAAATAAACAAACGGGACCTAATGCAACTTAAAGCGTTTGCACAGCAAAGGAAACCCGAAACAAAACAAAAAGACAACCCTCAGAACGGGAACAAATATTTGCAAACGAAGAGGCCCACAAGGAATTAATCTCCAAAACACACAAACAGCTCCTGCAGATCAATATCAAAAGAACAAAAAAAACAATCAAAAATAAGCACAAGATCTAAATGGACATCTCTCCAAAGAAGACATAGTGATGGCCATTAAGCACATGAAAAGATGCTCAGCATCGCTAATTATGAGAGACACGCAAATCAAAACGACAATGAGGTATCACCTCTCACAGGTCATCATCAAAAAATCTGCAACAAGAAATGCTGGACAGGCTGTGGAGCAAAGGGAACCCTCCTACACTGTCAGTGGGAATGCAAATCGATACATCCACTATGGAGAACAGTATGGAGGTTCCTTAAGAAATGAAACATAGAACTAGCATGTGACCCAGCAGTCTCACCCTCGGGGGAAGATCTCGAGGGAACCAAAATTTTAAAAGACACGTGAACGCCAACGATCATGGCAGCACTCTGCACGATAGCCAAGACATGCAAGCAAACTAAGCATATGAGGACAGGTGCACGGATAAAGAAGATAGGGTCTGGGAACACAGTGGAATATTACTCAGCCATGAATAAACATGAAATCATGGCATTTCCAGCCATGGGAAAGCAGGTAGAGATGATCATACAAAGTGAAGTAAGTGAGACAGGGAAACACAAATATCATATGATATCACTTACACGTGGAATCTAAAAATGGATACAAATGAACTTCTTTACAAAACAGAAACAGCCTCACAGGCTTAGAAAGGAAACTTAGGGTTAGGAAAAGGGAAGCGTGGGGGGGCAGGGAGAAATTAGCAGGTCGAGATTAACACATGCACACTACTATTTATAAAATAATCAATGAGAACCCAGGGTGTAGCACAAGGAATCCTACTCAACACTCCAATAACCTACTTGGGAAGAGAACTGGAAAAAGAATATGTACACATCTACATATAAGTGAATCAAGTTGCTGTCCAGCTAGGAAAAAAAAACCCCAAAACAACCCAGCAACATGGGAGATCACCTACGCTCCAATAAAAAATAAAAATTAAAAAAAGAAAAGAAAAGAAATTCCCCATCCATCTCCTCAGGCCTCTGTGACCCAGGCTGCTGTCACATCCCTGGAGCCGGAGCAGGTTGGGGGCCCAAAGCTGGACTGCCGTGGGAAGGAGGAAACTGAGGAGGATATGCCAGCCAATAAGCACCCCCGCCTTGGACCTGGAGTGCCTCTTCCCCTCTGCACGGGCCCACCGTCTCCAGCTCCCTGCTGCCCCTCCTACACAGAAACCAAGCCTAGTGCACTCAAAGGATGGTGGAGCCTCTGGGCTGGAAGAGCTTTGAAAATTCCCTTGGGCGCTCCGTCTCCTGCTGGTGGGGTTCCCACCTCCAGCCTCCCTCCTCACGGTCGCCCCACCTAAGGATGACAGCACCTCAGCAGAGCGGTGTTGCAGGAGTTGGGATCTGTCAGGGCACGGCGGGTGGGCGGTAAAGGGGAAGGGGGAAGAAGTCCTGAGACACAAGCCTTGGGTGTTTCTTAGGGCACATTCCACTCTGACAACCCAGGAACAGGACTTTCCCTCAGGCTCTGGTTGCCAAGTAACCAGAGTTGGGCTTGAAGACATGCTGCCGCCTTGTGGCCATTTCCCGTAACAACAACTTTAAAATTGGTGCTGAGTGGCATTTAATCTTCACAAGGCCTGTGGGGCTGTAAATGACACCTGCCCTCAAGAAATGACCTGGGGCAAATCATCAGAAAATAATTCAAAACTGGGCCGATTTTCAAGAAGGTAATTTCGAGAGGTAAATTTTACTCACTCCGTATATTAAGAAAAAGCACATGGAAAGGGACTCAACATCTTTCATTATTAAAGAGATGCAAATCAAAACTACAATGGGGTATCACCTCACAACCGTCAGAATGGCCAAGCTCAAAAAAAAAATATCTCCAAAGAATAAATGCCGGAGAGGCCTTGGGGAAAACGGAATCATCCTCTGCTGTTGGTGGGGATGTAAACTGGTGCAGCCACTATGGAAAAGAGTATGGAGGTTCCTTAAAAAAGTAAACATCGTGTTACCATGTGACCCAGCAATCCCACTCCCGGGCTTAGCTCCAAAGACAATCCTAATTTGAAATGACACGGGCACCCCTGTTTTTCAGGGCAGCGCTGATGACAATAGCCAGGACATAGAATCAAACGTAATGTTCATCCACAGGAAAATGAAGAATATGTAGCACACATATACGATGGAATACTACGCAGCCACAAAAAGGAACGAACTGATGCCATCTGCTGCAGCAATGATGGACACAGATCATACTCAGTGAAGTGACTCAGAGAGAGAAAGACAAATACCATTAGATATCACTTACAGGTGGAATCTGTAAGTTCAGACGCATGAACTAATTTACAAAACAGAAACAGACTCACAGACTTAGAAAACAAACTTATGATTATCAACAAGGAAAGTGACAGAAAAGTGATAAACTAGGAGGCTGACATTAAGAGATACACACTAGAATATATCAAACACATAACCAACAAGAACCTACTGAGGAGCACAGGGAACTCTACTGAACACAGTCTTATAACTTACATGGGAAAAGGACCCAAAGTATAATACATGTAAGACTGCATATAACTGAATCAAGTTCCCGTACATCTAAGATAAATGCAACACTGGACATCAACATTACTACAATATAAAATATAAATTAAATTATAAGAAAAATAGAAAAGAAAAAGAAGAGTGGGGCGTGGAGAAATGCTGCCGCCTTGTGGCCGTTTTCCATAACAACAACTTTCAAACCTGTGCTGATGGGCACTGAATATTCACAAGGCCAACGGCGTTGGAAAGAAAAAAACACCTGCCCTCAAGAAACATCTGGGGGTAGGTCTTCGAAAAAGAATTAAAAACAGGGCAGGGCTTCCCTGGTGGGGCAGTGGTTGAGAGTCCACTCGCCGATGCAGGGGACGCGGGATAGAGCCCTGCTCTGGCAAGATCCCACATGCCACAGAGCAACTAAGCCCGTGCGCCACAACTACTGAGCCCACGCTCTAGAGCCTGTGCTCTGCGACAAGAGAAACCATCGCAATGAGAAACCCAAGCAGCACAACGAAGAGTAGCCCCCACTCGCCACCACTAGAGAAAGCCCGCATGCAGTCATGAAGACACAATGCAGCAAAAAATAAAACTAAGTAGAATAAATATATTAAAAATTAAAACGAGAATGAAAGTAGAATACTCTCTAACACCATACACAAAAATAAACTCCAACCAGATGAAAGATCTACACCTAAGGACGGATACTCTAAATCACATGAGGAAAATATAGGGAGAACACGCTCTGACATAAATCTCAGCAAGTTCTTTTCCGATCCATCTCTTAGAGTAGTGAACAAGAAAACAAAAATAAACAAACGGGACCTAATGCAACTTAAAGCGTTTGCACAGCAAAGGAAACCCGAAACAAAACCAAAAGACAACCCTCAGAACGGGAACAAATATTTGCAAACGAAGAGGCCCACAAGGAATTAATCTCCAAAACATACAAACAGCTCCTGCAGATCAATATCAAAAGAACAAAAAAAACAATCAAAAATAAGCACAAGATCTAAGTGGACGTCTCTCCAAAGAAGACATAGTGATGGCCATTAAGCACATGAAAAGATGCTCAGCATCACTAATTATGAGAGACATGCAAATCAAAACGACAATGAGGTATCACCTCTCACAGGTCATCATCAAAAAATCTGCAACAAGAAATGCTGGAGAGGCTGTGGAGCAAAGGGAACCCTCCTACACTGTCAGTGGGAATGCAAATCGATACATCCACTATGGAGAACAGTATGGAGGTTCCTTAAGAAATGAAACATAGAACTACCATGTGACCCAGCAGTCTCACCCTCGGGGGAAGATCTCGAGGGAACCAAAATTTTAAAAGACACGTGAACGCCAACGATCATGGCAGCACTCTGCACGATAGCCAAGACATGCAAGCAAACTAAGCATATGAGGACAGGTGCACGGATAAAGAAGATAGGGTCTGGGAACACAGTGGAATATTACTCAGCCATGAATAAACATGAAATCATGGCATTTCCAGCCATGGGAAAGCAGGTAGAGATGATCATACAAAGTGAAGTAAGTGACACAGGGAAACACAAATATCATATGATATCACTTACACGTGGAATCTAAAAATGGATACAAATGAACTTCTTTACAAAACAGAAACAGCCTCACAGGCTTAGAAAGGAAACTTAGGGTTAGGAAAAGGGAAGCGTGGGGGGGCAGGGAGAAATTAGCAGGTCGAGATTAACACATGCACACTACTATTTATAAAATAATCAATGAGAACCCGGGGTGTAGCACAAGGAATCCTACTCAACACTCCAATAACCTACTTGGGAAGAGAACTGGAAAAAGAATATGTACACATCTACATATAAGTGAATCAAGTTGCTGTCCAGCTAGGAAAAAAAAAACCCCAAAACAACCCAGCAACATGGGAGATCACCTACGCTCCAATAAAAAATAAAAATTAAAAAAAGAAAAGAAAAGAAATTCCCCATCCATCTCCTCAGGCCTCTGTGACCCAGGCTGCTGTCACATCCCTGGAGCCGGAGCAGGTTGGGGGCCCAAAGCTGGACTGCCGTGGGAAGGAGGAAACTGAGGAGGATATGCCAGCCAATAAGCACCCCCGCCTTGGACCTGGAGTGCCTCTTCCCCTCTGCACGGGCCCACCGTCTCCAGCTCCCTGCTGCCCCTCCTACACAGAAACCAAGCCTAGTGCACTCAAAGGATGGTGGAGCCTCTGGGCTGGAAGAGCTTTGAAAATTCCCTTGGGCGCTCCGTCTCCTGCTGGTGGGGTTCCCACCTCCAGCCTCCCTCCTCACGGTCGCCCCACCTAAGGATGACAGCACCTCAGCAGAGCGGTGTTGCAGGAGTTGGGATCTGTCAGGGCACGGCGGGTGGGCGGTAAAGGGGAAGGGGGAAGAAGTCCTGAGACACAAGCCTTGGGTGTTTCTTAGGGCACATTCCACTCTGACAACCCAGGAACAGGACTTTCCCTCAGGCTCTGGTTGCCAAGTAACCAGAGTTGGGCTTGAAGACATGCTGCCGCCTTGTGGCCATTTCCCGTAACAACAACTTTAAAATTGGTGCTGAGTGGCATTTAATCTTCACAAGGCCTGTGGGGCTGTAAATGACACCTGCCCTCAAGAAATGCCCTGGGGCAAATCATCAGAAAATAATTCAAAACTGGGCCGATTTTCAAGAAGGTAATTTCGAGAGGTAAATTTTACTCACTCCGTATATTAAGAAAAAGCACATGGAAAGGGACTCAACATCTTTCATTATTAAAGAGATGCAAATCAAAACTACAATGGGGTATCACCTCACAACCGTCAGAATGGCCAAGCTCAAAAAAAAAATATCTCCAAAGAATAAATGCCGGAGAGGCCTTGGGGAAAACGGAATCATCCTCTGCTGCTGGTGGGGATGTAAACTGGTGCAGCCACTATGGAGAAGAGTATGGAGGTTCCTTAAAAAAGTAAACATCGTGTTACCATGTGACCCAGCAATCCCACTCCCGGGCTTAGCTCCAAAGACAATCCTAATTTGAAATGACACGGGCACCCCTGTTTTTCAGGGCAGCGCTGATGACAATAGCCAAGACATAGAATCAAACGTAATGTTCATCCACAGGAAAATGAAGAATATGTAGCACACATATACGATGGAATACTACGCAGCCACAAAAAGGAACGAACTGATGCCATCTGCTGCAGCAATGATGGACACAGATCATACTCAGTGAAGTGACTCAGAGAGAGAAAGACAAATACCATTAGATATCACTTACAGGTGGAATCTGTAAGTTCAGACGCATGAACTAATTTACAAAACAGAAACAGACTCACAGACTTAGAAAACAAACTTATGATTATCAACAAGGAAAGTGACAGAAAAGTGATAAACTAGGAGGCTGACATTAAGAGATACACACTAGAATATATCAAAGACATAAACAACCAGAACCTACCGAGGAGCACAGGGAACTCTACTGAACACAGTCTTATAACTTACATGGGAAAAGGACCCAAAGTATAATACATGTAAGACTGCATATAACTGAATCAAGTTCCCGTACATCTAAGATAAATGCAACACTGGACATCAACATTACTACAGTATAAAATATAAATTAAATTATAAGAAAAATAGAAAAGAAAAAGAAGAGTGGGGCGTGGAGAAATGCTGCCGCCTTGTGGCCGTTTTCCATAACAACAACTTTCAAACCTGTGCTGATGGGCACTGAATATTCACAAGGCCAAGGGGGTTGGAAAGAAAAAAAACACCTGCCCTCAAGAAACATCTGGGGGTAGGTCTTCGAAAAAGAATTAAAAACAGGGCAGGGCTTCCCTGGTGGGGCAGTGGTTGAGAGTCCACTCGCCGATGCAGGGGACGCGGGATAGAGCCCTGCTCTGGCAAGATCCCACATGCCACAGAGCAACTAAGCCCGTGCGCCACAACTACTGAGCCCACGCTCTAGAGCCTGTGCTCTGCGACAAGAGAAACCATCGCAATGAGAAACCCAAGCAGCACAACGAAGAGTAGCCCCCACTCGCCACCACTAGAGAAAGCCCGCATGCAGTCATGAAGACACAATGCAGCAAAAAATAAAACTAAGTAGAATAAATATATTAAAAATTAAAACGAGAATGAAAGTAGAATACTCTCTAACACCATACACAAAAATAAACTCCAACCAGATGAAAGATCTACACCTAAGGACGGATACTCTAAATCACATGAGGAAAATATAGGGAGAACACGCTCTGACATAAATCTCAGCAAGTTCTTTTCCGATCCATCTCTTAGAGTAGTGAACAAGAAAACAAAAATAAACAAACGGGACCTAATGCAACTTAAAGCGTTTGCACAGCAAAGGAAACCCGAAACAAAACCAAAAGACAACCCTCAGAACGGGAACAAATATTTGCAAACGAAGAGGCCCACAAGGAATTAATCTCCAAAACATACAAACAGCTCCTGCAGATCAATATCAAAAGAACAAAAAAAACAATCAAAAATAAGCACAAGATCTAAGTGGACGTCTCTCCAAAGAAGACATAGTGATGGCCATTAAGCACATGAAAAGATGCTCAGCATCACTAATTATGAGAGACATGCAAATCAAAACGACAATGAGGTATCACCTCTCACAGGTCATCATCAAAAAATCTGCAACAAGAAATGCTGGAGAGGCTGTGGAGCAAAGGGAACCCTCCTACACTGTCAGTGGGAATGCAAATCGATACATCCACTATGGAGAACAGTATGGAGGTTCCTTAAGAAATGAAACATAGAACTACCATGTGACCCAGCAGTCTCACCCTCGGGGGAAGATCTCGAGGGAACCAAAATTTTAAAAGACACGTGAACGCCAACGATCATGGCAGCACTCTGCACGATAGCCAAGACATGCAAGCAAACTAAGCATATGAGGACAGGTGCACGGATAAAGAAGATAGGGTCTGGGAACACAGTGGAATATTACTCAGCCATGAATAAACATGAAATCATGGCATTTCCAGCCATGGGAAAGCAGGTAGAGATGATCATACAAAGTGAAGTAAGTGACACAGGGAAACACAAATATCATATGATATCACTTACACGTGGAATCTAAAAATGGATACAAATGAACTTCTTTACAAAACAGAAACAGCCTCACAGGCTTAGAAAGGAAACTTAGGGTTAGGAAAAGGGAAGCGTGGGGGGGCAGGGAGAAATTAGCAGGTCGAGATTAACACATGCACACTACTATTTATAAAATAATCAATGAGAACCCGGGGTGTAGCACAAGGAATCCTACTCAACACTCCAATAACCTACTTGGGAAGAGAACTGGAAAAAGAATATGTACACATCTACATATAAGTGAATCAAGTTGCTGTCCAGCTAGGAAAAAAAAAACCCCAAAACAACCCAGCAACATGGGAGATCACCTACGCTCCAATAAAAAATAAAAATTAAAAAAAGAAAAGAAAAGAAATTCCCCATCCATCTCCTCAGGCCTCTGTGACCCAGGCTGCTGTCACATCCCTGGAGCCGGAGCAGGTTGGGGGCCCAAAGCTGGACTGCCGTGGGAAGGAGGAAACTGAGGAGGATATGCCAGCCAATAAGCACCCCCGCCTTGGACCTGGAGTGCCTCTTCCCCTCTGCACGGGCCCACCGTCTCCAGCTCCCTGCTGCCCCTCCTACACAGAAACCAAGCCTAGTGCACTCAAAGGATGGTGGAGCCTCTGGGCTGGAAGAGCTTTGAAAATTCCCTTGGGCGCTCCGTCTCCTGCTGGTGGGGTTCCCACCTCCAGCCTCCCTCCTCACGGTCGCCCCACCTAAGGATGACAGCACCTCAGCAGAGCGGTGTTGCAGGAGTTGGGATCTGTCAGGGCACGGCGGGTGGGCGGTAAAGGGGAAGGGGGAAGAAGTCCTGAGACACAAGCCTTGGGTGTTTCTTAGGGCACATTCCACTCTGACAACCCAGGAACAGGACTTTCCCTCAGGCTCTGGTTGCCAAGTAACCAGAGTTGGGCTTGAAGACATGCTGCCGCCTTGTGGCCATTTCCCGTAACAACAACTTTAAAATTGGTGCTGAGTGGCATTTAATCTTCACAAGGCCTGTGGGGCTGTAAATGACACCTGCCCTCAAGAAATGCCCTGGGGCAAATCATCAGAAAATAATTCAAAACTGGGCCGATTTTCAAGAAGGTAATTTCGAGAGGTAAATTTTACTCACTCCGTATATTAAGAAAAAGCACATGGAAAGGGACTCAACATCTTTCATTATTAAAGAGATGCAAATCAAAACTACAATGGGGTATCACCTCACAACCGTCAGAATGGCCAAGCTCAAAAAAAAAATATCTCCAAAGAATAAATGCCGGAGAGGCCTTGGGGAAAACGGAATCATCCTCTGCTGCTGGTGGGGATGTAAACTGGTGCAGCCACTATGGAGAAGAGTATGGAGGTTCCTTAAAAAAGTAAACATCGTGTTACCATGTGACCCAGCAATCCCACTCCCGGGCTTAGCTCCAAAGACAATCCTAATTTGAAATGACACGGGCACCCCTGTTTTTCAGGGCAGCGCTGATGACAATAGCCAAGACATAGAATCAAACGTAATGTTCATCCACAGGAAAATGAAGAATATGTAGCACACATATACGATGGAATACTACGCAGCCACAAAAAGGAACGAACTGATGCCATCTGCTGCAGCAATGATGGACACAGATCATACTCAGTGAAGTGACTCAGAGAGAGAAAGACAAATACCATTAGATATCACTTACAGGTGGAATCTGTAAGTTCAGACGCATGAACTAATTTACAAAACAGAAACAGACTCACAGACTTAGAAAACAAACTTATGATTATCAACAAGGAAAGTGACAGAAAAGTGATAAACTAGGAGGCTGACATTAAGAGATACACACTAGAATATATCAAAGACATAAACAACCAGAACCTACCGAGGAGCACAGGGAACTCTACTGAACACAGTCTTATAACTTACATGGGAAAAGGACCCAAAGTATAATACATGTAAGACTGCATATAACTGAATCAACTTCCCGTACATCTAAGATAAATGCAACACTGGACATCAACATTACTACAGTATAAAATATAAATTAAATTATAAGAAAAATAGAAAAGAAAAAGAAGAGTGGGGCGTGGAGAAATGCTGCCGCCTTGTGGCCGTTTTCCATAACAACAACTTTCAAACCTGTGCTGATGGGCACTGAATATTCACAAGGCCAAAGGGGTTGGAAAGAAAAAAAACACCTGCCCTCAAGAAACATCTGGGGGTAGGTCTTCGAAAAAGAATTAAAAACAGGGCAGGGCTTCCCTGATGGGGCAGTGGTTGAGAGTCCACTCGCCGATGCAGGGGACGCGGGATAGAGCCCTGCTCTGGCAAGATCCCACATGCCACAGAGCAACTAAGCCCGTGCGCCACAACTACTGAGCCCACGCTCTAGAGCCTGTGCTCTGCGACAAGAGAAACCATCGCAATGAGAAACCCAAGCAGCACAACGAAGAGTAGCCCCCACTCGCCACCACTAGAGAAAGCCCGCATGCAGTCATGAAGACACAATGCAGCAAAAAATAAAACTAAGTAGAATAAATATATTAAAAATTAAAACGAGAATGAAAGTAGAATACTCTCTAACACCATACACAAAAATAAACTCCAACCAGATGAAAGATCTACACCTAAGGACGGATACTCTAAATCACATGAGGAAAATATAGGGAGAACACGCTCTGACATAAATCTCAGCAAGTTCTTTTCCGATCCATCTCTTAGAGTAGTGAACAAGAAAACAAAAATAAACAAACGGGACCTAATGCAACTTAAAGCGTTTGCACAGCAAAGGAAACCCGAAACAAAACAAAAAGACAACCCTCAGAACGGGAACAAATATTTGCAAACGAAGAGGCCCACAAGGAATTAATCTCCAAAACATACAAACAGCTCCTGCAGATCAATATCAAAAGAACAAAAAAAACAATCAAAAATAAGCACAAGATCTAAATGGACGTCTCTCCAAAGAAGACATAGTGATGGCCATTAAGCACATGAAAAGATGCTCAGCATCACTAATTATGAGAGACATGCAAATCAAAACGACAATGAGGTATCACCTCTCACAGGTCATCATCAAAAAATCTGCAACAAGAAATGCTGGACAGGCTGTGGAGCAAAGGGAACCCTCCTACACTGTCAGTGGGAATGCAAATCGATACATCCACTATGGAGAACAGTATGGAGGTTCCTTAAGAAATGAAACATAGAACTACCATGTGACCCAGCAGTCTCACCCTCGGGGGAACATCTCGAGGGAACCAAAAATTTAAAAGACACGTGAACGCCAACGATCATGGCAGCACTCTGCACGATAGCCAAGACATGCAAGCAAACTAAGCATATGAGGACAGGTGCACGGATAAAGAAGATAGGGTCTGGGAACACAGTGGAATATTACTCAGCCATGAATAAACATGAAATCATGGCATTTCCAGCCATGGGAAAGGAGGTAGAGATGATCATACAAAGTGAAGTAAGTGAGACAGGGAAACACAAGTATCACATGATATCACTTACAGGTAGAATCTGAAAAAAGCTGAATTAATGGGAATGTAGAGTAGAATGGTGATTGCCAGAGGCTAGGAGTGGGGGAGATGTTGGTCAAAGGTACAAACTTCCACTTCTAAGATGAATAAATTCTGGGCATTTCACATGCAGCATCGTGACTTCAGTCAACAATATTGTATTACATACTTGAAATTTGCTAAGAGAATAAGTATTAAAAGTTCTCATCACAATAAAAAGAAGAACGTGAGGTGATGGAGCTGTTGTGATAATCATTTAGAAATACATACATGTATCAAATTATCACTTTGTACACTTAAACAATGTTGTAGGTCAATTGTATCTCAATAAAGGTAGAAAAAGGACACAAGGTATGCAAAGGAACCGGAAAGTATGGCCCAGTCAGAGCAAAAAAATAACCAACAAAAAGTTCCCTGTAAAAGATCTGATGGCAGGCTCAGAGAAGTCCTGAGAAGACCTTAGAGTTACACATCAAGTTGATACTTTGCTCAGAGACAGCTTACAACACTAAAAACAAAGAAACAAACAAAAAAACACTGACAAAATCCAGCAGAACTTGAGAAAGGAGGAGAATCTGATTCCAGAATTACCACATAATCAAATTCAAATGTCCAATTTCAAAAAAAAAATCACAAAGCATATGAAGAAAAGTAATGTAAAGCCCATTCAAAGGAAAAAATAAATCAACTCCAACTCCTGGAGAGAGGCCTGATGGCCCATATCATAGACTTTGCTGTTTTAAAGTGCTCAGAGATCTAAAGGAAGGTGTGAAGAAAGCTGACAATGAACCATAGATGAATAAAAGAGAAATATCAGTAAAGATATGTATAACCTAAAAAGGAATCCTGGAACTGAAAAGTACAATAATTGAAAGGGAAAAAAAATCACTACAAGATTTCAAAGGCAGATTTAACTAGGCATATGAAAGAATCAGTGAACTTGAAGACAGAATAATAAAAATTACTGAGTTTGAGGAACAGAAAGATAAAAGATCAAAGAAAAGTGAAAAGAACCTAAGAGAACTGTGGGATATCATCAAGCCAACCAAAATATGCACTGTGGTTTTCCAAGAAGAGAGAGACAAAGAGGCAGAGAGACACTTGAAACATTATGGCTGGAAACATATCATATTTGCTGAAAGCCTGTGTATATAAACATACAAGAATTTCCAAGAACTCCTAGCTAATTGAACTGAGAGACCCACACCAAGTCACATGGCATAATTAAACTTTCAAGAGACAAAAAGAGAATTTTGAAAGCAACAAGAGAGAAGCAAATCATCACAAAGAAATGATTTTCAATAAGATTGTTAGCAGATTTCTCATCAAAAACTTTGGCGGCCAGGTGGCAGCAGGCTGATATATTTACATTGCTAAAGGAAAAAAAAAGTCAGTCAAGGATCTTATATATTATATGCAAAAGCTTAAATGCAAAAGTGAGGGAGAAATTAAGCCCTCCCCAGATAAACAAAAGTTTATAGTTAGTACTCACTCAACCATACTCTGCACTACATGCTTGAGGGAGTCCTGCATGTTGAAGTGGATCCCTAGACAGCAACTCACACAGGCACGAAGAAATAAAGGTCAGTAAAGTCAAATGCATGGGCCATTGTACAAGCTGTTAGTTTTGTAACAGTGGTTTGTAACTGAACTTGTATTTTGTGCATGATTTAAGAGACTAATACATTTTGAAAAAGACAATTATTCATCCAAATAGTAGTATTATTGTAACTATTGTTGTAACTCCACATTCTGTTTTATATATTACTCGAGAGACTAATGCATTTTAAAAGAATTATTAATTTATCTTTCGGGGCATAAAATGTAAAAAGGTGTAATTTTGATATCAACAAGTAAAAGGAGTGGGGACAGATCTGTAAAGGAGCAGAGTTTTTTTTATGTTATTGAGGTTAAAGTGCTATAAATTCTAATTAGAGTATTATAACTTAAGGGTCCTAACTGTAATCCCTATGGTAACCACAAAGAAATAGTTATACACAAAAGAAATATACAAGAAATATACACAAAAGGAAATGAGAAAGGAATTTAAACATTTCACTCAAAGAAATCAACTAAACACAAAAGAAAACTGGAATGCAGGAACGGAGGGACAAAAAAAGCTATAAGGCATACAGCAAACAGATAGCAATAAGATAGAAGCAAGTCTCTCCTTATCAGGAATTAATTTAAACGTCAGTGAACTAACTCTCCAGTCAAAAGACAGAGATGGGCAGAATGGATTTAAAAACATGACCTAAGTGCTTGCTGTACAAGAGACTCACTTTAGATCATGTTAGAAGACATAAATAGATTAAAAGCAAAGTATGGAAAAAATATTCTATACAAATAGCACCCAAGAGAGATTGGGGGGGTGGCTATACTAATATCAGACAAAATAGATTTTAAGTCAAATAACACCCATGGTCATAGCAGCACTATTCCCAAGAGCCAAAACATGGAAGCAACCCATGTGTCTACTGATGGATGAATGAATAACAAAATGTGGTCTCTACATACAATGGGATATTCTTTCTGCCTTGAAAAAGAAGGAAATTATGCTACAACATGGATGAAACGTGAGCCTATTATGCTGAGTGAAATAAGCCAGTCACAAAAAGACAGATACTGTATGATTCCACTTCTGTGAGGTACTTAAGAACAGTCAAATTCATAGAGACAGAAAGTACAACAGTGGTGGCCAGGGGCTGGAGACGGTGAGGAAGTGGAACTTGATGGATGCACACAGTGTTTCGGTTTTACAAATGAAAAGAGTTGAGAAGATGGATGATGGTGATGGTTGTACAGCATTATGAATGTATTTAACACCACTGAACCGTACACTTAAATGGGTTAAGATGGCAGCAAATATTGTTATGTGTGTTTTACTGCAATAGGAGAAGTTGCAGGGGCAGTTTTGTCTCTCCCCTACTCAGCTGTCTTGCAACTTTCTGTGTGTATTCAGGCAGGCACAGAAGTGAGTCGAAGCCTGCAGAGAGCAAGGGTCCAGCCCATACTCCAGGCTCCTAAGCAAGAGAGTACTTCCCTTTCCTGGTTGAATCACGTTGACCTTTCGTTCCTCTTCTCCAGAAAAACCACATTAAACTATCAAAAATATGAAACTAATGTGAATGAAAAATATTGCCTGCCATATCAGTAAACAAAGGATGTTGCACCCACCAAGCCATCACATTATGTAGCCCCGATGGTGAGCCTTTAGGGAACTCAGGCTAGAAACAGGGTGCCCCCTATCAAGCTCTCAGCCGCTGCAGTAAGCCCCCCACCACAGTGCACCCCGAGGAGACTCAGGATGAGAAAGCACAGATGCTGGCCCAACAGCTGAGGTGCGTATTAAAGGAATGAGTTCAGTGGCTCCAGACTCTTGCACCTTCCCATACACAGAAAAGTGATAAATTGTTTAACTGTAGGTATGTGGTTTTCTTTCATTAACAGCAGTCTTTTGATGTTCCAACTACCTGGTCTTTGTTGCAAAAACTCCTACATATCCTGGCTTCCCCCTTGCTTCTTTGGAGCAGTTTCAGAGGTATCTAAGATGCTGTGTGCTGGGTTTAAGTCCTCAGTTTTGTCCGCCAGATAAAAATAACTCTCAATTTTTAGGTTGTGCATTTTTTTCAGTGGACACTAAGAAGACGTAATTATTGGCAGTGGAAAACACAAAAGAGGGTCAGCTATGGAAATAACTCTGAGCAATTTATTCACCATGAGCAAATAACCTCCATTGGATTAAAGCTCCCTGTCAGTCCAGCCCATCCTTCAGTGTCTGCAGAGGAAGGACAAAGGGAACTTGAGGAGAACACAGGCTTCGTCGGAGATCTTGACTCATCGTCACCAATTTAACAGATCACACTAGAAAGACAATCTGCGGAATGTTAGACTAATTGGCTAAACTAGGTTTTATCTATTAATATACATCAATATTCTTACCAAATACATACTAAAGTAGTGTAAAATTACCAAGCACCAAAGAACATTTTCAATGTGTAAAGAGAGGCTGAAAAAGCATTGAGACCTCAGTCTGAATCTGACAAAATAAATTTAAAGGGGTAATGTGGAAATTTAAAAAGCATCTCTATTAGTCAGTGCTCTCCAGAGAAAAAGAACCAATAGGATACATATAGCCAGAAAGAGATTTTTTTTAGGTGGTATTGGCTCACATGGTGACGGCAGCTGAGAAGTCCCACAGGGACACCCTGTACACCCTGCCGTCTGAAAACTGGAGGCCCTGGAAAGCCGGTGGTGCGGTTCCACTCCAAACCCGAAGGCCCAGAGGCAGCCAATGGTGTTAAGTCCCAGTCTGGGTCCAAAGGCCTGAGAGCCAGGAGAACCAAACCCAATGGCAGGAAGCAGAAGCCCAAGCTCAGAAAGCAAGCGCCCCCCTCCCCCGCTCTTGCTCTATCCAGGCCCTCAGGGGACTGGGTAAAGCCCTCAGGGATGAAGGTGACCTTCCTTCCTGCGTCTGCAGATTCAAATGCTAATCTCTTCTGTAAACACCCTGACAGACACACCCAGAAATAGTTTTTACCAGTTTTCTGGGCGTCCCTTAGCCGAGTCAAGTTACCACGTAAAATTAACCGTCCCAGCACAAAAGTCTTCAGTTGGGATCCACCCACCCTCCGCTGCCCACACCGCCCTGTCGGTCCAGCCCCGCTGCTCTGCCCTCCTCCCTCTCTCCGCTGAGCCCCTGTCTGTTTTCCTGACACCTGCACCCACCTCATCCTCACTCCATTTCCCTCCTTCCTCCCTGTCTCTTTTCTCCTCAGCCCCCCAACCCCAATCTGGACATTCAAAGGCTGGAATAAGGACGCCCCGCACCCAGGAAGGCACACTTGCCAGTGGGAACATACAACACGCCCTGGTAGGCACGGAACAGGGGGTGTCACGGGAGCGGGGCCAGTCGGGGTCCAGGGGCCACTCTGAGGGGCGACCGTGCAGGGGACACTGGGGAGTGGCAGGGCCTGGCTGCGGGGGGAGGAGGAGGAGAATGGGGGGTCTCGGGAGAGGACTGGGGTCCGCAGAACCCCAGGATGGTCCGGGAGGATCGACCCCAGGATGATGGGGGCCCGGGAGAGAGCCCGCCCCCCCGCGGAGACCTGACAGGTGTGGGGTAGGGAGGGGAGACGATGAGGGGCTTTAGCAGGAGACCCAGGCAGCTGGCCGTCCACACGCGCCAAAGTTCCGAAGGCTCGGTGGGGATTTGGTACCGGCGGCTGCGCGGAGCGACCCCCGAGGGTCGGAGGGCGAGGCCGGGCTCGCGCCAGCAGGAGCAGAGCCGGGAGGTAACGTCCGCAGCGGACCCCACCACCACCACCACCCTACCCGGGCCCTCAGTACAGGGGAGGGTGGTGCCCAGAAAGGCAGGTTTGAAGCGGGAAAAAAAGAAACTTAATCCCTGAGAGCGACTCTTTCCGTACCTGGTTCCCAGTGGGCGGGCTGGAGGCTTAGCCAGGGAGCGCGGCCTGCTCGAGGGGCGGGGCCTCGACGGAAGGGTGGTGTCCGCTCGAGGGGTGGTACACCAAGAGGCGGGGCCTGCTTGAGGGGCGGGGCTGAGCCTCCCAACCTGCCTCTCTTCCCCTCAGAGGAATTCCAGCCTCCGGTCCCACCCATCTGGAGTGGGTCCCAACCATTTATACTCAGGTTGAATGTTTTAACCAACATTAGGTACCGTCTTAGAGTTGTGAGAGCCACTTACATTAAATGCTGAGTTTTCTTCTTAACAAGGTGAAACAGTTTAAGTTAAAAGTCCATTTTGCGAGGCTTGGAGACTAAGAGTTCCTCCTTGAACAAACTACTCAGGCTCCTTGAGCTCTTTTTCAACAAGGCCTGACACTGGGCTTCCCGTTCCTCTCTGCACCGTCGCATTTTAACAGGAATCCTCCAAAATAAGTTTATCCAGACTTCCTCAGCTTCACTCGCATAGGCTCCTCAACCATGACCATCCCCCACGTGATGTCTGATCACCCTGGCCCACCTTCAGCAAGAATCCTGTTAGATATGGGAACATATGTATATGTATAACTGATTCACTTTGTTATAAAGCCTGCCCTTCTGGGGGCTGCTCTCAGCCTGCATGGTCCACCTGGTTTGTGGTTTCCCGGGTGATGGTACAGGATCCCTGTGGAGCCTGTGAGAAGATGCTGAGCTGGGCGGGAGGGGAGACGCCACCCAGGACCTGCCTGGAGCATCTGGCTCTGCCTGGACACCTTGATGGTGCAGCGGGTGGCTACTCCCATCCTGAAGCAACCCCCACACTTCCTGACCTGCTCTGGCCCTGCTCCTGTCTTGGCTGGGCCCCTGACAACTGATAAGCCTCCCACTGCCCTGCACCCTTGACCAGCTCTCGTTCTACAACAGATGAAGCCCAACCGTGTGATTTTTGGCATTGGGTATTATATCACTTTTTCAGTAGACTCCATTCCACAGTAGGCGACCTGGTTTCCCTGAACATGTGGAAAGGAGGCTGGGGTGCATGTGAAATAGGGCCAGCTGTCCGGAGGGGTTCCAAGGAGCTCTCTGTGTACTGGGAAAATATCCACGAAACCATCTGGAGTCAGTGTTACACTGAGGACGACCCCATAGCCTGGCTCTGCCCGTGCCCCTCACGGAGAGGAAAGCTGGCCCCTCCTCTCCTTGGCGTCAGGATTTGCTCACCGGGACAGAATTGCAGGGTCAGGGAGGACCAGACCTTAGTGCCCAGTGTGACCAGTTTGAATTCTACACCTCCTAGGAAGTCCTGCTTGGTTGGCCCTTAAATACACACGTACTCATACACATGCACACACTTACACTCATGTGCACAGCGCATATATACTCACACGTGCACGTACACACTTATACACGCATGCACACAGGCACATACACTCACATGTGCACATACACACTATACACATAGGCACACACTCGTGCGTGTGCGCACACACTTACACTCTTGCACACACACACAGGCACACCCTGACCTCATGCTTAAGTCAGCTAGTGCGTGCTGTTCCACTGAGCAAGTCTCACTGGCATGGTCCTGCCCTGGTACCCGACCTCCTGGGTGGGCTGGGCCTGACCTCACGGGCACACCATCTACTCCAGGCCTAGGGTGGAGTGGACATCCTTCCCTGCGGTCTAGTCTGAGTCCCCAGCGGTAGCCCCTGCCCATGGCCTCGGGTGCTGGTTTCGGCTGGGGGTGGGAGGGAGAGAACAGGGTGTCACTGTGTCCCTATCCATCCTCAGGCTGCCCAGCTTCAGAGGCTCTGTTCTGATGGAGTCACCAGGGGCCACAGGGCAGAGGCAGGGCTGGAAGAAAGGATGGGTCCACTTCTGCCCTCATGGTGCCACTCACTTCCCTTCCTAGGGTATCAGAGGATAAGTTACTTCCTAAATTCTTAGGACAGATTTGGAGCTAGCAGAGCGGTTATTGTAATGCTTTACTCAGAGAGCTCAGTCCAAAATCACCGCCACACCACAAAATGCATCTTCGTTATAAGGCATCTGTTGTTTCTTGCTGCCATTGGATTATCTATGTTTTATTTTGCTATGTGCCTAAGACTATTTATTCTAAGGACCACGCATGCAGCTCAACAAACGTGTCCTATCTGTAAAATGAGACTTTCAGCCCTGCTGGACGAGCAGCCCCCAGGAGGGACGAGTCTCAGTGTGCGGGCAGGGATGTGGGGATCCCGACCTCAACCCCAGCCCGGCAGGAACGCTTCAGCCCACCAGGACCGCCGAGGCCTCGCAGGGCGAGTCCAGCCCGAGTCCCCCTCCTGCCTGGAGCAGCTCTGACCCTCAGAGGATGGGGTGCAGAGGGGGCCCTGGCGGCCCGCCGTCCCGCTGCTGCCGGCTCAGGTCCCCGGGGGACGCAGGGCCACGGTGACGGGTCCCTGGACTCTGGGCCGGGAGGGAGGCTGGGGCTGTGGGAGACCAGGGCTGGGAGGAGGCGGGGAATCCTCCCTGAGGCCTGATCCTGAGACCCCTTATCACCCTGTGGGCTGTGCCCAGGGGTCCAGGCACAGCCAGGAGGGGGTGGTGCACAGAGATGGTGTGGGCTCCGGCAGGGGCAGCCAGGGACAGAGGGGGAATTAGGAACCAGCATTTACTAAGAGCCACTGTGCTGCGAAGGCATCTAGAGAATCCCGTGAGGTGAGCTGGGAGCGAAGATGAGTTGGAAACTGACTCTATGGCTTTGTGGCCACGGCAGGTGCAAATGATGGGAAATGAAACCACAAATGAGCTTGTTTTTACTAAACAGTCTCTACATCCATGGATTGGCCTTGGCCGGTCTCCTCTCAGGCTCCAACTCCTTCCTACGGCTCCTTTCCTCTAAATGCCGGCCCACCTCTCTGGGACATTTCTTCCTCTTGAGGAGCCATCCTAGGGACCCCCCCTTTGATCTCAGTCTCAGCTGCCATATTAATCAGGTATCTTTTCACTTGCTAATTTCTTGCCAACTCAGATCATCCAGGACATTCCCCAGCACAAGGGCTCAGTAAATTAAGGAAACGATTAGAGCAAAGGGCAGGTCTTGAAATTTAGGTGGTTTAGCCAAGGTTCCTGCTTTAGTGTGAAAGAACTCCCAGCACTTGCTAAGTGTGTGTGTGTGTGTGTGTGTGTGTGTGTGTGTGTATACCTGTGCATATGTGTGTATGTACATCTGTGCATATGTGTATGTGTGTGTACACCTGTGCCTATGTATGTATGTACATCTGTGCCCGTGTGTGTATGTACCTCTGTGCCTATGTGCGTATGTGTGTGTACATCTGTGCATATGTGTGTGTGTACATCTGTGCATGTGTGTGTACACCTGTGCATATGTGTGTGTACACCTGTCCATATGTGTGTGTGCGTATGTACACCTGTGCATGTGTGTGTACACCTGTGCATATGTGTGTGTGTACGTACACCTGTGCATATGTGTGTATGTGTGTGCCTGTGTGCATATGACTGTGGTAGCAGCAGAACTGGACTGTGACACTGCAGCTGTGTTCATGGCAGGGAGATGCTCTCAGGGCAGCCCTCCTGGGTGGGTCAGGAGAGTTGCAGCCCCGCTTTCTAAGCCGTTAAGGGTCTTTTCCCTGGAGAAGAGTCAGGGCCCTTCACAGTCGCGTCAGCAAGTACAGTGGATGCCGGGCCAAGGGGACCCTTCAGAAATGGCACCAAAAACACTGTCCTCAAGGGTGACTTGAAGCCCTGTTGTTTCAGTTACACCGTCGGAGGTGTGTTTTGCTTGGGGCTTGTTAAGTGCTGTTGTGCTTTAGTGGGAGAGTCACAAACACAGGCAGATCCACACTTGCTCATCCAGTGATGTTTTTGAAGGTAAGGGAGACTTTTTAAAAACCATATTTTTATGATTTCCATCACTTGGGCTGAAAGGAGACAAGGAATGGCGTGGTTGTTAGGGGTGGCGGGGGGAGGGCATTTCAGGGGAGGGAGGGAGCTGGTCCCCACGGCTTTTCTGGGCCATTTCCTGAAGGGACAGAGCAGCTGACCAGGCAGGCACACGGCCTCTGCCAGGAGGTGACGGGCCTCTGCCCAGAGCATATGTGGCTGAGCCATCCCCAGGCCACGTGGAGACCCCCAGCAGCCCGGTGCCCTCTTGCCCCCATTTTCCTTGTAGGGGCGGGGGAGGGCTTGCCTCCTGAGCTGTGACAGCATGTTCAGGCGGGCTTTGCAGCTGGGCTCTGCATGGACCCTGCCCTGGGCCGCTCAGCTTTCTCTCGTGGTTCCCCTTTCAGGAGGAAACCCTCTCTCACTACAATCTCGGGAGGAAAGTGTGTCCTTTAGGGGAGCTTTGGCGGGAAGAGGCTGGGGAATCGTGATCCGGCACGTTGAACAGAGGCCGGCGTGGGGAGGAGGACGCTCACATGTGGGGAAGATGCCCGATGGGGCTGAAGCCTCGTGCGTGGCTCATCACTCTGTTTCTTCATGTCTTTGTCCATGAAAACACATCGTCTTCAGCAAGGGCAGCTCCTGGAGAGATCTCTGACCTGCATCCCACAGGAGGCAATGCCTTTGTGCAGCAAAACAAGCCACCACCTCGTAGCCAGTCGGGGGCCCACTGACAATCCCTCCATAGGACCCCCAACGGCAGCTCCACAGCATCTCAGACGCTGCACGTTTGCTTCCTGAGTTCACGCCTGACCCCGCTCTAAACTTCCTCCTTCATTTTTTCCTTTTTCTTTGTTTATTTACCCACTTATTTTACATTGTACTTTGTCTTACATGGCTCTGTTTGTCTTTATGATAAGTTTTAAATTCTTTCTGGAACTGGTCAAAGTATAAACACATAGGGGCTTCCCTGGTGGCGCAGTGGTTGAGAATCTGCCTGCTAATGCAGCGGACACGGGTTCGAGCCCTGGTCTGGGAGGATCCCACATGCCGCGGAGCAACTAGGCCCGTGAGCCACAACTACTGAGCCTGCACGTCTGGAGCCTGCGCTCCGCAACAAGAGAGGCCGCGATAGTGAGGGGCCCGCACACCGCGATGAAGAGTGGCCCCCGCTTGCCACAACTAGAGAAAACCCTCGCACAGAAACAAAGACGCAACACAGCAAAAATAAATTAATTAATAAACTCCTACCCCCAACATCTATAAATAAATAAGTAAATAAATAAAATAGTTGGGTGGGAAGATATCACTAAAAAAAAAAGAAAGTATAAGCACATAAATTCTTAAATAATAGATTATTATACCCACCAGACAAGTTTGTCACAAATACTGCTTACCTCTGGGCTTAATCCCTTTCTAGAACTGGTCAAAGTATAAACACATAAATTCATAAATAATAGATTATTATACCCACCAGACAAGTTTGTCACAATACTGCTTGCCTCTGGGCTTAATCCCTACAGCTGAGGGGCAAGGAGACACCCGCCACGTGCAGAAGAGTGCGTCTGGTGCTTTTCTCCTATTGTCTTACTTATTCGTCATAGCCACCCCGTAAAATTATTTTCTCTACATGACAGATGAGAGAATTGAGACCGGGAGAGGTTAAATTGAGATAGTATGATCTCATTGAGAAACGTTGATGTCAAACAGACACAGTCAGCATGTGGCTTTGCCACTTATCAGCTTGGTGGTTTCATGGGACTTTTTTAACCTCCATAAACCTCACTTTCTTACATGCAAAATAGGAATGAAGACGTTGACTTCAGAGAGTTTTGTATATCGTAGAGTAGGTTTCATGAAGATGTGAAAGTTCTACTGGTGCCTGAAATATAAATGGGAACCATGAATGCCAAGCCTCCCTCCCCACTTACATAGGACCTGCCCCCTCTGGAGGACATGGTCAGGACCTGAACCACCCGTGTGTCCTCACCAACACCACCAGTCTCTCCACCACGGCACCAGCAGCTTAGCCGACAGAAATGTGCACATTCATGCCGCGTTGAGACATCTGGACTTTGGGAGCACAGCTGACGGGCCTGAGGAACTGGAGACGCGCATTTGAAGAGGTAGAACACCCCCCTGGGATTTCCAATCTCAGTCTGTGGATTATCTGCCAGAGGGGCTCCAAGGTGTGAAAAGAATGCTAGAAGCACCTGCTTCTTCGGGGTCAGTGGAAAGGACCACACTGACGTCACTGGGGCCAGAGTGGGTGCAGGTGTCTTCATCCTCCACGTGGTCCACAGCTTGTATCTGGAAAGGCAGCTCTCCTGATGGAGGAGGACCCAGCAGGGGCAGCGGAGCCTTTACGCCCCCTCCTTCAGGGGACAAGTCTGTCTGGGGAACGACGTGGTGAAGGCCAGGTGACCGAGAGGCTTTCCTGCAAAGCTAAGGAACACGATTTCAGGGTAAATTGCTTCCCATGATTGTATTTCATTCCAGAGCCATTAGGATAATGTCGTTATTCTTTCCATATCACTGGCACCTCTGCCTTTTGTGCATGTTCTGCTGGTTCCTTTGCTCTCCTTAAAAGAACAGCAGAAAGCCGTGTGCCAAGGTCAGCCCAGCTCTCCTGCGGAGGCAGACGCATCCTCTCCACGTCACACACCCTGGGACAGTCGCCCACCCACCAGCTCTGGGGTGTGGGGATGCACCTGCACCCATGGGCCCCTGGGGCTACAAGAGGGGGCAGGAGCCCAGGTTCCGCTCTGTCAGTCAGCAGGTCCTACAGACCCAGTGCTGTCCTCGCAGGGCCCGAGGTGGGTGGGTGTCTTGTCTGTGGGAGATGCCTAGCTCTCCCGACAGAGTCAGGACTTCCGGTCCCATCTCTGCTGCTCGCCAGGTGAGTCGGCCTGGAGAAGTGACTGCAGGCCCTCTGAGCCCCGGTTTCCTGTCTCTCAGGCGGGTGATGTCATTTGGGACAGGCCGACTGGCATAAGGGCCAGAGCACATGCTTTGTCATGATCGGATCAGGTCCTGACGACCTCACCCAGGAGGGAAGGATCATGTGTAAGGGACTGGGACCTGGCCTTCATGTTCACATCTTAGAAGCCAATGTAGTTTCATATATTTATGAAACTTAACACTTATAATAACACTGTGAAGCCGATATTTTTATTCCTACTGCTTTTTCTGCTTTTAAGGTTGCTGTAAAGAGCCAACGAGATATTATGGTGAATGTAGGTTAAATTAATCACAGACATAGCTGATATATTCATGATACCTAACATAATAGCTCACTAGAGGAGGTATATTTATACCTACCGCTGTGTCTACTCTTACAGTTGTCATGAGGATAAAATAATGTGTCGTAGGCGGTAGTCCCTTACAGATTCTAAAGCACAGCACACGTGTCCTTGTTGAAGCCCCGAGGCTAAGAGAGTAGAATTTGGAGTTTGTCTGGTAGTGAATCCCAGCTCTGCCCCTTATTAGCTGTGTGATACTGGGCATTTAACATAGCTGTAAACTTCAGTAAACATAGTATTATTTCACAAATTTGTACTAAGGTTTAAGTAAGCTAATACAGGTAATATACTTTGCTTAGTGTCTGGAACATAGTGAATAATATTTAAGTGTTTGTTGCCACTGTCATTTTATTACTGTTTTTGTTTGTTTTTTTATTGGAGTATAGTCACTTTACAAGGTTGTGTTAGTTTCTGCCGTACAATGAAGTGAATCAGCTCTATGTACACCTATATTCCCTCCCTCTTGGACCTCGCTCCCACCCCCTCCATCCCACCCATCTAGGTCGTCACAGAGCACCAGGTGAGCTCCCTGTGCTATACAGCAGGTTCCCACTAGCTCTCTGTTTTACACATGTTAGCGTATTTATGTCAAACCTAATCTCCCAATTCGTCCCACGGTTGTTATTGCTGCTGTTATTATTACTGTTGTTTTTATCACTATAGATCTGAACAGAGCAATTCACAGGTGGCCTCACGCCCAGTAAGTTATAACTCCAAGCACCCACCTTCAGTGTAGGGCTTTATTTTGATCCCCTCTGTTATATTAACAAAACATTGACACGTTGGCGCTGGGTGGAAGCCACTCTGCGAGCGCAGTGTTCAGTGTCGGGGCTGACTCTTAACCTCCTCGCCAGCCTGTATTTTCCATGTTTGAAACAGCATTCTGGTGGGTATGATGTGGTACATCGTTGTGGTCTTTTTTTTTTTGCCGTACATCGGCCTCTCACTGTTGTGGCCTCTCCCGTTGCAGAGCACAGCCTCCGGACGCGCAGGCTCAGCGGCCATGGCTCACGGGCCCAGCTGCTCCGCGGCATGTGGGATCTTCCCGGACCGGGGCACGAACCCGTGTCCCCTGCATCGGCAGGCGGACTCTCAACCACTGCGCCACCAGGGAAGCCCCATCGTTGTGGTCTTGATTTGCATTTTCTTAATGAAAAATGATGTAGAGCATCTTTTCAAATGCTTATTGGCCATTAGCATGCTTCTGGGGTAGATGTCTATTTAAAGCCTTTGTTCATTTTTTAATTGGATTGTCTTTTCATTGTTGAAAGACTTCTTTATATATTCTGGACACTAGACCCTTATCAGATATGTGATTTGCAAATATTTTTCCCATTCTCTGGGTTGACTTTTTACTTTCTTGATGGTATATCAGCCCCATATGTTGAAAAAACTCTTCTTTTCTTATTGAATGGGCTTCGCAACACTGTCAAAAATCAGCTGACCATTGGTTACTTAGGAGTGTAATTTAATTTCCACATATTTGTGAATTTACCAAATTTGATTCTATTATTGAGTTGTTTCATCCCATTGTGGTTGGAGAACATACTTTATATTATTTCAATCCTTTTACATTTATTGAGACTTGTTTTATGACCAAACACATTGTCTATCATGGAAAATTCTCTCTGTGCATCTGATAAGAATGTGTATTTTGTCTTTTGTGTGGAATGTTCTGTATATGTCTGTTAATTGTAACTGGTTTCTACTATTGTCCAAGGCTTCCATTTCCTTTGTGATGTGCTGTCTAGTTTTCTTTTTTAATCCAGTATCGACAGTGGGGTATTGAAGCCTCCAGCTATTTTGCTAAATTGTATGTTTCCCCTTTCAGTTCTCTGAGTTATTGCTTCATGCACTTTGGGGCTCTGCCATAAGGTTTATATATATATATATATATGAGACTAGGTTTAGCTTCTTGACGAGTTGACTCGTAATTATAAATCATCCTCATCTAATGACGGTTTTTGTCTATTCTGACATTGGTATAGCCAACACTGCCCTCCTTTGGTTACTTTTTGCATGTTATATCTGCCTATTATACTCTGCCTTTTCGCTGCAGTGTTTAATATATTTACATTTAATGTACTTATTTATAGAAAGGATTTATGTCTCCAATAGTGCTGTTTGTTTTCTATATGTCCTTTGGGTTTCTTTTGGTTGTTTGTTCCTCAGCTCCTCCATCACTGCCTTTTACGTGTGTTAAATAGGTATTTTCTAGTAACATTTTAACTCCCTGGTCATTTCTTTTACTATACAATTTTGAGTTATTTTCTTAGTGGTTACCCAGGAGATTGCCCTTAACATCTTAATTTATAACAATCGTGTTCAGATTGATACCAGTTTAATTTTGATAGCAAACAAAAACTTTGTTTCATACAAATCCATCCCCCATGTGTGATGTTATTGTTGCAAACTACGTCTTTATATATTTTGTGTCATGTATTTATAAGTATTATTTCATGTAATTGTCTTTTTTATATCATGAAGGAAAATACATTTATACTGTCTTTTACATTTACCTGTATAGTTATCTCTACCAGTGCTGTTTATTCAGTCATAGGAATTTTAGTTATTGTCTAGTGACCTTTTATTTCAGTCTGAAGGTTCCCCTGCCCTATCTTCTTTGGTCGTACATTTCAGGCTTTTTGTATTCTTGATCTTTTCCTGCTGTTTAGAGCCAGCTCTAACCAAGCTTTCTTTGTTTATTGCTGTCTTGGGCAGGGGGAAAGCGGGCAGGTGTCCACGAGGGTTCTCCTCTCAGATCTGCATGGTGAATGGGGTCTGGTAACCCTCAGGTCGTGTTTGTGAAGCTCGGAGACACAGCTGAAGCTCAGTCTCAGGAATCAACCCTAGTTACAGTGGTTATTGATACTTCTTCCTTTTTTCTCAGTATTGATTTTATTACTTATTGTATCAGTGAATGTTTTAGTTACTGTTTTAAGACAAATCTAATACCTTTTTGTTGGGAGGGGGAGTGGAACATCAAGATACATGATAAATCTCGCACGACATTAATAACAAGTCATCAATCCAGAGTCAGTCCCAATGCCACGTCCCCTAAGCGCTGTGGCCTCTGTTTGCAGACGCTGAAAAGACACTCACTAGCATGGTGCCTGCCCAGGCCTTTTTGCAAAGTGGAGACAACGCACGTTGTAAAGCAGTCCCAAGAGCGTCAACCTCAGACCTGAAAACAAGTTTACAGCAGATTAAATACAGAAAAGAGCCTTGTGGAAAAAGAAACCCGGCACTAAATCTGGGTCAAGTCCCAGCCTCACAGAGAAGCCTGGAGACCACGGCCGGAGAGGAAGCCTCCACCCGCCCCCGGGGTCGGTGTCTTCAGCGGGGAGCAGAGCCCTTCTGCCCTCTGCTGAGATTCTCTGCTGAGATCAACACTCAGGCTACAAAGAGGGAGGAGACGGGGGCAGATGGTCCGACCTTTCTAAAAGGTGGGCCTGAAACTGAAATCTCTACACACCCTGGGAAAGTTAATGTCAACCAAACGCAGAAAAGCGAAATTGAGGAGAACAGCAAGGGGTTGTTGTTATGCAGAACTGAAAATAAGGTTATGACAGAGCTGAAAGTAACATGTTAATGAGGAGAGAAATAGTCTGTTGATTTAGAGAAGAGGGAGAGGAAGAGGGAAGAGGAAGCAAGAGGCAGAAAGGAGGCCGGGCGCGTATTGGAAACAACCATTCTCGCTGGATGTTGATTCGCTCTCGTTCCCATGAGGATCATTTATTTGCCCCATTTCTGCCGGGGTGAACTCAGCCCCCACTTTCATCACCTCAGCTCCTTCCTCCTCCTGGAGACTCAGCCCCGTGGTGAACATCATACAGCTCAGGGCTCCTAAATGAGCTCCACTTTCCTGATTAGCTTTGGAGAATCAGTTGAATCCTAGCCCTTAGCTTCACAGCTGTGTGTGTGTGTGTGTGTGTGTGTGTGTGTGTGTGTGTGTGTGTGTGTGTGTGTCTAACGCTACAAAGAGGTGAGGAAATTTGAATAGTTAAAAATAAAAAAATGGGAAGAGACAAGGCATCCACTCTATTAAAAACAATTTTGTGTTAAATAGTCCAGCGGAAATGGACTGAAAAAAGAGTCTTGGAAAAGGGGTGACTGTTTTCAGCCTGATTCTGATCCAACCAGGTCCTTGGAAAATGCAGAATAGATGCCTCTCTTTACTCTTTTCACCTCTAATTATTGTCCTACAGAGCATCTCCTGCTCTAATTATCTGAGTGTTTACCTCTATTCACGAAGCTCATTCCTTTGCTTCCTAAAAACTTTTCTATAAAATAAAATAAAGTGAACAGGCCCTAAGGACAGACATCATCAGTTTGTCTCCAGGTCTAGAAATCCTTGTTTCTATCCTCCATCTCAAGTCCAAGTCTCCAGCTGGAATCTTCCCAGGTAACAGTTGAGGTAGCATCAGCAGCACAGGTGTGACAGCCGTGGAGAAGGGGCTGGAGGGCGGTGTCTGTAGGTGGAGGTGTGCAGGGGGCAGGTGGCACACAGCCGGGGCTCCTCCCCTCCACACCTCCACCTCACCAGTCCTGAGTCCCCTGCACGCCTCCCACTTCCATCCACACCACCTGCCTCCCCACTCCACAATGCCAGATGCCACGTGGGGTCCCCACCTCCTTTCCTCCGCACCTTTATCACAGCAGCACTGAAGGCCACCCTCCCCCAAATGACCTTCGCCACCCAAATCCCACATCCCGCCTCTCATCACTCCCACCCACTTCCACCTCCTCCACCTACCATGTCAACACCCACCTCCTCCCCCATCAACCCCCATCACACCCACTCTGGCTCACACCTCCTGAGCCAGGTGGAGAGTTAAAGCAACTTGTGTGATGGAGGATGGGAGAGGAGGGGGTGATAGACAAGGTCGGCTGAGGGGCCTGGTGGAGGGCAGGGGGTGGAAGAGAGAAGATGGAGAGGTGTTGGTGTGGGGGGAGGGGCCGGGGTTGAAGGTCTGGTTTGGTGCGATGTGTGTGGTAGAGGCAGGAGGTGGGGCACAGGATGGGTAGATAAAGGTCCTCTAGGGCAGGAGGCTGGAGTCCGTGCTGGTGTGACGATGGTGGTGGAGGACAGGAGGAGGGACCGGCTGGGATGACGTCACCAGGGACGGGAGGAAGGAGGAAGCAGGCTGGTGGGACGGGTTGTGGAGGAGGGTGAGAGGCAGATCAAGGTCCAGTATGGAGGGTGGCGGGGGGAGCCTGCCTGGTGGCCATCTTGACCTCCCACATCACTAGACCGACTTCCACTGCATCCGTCTGGACCTGAGGGTCTGCTTGGGGCGTGCGGTCCCCTCTCCCTCTCCTCCTCTCCCATCGCTGTCCTCCCTCCTTCCCTCCCTCCACGCCCCTTGGTCTCTCCTGCCCTCTGTCTCCTTGCTGACACCCCACATCCCCTTCTGTGGACACACAGGGAGCGGGTCATGGGCTGCAGGTCCCCAGATGCATCTTGTGTTTGAGGCAAGCAAGGTCAACGCTCCAAGGGTAAGAGGAGGCGTGGGAAGCATGTCAGTGGTTTTCTGTCAAGACCACTGGAGTCTCTGTGCCGGCAGATTTGTGTCTTTGTGGGATGATCACTGATTGTATCTGAGGGGGCGGAAGGGGGAGAGAGCTCAGACCATCGACGTCCACGAGGGCAGCACGGGGGATGAGCCGCACGACTGGACGCTGGCTTTTTCCAGGCTGCCATTTCGTCCTTGTCACTTTCATACTCATTTGGGGACCAGAAGGGAATATAAGGGCCAATATAAATTATTTTTCTTCACACCTTATACCAACACCTGCTGCTGCTGCTGCTTTGACCTCCCAGGCCCTCGGCTCCAGCTGGATTCATGGAGATGTCTTTCATCTCCAGCACCTGGCTCTCCAATTGCCCCAAGTCTTCCAGAGACAGGGAGCCCCCCAGGGCTGAGCCGTGACACCCAGATGTCCTGACCGGTGAACTCGGTCACTCAGGCTGAATTTCACATCCACGTAGAGTCAGGTTCAGGGCTCCTCGGTCCACTGAAGGGACACGCAGACACAGAGAGACCACAGGGTGACAGTTTCAACCCACAAAGGCCCGCGCCAGCCCTGGGGCTCTGATGGGTGAGCATGGCCACCCTGCTACACTCTCCCAAATTGTGGTGCCCAAGTGGCAGTTTTATGTAAGGAAACCATTTGTTTTTAAAGCTAATGGCCCATATCTGGCCTCAACGTCATCTTATTTTTTTAAAAAGAATCATGCTCTAGGAGTTAAGCTCAGATGCCATCGCATCCACTTTTAGTCAGGTGAGCTCAGTAACTCAGAGAATCTATATTTATTATATGAAAATCACCTACTGAATAATTACACATTTAACTAAGCCTGCTCCCTTGTTTATAAAAACATTTTCTATGATTGCCTCCAGACGGCAGTGGAATAACACAATTATCACCAATAACAGACAGAGTTAGATTTGGTGTTTGGACGGAGCCTCCCACGTCAAACACTACTCTGTGCCGTCCCCACATGCTGTCCTTCCTGGGCCTGGCATCCACCTCGCCCCTGCGCTGTCCAGGACCCTGGTGACCGGCAGCTCCCGTCCTCCCACCCCTCCCTCTCTGTGTCCTCCCCTGCAGAGTCCAAATCTCATTTCTTTGGGTTTGTTCGGAACTAACACACAAGGCTCCGCTCCAATGGCCCCCACCAGCCCGTTTTCCTGTACAGTTTTATATGTCATAAAAGAAAAGGATTCCTAATTCCACAACCAAACCTACACCATAAATCTGAGGCTTTCCACCCCCTAATGTGCTTATTCACTGTAATGACCTTGTTTTGCTTACTCTTGTCATAGACCAACGTGGAATATTTGCATCTCCAGCCCCACTCCTTCACATCCTCCAGAGTCAAAAAGCAACAGCTATTAAAACACAAAATCTATTAATATATTAATTCAGCTCAGCTGGCAAAGCCTGTGAGCATCTAGCCTGGCACAGGACCACCAGATGCGATGGACCAGATCCTACAGCTTCCACGTCCTCAGGGGCCACCCTCTCTACAGGCTCTTCCTTGAAGCTCAGGAGACTCAGAGACGCTGTCAAAAAGTACATAAAACAGGAAAACTTGTGCGCCTGGGTCCTCACGCAGAGCTAGGTCTGTGTGACGGGTGGGTTGTTTCCTGAGCCCGATTTCCTCATCGACGGTTGTGGAGCCAGCACCTGGGTCCCGGTCCTTCCCTGAGAAGTTCCGGATCTGGGCTGGGCTTGAGCAGCTGGGTGTTGAGAGGCCCCCGTGATGGGCAGGTGTGGTCCAGCACAGCGCTTCTCGAAGATCAGTGTGTGGAGGCCAAGAGCCTGCATTTCTAACAACTCCCCAGGAGGTCTGTGCAGGCCAAACAGGGATCAAGATTCTGGAGGGTTCTAAACCCTGGATGCACATCAGAACCATCCACACTCCCCACTGGGTAGGGTCTGTGGGCCGTCAGTCAGGGATCCCTCCCCTGGACAAGACTGACTCATCATTCAGACGGTCTTTCTATGGAAGTCAAGTCTGGGGCTCCGCGACCCAAAGACTGCAGGAGGTCAGGGCTCAGCATTCTGATCACAGTGACAGTGGGGAGACTGTGCCTGGTGCCTGGTTCCCCAGAGTCACTGTGGTTCTCTGATGACCCTCGTTCTCAACCCTCCCTCTGTGAGATGCTCCATGTTATTCCAAATAGATTCTTTTTTATTTGTTAGATAAATTATCTTTCTATCACCAAAACTGAAGACACTTAACTGCTATTTTCTGTATTTAATGTGGAACTTTCCATGATTATTCTCAGCCTCCATGTTAAAATTGTTTTCTTCATCGTGATACAGTGATAACAACCACTGACCTACCTTACCCCCACCTCTGCCCCACTGGGGACTCCAACTCCCACCTCCTGCTTTATGTTTGGGTTTGACTTTGCAGAAAGAAGCTCAGGTAGGATGCTGAGTAGTGCTCCCGCAGAAGAGGTCAGAACTCCTGCCCAGGCCGACTCACTTCTTGGAAGGTAAAGCTGGAAGTGCCCAGAGTGTGGTCAGAACCTCCTTCCTCTTCTCTGCATCCCTGGTTCAATTTCTCTCTGCAGCCTCCTTCGCTTTTGCCCCGTAGAGCCGTGTAGATCAAGGGTTTCAGAGACTTTCACCAAAGAACAATCTACCTGCCTTGCTCTCAGCCCTCGTGTCTGCTTCCTAGGATAAGAAATAGACGATCTTAGCGACTGGTCCAAGATTGACGCCAATAGCCGCTAACAGCTCAATCGTTGACTGCCTCTGGGGCTGCACGCTCTGCCCCTGGGATGGCAGCCAGCAGTGGATTTCAGGCACGTGTCTAGTACCAGCTGACACTGAGGGGAACTCAAGACTAGCCTGGCTCCGCACCCCCACCCAGCAGGCGTTGATCCCCCCCCCCCCAAAGGTGGGTCTGCGGGAGACAGAAGTTTCCAGCCAAGGCTCCTGCACCTCGCAGCCCACACACTCGGCTCACAAGGTGACCTTGGCAGCCCGGCCACGGAACAACAGTGTGTTTGGCGCCCCCAGGCCTGGCCAGGTCTCTGTGACCACCTCGAGCATGGCAGCGCAGTGTGTGGCAGGGCCTGACTTCCGAGGCCAGCACATGAAGGTGGTACAGCTCCACCGGGTTCTCCCGGGGTGTTTGCCTTCATACGCCAGGATGGGAAGAAGCCCAGCCACACGGGGAGGTCACAAGGGTGTCCCGGGCGACCATCAGCGGGGTCCCCGCTAACAGCCAGCATCCGTGCACGCGAGTGCGGGGGCCTCCGGGTCTTCCGTGAGGAGGCGGGCGCTGGGGAGCAGAGGTCAGCACGGGCAGTGCTCCTCCCGGGCCCTGAATCCGCATCCAGGAGCACAAGAGCGGGGTGACATCGGCGAGCATGGCACTTCGTTAGGAAGCAGTCAGGACCGGCTGTGGCCAGAGCAAAGGGCAGGAAAGCCCCAGTTTTAGGTCAGTGCCTCGCCGTCAGGGTTAGTCTTCAGGGGAGGCAGGCAGCTCACGGCCCATTTTCTCTCGTCTGCCTGCGTGGCCGCAGCATCAGGTCCCTGAATGTCCTCACGTCCTCTTGCACAGCAACCCGGCCCAGGCTGCTTTGCCCTGGGCATTGCAGACAAGCGTGTCTCTTGTTCCGTGGCTTTAGAGGGGACGCTCTGGACTGGCTGGGGGCCGTAAGCCCTGAGGCTTGTTGTGAGTTTGCAGTCAGTGCTAAGCTGCCCCTGCGCTACTTATTCGTGAAGAATCTCCCACAGGGTCCATCCTAGTTTACTGGACTTCTGTGTTAAGGCTTGGAAACAAATTCCCAATTCATAATAAAATATCCCTTAGCTTTCCTTTGTCATTTTAACCTGCACTTGGATTTCCTTTAGAGATCTCACGGAGGAGAGAGAGGTGAGTAGAACAAGAAGAGATTTGTGTGTGACTGAATCTCTGGCCAAAATGCTATTAGAATAGCATCGCATGAGAGCTCCATAGAGCATCAGTAGAGGAGAGAGGTGCGGGGGAGGGAGGGAGGGAGGCCCAGTGTTTCTGAATCACACATGAGAGTGCTACGTGGGGACTTTCCACAGGAGAACCCATACCTGTGCCGTAAAGACCTGAACATCCTCCCTGTGAAGACACAGGCCACTCAGAGTTACCCGGTTACTTGATAAACAGGCCGAAACCCCAGGTGTCTCTTCCAGACGTATCTCTCAGGTTTGGAAGATAATTTAAGTAAGATTCAGTCTCCCTGCATCTCAGGTTGGTCACGTCCCACATACAGAGGGCGACAAATCTCCTCTATTTAAACCGTCCCAGATGCTGGGGAGGACATTAATGTCATGACAACAAAAGGCAACTGCAAGATACAGAGGCAGTGGTGGGACAGATGGAGCCCAGATAGGGCAGCCACAGGGGAGCCACCCCCAGCCGACATCCTCCCTGCCTTCACAGGGACAGGCATCCTGACCAGCTGGGGCAGCTGTCTACAGCAGGAGGGCCTGCACCAGGACGTCTCAGCATGTGTCCCACAGCATGAAAGCTTTATTAAAGCTGTGCAGGGAGTGATCCAATCTCATACTTTTACATGTACCTGTCCAGTTTTCCCAGCACCACTTATTGAAGAGGCTGTCCTTTCTCCACTGTACATTCCTGCCTCCTTTATCAAAGATAAGGTGACCATATGTGTGTGGGTTTACCTCTGGGCTTTCTATCCTGTTCCATTGATCTATATTTCTGTTTTTGTTTGACCTAATGAAACTTAAAAGCTTTTGCACAGCAAAGGAAACCATAAACAAGACCAAAAGACAACGCTCAGAATGGGAGAAAATATTTGCAAATGAAGCAACTGACAAAGGATTAATCTCCAAAATTCACAAGCAGCTCATGCAGCTCAATATTAAAAAAACAAACAACCCAAAATCCAAAAATGGTCAGAAGACCTAAATAGACATTTCTCCAGAGAAGATATACAGATTGCCAACAAACACATGAAAGGATGCTCAACATCACTAATCATGAGAGAAATGCAAATCAAAACCACAATGAGGTATCACCTCACACCAGTTAGAATGGGCATCATCAGAAAATCTACAAACAATAAATGCTGGAGAGGATGTGGAGAAAAGGGAACCCTCTTGCACTGTTGGTGGGAATGTAAATTGATACAGCCACTATGGAGAACAGTATGGAGGTTCCTTAAAAATCTAAAAATAGAACTACCATACGACCCAGCAATCCCACTACTGGGCATATACCCTGAGAAAACCATAATTCAAAAAGAGTCATGTACCAAAATGTTCATTGCAGCTCTATTTACAATAGCCAGGACATGGAAGCAACCTAAGTGCCCATCATCGGATGAATGGATAAAGATGTGGCACATATATACAATGGAGTATTACTCAGCCATAAGAAGAAACGAAATTGAGTTATTTGTAGTGAGGTGGATGGACCTAGAGTCTGTAATACCGAGTGAAGTAAGTCAGAAAGGGAAAGACAAATACCATATGCTAACACATATATATGGACTCTAAGAGAAAAAAAAGGGTCATGAAGAACCTAGGGGTAAGACAGGAATAAAGACACAGACCTACTAGAGAATGGACTTGAGGATATGGGGAGGGGGAAGGGTAAGCTGTGACAAAGCGAGAGAGTGGCATGGACATATATACACTACCAAACATAAAATAGCTAGCTAGTGGGAAGCAGCCGCATAGCACAGGGAGATCAGCTCGGTGCTTTGTGACCACCTAGAGGGGTGGGATAGGGAGGGTGGGAGGGAGGGAGATGCAAGAGGGAAGAGATATGGGAACATATGTATAACTGATTCACTTTGTTATAAAGCAGAAACTAACACACCATTGTAAAGCAATTATACTCCAATAAAGATATAAAAAAAAAAAAGCTGCGAAGGAAGAAGTTTCTATAGTCAAATGAGGTTTGGAACAAGGAAATCAGGTTTCCTCCCTGTGGGAGTTTTAGTGAGTCTGATGTGTGATTCCCCAAACTTATCCCCAGACCCAGGGACTTTCATTCCCAGGGAAACTAAGAAACCGGATATTCTCTGGGTGGTACAAATGATTCTCCCTGACGGGTTAGTACAGCTGATTTGTATTTTCTTGTTTGCTTACCTATACATCACGTGTTTTGTTTGACTATATACTGCTTTTGTAGCGAAGGAACGTATTTCAATACAATGAAAACTTTCTGCCTCAGGTCAGGCTCGATCCTGAGGCCAGTGGACTGAGTCCAAGGTGGGGAGAGAGCTGTGTGCTCAAGCAGGAGGAGGGACGCTGGGGTGGGAACAGGACTGTCCCGACCTGATGCTCTGAGTGAAGACTGGGGGCTGGGGCTGGAGCACAGCAGTGTAGGGGCTGCGGCGGCTCTGCCTCAGCCCTTCCCTGAATATTCCAGCCTCTTCCAAGACAAGGAGCTCTGAGCAGAGGGGGCCAGGCCTCCGCCCCCACCACCCCGCCAGCCGGGAGGCTTTTCCTGAGCTCAGACCTTCCCCGGGCGGGTGGTGCAGGGGAGTTTTTAATCCATTCCCAAGGGCAGCTCATCCCAGAATGAATTTAGACAAACAAACGGGAATACACACTTTTTCTTTTTTTCATTTTTCTTCTCCAATTTTGCAAAACGTAATTAATAACAAAACACTTGGGATCATGCAGCAAAGGTACTTTACAGGAACATTTATTATGCAAATAACCAAATTAATTACATACATTTGCATCTTATTATTGAGAAGTAAAGCAGCTTTAACAGAATTGGCTCTATTTCTACAAAATTATCATAGCCTAAGAAGAAAGGTCAGGGCGAGATTAACTTGGATTGGGGTTTTAAATCCTGCTCAGGGATTCTAAAGTTTTACAGAATACAATTTTTCTTACTTGGACAATGATTTTTTTAATCATAAAAATGAAAGAAATTTTAATAGAAATCCCACAATCTCCACCTCCAACTTCAAACTCTAATGCTTTTATACTGTATTTCTAACCCCTCTCCAAACATTGACTATAAATTTACATAGGTTTTACTTCAGTACTCTGTGTCTTATAGATATTATTAAAATAGTATTGTCTGCTCAAGATTTGTAGATTTTATTTAAGATTAAGGTGTCAAGAGGTTCTAAAGTTCCAAAGACAACCCTGCCCCAAAGTCACCCTATTGGATCCAGGCAATGGTGGTGTCCACTGGCCACCTCCTGCTCAGTCACCCCTTCAGGAAAGGCGCTGGACTCAGGTGTCCAAGAGGCCCTTGAACTACAGGACATCATCTGGGCCAACTCAGGGTACAGGTGTTGTCCCCTCCTGAGGACACTCTCAGTGGCCACATCCCCTCTCAAATCACATTTTACCCTGAAGGGAATGGTGGAGGTGCACATCCTATACACACAACACGGCTACACACACAACACCCACACCCCTCCACATACAACACACACTCACACACATATACCTCCCTCACACACAACATAGCCATACACACCACACACACACACACACACAACACACACACACCTACACACACTCTCACCCCCACACTCACCCCCACACCCCACACACACAACACACACACACCCCACACACCACACACACACACAACTTTCCTACCCACCCAGCTTCCTGTCCCTCCAATTGTTTTACTCTGCAAATCGTTGGAAGTTCTCACTGTTTTTTCCTTAAAAAGCTTCTGGTTGCCCTTTGTAAAGAACCTCCTTGGCATTTTAAATTTGAAATCTAATTCTAAGTCATTTGCAACAGAAAAAAATTCATCCTTCCAAATAGTTTCTTTTTCGTTTATGGCAGCACAGTTCAAATTTATTGGGTTTGGAAAAAAATCCCAGGTTTGATTTGTGATTCTGCTTCTTACCCCTCGGTGGCCGTGGAGCTCTCTGAGCCCTGGAATCTTCATCGGTGACAAGAAGAACGACCACTTCAAGTCAGAATCAGCCCAGCATGTTTCCATGAGCCAAATCTACACAAGCAAGGAAGATTTTCTAAATTAAAACACTTTGTCTCACACAAAACAATACTTAATTTTAAAAAACTATCAAAAACTTTCCACCAAAAAACAGAACTAAAACAAATGTAGTAAAGTTGCAGAATACCAAATCAATATACAAAAATCTGCTGTGTTTCTATACGCTAATAACAAACTATCAGAATGAGAAATTAAGAAAACAATCCCATTTACAACTGCATCAAAAAGAATAAAATACCTAAGAATAAACTTAACCAAGGAGGTGAGAGACCTGCACACTGAAAATTATAAGATATTAATGAAAGAAATTGAAGATGACACAAATAAGTAGAAAACTATTCCATGCATGAGCTCCTGGAATGGAAGAATTAATGTTGTTAAAATGACCATACTGCCCGAAGCAATATACAAATTCAGTGCAAACCCCGTTAAAATTCCAATGGCATGTGTCACAGAAATAGAACAAACAATCCTAAAATTTGTATGGAAACACAAAAGACTCCAAATAGCCAAAGCAATCCTGAGAAAGAAGAACAAAGCTGGAGGCGTCATATTTCCTGATTTCAGACTATATTCCAGAACTACATCGATTAAACAGACCCTGGGGGACTTAGATGCTGGGGGCTCAGAGAGGGCAGACAGCGCGAGAATGGGGAAGCCGGGAACGGGAAGCACCAGGAGGAAGATCTGGGGGCAGCGAGGGCAGGACGGGGTTCTACCCTCAACACTTACCTGCTGGGTAACCTTGGGCAGGTATTTATTTCATCTTTCTGAGCCTCCCTCTGCTCACCTGTACCATGGACAAACTGAATGCACTGGTACCACCTCCCAGGAGAGCTGTGACATTGAGATGGATCTGCTTCCTACACCCCACCGCAAAGGAAAGATCAGCCTCTCCCTCCCTCGCCCTCCCCTCAGCATGAGTCGGATGTAATACACCTCAATCACCCCAGTAGCTTCTCTCGCCTTGGCCCTGGGACCACCTGGGTGCTGGCAGGAAGAAGGCTTTACAATGGTGTGTTAGCTTCTGCTTTATAACAAAGTGAATCAGTTATACATATACATATGTTCCCATACCTCTTCCCTGTTGCGTCTCCCTCCCTCCCACCCTCCCTATCCCACCCCTCTCGGTGGTCACAAAGCACCGAGCTGATTACAGACACCTCCTGGACAGAAAGCACTGCACGTTGACGATAGTAATGTGTTTTTGGAGCCATGAAACCATGGCATCCAGTAATCAGAGTGATCCCAGGATTCTGCAGGCAAATTAAATCCTTGTTTTCAAAATAACAGTGAGTTTGCTACTGGGTGCTGGATACTAAGTGCAGGATTATAGATCATTACACCTGTGAACTTGCTCCTTTGAGGTTATTAGTCGCTGATAAGATTGTGAGCCAGTGTAAATTTACCTTTGATTGTTTGTTTTGGCAAAAGGCATATCTCCAATATTCAAAATGTGGATGATCTACATTAAAACCATGACTAACTTTTATTAAATAATATTAACATGATAATTAAAATTTTAAAATGTATATTAGATGTTTATTGTATTTAATTAATTTTTATAAAATTCATTAAATGTTATCAGTCATTAGAACATACACATGCACGTACCTGCTTATTTACTAGCAAAGAGAAGGCTGATTCTCTGGGAGGACCTAGACCCCCTCCCTCCATAAAATGGTCCCACAGTTTTCCTTCTCTCAGTAAGTGGCACCTCCTACCTCCTGTTTGAAGAGGTTACACACATCCTTGGTTTTGTTTTCACATTCACTCCATGAATCTTCGTTTCTCCTCCAAGAAGGAGCTCAGTCTCTCTGCTTTTCTCCAGCCCAAGCAGCCACCGGTGTCCTGAGTCACCCAGTCCCCCCTCCGTCTCCCTGCTCTGACCTTCCTGCCAAGAATCCGTCCTCACGAAGTGCCCAGAGAGGTGCGTGAAAACGCAGATCAGACTACAGCGTGTCACCATCCAAAGCCCCCAGTGTCTCCCCGAGAGCATCCTCATCCTGACGCAGGGCCCTCGTGGCCCGGCCCCACCTGCACCCTCCCACCCTCCCCAATTCCAGCTCCTGGGCTCTGGCAACGCCTCCAACGTCCCTGTGCCTTTGCGTCGCTGATGCTCTGCCCTTCCTCACCCTCTGCTTGGGCTCAGGCATAACCTCAGACGTGCCTCCCTGAACCGGCTCCGGGAAGGATCACCCCTCTGCCTGTGACTGTCTCATAACACGATCCACGTCCTTCACTCCAAGCTAATACATCCTTGTTTTCTGTTTACTTGTTTATCGATACCTCTACCTATCGGAATAGGACTGTGTCAAGTAGAAGGTGAAACGCCTCCAAGCATCCTATGATATGTCTGTCTTCAGCGTTCATTATGGGTTGCATCGTGTTCCCCTAAAATGTGTATACTAAGGCCTCACCTCCCACCCTGCAGCACGGGACCATGTTTGGAGATAGGGCCTTTGTAGAGGCGGTTAAGTTAGAATGAAGCTATCCGGGTGGCTTCTTCCTAATCTAGCCTGACAGGTGTCCCTGTAAGGAGAGGAGATTTGGGCACCTGGAGACACACCGGGGGCTACACGGGACGACTGTGCAGAGAAGCAGCAGGAGAGTGACCGCCTGCACGCCACGGAGAGAACCTCAGGAGAAACCAACCCCGTTGGCTCCTGGGCCTTGGCCGTCCAGCTTCAGAACTGTGAGAAAACAAATCTCTGTGGTGTTTTGCCCCAGAAGCCTGAGCTGACTGATGCAGCTCCCCTCCCAGTGAGACCCTCCTCAGGGACCCTTCACAGAGGTTTGAGATGGATGCCCAGCCCTGCCCGGACCAGGAGTCGTCAGGTGGCCCCTCCCTGGGATCCCGAGAAGACCTTCATCTGAGCCTGGCTCTGAGGCTGTGCGTCTCACAAGGACTGGACCACGTGGCTGAGGCCGTGGGAGCCTGGCACTGCTGTACCCAGAACAGACGACGGCAGCGCAGGGCAGGTGGAGCGAGAGAGTGAGGGCTTGACTTGGTTGTTCTCTGATCACCGTGACTGAAAGTCACTTTTATCCCTGGGCTTTTCAGTTTAAGCCACTAAACGCCCCTTTTTGCTTCTTTTCGGGGACGTGGAGTCCTGACTGGTGATCTGGCCTCTTCGTACCGCTGAAGTACTATTTGCAGGCTAACCGGTGATGTTTCTGTTAATGTTTGGTGTTTATCTTTCCAGACTTTCCTGTAAGTATGCAAATGTAGGTACATAATTAAACACAGGCGTCGAATCAAATATAGGTGCAGGTATAGATATAGAAACAAACGTAGTTTTTTTTAAACAGCCAAATGCCAGGGGCCCCATCTGCCTGCCACCCATGCAAATCTATGTCAGGAGGCCATAGAGTTGTGATCAAGAGGCCAGAGGCTGACTGGCTGCCCAGGTCCACTGTCCGGCCCACTTGGAGGATTTCCCTTTTGGAGCTCGGGCTGCTCACCTTTAATGGACACCATAGCAGCGCTACTTCACACCACTGCGATCATCAAATGAGATTATGCAAGAAAACTAACCTTATCTTCTAGCGAGTGTTGCCTGTACCTCTTAGTTAGTATAATGAAAGGGCTCTGTCCACAGAGCAGCATCAGAGATTAGAAAGCTCACCTCGGCAGAAGCATTACTGATGGATTGGAAGCAGCAAGAAACGGAGACCCCTGCCGCCCTCCTGCAGGTGAGGGGCTTTCCCGGGGAGGGGAAGGGGTGGGGGGCGGGGTCGCAGGAAAGGGGCAGGGTCGCTGGCCTTTCCTGCTCAGACTAGGTGCCACGGGGACAGGGGATAGGAAAACTGGGTTCCCTAGGGAATCGGGGGTGGGGGTGGAATTCTGATGGTGAAGAGAAAGAAGAAACTTGGCGAATGTCTGGAAGGGAAAGACTGATTCCCTGGGGGTGGAGGAAGGTCTCAAATGAAAACAGAGTAGAGATGAAGGGAGGGAGAAGAGATGGGGCTCTTCTTACACTGCGGATCTGCTCGGATCTGGGGGAGGTCTCCTCATCGCAGGAGGAGCTGCTGTGTCTGCAGGGGAAACCTCTGACCCCCACGTCTGAGCTGAGCCAGACCCTCCTGGAACCCAGGCCTGATCACAGGGTGTGTTCTCAGCCAAACAGCCCTTTTTTTATTGCCTTAGAAAGAGCCAGAGTGAGAGTATGGATCCTAGCCGGCCCGGGAGAGCCTCTCAGTGTTGGAGGGGTCACCTCGAGGGCAATAAGCTCCTTCCCTGGGGGCGGGGGAAGGACTGGGGGCTCGCTGCCAGGACACTCGGACCGCCCCCTGGGAATCAGATGAGGCCCAGTCCTCGGGAAGCTGTCTCCTCTCCCCAGGGCAGGCCTCTCCCTAAGCAGATGGGCTGCAAAGGGGGAACGGTGGCGTGGGCCATGGAGTCCTTACTTTTAAAAAGCTCTCTTGCAACTATCCAGGTGGTTTTTGAAGGCCCTTAAATGTAGAATAGAGAGAATTGGGTTTCAGGCCTGGAGGGCAAGAGTCCAGCCAGAGCTTCTCAAAATCCCAGCGTGGCCGCCTGGGCTGTGCCGGTGAGAAGCGCGTTAACCTGGGAACATGTCAGGGAGCAGACACAGCTGCAGCCCCCATCCTAGAGGACTGCGCTGTAGGTTGAATACGAATACACGTCAAATGCGTGAACAATGCTTTTACTTGACAAACAGTCCATCGTCGCGTTTGCCACTGTAATTGCTGCACCATATACACCGGGGATATAAGGACTGAAAACAGCCACTCTCCCACCCCTCCTGGGGGCTTGCAGGTTAGTGCTCTGTTCCAGCAGGGTGTGACCCCCAGGCTGGGCCTGTACCACATGTGGTCCCTTACATTTAGACTAGATAGGCTAGACCCCGGTCGGACTAGACCGCCAGACTTCGATCTGGTGAGACTGTTCTGCCGGGGGCAGTAAAGCACCGGTCACAGAACTGGACTTTGCGTGTCTAACACTTTGCAGTGGGAAACAATCTCTTTGGTTGAGTTTCCAAACCACACACTGGAAATCGTGTAATAAGGAACACGAGGGTCTTTAAAGCACCACCACCGGCCCTTCTCCTCTAAAACGGTTTCAAGCTGGGAACACCCAGACCTTTTTCTAATTAGAGGTTTGCTTCCAGACAATAAAAAGAAAGTCGTAAAGTTAAAATCCATTCAGCAAATTAATTGGCGTTGCCTAGAAAAGTTAATAAGGAATATGGGAGACAGTACCTTTTCAACCTTGCAAAAATAGTAAGACAAAGGCAACGTCAATGGAAATTTTCTTGTAAATGAGACACCAAGATGTATGCACTTGCATTTTATTAATGGAAATTGTTTCCTGAGATTACACTGAAACTTGAATATTAAGTGCAATAACCATATGGTCCAAACCACAGCTGTGCACGGAAGGCAGGTCTGGGGCAGAGGGGGCCGTGGGAGCTGCCATTAAGGGATCATTGTTTCCCTTCTATCCAGCAATAATGAATTTCGTTAGTCTGGGTGTGAGCCAGCTAAACGGGTCTGCTCTGGATTAGGCTTGAAATCAGCGAGAGAGAGACCTGATTAAGTAGAAACAAAGACCTCTTCCCTGCTCCCCGGGTGGATTTTATCCTTAGTCTGTGTTTGAGTGTGTACTCACTTCATCCATTTCTTTAAGCAGTTTTCACTCTTCGGTGTCTGTCTAAAGCCGCAGCCCCATGTCCTGCCGTCCCTCCCGGGGGGTCCCCGTCCACGTGCCCACTCAGCCCCGGGGGTCTCAGTGCCCACCCCTCCACGCTGCAATGTCAGCACCACCCCTCCAGGCTCGAGCCGGCCCGTGGTCTCCAGTGACTCACAGCTGAAATGAGGCCAGTGGCCCCTTCTCTTCACAGCCTCCAGGATTCCAGCCTCATCAGCCTCATCACAACCTCCTATCTCTGACCTTATGGCTTTCCGGTTTCCTTTATCCGTGTTATAGGTATTGATACTTGATTTGTTATCGGACACATCATTCATTTCCTCCGTAATCTACCTTAAATCAACCGTCTATCTTTATAGTTACTCAGTTAAAACAAAGCTTAAATTTCTGGTTCAACTGTCACTTGGTTGAAATTCCTAACCCTCTGCCCTAGAAAATCTGCACCAAGCTTTCTTCATCGTGACACTGGTGCAATTGAACGTTACTGAAGAAAACGTCACACAAAAGGACAGACTGGTTCCACTATAAATTCACGACCACCCACCTCAACACGAGTCGGCCATCTTGTTTATTTCTCAGATAAATGCCTCCCATCCTGTTTTGCTCCTGTAGTTTTGTCCTGTGTCCTCTACTTTGTTCAAACCTCCCTCCCATTCTAAAGGAGATCCTTACTATGAGAACTGAAATCACAAAGTAGGGATTACTTGTGTATCCCAGAGGAGGGCAGACATTCACTTTTCTGTATTTTCTCTATTTTTATTTCTTTCTAGTAAAATAAAAACTAGCGTTTCTCCTATTAAAGTAGTGCATGCATACAGGACTTGAACATGTAGGCACTGCTCCCCGCCCCGTTTCAGAGAATGTTAGTAGATTCTCAACTGAAAATCACATAGGAGAGTCCCTTTTCCTCAATAGCTCCAAACACCAGGTCTCCAGCTGCTCGTTTTGTCCCAAAGACAACAGAGGAGGACGGTGCTGAGGACGGCACAGACGCACCTGCGGTTCCTGCTTAGGGAAACAGCTCAAGGGGGGCACACAGTCCCCCTCTGAACCCGGGCCATAGAAACAAGGCGGGTGAGAAAGAAAACCTCTGTAACTGTCCAAAGAAAATAATCATTGTTTCTTTGTTCTGGGCTTTCTGCAGACTCTCAAAGCCTGGGAGAGAGAAGGACTAGATTTGAAGCTATTACAGATGAAGGCAGTAGAATAACAGATGCCACTGAAAACCCTGAGCCCGTTTATAACCCACAGGTCCAGCCCCCCGCTCCTCAAGCCCTTGGTCACAGCAGCTCTAGGAGCCAAGAGGGCAGTCAACTGTCCCTCCTTGACCTGCTCCAACTGTCTTCTGACTCTGCCACCGACGGAGGCGGTGGTCGGAGCGGTCCAGAGGACGTGAAAGGAAGAGGGACCAGGATGCGGTGACTGGTGGGCTAAATCCACAGGCTCATGTCAGCATCGAGGGTCGCAGGCTCGTCCAGGCTCCCCGTGGTCTCGATACCCCGATCACCTCCCGTCCAGCTGTTGTTAAAGGAGCCGCCCTCCCACGTGTGGGAACCAGACGTGCTCCATAAGTGGGAACACGCTGCCTCCTGTGAACTCACTTTGTGTTTCTATGGCTGCGCCCCGAGAAATTACCACTGAGTGAAAACCTTCCTCTGCCTGCAGGACGGAAGCGCAGTCTTACATCTACTCTGAACATGGCCCAAGTTCGCTGGCCAGGATTACGGCAGCATCCCTCCCGTCCGGGTGCACCTGTCAGCCAGTGGCCCAGGCTCAAGCCTCAGCCACCGTTCAGTTTCATGAAGGGGTTGCCTCCTTGTCCCTGGATGAACCTATGTCAGAGTCACAGCCAAGCTGGACCCGGCCTCTGGGTTTGTGATGCACACGGCAGTCTGTGCACCAAGCGCAACGAGGCCCGGGGCTGACACAGGACCAGGGACGAGAGGAATTTCCACTGATTTTCTCCTTGTCACCTAACTCAGCTGCAGGGTTTCCAGAACGAGACGAGTGTGGAGGAGCTCAGAGGAGGGGGCACCCAGCCACCACCCCCTCCCAGCCGGCAGCTTCTCCTCCGCTCGGCTGTGGCATGACCCTTTCTCTCTGTCTTTGTGGTCAGTCCCCCTCCCTTTGCAGGCTCTCTCGTGAATCCTGCCCGTCGCCATCTCTTGGACAGAGTTGTTTTCCTCTCCCGGCCCGTCTCTCTCCCTGATCCCCTCCACCTCCACGCCTTCACACACAAGCACGTTTCCCTCCCTTTTCCCGTCCGTGTTCTCCACGTGTCAGCTCCCTGTCCTCTTTGCCCCTTACTCCACAGCCCCGGTCTCGGGTCCGTCCACCCACCTCCCGCCTTCCTCTCCCCTCACACGTCATCACCTCCAGCCAGGAGTCCATCTCAAGCACCAGCTTCCCAGAAAGTCTTAAAAACAAACAAACCAACCAACCAACAAACATAAAACAATCAAAGCAACAAAAATGATCAAACAAAACCCGGAACCGTCTGGGATGAGGGGGTGAGTTTCGTTCGCATTCCAAGATGAGCTGTTTTGTTTTGTTTTAACATCTTTATTGGAGTATAATTGCTTTACAATGGTTAGTTTCTGCTTTATAACAAAGTGAATCAGCTATATGTATACATAATTCCCCATATCCCCTCCCTCTTGCGTCTCCCTCCCACTCTCCCTATCCCACCCCTCTAGGTGGTCACAAAGCACCGAGCTGATCTCCCTGTGCTATGCGGCTGCTTCCTACTAGCTATCTATTTTACATTTGGTAGTGTATATATGTCCATGCCACTCTCTCACTTTGTCACAGCTCCTCAAGTCCATTCTCTAGTAGGTCTGTGTCTTTATTTCCGTCTTACCCCTAGGTTCTTCATGACCTTTTTTTCTTCTTAGATTCCATATATATGTGTTAGCATACAGTATTTGTTTTTCTCTTTCTGACTTAACTTCACTCTGTATGACAGACTCTAGGTCCATCCACCTCACTACAAATATCTCAATTTCGTTTCTTTTTATGGCTGAGTAATATTCCATTGTATATATGTGCCACATCTTCTTTATCCATTCATCCGATGATGGGCACTTAGGTTGCTTCCATGTCCTGGCTATTGTAAATAGAGCTGCAATGAACATTTTGGTACATGACTCTTTTTGAATTATGGTTTTCTCAGGGTATATGCCCAGTAGTGGGATTGCTGGGTCATATGGTAGCTCTATTTTCAGTTTTTTAAGGAACCTCCATACTGTTCTCCATAGTGGCTGCATCAATTTACATTCCCAGCAACAGTGCAAAAGGGTTCCCTTTTCTCCATACCCTCTCCAGCATTTATTGTTTCTAGATTTTTTGATGATGGCCATTCTGACTGGTATGAGATGATATCTCATTGTAGTTTTGATTTGCATTTCTCTAATGATTAATGATGTTGAGCATTCTTTCATGTGTTTGTTGGCAATCTGTATATCTTCTTTGGAGAAATGTCTATTTAGGTCGTCTGACCATTTTTGGATTGGATTGTTTGTTTTTTTGTTATTGAGCTGCATGAGCTGCTTGTAAATTTTGGAGATTAATCCTTTGTCAGTTGCTTCATTGGCAAATATTTTCTCCCATTCTGAGCGTTGTCTTTTGGTCTTGTTTATGGTTTCCTTTGCTGTGCAAAAGCTTTTAAGTTTCATTAGGTCCCATTTGTTTATTTTTGTTTTTATTTCCATTTCTCTAGGAGGTGGGTCGAAAAGGATCTTGCTGTGATTTATGTCATAGAGTGTTCTGCCTATGTTTTCCTCTAAGAGTTTGATAGTGTCTGGCCTTACATTTAGGTCTTTAATTGATTTTGAGTTTATTTTTGTGTATGGTGTTAGGGAGTGTTCTAATTTCATACTTTTACATGTACCTGTTAAGTTTTCCCAGCACCACTTATTGAAGAGGCTGTCTTTTCTCCACTGTATATTCTTTTCACAGAACTAGAACAAAAAATTTCACAATTTGTCTGGAAACACAGAAGACCCCGAATAGCCAAGGCAATCTTGAGAATGAAAAATGGAGCTGGAGGAATCAGGCTCCCTGACTTCAGACTATACTACAAATCTACAGTAATCAAGACAGTATGGTACAAAAACAGAAATATAGATCAATGGAAAAGGATAGAAAGCCCAGAGATAAACCCATGCACATATGGTCACCTTATCTTTGATCAAGGTGAGCTGTTTGATCCACCTGCTCCTCCCCCTCACCTGTCCCTCTCGGTGCCTTAAAAGAACCTGGTTTCCTGCCATGAAACAAGAACCAGCACAGCTGGAATGCACTGTGCAAATGTCCCCTAGGTCAGACTGAGCAGGTTGGGAGGGTCAAGGTCACTGCCGGGACCCTTGCAAACAGGGAGGACGTCCTTGGCAGCATCCCTGCTGCAGGCCTGTGGGCCAACAGATTTATTAATGTTTATTTAAAGTCATCGCAAGAGCATCCTCTCCCACCCTTGGTAACGAGCACTTGTCCTAACTTCTATAGGAACATGGCTGGCTTTTCCTCATTAGCTTATCTTGGTGGGCAGGTCCCTAAGAATTAGTGTGAAAACTGAAGACTTTTCATTTCAAGACCTAGTGATTCACAGATATCCTGGCACTAAAAATATCTCAGCATGTAAGGATGAAGATTTGGGGCATAAAAAGGAAATGACTCCTTTCCCCAGGTCTGGTAGGTGGAAGGTGATGCAGGCTGTACCACAGAGCTCACCTGGGCCTGGAAATTTCTATGCTCTGCTTTCCCCACTGCTCTCATGCTGCCCCCAGAGAGATGGTTGTTCCCTGACACACCCTGTAAATTGTTCAGAGTCCAACTCTGTTTCACTTTAGAAACAAAATAAGGCATCTTAAATAGAGAACTGTTTCACCCTAAAGGCACAGCTCGCTGTCAGAAATGTCATTACTAGATCACAAATTAATTTAGGAAATAACAGAAAGTCTCACGAGAGTGAAAGCCCCACCTGCCCTGCTTCCGCAGGGAACTAACCCTTTTTCAGTGTGGCCAGGTGAGCTGTCCTTTGTGGGGCTGTGCCTGGGAACATGAGGAGACACCTCATCCTTCAGGGACATAGAGGTCAAGAGCAGGCCCAGCCACAGCCGGTCCAGGTGCGCAGGTGCCCAGGACCACCCCTCTCTAGGCCACCCCTCTCTTGCACTCCATCAGGCTCAGAGAATGTGGTTGGTGGGAACACCTAGACCCATTGTCTGGAGCTGGCGGGGCTGGGGGACAGGTGGGGAGGCTGTGAGGGATTCTGTCACCAGCCTGTGCTGAGAAAGACGGGATGTGATATCAATAATCAATGCTGGGGGCTGGAGAATGGCCTTCAGGTCTATGACTAGGCTTCCTGGTGGTCCATGAGAACTGGGGGTGAGCAAAGTACAGGGATTTGGAACACAGGGTTTCTAAAATGAAATGAAGACGTGACCTCAGAATAGCTTGAATAACTTGACTTTAGTACAAATCAATCCATGTATTCTTTTTTGAAAAAAATATACTCATTTTTGGTATGTTCATCTACCACATGGTTTGTAAGAGTCTTTAGGGCAAAGACTTGATTATAAGAACCTCATCAGAACTTTGCACACAGCACAGGTGAAAAGCGTCCCCTGGTCCTTACACTGTGAAATATCAAAAATGCTGGCTGTGTTCCTCTGTCCCCAAGGTGAAGGAGCAGCTGCGCTGGGAGCACCCCGATCCTGTTCTCTGCTTCTCTCTCGGGAGCAGGACCCGGCCTTTCTGGGCCTGCAGCTGCCCTGCTGTGCAGCTGTTCTGCATCCCCTCCATCTTATCCAAGCTGAGAACCACGAGGATCCTAGAGGAACAGAATGACGGGGTCAGCGGGGGCTGGAGGGAGGCCCCCCACCGCTCTTTCTCCCATTCTGCACCTTCCGAGCCTGGATCCGGGAGGACCACAAACCCCATGTCCTGAAGCTGAAGGAGAGACACAGCCAGATAGACCCGTCCCTCCGAATTGGGCAGGACCATGTCCAGCTTGGGAGGTGGGTCTCTTGATGGTCTTGGGTGCAGTAATTCCATCAAAAGACCAGGGAGGAAAAACAACTTCTTACCAATACCTGGACAAAGCAAAGAGAACTTTTTTCAAACTTCAGCTGTCAGGAAGAGCCTCTGTTAGTCTCCGCAGGGTGGGATCTGAAGGGCCACTCAGCACTGCTGCTGTCTAGAGGGTAACAGCCCTAAACCCCCCACAGGCTCGGGACTGAGCCGGAGCCAGGAGACGAGCCGGGCTGGACCAGGGCCAGGGTTGCAGCTCCGGGCTCTAGGGTGGGTTCACGTGCGCTGCTGACTCGCGGGGCAGTGGCTCAGCTGCAGCTGCCCCCAGGGGAACTGTTCTCCCAAGAAAGCGCTGGAGAGACTGGGTGAAGCAGTTTGATCGGCAAGCCCCCAGACCCCCTTCAGCAGCGTGAGTGTCCGCCAGGTGGATGGGGGAGCCCCCAGACACACCCCGGCCTCGAGAAGAGACCTGATGCTTACGGCTGGTCCTCCTTCAACATCTTCCCATTCTCACTGCTCATCCCGGGGCCCCACCCTCCCTTAGACTGTCTCCCGGGAGCCACGCCGTGATCGAGGTCCTCCGTCAACACATTGGTGTTCCTCGACCTGGGCTCTTGTCCCCAGCCAACGCGCGTGCCGTGACGGGGCTCGGGGAGCTACACGCGGGCTGAGTGAACCTGAAGCACCAGCCTCACATGTGGGTCATGAGAAGCCGACGTGATGATGCGTCTCCTGTAGGTGCCCTACGTGCCCACGAGCACTGACAATGCTACCGACTGACCGGCAGGGCAGGGTGCCCGCTCCGGGTGCCCAGGCCCAGGCCACAGCCTGTCTGGCTGGAATAGACCCTGCTGCCCAGACTTCCTCTCCTGAGCCGCCACATCCCAGGCGCCCTCGGGCTAAATTTGTGGTGGGTGGGGTGAGAGCACGTGGGAGCCATGCCACTATTCCACGTTTTCTCAGGCGCAAAACAAGCTATTTTTGCAAAGCATGCTCAATCATCTCCATGGAAACCACGTCGTCAGCTGGGTCTCACCTCACCGATGCTGCAGTGGAATCTGCTTTAAACATCCTTTGCAAAATCTGATTGGGGGTGTGCACGGATATGTGTGGTGTGTGCATTCATTTTCAGACACACACACACACACATAATCTTTCCAGCCCTATTTCCACAGGGTGTTTACAAAGCAGAATGACTGCTGCTCAGGAAACCACGGCCATGCTGTCATCATTCATATCAGTAAAGCTTCTACTGTGTTGAAGGCTCAGTTTGCATTCAAGCAGGTTAACAAGAAGGGAGGGGTGGGTCCAGGGGTGAGTTAAAGATAGAAATGGGCCAGTGGGTGGCAGGTGGTCACCATCAAAGAGGAAATTAAAGTGAAAAAGGACAAGTTTTGGGGAAACCAGGCCTGAATGCCAGTTTCAACCTCCAGTGACGCCATGTCACCTGAAACATATTTCCTTGACTCAAAATCCCTCTTTTTCCTGTCACCCCTCAGCTTGCTCTGGATGCTGTCCCCTGATCACCACATGTGACACACATGCACACGCACACAAACACACATGCACACACATGTGCACACACACACACACATGCACTTAGCACAAACTCCATTCTAATCTCAAACATTCATTGATCGTGTGCTGTGCTCCAAACACCTTGAGAAGTGCTTGGATTGCATAAAAATTGGAAAGGGAAGACGCATGCCCACAAAAAAGTTTAAAACTAATAGGAAAGGTAGATAAATATACAAATACTGGGTCTACAAGTCCAGGTACAATTTCACAGAAAGGCCATTGACAAGGTGATAACCATACAGCCTTGGTCAAATCACTTATCTTTCAATGTTTTAGTTTCCACATCTGTAAGTTGGTGGTAAAGATACATAAAATGGTTTCAAGGAATGAATAAAAAGGGCTATGCAACTGTGAGGGGCAGGTATATGCACACATTCTGCAGGAGTCACTAGGAAAAGCTAACTGTGGCGGATGCAGTCCTGGACTCCAGCAGACAAAGTGCTGAGATCCTGCTACAGGCACAGGGGCGATGTGAGCTGAGCCAGATGGCCAAGTGCTGCCTGCTTGGAGGAGGCGTCGATAGCAGAGTCAGCCAGGAGGGTGTGCACGGGAACAGAGGGGAGAAGAATGCGGGAACGCAGGTGGAAGCAGCTGATGGAGGAGCTTGTGCACCCAGATCCCAGAGAAACGTGGGTGTTTCCACACAGCAAAGTAGAAGACATTGAAGACATCCAAGCAAAGGCAGCACGCGACCCACGGCGGGGCACAGACCCACGGGCCGCAGGCTGAGGTCAACCTGCAGGAGTTTTATTTGCTCAAGAAGGAGTTTTACTATCATTTTAAAAATGAACTTGGGACTTCCCTGGCGGTCCAGTGGTTAAGACTTGTCCTTGCAATGCAGGGGGTGCTGGTTCAATCCCTGGTCTGGGAGCTAAGATCCCACATGTCTCGAGGCCAAAAAACCAAAACATAAAACAGAAGCAATATTGTAACATAGTCAATAAAGACTTTTAAAAAATGGTCCACATCAAAAAAATCTTTAAAAAAATTTTTTTAATTAAAAATAAATGAACTTGTTCTCTACAGGCAGGGTCTGCTCGCCTTCAGTTGGCAACAGAATCACCCATCCTACTCTTTGATAGCCACACACATACACATTTATGGCACCATCTATACAAGAAAGCATACGAGGTTTTAAAGTCTGATTAAGTAAAAATTTGAGAAAAGTTAATCTGGTGCCAGGATGGAAGATGCAGCAAAAGCTAAAACAGCACAAACGCATAGGGAGGGTGAATTCCTCACCTACGCGTAGACCTGCCAGCCTCATCCCTCTGGACAGAACCTGGGCTGCGGTGTCACAGCCTTGACACTGGGAGGTCCAGGTGGGAGGGGCTCACAACCCGGCCTCTGCTCATCAGCCATGCATTTGTCCAACAACCAGCTCTGACCACTCACCCCAGGGCTAGTCCTGTAGGGCACGTGGGGTGCACAGATGTGTAAGGAGGGGCTTTCCAGGTGTGCAGCCCAAGTTCAACTTTGTTACAGAGAAGCAAACCAAATGATAAACCTTTCTTGTCCACTACTCCCTGTGCCACAGGCAGCTACCTGGGGGAAATCACAAAGATACGCACCCCACGTTTGTAGCCTTCAAGAAGCTCACAATCTAGGCGAGGAAGCAGGACGTAAATACACAGAAAAAAATGTGACGGAGGAATTAAGTTACAGCAGAAGTGATGTCTTAAAATAGAGAATGATTAATTGCCAAGTGAATTTGAACCCCGGCTTCTCTACTAACTAATTGGCTATGTAATCTTAGACAGTTTGCTTAATCTCCTTGAAAATGCTTTTCTCACTTATAACCTGAGAATTAAAATGATTATCTTTTCTTCCCTACCAGGTAGTTGTGCGAATCAAATAAAATGAAAAAAAAAAAAAGAATTGTAGAGTGTATGGGACCTTCACAGTATCCAACCATCTCTTCAATTTCCAGATGAGGGAAATTGAGAGACGAGCTTCTGTAAGATACTTCCCAAGGTTACTGAGCTGGTAATAATAATTGATGTTATAAACTTATTTTTTAATACGCACATATTCATCCCTCAAGTATTCACTGAAAGCCTGTGCTCAAGGTCCTATTCTAGGCTTGGCAGACAGAGCTATAAACAAGGCGGGCCTCAGGTCTTCTGCCCTCTAAGAAGTTACAGTCTCACGGGGAAGACAGACGTTGAACACGGAAGTACAAGTGGGATGGGAGTAGCAAACGGGACACCCACGATGACAGGACAGCCTGTGATGGAGACGCCAGCCTCGCCAGAGAGGTCAGGGAGGGCTCCTGGGGTGGGATGTCTAAGCTGGAGGAAAGGTAGCACATCTGTGATTTCCGAAAAGCTGAGAAGTGAAGGTCAATGTTCCTTCTTTAAAAGTATCTTACAGGCTTTGGACTTAACCTCGGCCTGCAAACAACTACAAAACCACACACGATATATATAAACCAGTGAATTTGATGCATGGACAACGGGCAAAGGGTGACTGATTCTCGAGATAAGGAAAGATGTGGCTTTCTATCTGGAGGCAATTTCAGCGCAAGCAGACGGAACCAGCAGAGCCTGGAGCCTCACTGTGCTGAGGAGACAGAGACCAGTTCTGGGGCCAGGCTGAAGAGAAGATGCAGAGCAGAGCATCAGAAAGGAAGAAGCTGTGCAGAGAAGCCACCCAGGAAGCCTGCACTGGGTCCCCTGGAGTCTTTGGCTAAATCCCAATCTGCATATTCGTAGGGTGAAAAACCATGGGTCTGGGCAATAAGAGCTTCTGACCCCCCAAATGTATATGTGTATTTATGTATAAGCTATAAAATTCTCAGAGCTCACACAGGACTGAGAACGGTTCAAATCACAAACCGGCCAGACACGAGAGGTCACATAATGCATGATCTCGTTCGTACTGAATGCCCGGAACAGACAAACAACGGGGGCAGAATGGAGATTGCAGTTGTCAGACTTGGGGAGAGAGAGGAACGGAAGGCAGCTGCTTAATGGGCTTGAGGTTTTGAATTGACGGAACTCTTTTGGAACTAGATAAAGGTGGTGGGTGCAAAATATTGTGAAAGGGATCAGCGCCACTGGACTGTTGACTTGAAAATGGTGGATGTTATGTTGTGTGAATTCCACCCCAGTAATTTTTTAAATTGAGGTGCTGGTGGTTGTTACCACATGGGTGAACCCTGGATGCTAAAGGCAGAAAGCCAGTCACAGAGGACACACATGGTATCATCCCATTTACACAAAATGTTCAGAATAAGTTAATCCATGGAGGCGGAAATAGATGAACAATTTCCAGGGGTGAAGGGCATGGGCAGTGACTTCTAACGCGTAGGAGGCATCTTTGGAGGGTAACAAAACGGCCCTTAAATTAGAGAGTGGTGATGTTTTCACAGCTCTGTGAATAGACTGGAAACCACTGAATAGCACACTTTAACAAGGCAAAATTTATGGTATGTCAGTTACATCTCAGTCAATACATTATAAATAAATATGATATGTGGAAGTAAAATGTATGACAGTAAAGACACAAAGGACAAAGGTGGTAAGTAGAAGTATCTAAGATTCTTATATTTTACATGGATGTTCTAATATTAAATATTTGAAAGTATAGGTGAATATAGTGATTTCTAAATGCTCAAACAGTTAAATCAAAGTACTGAAGCTAATAAGCCAACAATGATAATAAAGTAGAATTATGAAAAAATGCTCAGATAATATTTAATAGAGCAGTAAATAAAAATAAAACAAAGCACATATTGCATGAGGGGAAGGAGAGAAAAACTATAGTTTAAATCTGAAAAATATTGTTAAATGCAAATGGTCTAAACACTTCAGTAAAAAAGACTTTGTCAGAATTGATCACAGAAGAAAATCAAGACACAAGTATGTGCACCTACAAGAAAATCTCTTTAAATATTGATATAATCACACAGAACGGTTAGAACTCAATGGATAGAAAATTATATTCTATCAGAACATTACACATAAGAAAGCTGAAGTGGCTATGATAATATCAGAAAAAAGTATACAGAAAAGAGAGTTAAAGAAAAATATTTACTAATGATAAAGGGGTAAAAAAAATCAAGAAGACATACCACTTCTAAAGATGTATGCACCCAGTAACAGAGATTCAAAATTCATGCAGCAAAACCTGACAAAGTGAAAGGCAAAATTCTCAATTATATTTAGAAATTGAAATACTCTTTTCCCAGTAACTGATAGAACAAGTAGACACAAAATCAATAGGGATGTAGAGCCTTAGACAAGTCTATCAACTAACGTGACCTAACTGACATTTACAGACACTCTATCCAACAAATATGAATACTCACAATTTCCAAGAGTGTATCTAACCTTCACCAAGAAAGACTGGATGTTAAGTTACAAAACAAATAATGAATTAACAGAACCAAAGTCCTACAGAGTTTGATCACAAAGAGATTAGATTAAAAATCAATAATAACAATATATTTCAAGAATCACCAAGTATTTGGAAATTAAGTAGTACCTTTATAAGTAACCTCTGAGTCAAAGGAAAAATCAAAGGAAAACAAAACAAAAGAGAACATTTTGAACTGTATGAAAACAATATAACACATCACAATTTGCAGTACGCAGCTAAAGGATTTCTAAAATAGAAGTTTATAGTCTATATGCTAAATTAAAAATACGATGGTATAAAATAAATTATCTAATCTTCTACCTTAATAACCTAGAAAAAAAGCAGGTTAAACCTAAAACAAGTAAAATGAGGATCCAAGAAGTACACATTTGAATTCCTGTAATTCAGAGAACACACAGATAACAGAACAAAAGTGTTGATAGAGCTCAGCAAATCTGAGGGAAGTGCAATTACAGTGTGTCATCCCACGAGAGCTGATTGCAGGGAGTCCCGCAGGCAGTCAGGAAGGCAGCATCGCACCCCCTCCTGGCTCATAACTCAATTTCTATTCCTCTACAGGAATAACTTGGCCACAAGCTTGTGAAAAGTCATGAACATGTGATTCCGCAGACCACAGCACCCAAGCGCCTTCAGGTGGGTGAGGGGAGGAGGAGAGGTAGCCTCAGAAACGAATTGATCTCCTGGAGAAGATCCAGCACGACTCCAGCTTCCTCTGATGTGAGGAATCTGGTAGGATTTTCCAGTCCAGCACCCCGTGCCCACCCTGCTGTCAGGACAGTCACAGGTGTGGACACAAATAGGATCCAGCCAACAGGTAAACATGGACCTCATTCTACCAGGAAAGGCCTAAGTGACCAAGACTCAAACACAACGTCTGTGACTAACATCTGAGTGTCATTTTCATAGATCTAAAAATTATTTCAATTAATTTTTTTACATTTAAAAATTCAGTAGGTAATATTTAAGAATATAAAATACACCAGAATAATACCATGATTAACTATGAAATTATCCCCCAGCTTAAGAAATAAAAGCCTGTCAGCACAGTTAAATGCTGGCAACCACCAACCCTAAGGGAGCAACCATCATTCCCAGATCTATGGTATAAGATCCTTTACCACACGTGTACACTTTGCATTTTTAAAGTTAATATGAACGCTATTATATTACAAATATTTTTCTAAAACTTGCTTTTTTACTTAATGTTATGTTTAGAGTACTCATCCATGTAGACATATATAACTATTCGTTTTTCATGGATTTATGAAGTATTCCATTTTATGACAAAATGACAGTTTATTTCTCTAATGTTGACGGAATGTGTCAGTTTTTGCTGTATAACAAAGTATCTCAAATCTCATCTGCAAGTGGGTTGTGGTTACACCAATGTCGCTGGGCCTTAGGGTCCAGCTCTGTCCTCAGGCTGAAGGGCCACCTTCCTCTTGAGGGCACTCTTCCTAGGAGAGGACCATGGAGTAGCAGAGGACCACAGAGTAGCTGAACCAACCATGAAAGCAGAGATGTGGCCTCTGTTCACAGTATGTCTCCTAATGTTGCATTGTCCAAACCCAGGGTCAATGTGATACACAAAGACATGCACTTGGGCTGCTAGTGGGAGAAATTACAAAGGCACTTACCAATGATTATGGATGTACTTCTAACAGGAGGCATGAGTGAAGAATTCAGAGCAATGCTCTCCTCTTTCTAGAACTCTTATGTGCTGCTAACAGGAGTGTAAATCAACAGGACCACTTTGAAGAACACTCAGCATTATCTAGTGAAGATCAAGGTTAGGGTTAACCAAGCTATTGTACCCTGAAGTATGTAACCTAAAGAGACGCTCGCATAAACACTAACATTTTATACATCTTATTTCAAGTAATCCTCTGAAAACCGCTTCAGGGTAGGTATTTTTACTCCCAATTTATAGATAAGAAAACTGTAGCTCAGGGTCCCACTGCTGAGGAGTGATGGATCCAGAAGCGGGGGTCCTGGCTTGTGACTCTGAGACTAGTAGTCTCTGTCGCACCCACTGTCCACCCACCACCAAACAGCCGTCACCCTCGTGCACGCCCATGACCATGCCAGCCTAGGGGGGCTGGGGGCAAACTCTCCCATCAGCTTGTTTCAAAGATGTCAGGTGACTTCTCCTGGTCCTCTTGGCTTCTTTAAAAATAAATGCCAAAAACTGGTGGGCAGAGTTGAGAGAAATATCCATATATTTTAACTGCTAAAAGCAAAACATTGGGACATTTGGAAATATCCAGGTAGTTGTTGAAGTGTTACTCTTTCTACCAGTCTTTTGGTGATCTGTCTGCCACTGTCTGCAGTCAGCTCTCCCAGTGGCTGCGAAGGGAATTCTTGGGCAAGTGATTCATTGAGGGAAGTTCCTGAGGAAATACCTACAGGGTAGCGTGTACTTTCAAAAGTCTAGCCTAATGAGATACCACTACACACCTATTAGAATGGCCCAAATCCAAAACACTGACAACACCAAATGCTGGTGAGAATGTGAGGCAACAGGAACTCTCATTCTTTACTGGTGGGAACACAGACTGGTGCAGACAGCTTGGTCTTACAAAACTCAACATACTCTGACCACATGATCCAGTAATCACATTCCTTGGTATGTACTCAAGAGGTAAAAACTTATGTGCACAAAAAACCTGCACACAAATGCAGCTTTCTTCATAATTGCCACAAATTGGAAGCAAGGCTATCCCTCAGTAGATGAATGTAGAAATGAACTGTGGTTCAACCAGACAATGCAATATTACTCAGCACTAACAAGAAATGAACTATCAGGAAAGGAGCCATTCCTGAGTGAAAGAGGCCAATCTGAAAAGGCTGCATACTGTATGATTCCAACTATGTGACATTCTGGAAATGGCAAAACTATGGAGACAGTAGAAAGATCAGTGGTTACCAGGGTGTGGGTGGAGGGGAGGATGGATAAGAGGAGCACAGGGGATTTTTAAGGCAATGAAAATACTCTGTATGATCCCGCAGTGATGAATACATGTCATCATCCTTTTGTCCAAACCCAGAGAATGGACAGCACAGAGTGACCTGAAGGTAAACTATGGACTTTGGGTGATTATGATGTGTCAGTGTAGGTTCATATGAATGTACCACCTGGTACGTGATCTTGATAATGGGGGGCTTTGCATGTGTGGAGGGAGGGGATATAAAGGAAATCTTTGTACCTTCCTCTCAATTTTGTTGTTAATCTAAAAACTGCTCTAAAAAATAAATGATTGGGGGCTTCCCTGGTGGTGCAGTGGTTGAGAGTCCGTCTGACGATGCAGGGGACACGGGCTCGTGCCCCTGGTCCGGGAGGATCCCACATGCCGCGGAGCGGCTGGGCCCGTGAGCCATGGCCGCTGAGCCTGCGCGTCCGGAGCCTGTGCTCCGCAACGGGAGAGGCCACAACAGTGAGAGGCCCGCGTACCACAAAAAAATTAAAAAAAATAAATCAATGATTGTTTTAAAAAATTCTGACCTCAGTCCAACCACATGGGGAGTTCTGAAGCATCAGCTTCACCATGAAGCCGGCTGCACCTAAACACAGGTGGTGGGGTTATGCTCTGGCACCTGTCAGTCAGTGGCCTCAGACAGCCCCAGCAGTATCGCCTGGGAGCTGTTAAAGTCACTTCACCTGCTGCTGTGGCTCCTTCAGGAACCCACACGTGCCACAATAAAAGGCACGGCATCTGCCTTTGGGGAGGTATTAATGCACCCACCCGATCACCTTTCAGAACCAAAGGAGCTGAGACAGCCTTGGGACAGACACTGGGTCCCCTCTCGCTGACATTGGCTGGTGTATACTTACACCACCCGGCTCTGCTACAGAATAAGGTGGATGGTTTGGAAAACTAACAGGTATTAACTGAGCACGATGTGCCTGCGACCCTGTTAGTCCTCTAAGGTTAGTTATTTTGTTAAGTCACATGTTCATGGGAGAAACGATTATTTCTGAAACCAGAAGGAACCTCGGTAAACGTTACACTAATTGAAAGATACCTTATACAGATGAACATACACTATGTGATTCCTTACATGAGGTGCTAGAAAAAACTAACGTATGTAAATCTAGCTCTAGCAAAACTAATCAGTGACGGAAAAAACTGAAAGGAGCATCTGCTTAATTACGGTGGGAGGAAGCATTTGGGGACTCAGGTAAGACGTGTCGAATGGGAAAGGCTGTGAGGAAACTGTCACGGGTGGTGGTGGTATTTTACATCTTGACAGATTAGGGTTGTGTGAGAGTCTGTATTTGTCAAAACCCATCAGACGTTCATTTAAGTTTTTTAAAACTTAAATACATTTAAGGTTTTTAATAATTCATTGAATATATAACTTTTACCTCAAAAAACCCAGTAAATATTGAACTCTGGTAAATGATAAGTGAGATGTGAACTGGTACCTGCAGTATTTTTAAGTTTTATTGAGATATATTTTACATACAGGAAACTTCACATGTTTAAAGTATAGAATTTGATAAGTTTTGCAGAAATGCTTAATTTTTTCTCTGTGGACCACCTGTTCATCCCACCCCGCCTCGCCCTAAGTCCCTGGAAATCATGGACTGATTCCTTTACTGTCTCTGTAGCTCTGCCTTTTCCAGGATGTCACATAGTTGAAATCTTGCGGTATGTAGCCATCAGATGGGCTTCTTTTGCTTACTCATAGGCTTTTAAGATTCCTCCATGTCTTTTCAAGGCTTGATTACTCATTTCTCTTTATAGCTCTATCACTGATCATATCCCATTGCACAGATGCACCAGTTTGCTTATCCATTCACATACTGAAGGACATCTAAGTAAAGCTGCTTTGAACATCGGTGTGCAGGATTCTGTGTGGACGTAAGTTTTCAACTTATTTGGGTAAATACCTGGCAGCATGACTGCTGGATCAAACGGGAAGACTGCTTGGCTCCGTGAGCAACTGTCTTCCACACCATCCTGCGTGCCCACCAGCAGCAGGAGAGGCTCCGCTGCTCCCCAGCCACACCAGGCCTGGTGATGTCAGTGTTTTGGATTTTGGCCATTCTGATAAGGGAGTAGGGATATCTCATTGTTGCTTCAATTTGAAATTCCCTAATGACATATGAAGAACACCACTTTTTCACACATTTATTCACCATCTGTATATCTTATTTGGTGAGGTGTCTCTTTCGGTCCTTTGCCTATTTTTTAATCAGGTTGTTTGTTTTCTCATTGTTGAGTTTTTTGTGTATTTTGGAAACAAGTCTTTTACCAGACTTATTGCAGTGATTTTCTCCCAGTCTGTAGCTTGTCTTGTCATTCCCTTAACAGTGTCTTTTGCAGAACACATCTACTGTTTTTTATTTTAATAAAGTCAACCTTTTCTTCCATGGGCTGTGTTTTTGTTGCTGTATCTAAAGCACTATCACCAAACTCAAGGTAACCTAGATTTTCTCCTAGGTACCTCTGGAAGCTATCGTTTCACACTTTGCATTTAGGTTTATGTTCCACTCGAGTTAGTTTTTACAAAAGGTTTAAGGTCTAGATTCTTTTTTTTTTTTTTAGGTGGATGTCCAGTTGTTCGAGCACAATTTGTTGCAAAGACCATTCCTTTTCCATGGAATTGCCTCTGCTTTTTTGTCAAAGATCAGTGGAGTGCAGTTGTATGGATCTATTTCTGGGCCACTATTGATCTATTTATCTCTTCTTTTACTGACCCTAAGCTGCAGCTCTATAGTAACTCTTAAAGTCGGGTAGTGTCAGACTTCCGACTTTGTTCTTTTTCAGTATTGTGCTGGTTATTCTGGGTCTTTGCCTCTCCGTATAGACTTTGGAATCAGTTTGTCAATATCCACAAAGTGACTTGCTGGGATTTAGATTGATGCTATGAGTTGAATTGTGTCCCCACCGAATATATATCGAATTTCTAACCCCTGGCAACTGTGAAGGTGACCTTATTCAGAAATAGGCCCTTTGCCAATGTAACCAAGTCAAGATGATGTTATTAGGGTGGGCTGTAATCCAATACGAGGGTGATATTATTAGAAGTGGAAATTTGGACACAGGGACAGGCACGTAAGAGGGAAAACATGCAGAGATACACAGGGAGAAGGTGGCCCCCAGGACAGGAGGAGACTGGAGTTTCACTGCCCCAAGCTAAGCGTGCCAGGGCTCCAAGAAGCTGGAGGAGACAAGGAAGGGAACTCCGCCAGACTGGGCTTTGGAGGGACGGTGGCCTTGCCAACACTTTGATTTCAGACTTTCAGCCTCCAGAACTGTGAGAGAACAAATTCCTGTTGTTTTAAAACATCCAGGTGTGGTGCTTCGTTGCAGCAGATCTGCTATATATCAAGTTAGGAAGAATGATACTTTAACAATAGCGAATTTTCCTGTCAATGAATACTGACTATCTCTCCATTTATTTAGATATTCTTTGATTTCTTTCATGCGTATTTTGCAGTTCTCCACATAAGTATCATATATTTTTTATATTTATGCTCAAGTATTTGATTTTTTGGTTCATGTAAATGGTGTTGAGTTTTATGTTCAAGTTCCAGCTGCTCATTCCCAGTACATGAAAAAGCAACTGACTTGTTTATATTAACCTTGTATCCTGCAACCTTGCTGTAATTGCTTATTAGTTCCAGGTGTCTTTTATCAACAAATCCTTTACATTTTCTTTGTGGATGGTCATGTCATCTGTGAACAAAGACAGTTTTGTTTTTTCCTTCCCAATCTATGTACATTTTCTTTTCTTTTTTTCTTTCTTTTTTCATCTTATTGCATTAGGTAGGTTTCCAGTATTATGTTGAATAGGAGCTGTCAGAGGGGACATCCATGCCTTGTTCCTAATGAACAATTTTTAATTTTAATCGAGAATTGTATGTGATTCTTTTTTCTCTCCTCATTCACAATATCAATTATACTTTTTTTTTTGTGGTACCCGGGCCTCTCACTGTCGTGGCCTCTCCCGTTGCGGAGCACAGGCTCCAGACGCGCAGGCTCAGCGGCCATGGCTCACGGGCCCAGCCGCTCCGCGGCATGTGGGATCTTCCCAGACCGGGGCACGAACCCGCGTCCCCTGCATCGGCAGGCGGACTCTCAACCGCTGCGCCACCAGGGAAGCCCTATACTTCTTTTTTAAAAAAGAAAATGGTGGATTGTGGTTTTGGTGTTATACCTATGTAATCTTCGCCTAACTGAAGTTCGCAATGTTTCTTTTCCATTATCTTCTAGAAGCTTTAGTTTTAGATTTGCATTTAGGGCCAAGATTATTTGTTTTGAGTTAATTCTTTTAAGAAATCTGGGTTGAAGTTCTTTACACGGGTGTTGATATAGACATTAATATCCAATTGTTCAATACCAGTTTTTTGAAAGACTATTCTTTCTCAAGTGATTTTCCTTTGCACTTTTGTTAAAAATTATTTGTCCATATGTGTGTGAATCTATGTTGTCTCTCTATTCTGTTCCATTTATATTTGTATATATTGGTTACAATACAAAATGGCCTCAACTGCTGTAGCTTTATGGTAAGTCTTGAAAGGCAGGTCATGTTAATCCTCAACTCTGTTCTACTTCAAAGTTGTTTTGATCATTCCAGGTTCCTTTCATCTCCATAAAACTTTCAGAATCAACATGGTAGTTTCAACAAAGAGGCCTGCAGAGATTTTTAACTGGGATTGCATTGACTCTGGATCAATTTGGGGAGATTTCACATTCCACCAAGTCAGGATCTATAGACATAGTAAATAGCTCATTTGTTTAGTTTTCTTTAATTTCTCTCAAAAGTGTTTTGTAGTTTTCAGTGTACAGGTATTAAAGATCTTTTGACAGACTTATCCTTAAGTTTCATATTTTTTATATTGTTTTATATGGCATCTTAAAATTTTAATTTTTTACTGCTCATTTCTAGCATACAAAAATACAATTCATTTAAGTATATTGACACTGTATTCCGTAACTTTGCGAAACTTATTTATTCTAGTAGATTTGGGGGGGGGATGCAGATTTTATTGGAGCTTCTACATTGACTATTATGTTGTCTGAAAATAAATATTGTTTGACTTGTTCTTTCTAATCTGAATGATCCTGAATAGGAGTGGTGAGAGCAGATATCCTTGCATTGTTCTTAATCTTAGAGAGAAATTATTCAGTCCTTCACCTTTAAATATGTTGTTAATTGTAGGTTTGTTGCAAATGCCTTTATCAGTTTGGAAAGTTCCCTTCTATTAGTTTGCTGATAATTTTTATTAGGAATAGAGGTAGAATTTTGTCAAATGTTTTTTCTGAATCAGCAAAAATGATGATGTGATTATTCTTTTCTACTTTGTTAATATGGCTAATATGAATTACAGGAGTTGATTTCCCTGGGTTAAGCCAAACTTGCACTTCCAGGTAAACCCCATTTATCAACTTCCTTGGATAATTACCTACAAATGTGTATTTTGTTATGTTTGTGGCTGCTTTGGGATTGATAGCACGAAGTTTTAACACATCATTATCCACCCTCAAGTGACATTAGTCCATTTCACTTGTAGTGTAAAAACCTTATAATAGTAAACCTTTCTTCATTTCCCCACTGCTGACATTTGTGCTATTGTGGAAATACAGTTTACTTTTACAAATGTAAAAAATCTCAACTTTTGAAAATCTAAAACTATCTTGATTTCATTTTTTTTCCTTTTAAAAATTACTTTCCAAAAAAAAAAAAAAATTACTTTCACTGTATATGCAATTCCAGGCTGACGTTTGTTTCTTCTTTCAGTATTTTATACATGTTTCCACACGGTCTTCTCGCTTGCATTCTTTTCCGATGAGAAATTTGCTGTCATTCTCTTCTTTCTTTCTTGTACTTAATGCATTGTTTTTTCTCTGGAGGCTTTGAGGATTTCCTCTTTGTCATTGATTTTGAACTTTTGATTATGATGTGCTTTTGTGAAGTATTCTCCATGTTTCTTATGCTTGGAGTTGATCGAGATCCTTGGATCTGTACGTTTATAGTTTTCATCAAATTGGAAAAATTGGGAGCATTTTTTTTTCAAATATATTTCTCGTTCCTCCTTCCTCTCCTTCTGGGACTTCAAGCACGTATACAGGCTGCCTGGAACTGTTTGTCACAGCTTACTGACGCTTTGTTGTTATTGCTATTACCACTATTATCATTATCACTTGTTACAACCGCCTCTGTTTAAATAATTCCTGTTTAAAACAAACAAACAAAGAACTAAGCTCTAATGAAAGGGAGCATTTTGAATAACAATATTTAACGTGATATTCTAATGTAAATTTATTTCATGATTTATTGTTAGGAATACAAATGTCTTTGTTTTTGGAGCCAGAACGAGGCAACGGATTACTTGCTTCTGTTTTTCTGTCTCTCTCTCTCTCTCTCTCTTTTTGAAAAATATTTATTTATTTATTTGGCTGCACCAGGTCTCAGCTGCAGCATGTGGAATCCAGTTCCCTGACCAGAGGTCGAACCTGGGCCCCCTGCATTGGGAGCTCGGAATCTTAATCGCTGGACCACCAGGGAAGTCCCATGTTTTTCTGTCTTGTAACCTTGCTTTCCGGCCCTTTCTTCCCTGGACTTTGAAGTTCACTGACTTCTCACTTTACTCGACCCTGAAGTTGGTGTGGGTCAGAGCACTCCCCATCCAGCTCCCAAGGTGCTGTACAAGCTGGACCCCTCCCTGCCATCCCCCCATCCCAGGGAGCAGGGCATTCCTGGGACACGTGTTTATCTGCCAAGAGGCCAGGACACAAAATACCTTCTGTAGCCACTGGTCTGGGGGAGCTCCAGCCTTGTCCCCTGACCCCCACACTGGCGCCTCCCATCCCATGCGCCCCCAGGGGCGCCTGGCTCCTCCCCGTGGTGCCCAGAGCTCACAGCTCACTCCTTTCAGCTGATTCTACATGGAGAATGATGAGGGACCCTCACTTGTTCAGAAGCTCTGGCTATAGTCACTGACCCAGGTGTCACCTTGCTGCTGGCTTGCTCCCCAGAACCCACCTTCATGTCCTGCTTCAGGACACATTCTGGCCATCACCTGCACTGCAGGTGGATAAGCAGGTGTCAGGCATATCATCTGTGGTTCCGGATGGCGCTGGTCTAAGAGCCCCACAGAAACTGGGAGCGAAGCACTTGCTCTCGTGAACCATGGTACAAAGTTGCAGGCCTGCTTCATACTAACCTCAGCATCAGCCACTTGTCCCCAAAGTGAGGCCTCTGGGTTCCCTTGCCTGGTCTCCAGGGCCAACCGGGGGCGCAGCACAAAGTCTAGGGCTCTCCAGCTGCCTCTGCAGGCCCAGGGGTACAGCGCTAGGGGCCCCCTGTGATCTCGTGCCTGGACCTCATCACATGACTATCACTCAGTTTCTGAGCCGTGGTCCCTACCCTGGCCCCTATTCCCATGGCTGTGTTTGTCCCTGGACCCTGTTTAGTGGCCGTCCTTGTGCCCCAGCGTCCTCCAGTGGTCTGCATACCCACTCGTCCCAAGGCTGAGTCCTCCGTTCCAGGCTGGTCCCTGGGGCCCTGCTCCATGGGGCGAGAACTCCTCGGTGCCAGCAGCCTGTGCTTCTGACCCTGCACACCGTGGGCTCATCTTCCTTTGCTGTCTCTTCCTGAGCTCCACCTGGCCTGACCCCTACCTGGCCCACCGTTGTCTTACACACTTGGACATCGTCTCGCTCAGTCAGGGGGAATCGCCCACCTGTCTCAGCACCTGGCCCCTCCTCACCTGAGCAGGAGAGTCTAGTTACAATAGCTCAGGGGACTCTCCCCTGAGTCTGCTCTAAAGGTCAATTCTGAAGGATCCCAGGACAGACGTGGTCAAGCGAGGCAGCCAGATGAAGTAGCCCACCTTCTAGGCTTCGCAAAGTTTCCTGGGGTCTCCGTGGAGATGCCTGTGACCCAGGCACCCGACGTGCTCCCCGACGTGCACGGACCTTTAAGACACGCTGAGCCCATTTTTCCATGAAGAATGAGGTGGAGAGTCTGCCTGGGGACACTATGGTCATCTGGGTCTGTCCATACTGTACCCGACACTTGCCTTTCTTCCCTGTTCCCCACCTTCACAGTCACACAGCTAAGCTCAGGGGGGCAGTTGGGCTCATGGATCAGCACGAAAGTATCTGTGGAGAAGGGACAGCAGACAAGGCAGGAATCCACGTCTGACAAAACTCCAGAGACATCTCTGTTCACAGCACAGCAAAACCAGCATCTTCTCCATGGATCACGCAAGGCCAGGGGTGGGGGGCTGCCTGAATCTCAGCTGGTCACAGGGGCACAATGGCACCAGGAGAAGCGAGGAGAGAGAAAGCAAGAGATGTGTTATGCCCTCCAGCTGTCTGCCTGGATCGGGACAGGAAGAGAGAGAGAAGCGGGGTGGGGGGGGTGGCGGGTAGGAAAGATGAAAGAGGAGGGAAAGATGAAAGAAAGAAAGAAAGAAGGAAAGAAAGAAAGAAAGGAAGGAAGGAAGAAAGAAAGAAAGAAAGAAAGAAAGAAGGAAGGAAGAAAGAGAGAGAGAAAGAAAGAAGGAAGGAAGAAAGAAAGAAAGAGAAAGAAAGAAAGAAAGAAAGAAAGAAGGAAGGAAGGAGGAAAGAGAGAAAAAAGAAAGAAAGAAAGAGAGAAAGAGAAAGAAAGAAAAGGGAGAAAGAAAAGAGAGCAAGAGAGGAGAACAGCCCCACCAGGGGCAGCAGCTTCTGTCTTTAGCAGACGAAACAGCATCTGATGGTGGAAGCTGTACTGATGAAAGATCCTGAGATGACAAATATCTAATGGGGGCCTTTGCTCAGCTGCAGACTCCCAGCCGACAGGCATCAGCCAGTTCGGTTCCGCTCCCTGAGCAGAGCATTAGAAGATGGAAAGATATGTTGCCACTAAGGGGTAGCTGTAAAATATAGAGAGAAAATGTAAAAACAGCGATTTTTCAGTGAAAGCACCTCGTTTTCTCCACGCACCAGCTCGTTCTGGCTTTAGCTTTCTGTGCAGCCTCTTGGAAAGACGCTTGTTTTCAGGATGAAAGAAAGAGGCAGGAAGATGTACTTGTTTCTCAAATATAAGGCCAGGTTACTTCTAATTTTGCTCTGCTGGATGGTTGGACCCTCTGCATCTCTGTTAAAGCACTCAAAAGACAGAAATAAGACACTATATCCTGAAATGATTGGGGTTTTATCATTTTAGACCCACAGTGAGAAAAATAAAAACCTCTTGACCATTGGAAATTGAAGTTGTATTGGTGACATAGCACACTGGGTGCCCTAGAGTTGTGACATTTAACTGTGGGATGGTGTCTGGGCAGCAGAGGGTTTTGTAACAGAGCAGGGTGGCTTCGTCGTGAAGGGCCCCCGGGATGGGGATGCAGAACAGAAGCGTGATGGACTCAGTGCCTCCTGGGGTTCAGGGTATGCCCTGGAAGGGGCTCAGGGAGTCCCCGGAAAGAGCTCAGGGTTCCTAATGGGCTGAGAGTCTGTGTTCCTTCCATGCTCTAATCTGTCTGTTCCCTGGGACACCGCAGCTACAAGCGTGGGGACCAGAGATGCACTCCAGTCACTATGGAGGTTCTGTGTGAGGGTACGTACGTCACCAAGATGTTTTCGGTGGTGTCCGAGGGTTACACCAATCACCGGTCTCCTTCACGGCAAGAACACTTCCAAAGAGGAAAAATTACATTTGCTTATCCAAACAGAGTAAATTTTTGTTTACCAGTGATATGAAAGTGGTTTTTGTTTGTTTGAACTGGGTTCTAGGTGCCCAGCTCCACAGGGCCAGAGACCTCACAGGTCTAATACACCAGCGTTTAGCGCCCGCTGCGCCGGCCTCAGGGCAGACCTGCGATAAACGCTGATTGTCACCTTGGTCTGCACAGGTATGAGCCGGGCTGTTCCCTGCCGCCTCTCTTATTCACACTGACCCCGATGGTGGAACTCTGACAGGAGCCGAGGAATCAACGGGTACAAGGCCAGCCTTGGCCTCGGTCATTCTGGGCAGGTTCAGCTCCTTCCCAGGGGAGGGGGCCCCGTGGAGCCTGGGCGTGTGAGTGGCCGTGAGAGGGGCTCATCTAGTGCGGTCTGTGAGCAGCTCAGAGGTACAGGTAGAAGCCAAACCACCCACAGTGGGAAACGCGAGACGCCACGGAAGCTGCATTTTAATTAGGTTTAAAATCAGTCTCTTGAGTGCTGGACATCATTTCCTTATCACACGTTACAAGCTACACCTAGAGAAGAGCCTTCCAGGGGTGCACGTGTGGGGTTGACCGGCACCCTCAGGTAAGAGGGACGGAGGGGCAGAGCAGCGTTCCCGGGGCCACACCTGGCGGGGATGAACAAGGCATGCGAAGCTTAGTCCCCCAGTGACAGCACAGGCCGGGCCAAGACAAGGCCTTTCCTGGGAAGCGGGAGGACCGCCTCCCATCGGGGGCCTGAGCAGCTGGGTTTTCAGGGCCGGGATGGGTGGGAGCAAGCCCAAGTATTCACACCCAGCGGAACCCATACAGTGTTGTGTTACAGTCAAGGTGCTGAGAACAATGATAAAGAGAAAGTCTTGGAGAAGGCAGAGAAAACCCACGTATCCACAAAGGGGGAGATATTGGAATGTCGGTAGATGGCATACAGAAACCACGTGGGCCCAAAGATGATGGACGTGCACATGTAAATACTAACAGGGGAGAAACCTCAACCCAAAATTCTATATCTAACAAAACCGAAGGCAAAAAAGACACTTAAGGCAAAAAGTGCTCAGGAAGTGTGTTGCCACGTACGTATTGAGGTCCTTTGGCCTAAAGGATATTAAAACAGATGCTACTTGTATTCACGAAAAGGAAAAAATAATTTGGGAAATAGTCAAAGGTATATATTAAAGGTTTACTTTTAATTTTTTAAACATTAACAAACCGCTTAAAGTCAAAATAACAGCAATGAGTTTGGAATTTGTAGCATGTGCACAAAATCTTGAAAAATTATAGTACAAAGGAGGCGAGGTGAAATGGAAACATAGCGTCATGTGATAGTTTATTAGAAGGAAGACGCTACTTTAGGAAGTAAATTATGAACTAAGGCGACCACAGAAGAAATCATTAGCAGGGAGCTAACAGGGTGACAGTGAACAGAACAGGATACTGAGAACTCCGAACCCCAAAGGAATGCAGAAGCAGCCCAGTTTCCAAAGGAAATTGAGAGTATTCGTTGGACCACTGCTCCCAAGATCACCATGAAAAAGTCCAGACAAACAGCAAGGCTGTATGTTTCTTGTCCACGTTGAAATGCTGAAGTTGAAAGGCAACCAAATTGCCCGGGATTTAGAGAGAAACAGACTCGTGCAGGTAGAACCAAGCATGGCCCTGATTCGACGTGGGCGAGATGCCGGCCCTGTGAGCAGAGCTGACCTGGGGGTGGGTTGCTGCACTGCATACGCCCTGGCAAGAGGTGCGGGGGGAGCCCCCGGGGACCGCAGATATAGTGGAAAAGCACACTTTTTTTTGCAGTTTTTTCTCCACGAAACCCACTGACGGAAAAGATTGGAAGAGTCTTAATTCAGCCTCCCTTCGGGGCACAGACCAGCTGCCCCGCTTCTATCTGAACAGCAAGAAGCTACACACAGCACCTCTGCACCACATCCTCTAGGGGCAGAAGTCTGAGCATATACGTACGGGGGAGATGCCCCTGAGCCTTCGTATTTCTGTGGGATCACGTGCAATGTCTCCTCTTTCATTGCCGGTTTTATTTATTTGAGTCTTGCCCCCTTTTTCTTAGTTCGTCTAGCTAAAGTGTCTATTGTGTTATCTTTGCAAAAACCAGCTCTAGTTTTTTTCATCTTTTCTGCTGTTTTTCTGATCTCCACTTCATCTACTTCTGCTCTGATCAGGTTATTTCTTTCCTTCTGCTAACCTTGAGCTTAGGTCGTTCTTCTTCTAGTTCTTTGAGGTGTAAAGTTAGGTTGTTCATTTGAGATCTTTTTCTCCCTTAATATAGGCATTTAACACTATAAGTTTCCTTCTTTGAACTGATTTTGCTGCATCCCACACATTTTGGTATGTTGTGTTTCCATTTTCTTTTTTTTAATGTTTTCATTTTTATTTTATCTTTAACTGATTAGTTGTTCAGGAGTCTATTGCTTAATTTCCACATATTTGTGAATTCTTCAGTTTTCCTCCTGTTATGGAATGGGAGAAAATATTTGCAAATCATTCACCTTATAAGGGGTTAATATCCAAAATATATAAGGAACTCATAGCTCAGTAGCAAAAAAAGAGGCTGATTAGAAATGGGTAGAGAGATTAAATAAACAGTTTTTTTCAAAGAAGACACACAAATGGTAAACAAGTTCATGGAAAAATGTTCAGCATCACTTATCATTAGGGAAATGCAAATCAAAACAACAATGGGATATCACCTCACATCTGTCAGAATGGCTATTACCATAAAGACCACAAAAAATGTTGGTGAGGATGTGGGAAAAGGGAATCCTCATACACTATTGGTTAGAAATGTAAGCTGGTGCAGCCACTGTATGGAGGTTCCTCAAAAAATTAAAAATACCATATGACCCAGCAATTCCACCCCTGGGTATATATCCAAAGAAAATGCAAACATTATTTCAAAAAGATACTTGCACCCCAATATTCATAGCAGCACTACTTAGAATTGCCAAGATATGGAAACAACCTAAGTGCCCTTCAATAGATGAATGGGTAAAGAAAATGAAGATTACACACACACACACATACACACACACAGTGGAATATTAGTCAACATGAGAAAAAACGGAAATCTTGCATTTGCGACACCATGGAGGGACCCTGAGGGCATTATACTAAGTGAAATAAGTCAGAAAGGGAACGACAACTACTATATGAGATTATTTACACGTGGACCCCGAAAAAGCCAAACTCATAGAAACAGAGAATAAAGGGAAGGTTGCCAGGCGCCAGGGATGGGATGCTGGTGAAAGGTACAGACTTCCAGTTATAAGATGGATGAGTTCTGGGCATCTCAGGTGAGGCAAGGTGATTATAGTTAATAATTATATACTTGAAATTTGCTAAGAAACTAAACTTTAAATGTTCTCACCACAAAAAAAGAAACGGTAATTATGTGAGGTGATGGAGGTGTGTGGTAATAATTTTGAAACATGTGTATCAAATCAGTACATTGTACACCTTAAACTTACACCATGTTATGTGTCAATTTTACATCAATCAATCTGGAAAATATGTATAAAGGGAGGGGCAACAGCTGTCAGCCTTAGGGCACTGGAGAAATCCCGTTGCAGCTCAGAGAGAGGAACAGGGAACAAAAGCCAACCCTAGGGGAGCGCAGAAATGCTTGCCAGGTTCAAACAAAGGGAGTCAGGACCACCTCAGAGCTAAGAGGTCAGCCCTCTTATGACCAAGGGACCAGCACCTCTCTGTGGCTGAGGAATGGCTTGATCAGATCAATAGAATCCCTTCCACCCCCAGACCCTGTCAGGATAGGATCCATGGCATACGGGTAAGTTGCAAGAGATGGACCCTCTCTGTGGGCGAGGGTAAAGGGAATCCTTAAGGGGGAGGATGTAGCAGGTCACCAGGAAAAAATATCCAAACCAACCCTCTCCCTAAACACCAGGATTGCTAGAGGAATTTAAACTGCTGCTGTGCTCTGAGTGTAACCATAGCAACAAGAACTCCAAATCCAGCCCGGAACATAATTCGATTTGCTCAGACCCTTGCCCAGCAGACAGAAAGGTGAGCCAACTTTCAGGTCTATAAACTATTTACTTCTGTAGCTACCGTGCTACACAAGATGTCTAGCTTTCACCAGAATTCTGCAAGGAAGATGAAACAGCAAGCAAAAATACACTTTTAGGAGTCAAAGTAATCACGAGAACCAGACTCAGATATGGAACAGATGCTAGCACTATCAGACAGGGAATTAGGATAATGATGATTAATATGTTAGAAACTCTAATGACAAGATGGGCAGTGTGCATGATCAGATGGGTAATTTTAGCAAAGATATAGAAACTGCAAGAAATAACCAAGTGAAGATGCTAGAAGCAAAAAATAAATAACAGAAGAAGAATCCCTTTAATAGGATCATCAGAGGAAGGAATCCAGGGATATGAAGAGAGATCAATAGAAATTACTCAAATTGAAGCAAAAAGAGAAAAACTAGTGTGTCTATGTTGAGGGAGGGGCAGGAGGTCCAAATATCAATTTACTGTAGACCAGATACCGAAGAACCAGCTGTTTGCATGATTGGAATCCCATGTGAAAAGAAGTGAATAGGACAGAAGAAACATTTTAAGGAACAGCAACTGAAAGCTCTCCCAAGTTCATGACAGACACCAAATCACACATTCGAGAATCTCAGAGAACACCAAGCGAGATGAACACAAAAGAAACAAACAAGCAAACACAACACTTACCTAGACATGTCGTGTCAAACTTCTGAAAATAAGAGACAAGAGAAAATCTTAACAAAAGCCTTGTAGGGTCAGGGAAACAAATTACTTACAGAGGAGCAAATAGGGTAGTTATGAGGACTCCTCAGAAACAACACACACCAGAAGACAGTGCAGTGACATCTTTAAAGGATTAAAAGAAAAAATTACGTCAATCCGTAAATCCAGTAAAAATATCTTTCAAAAATGAAGGATCAATAAAGGCTTTTGCTGACAAAAAAGGGACAGTGAAAATTTATTTCCAGTAGACTTAGAATACAAGAAAAGTGAAAGGCAATTTCTCAGGAACAAATATGGTATCTACACTTAGATCTACAGAAAGAAATAAAGAACACAGGACATGGAATAGATGAAGGTAGGTTAAAATGTATTTTCCTACTTTAATTGTTCTAACAACAATGGACTATCTAAAGCAAAACTATCCACAATGTGCTGTGTTTTTATAGATTATGTAAAAGCTATACGAATGAGAACAATGAGAAAAAGGATGGAGTGAGGACTTGGGAAAAAACCCTGTTGGTCCTTGTCCTACATGTGCAAAGGCATCGTACTACTTGAATAAAGGGCTCCAATTAATTTAAGGTATATACTATAAACCCTAAGGCAATTAGTAAAATATATATATATATGTATACATATGTATATATGCATAATACTTATACCGTATGTGTATATGTATGATACCTGTATGGGTTCATAGGTATAGATGTATATATACATATACACACATATGGTATAAATACCAATCAATACAGAACCTAAAATGATTAACAAATGCTCAAATAACCTAAGGGAAAGCAGAAGAGGGAAAACAGAACAAATAGAAAACAGCAAGATGATGGATTTAATCCAGCTGTATCAATAATCACATTAAGTGTGAATGGTCCACACATACCAGTTAAGAGCCAGAGGTTGATAGATTGGATTAAAAGTAAACAAATGAAGCTAGAGCCAACTCAGTGCTGTCTGTCAAAAACCAACTTTAAACATGAAGACATGGAGAGGTTAAAATGGAACAGTTTGAAAAAAGATATATCATACAATTTTAATCAAAAGACAGCTTGAGTAGCTACATTGAAGGCAATGTAGTCTTCAGGAAAATACATGTCATCAGGGACATTACAGGATGATGAGGGGTCAGTTCTCCAGGAAGACAGGAATACTAAGTGTGCACACAGCTAATGACAGAGCTTAAAATATATATGAAGCAAAACTGCTAGAATAGCAAGGAAATATAGGTCTGTCCATAATCACAGATTTTATTCACTTCTCAGTAATTGACAGAACAAGTAAGCAGAGTGTCAGTGAGGGTGTTTCCAGATCTCCTGAACAACACCATCCACCAGCAGGACCAAGCTGACTTTCATAGAATCCTCCATCCAACGACAGCAAAACACATCTTCTCACGCGCGCGTGGGGCTTTCACCAAGACAGATCACGTTTTTTAGCATAAAACAATCCATAACATATTTAAAAGATTAGAATCATAAAAAGTATGTTCTGAGACCATAAGAGAATTAAACTAGAAATCAATAAAAGAAGGATACCTGGAAAATCCCCCAAAAATAAATGTTGGAGAAGGGAGAAATCTTCCTTACAAAAGAATTACAATCAATGACTGTAAAAACACATGAGGGAATGAAAATCGTTATCAGAACATCACAGGAATAATAATTGCTGCACACAAGATCGGCCAGTGAATGTCAGAACCAGTTGGTAAAAGACAATCGAGAAACAGATGTTTGCATAGCATTGAAGTTCTTCTCCCCAAAAGGTGCTTGTTTATAATGGAAAATGTAGTGATTTTACACTACTTTTACACCCTCCAGGCATCTCCGCAACTGGGCTTCACGTCATCAGTAAGGGGACAGAATGGTGCTGTTACACATCATCTCTGCGCAAATCTCCCCCCGACACACAAAATCCATTACCTCAGCTTAACCACGAGAAGAATAAAACAAATCCCAAGTGAGGCATATTCTGCAAGCTTCCTGACCAGCACTCTTCCAAAAGAGTCAGGGTTGCTAAAAGCAAGCCAACATGGAGGAACTGTCAAGTATGGGAGGAAAATACAGAAGATGACAACTCAAGGTGAGGTGAGACCCTGGGTTGTCCTGGAACAGTGGGCACAGTGAAGTCCAGTTAGAGATTTTGTTGGCAGGTTAATTTGCAAGAGTGAGATGTTAACACGGCCGAAAGCTGTGTAAGGAGCACGTGTTACCTCTGCAAAGGCTCTGTAGTCTAAAATACTCTCAAAATAAACTTTAAGAGGTCTTCCCTGGTGGCGCAGTGGTTGAGAGTCCGCCTGCCGATGCAGGGGACACGAGTTCGTGCCCCGGTCCGGGAAGATCCCACATGCCGCGGAGCGGCTGGGCCCGTGAGCCACGGCTGCTGAGCCTGCGCGTCCGGAGCCTGTGCTCCGCAACGGGAGAGGCCACAAGAGTTAGAGGCCCGCGTACCACAAAATAAAATAAAATAAAATAAAGTTTAAGAAGTCAGAAAAAAAAAGAAAAAGTTAAAACCCAGATGTGACGCATAGGGACCATATAGCAATATGGGCACATAAACCTAAACAGAGAGATGTTTGTATTAAGTGTTAGTGATGAGCTGCCAATTAAGAGACAGTGACTGTCACACCGAACGAAAAAGCAAGACCTAATTATGATCTGTCTAGAGAAAATGCATATTAAATATAAAGACACGGATGAAAAATCTAGAGTGGAAAATTGTATGCCATGCCAACATTAATCCTAAAACAAAGCAGTGAACGTATTAATATTCAGGACAAAGAATATTAGCAGGGAAAGAGAGGGACATTTCATAAAGATGAACTGGATGGTAAATTCATCAAGAAGACGTGAAGACTGTAAATATGTATGCACCTAATAATAGATTTTCAAAGTACATGAAGCAAAAAGCTGAATAGAAAGTTTACATAGACAACTATGTAATAGTTGTTAGAATTTTCAATATTCATCTCTCAGTAATAGAACAAGGAGACAGAAAATCAATAAGTATATAGATGACTTGAACAGCACTGTCAAACAATGTGATCTAATTGAAATTTATAAAATGCTGCACTTAATGGCAAAAAGGCATTCAGTTCAAGTGCGTGGGGAATATTGAATTCAACAAACCTTTTGCCAGGTTCTATATCTAAAAAGAAAGTAAATCATCCTGAGAATATTTGTTGACCACAAGAGAGTTTAGAAATGAATTATAAAACTATATCTTAAAATATACAAATATATGAAAATTAAACACCATAATTCTAAGTAACCCATGTGTCAAAGAAAGAAAAGCACAAGTGTAGCTAGAAAATATATTGAAAATGAGAACACAGCATATGAAAATCTGCGCTATCTAGTTAAAATAATGCTACACAAAACCTTCTGTCTCTACATGCTTATACTTGAAAAAAAGAAAGACCTAAAATTCAATGAATTGAGTTTTTAAGGTGCCAAAAGAAGATCAAAGCACCCAAAGGAAGTAAATGGAAGGAAGAAGGAAAGAGTGGAAATCCTCAGATTTTACAGGCATTAAAGTAATAATGATTTATTATGAACAATTTCATGCCAAAACGTTTGGTGATTTAGGTGAAATAGATGCATTTTTGGAAGGACAAAAATTAGCGGGAATGAATCAAGACAAAATATAGGACAAAAAGCCCTACATCTATTAGAAGTATTAAATTTGTAATAAAAAATTTTTTCCCACAAATAAAACTTCAAACCCAGATAGCTTCACTGAAGAATTTTATCCACATTTCAGTATGAAATAATACAAATACTACTCAAATTCTTTCTTAAAATTGAGCAGGCAAAACACCCAATTTATTCTCTAAATCCAACATTACAATAATATCACGACCCAAAGTCGTAAAAAAAGAAAACTACAGAAAGATATCCTTCATTAAATGGACAGAAGTACTTAATAAAGTGCTAGCAAATGATGTACAGTAAATACACATCTACACATGTACAAAGAAATGTAAATCATCGTGCCAAGTTTGGATGTGTCTGAGCAATGCAAGTGTGGTTTTTAACATTCATCCATCAATTAGTATAACTCACCACATTAACCAAGTGAAGGAAAAAACACACTTTTCTTATGGAAGAAACATAAAATAATTTCACAAGTTTCCACATCTATTCTTGATAAAACTCTCAGGTAACTATGAATAGAAGGGATCTTTCTCACAGTGGTAAAGGGTAGAAGAGGCAAGTGAACAAGCAATGGAACTGACAAAAACCTCCATCTGACATTGTACTTAATTGTAAGAGACTATGGTTAGGACGAAGCCAAGAACCCTCTCACCTCTTCTATTTAACCTTGTACCCAAAGTCCTAGCCTGTCCATTGAGGCAAGAAAGAGAAATACAAGATACACAGGTTGGAAATCAAGAAGAGAATCGTCTGTACTCTGGGGATACCTTATCGCTAGACTAGAGACGGCCCCCTGCGCTCCTGGCCGGGCCCTCCATCCCAACCTTTTGTGCCAATAGGAAGAGCACAGGCCGGAGGCCTTCAGAGATTTCTCGGGACCACCCAGGTGGAGGCGTAGGGGTGAGGGAGAGCCCAGGTCCCCGCTCGAAATTACAGGTGTGGCCACCTGTCCATCCCACAGTCTCCATGCCGTGGCCTAGGGATCCTGGCGAGAAGGCGGGGACCACACCGCCCGCTGCTCGGGGATCCGCACACGGCGGGCCTGCAGAGGGGCCTGGGCCAGGAAGCAGCCTGTGATACCCCTCTTTTCACACACACACACGCAGGCACAGTGCCTACAGGGGCACACCTGTGTACACATGGACACACACACATACACACGCACAACTTCACAGAGCCAGGCTGTAAAATAAAACGGTCTGTTCTGACCACGTATACGGTTTACACTGAAAATATCAAAAGCTTTTTCAGCGCATTTGGCACCAGCTGAGGGCTAGTTCAAGGCTACGGGATGCTGTGATCCCGCCCACAGGGAGCCCTCACCGCACGTGCCCGCTGGGTGGACGGTGTAGCCGGCAGGTCCCACACTGTACACACATTTGCTGAACTCACACGCACACTCAGCTCCAATCTGTTGACGTTCTAGAACAGGCCTCACTCTCTCCCAGAGCAGAGGCCTCCCCTCCATCTCCTCCCTTCACCCGAGGCCACCCTCCGGGAGCTCCCGGCCGGCTGGGTGCAGGCCTGGGGTGCCCCGCGAACGCCGCTGTCTCTCCCAACCCCTCCTGGCCCCAGGTTCCTGCTCCTGCGGGGCTGTGTCGCTGCGGATGCCCGTGCGGCCCTCACGGAACCTGCCGCTGTGTCCAGCGCAGCTGCCAGCGGTGCCTTCGGAGACAGAGGCCGAGGCTGAGGAGGACTGTCCAGCAGGGGTGGGACGGTTTGCTGGGACCCGCAGGCCATTCCTGACACAGATCCTTCTTCATCTCTCCCCTCTCTCTCGGCCTCCCCAGGGTCTGAAAACCCAGTCTCAGCCCTCGGTTACTGCCGAGGGTCCATTTCCAAAAGAGTCAGCTCTGAGCCACGAGTGTACAAGCCCCGTCTTCCTGCGGGGACAGCCCAGCGACAGCACACGCAGCCAGCTTCCTTGCTCCAGGCCCACCCGCGGATTTTTGGAACAAAGCACACAGCACGCTTATGAAACGCCCTCTCCCCTCTGCTCCGGCTCTCGGCTACCCTGACTGGAAGGGGACTCCAGGCCCATTCACACCTGCCGTGAGCTCAACACGCCTGCAGAGGGGCAGGTCGGGGGCTCTTGGGGGTTCAGGGGAGAGGCAGGGTGCAGACCCAATCCCCTGGGCGTCTCCAAAGTGGGGTTTCTGTGAATGAAACATAGTTGAGTGACGCTCAGAGAAAGGCCCCCCAGACCCTCCATCTAACAACAGACACGTCTGTGCTCAGAGCTGCCAGGGCCTCACAGGCAGGGGTGAGGGGCTCTGGGGGCTCGGAGGAATCTGTGCTCCGTGTCCACGGCTGCAGAGTAATTCAACCTGGCTAACGAGCACCAGGCGCTTGCCTCCATGGACCTTCCACCGGAATGATGGTAGCGTCAGGATGACACGCAAAGACGGGCGACCAGTCGCTGCCTGAAGCACGCTGGATGCCTCCACACACCACCTCGCAGGGAAGCCTCACCACGGTCCCAAGCGTATACAAAGTAATCTCTGTTTTACAAAAAGAATGAAGGCTCAGAGCCTTCCAGCAATGGGCCTGAGGTCACAGCACGTCGGGTATAAAGGCAGATTTCTCTAAACCCGGGGATCAGGCATGTGGTTACTCGTTACAGAAAAATGATAACTTATATAAACATTCATTTCCTTGTGTTGGTTCTCCTATTTTCTCCCCCTCACTCCTCGTTTCAGGCAGGGAATATGACGCTTTCCAGCTTCCCTTTCCTTGACTCAGAGGCAGCCCTCCGAGGAGAGATGTGTGTTCACAGGCGTCGGGACCAAACATCTGCTTCCCTAGAAATACAACAATTACAGTGAAGCATTAGGATGCACGAGCTGGGGGAGCACGTGGTCACCTTCCGCGCTGGTGCAAGAACGAGGCTACAGTTACATTCACGTCCTCTAAGAGGATGTGGGGATGTCAGGTGAAGCGCTGCTACTGTGGGCACAGAGGACGTTTTCTATTCCGCCTCCATCTCCTACAACCCCGGGAAGTGACCCACACCCCGCATTTAGGGCGATGTAACCGTGGGTCACCCTGAAATGCTGAGGCCCCTCTAGTTCTGGTTCTCCAGGAGCCGCGGGGCTGAGCTGGGGAGGACCCCCTGCCTCGGAAGGGCCTGGACCACCAGATCCCAGCGTGGCCAGGGGCTCTTGGGGGCTGCAGCCCTGCGGGTGCCTGTGTGACCTTCAACTCAAGTCTCCACTGAGCAAGGTCGCTGACGGCAGCACAGGGAGGTTCTCAAACTAGATGAAATGAGACCATAGAAATCATGTGTGTGGTCTCTGCCCCAAGCCTGGTACAGGGCCCCAAGCCTCTTGGGATTTCCTGGGTGACAGGAGTGTCTTTTGTTCTAATGAAGGGACTCTGGGTGGCTCCTGGTCACCAGAAAGACCGCGCCATTTTCAGGAGCGTGGAATTTTCAGCTCCCCCCATCCTCCAGATCAGAGAGAGAGGGGCTGGGAACGGACTTAACAGTGGGTCACCCCTATGTGAGGATGCCCCATAAACACCCGGGTCGGGGATGCTCGGTTGGGGAAAGAAAGCCCACGCCTGGTGCAGAGCTGGGAGAGGGGGGTCGTCCTGGGGGGGTGAAGCAGAAACCCGGGAGGGAGAGTGAGCCGCTGACTCAGGTGATGTGGGGCTCAGCGTAGAATCGCATCCTTGCTGTCACTCTCTTCCCTCTGGGGCTTCAGTGACAGAGCAGAGGGTAGATGCCGGGTCCCCAGGCCCTGGAACCCACCCCTGCCCCCCAGCGAGAGGCCCTTCTCCCCCTCACTGAGACATGGGGATGCCTGGACCCGGAGCCCCTGAACTCGGAGTGGAGGCTTCTTCTCAAGAGGATGCCCCCCCAGAACGTCCCTGACATGCAGGTGGTCCCCGTGGACCTGGACCATCTGACCTTCAACACACGAGGTGCACAGTCACAGGTCCATTTGCAGACCAGGAAGCCAGAGACAGGAGGGCCAGCCCGGCTGGGGCCACAGTTTCTGACCCCCGACTCGAGACTGGGGCTCCCTCTACCCCTGATCCCTGGGCTGCTTGTCGGGAGCCTGGAGCGATGAAGACACTGCGCGCCTCGCCCCACCTTGCTGGCTCCCACCCTGGGCCTCCTTCCTGGACAGACAGCCTCGCAGGCCCGATGCTGGCTGCTCCCAGGGACGGGTGCTGCGTGTCAGGCAGCGAAGCTTCCAGCAGCCGGAGCTCTGTCCCTCGTCCCTACACCCAGACGCCGGCTCCCTGGAGGTACCAGGCTTCCTTACTTCCCCGAAGGCAGTGAGGAAAGGCAGGTGAACAGTAACCCCAGACCAAGTCACAGCCCAGCGACCTCTCCCCAACTCTGTTCTCCCGGTCTCAAGGGCCGTTTGCACCAAGGACGTTAAGAGTAACCTCTCAGCCAAGCACACTTCAGCTGCCCCACGACAAAAAGTGCCGTCAGGCACATTGGATCTCATTAGCAAAAGTCAAATGCACCAAAAGCATTAAAGTTATGACATGAGGCCCAATTATCATGTCACAGCTATTGGGGGAAGTTGTCAAGGGTTGATTTATTCATTAGCTCAGGGAGGATTTCAGTGGCTCCCTCACTATGCGTTGTTATACGAGATTTGTTATACGAATTCAGCTTTTCATTTGTCTGCAGTGCAGCCGCTGGAGCGCTGGCGAGGCTGGGTCCACCTCCTCCCTGGACTCTGTGTCGGGGACCAGCCAGGCTGTGGCTGAGCTGTGGGTGATGGGGTGAGGAAGGCTGGCACCTGCTCGGCTGCTGTGTGCCCACAGGTGTCATGGGTTCTTGGGGGGACTCTTAGAAGGCCCAGCGCGCCCCCCGGGCTCACGGCTTTCACTGCCGGCCCTGAGGAGTGGGGTTCCACAGGGCTCAGGACATCTCAGGAGCGCATAGCCGGCTCTGCGCAAGCAGCTGGCGCCGGCCATAGCTTCAGGCCGGTCTCTGCCCGGACAGAATGGTCATCCCAGGAGAGTGTGTTGGGCAAGTGAATAGAAATCTTCCTGACAAGCCCTTCACTGCAGGGAGGTGCTTCGCTGCCCCAGCTGTGCCCAGGTGGGGGTCTGGGTCTCCGAGGGTGGGCGCAGGGCCCTGGCCCCCTTCAGAGAGAGGCTTTGCCTGGAGCCCCTGCCCCTCCCTCACTGGACCCCATTGCCCATCCAGTGGATGCCCATGAAACTGAGGTGAGGGGGGCCAGGTGTTATTAGCCCCCCATTTCAGAGGAGAAAACCAGTGAAGAGACAGAAAGGCGTTGGTTGTTACAGAAGCCGGAACCCAGGGGTCCTAGAACCCAAGGCCCTCTGCACCACACCCAAGACCAGAGCCTGGGTGACCAGCCGGGCCTGGGTGACCAGCCGGGCCTGGGTCACACCTGGCCTGGAGCCAAAGGGCCCCTTGAGGACTCGGGGAGAATGGGGAGAACCAGCTGTACGGCCCAAGGATTTTCCACCCACTCCTTGCTGGTCAGTGACGACACACATCAAACTTCCCTGCCCTACGAGTCCATCAAACACAGCAAAGCCCATTTTACAGCAGACACTGAGCAGGGTGTGACCTCCTGCGGAAGGTGGCACTCGTGATGAAGAGTCACCATAAGTCAGGTCTGGCAGGAGTCCTAGAGCAACTGGCACAGGGAAGGTTTTGTGTGGACGTGCTTGGGATGTAAATCTCTCTGACAATCGTGAGCTGTGCTTGTTTCCTAAATCTCTGTCTGTTGGGAGACAAGGAAGCTCTAGCCTTGTCGTCTTGCAGGGGACAACTGGCCTCGGGGTGAGGTGAGCTCCAAAGGCCGCTGTTTAAAGGGCCGGCCACGGTTCTGTCCCTGCAGCCTCGGATCGGGGCCTCACAGCCACTCTGGGGCCACTGCTCCCCTGCTTCCTGGCACCGTTGGTCTGAGCAGGTGCAGCACGTGGTCGGGGGCGGGGGCTTCCTGGTCTTCACCACATGGCCCCAGGCTTGATCCTTGGATCCTGATAGAGACACAGCTAATCCAAAATACGGTGACATTGGGAAAGGGCGAGGGAGGGGGCATCCCTGTCCAGGTTCGCAAATCAGCTCCTTGCTGTCCTCTCGGGCCTGCGGTTACTGTCCAGACCCAGCCTCACCTGCCTCCAGGGAGCTTCTCCCTGATTCCAAGCTCCTTGAGCCTTTGGTGGGTCCGGGGAACCCTTGACGCCTTCCCTCTGCACCATGAGTCTCACCCATTTGCTCGCTCACCTTTTCTGCCTGCGGATTCAGGAGCCCTGGTCTTGCTTCCCAGGATTTTGTCACCTAGAGAAGAAGAGAACCAAAAGAATGGCAAAAAAACGTCACAGTTCATGGTAGGAAGTCGGGGGCGGGGCGGGGGGGGGGGGGCGCGTGTGTGGCGGAGGGCGGGGAGGTGTTAGCCTTTGTTTTTTTTCTCTCCCTCACAAATAATGTTGTCTTTACACAATGGCTTCTATCCATTTTGGGGGTTACTAACCTAACACTTAGTATGCGAGGTAGATCCTTTCTCCAGAAAACCAAAACCGAAAACCAAAACATATTCACAAGAAGAATATTTTCCACACAATATAAGCTTCCTTAATTAACCCATTCCCGGGGGTGGGGCAGGGAGAAGAGACCCCCTGCATTGGAGAACTCCCAGCTCGCCCTCCCTCCGCCACACCCTCAACCCATCACCTCCGCTGTCGCTGTAGGGGCTGCTTTCTCAGATCTGCTCACCCTCCTGCCCAATCGCTTAAGCTTCGAGCGGAAATTGCCAAGGGCACAAATCCCCCTCAAACGGCTAAAACTAAAATATCAAAGATGGTTGGGAGCTTAGACTGCTGAGCTGGGGCCGTGCCTGGAAACAGCCTGGGTGGGAGGGACTGGCTCTTCCTGCAGCACCATTTCCGATGTTCCGACGCTAAAGTGAGCCTCGCTCCCTCCACCCCCAGCCCCTCCCTCTCTAGTATTTCATCAATGCACTATTATTTACCTTCCCTTTCCATTCAGAGCACGTTCTGATTCTTTCCACCCAGCACCTGAAGTTAGGGTTTCTGCATCTGGGGCGTTTGGTGCACAGCGTTTCAAGGGAAGTGGGGTCGCAGCCCGCTTGGTTCTGCTGAGTGACCCAGAGCCGTCCTCAGCGACGGCATGTCCTGGAGCAGAATGATAACCTGCAACCAGGCAGAGGTCGCCCGCCTTCAGGGACACACGCTGCTTAAACGTGGGGGAAGTGAAGCAGATTCAGGGTTTGCAAACTCTTAAGAGCATTTCCATGGTTCTCATAATCCAAAAAGAACTCGTCTTAGAGTCGAAACGTCTCTGCTCTGCCACTTCCTGTGTCTTTGAGCCAATCATTTATTTAGTCATGGCGCTTGAATCCGTTTCCTTCTGTCTAAAAGGGGCTTATGTGGTCTTCGTCAGGCTCCGCTGAGATGACACAAAGTGGAAGCAATTTGAATCCCTGTAACAGTCTATTTGCACAGTAGTATTACTGTCATAGAATGGTAATAGCCCCACTATGATGATCCCCAAACATGGGGCCCTTGTCCTCTGTTGCTTCTCGGGGCTCGGGATGCAGGTGGGAAGGAGCCGGGAAGAGCCCCCATTAGATCACAGTCTGGGAGCATCGGTGAGAGCTGGGAGATACGGGGGTAAAGAGTTAAATATGCTAATTTCCCCCAGTGACATGTGCTACAAACAAACAGCACAGAAATGGGACAGCCAGCGCCTGGGCTGGGTGACCTGAGTCCCAGCTGCTGTCTGGTGTTGTGACAGCTGAGCTGAGATCCAACAGTCAGAGGCCCCAGCCACAAGACGTGAAGGAATCATGTTCCAGAAAGAGAGCTGCATGTGTGTAGGATGGCCCACGGCTGGTGCGACAGGAACGTAGAGGGGGCCGGGGCCGGGGGACAGGGGTCGACCAAGGCCCAATTCCAGGGGCCTCAAGGACCACGAGAGGATTTTGAGTCTATGACATTGAAACGCAACATGAAGCTTTCTACGGGAGAGTGAAGGAGTCTGAGAACGTGTTAAAAATTCCCACAAATTTAGGAAAAGATTGTTCCTTAATCGTGGTTACAAGTAGCCCCCAGAACCAGTTGTAAACACGTTCAATCTATCAACACAGGTTAGGCTTTGAGAGACATACCCTCTCTGGGACAACCACTCAACTCGCCTGAGTGCTACAGCGTGAAAGCAGCGGCAGACAGCACATAACAAGCGGGCTGACTCCGTCCTTACAGCATGTCAGTTACCATCTCAGGGGCAGGTGGGGCGGGGCCTGACGGCAGTACTCTTTCAAAATTCAACTTTAGGTTGTTTTCCTCCTGGAAAAACTGGCTCTGTTATAAAGTTGCACCATGATCTTTACTCTTGTGTTTTGTTGGTAGATGGCGAACAAAAAAAAAAACCAACTGGAAACCACAGACTTAATGTAACAATGGCTATTACAGAAAAGTTTTGAAATATCAAAATCAATAAATTTATATGTTTACCAGTATTTCAAAAAAATAGGAATCAAAACACCACATATTCAATAGTTTCTTAATCGGTGAGCTGAGGTCTCCAAATTCTAACTCTAGGACACCCCATCTCAAAGATGCTGTGCCCTGTCTAAGCGGCCGTCACCACTTCTCTCTTTCTATAAAATACCAAATTTATTTAGATTATTTTTGTTCTAGACTATAGTTCAATTGTCAGTCCATCAAATGGGGAAGACAGAAGAGACAAGATTTAAATAACCATATGTGTAAAATTTCATTTTTAGCCCAGCGAAACACATTTTTAACTTCTGAACTACAGAATGCATTTATGTTGTTTGAAGCCATTATGTTTGTGGTAATTTGTTAGAGCAGACGTTGAAATGAATACAACTACATAAGGCAATTTCAGAAAGCTTTCTTTTAAGGGCAGAATAAACAAAGATTCAAATTTGTAACTAAATAAAGATGTATTCTTCAGAAAACGTTCAAAAAGCATTCTGGAATAGACGTCTCAGTGGAGGTGAAGTCTTATCCTCTTTTTCATAAATGGGCTCAAATCGGAATTAGATTATTTAGTTACCAAATAAATTGAAATATGAAATTTCAAATTCAGAAAATATCCAATAGATAACTAGACATTCCCAGGTGGCCTTAAAGAGTAAACAAGTTAGAAAAACAACTCCAGTCTCCCTCAGTAAAACAACCAAAGGGGGCTTCCCTGGTGGCGCAGTGGTTGGGAGTCCGCCTGCCAATGCAGGGGACACGGGTTCGTGCCCTGGTCCGGGAAGGTCCCACATGCCGCGGAGTGGCTGGGCCCGTGAGCCATGGCCGCTGAGCCTGCGCGTCCGGAGCCTGTGCTCCGCAGTGGGAGAGGCCACAACAGTGAGAGGCCCACGTATCACAAAAAAAGAAAAACCAAAGGGCTTGTGTTCCCCGAGATTCAGGAGCTGATGGAAAAGGACACAGACAGGTGTTACATTATAAGCAGAAAAAAATCGTCTCACTTTGTCTAACAGACAGACGATCCAGAATGTGTCCATTGACGCTGCCCCAGGGAGATATCTGCAGCCTGCAATCCCTTTACTTCCTCTAAATGGCAAACAGGACTGTCTGTGATCACAGGCAGACATTAATACAGCGCCAGCGGCATGCACCTTTAACCCCATGACTGCAGAACATCCAACCCTTCAGATTAAAGTTGTGTGGAAAGCAAAAGGAAATGTGAATTGACTTGTAAAAAATTTAAAAATGCAAAAAGGGAAAAATATTGTTCTGCCAAATGGTTAAAAAAAAAAAGATAAAAGAAAAATTTGAAGTGTGAACTGTAAAAAGCTTGAGAAAGGAACATCACCAAGCCCCGAGCTCTCGTTCCCCCCAAACCAATATTAAAAAAAAATCCCTAGGAATTCACTGAACTGGCCTTGTAGGAGTTCTGGGTAATGATCAACAGAAAGCAAGCAAGTACCCGATCAAGGAAAAGACAGGTGAAACGGCAGGAAGGCCCGAGGGGTTCTCGCTGCCACGCACCCCTTGCTTTGGAGCACGGTCTTGCTTTGGGGGAGCAGACAAACCAGGTTGCCGTTCCCTCTCTAACCGGAGGGAGCAGAACAGAACTGATCTGCAAAGTTTTGACCTGACTGGAGGCATCCTGAGACAGGAAAGCTGCAGGGGGACCTCAGACCAGCAGACGCCACACCGGGAACAGGAGAGCACGTGTGGAGACATTCACAGACCACCTAAGGTTTTGCAGAGAAGTTAGAGCCACGGGAATGAGAGAAACAGGAAAGCCACATGCAGTCCTGGGCAGGACACGTGCCCAGAGAAGACCTGAGGAAACCTGAAGCTTCCACCTTGGGCTGGTCCCCAGCCTCAGAGTACCTCTAGCTCATCAGCGGACTGACTGCCCCCAGCACAGAGCCACGGAGAGGAGGCTGCTTTTCCAGATGCGCAGTTTTCAACAAAAGATCACAAGGTATCATAATAGATCCCAAGTACTCTAGAATAAATTAAGTCAATGAGGCAGAAGACTTGTACACTGAAAACTATACCATATAGTTGAAAGAAATGAAAGAAGACATAAAGGGGGAAAAAACATGCTGTTTTCGTGAATTGGAAGATGTTAAGATGCCAATACTATCCAAAGTGATCTATAGATTTCTATACAATCCCTCTCAAAATCCCAATATCATTTTTTTTTTTTGCTGAAATAGAAAAACCCATTCTAAAATTCTTATGAACTGTCACGTACCCCAAAAAGCCAATATAATCTTTTTTAAAAAGTTAGAGAACTTGCTCTTCCTGATTTCACATTTACTACAAAGCTACAGTAACCAAACCCAAAAGACAGACATATAGACCAACTGAATAGCGTAGAGAGGCTAGAAATAATGCCTCACATATACGGCCAAATGATTTTCGAGAAGGGTGCCAAGACCATTTAATGGGAATAGAACAGATTTTCCAACAAATAGTGCTGGGGAAACTGTATATCCACACACAGAAGAATGAAGTTGGACCCTCACCGTGCAAAAATTAACCAGTTGCAAAAATTAACTCAAAATGGATCAAAGACCTAAACATAAGAGCTAAGACTATAAAACGCTTAGAAGAAAACAGGGGAAACATGTCATGGCATTGGATTGGGCAGTGATCTGTCAGATATGACACCAAAAGCACTGGCAGCAGAAGAAAAATAGACAACTTGGACTTTATCAAAGTTAAAAACTTTTGTGCATCAAAGGACAAGGAAGTGAAAACCCAGCCTACAGAAGGGAGAAAATAATTGTAAATCACCTGTCTGATAAGTGATTAATGTCCAGAATATATAAACAAGTCAACAAGAACAACCACAAAAACAAAACACCAACAAGAAAATCCGAAAGTAAGCAGAGGCCCACTCTGGAGAACAGGGACCGGAGGCAGCGGTGTGGCCTCCAGGCTCGGCCGCCTTCCCAGGGGACCTGAGTCCCCGACTCCGGGGCCCCCTCTTCCCGCCTGCTCAGGCCGCTCACAGCCCTAAATCCGACCTGCGAGGAGGACCCACACCTGTGGGACCTGCAGGGGTGGGCAGCAAGGGCCTCCGTTTACATCCCAGGCACACACAGACCTGCATGCACACGTGTGTGTTCACACCTGTGCATGTGTGACGTGAACACTCACAGTACACACCTGCACGCGTGCACACACACACCTTGGTGCTTCCACAGGCTGCTGAGCTCCCCTGGCTTTGCCCCTGGGCCATCCAACCCTGTTGTATCCGAGTCTCGTCAGCCCGGCCTCATGGGAGAGGTGAGAGCTTATCTCGCCGCCTGTCACAGTCCAGAGGAGCTTCCTGGTGGGCGTCCACCCCTTACGCCCCCTACCCAGGTCTCCCAGCTCCGAAGGCTGCTCGTGACCCGTCTGAAGCCCTGGAGGGGTAAGAGCCTTGCCCGCCTCTGCTTTAACTGTACCGTTCAAGGACCTCTCTAGACCCCTCAGAAGACAGATCACTTTATAAATTCTTAAAAGTACATGTGGAAATATCAGAGTGGTCATTACAACATTATTCAGTCAGTTAAGAGTGCTTGGGGAAGAAATAACACAAAATAAATCTCCATTGTAAGGGCATCTTTCATTTCCAGCAAGTGATTAGCTGTCACTGAATCAACAGTTTTATTTTGTTGTGTGGCTAAGATTAATTTTTCTAATTAACGGCCACGCATGGAGCTAAGCAAACTAGCCTCCTTCTGTAGAAACGGGGCTTTCGGTCCTGCTCTGTGTGATAATCCCATATGGGCTGGACGAGCAGCCCCCAGGAGGGACGAGTCTCAGGGTGCGGGCAGGGATGTGGGGATCCCGACCTCAACCCCAGCCCGGCAGGAACGCTTCAGCCCACCAGGACCGCCGAGGCCTCGCAGGGCAAGTCCAGCCCGAGTCCCCCTCCTGCCTGGAGCAGCTCTGACCCTCAGAGGACGGGGTGCAGAGGGGGCCCTGGCGGCCCGCCGTCCCGCTGCTGCCGGCTCAGGTCCCCGGGGGACGCAGGGCCACGGTGACGGGTCCCTGGACTCTGGGCCGGGAGGGAGGCTGGGGCTGTGGGAGACCAGGCAGGGCTGGGAGGAGGCGGGGAATCCTCCCTGAGGCCTGATCCTGAGACCCCTTCTCACCCTGCGGGCTGTGCCCAGGGGTCCAGGCACAGCCGGGAGGGGGCGGTGCACAGAGACGGTGTGGGCTCCGGCAGGGGCAGCCAGGGACAGAGGGGGAATTAGGAACCAGCATTTACTAAGAGCCACGGTGCTGGGAAGGTGTTGAGACCACCAGACGAAGGGAGCTGAGAGGGAAGCTCCCCGACCAGCACAGAAGATGGAATGGAAGCAGAAATGGCTTGGCTGTTTGCAGGACCACCTGTGGCTGAGTTGTCGCAGAAGTGCGCAGTGCTCCCTCCTCTCAGACAGGTGTGGCCACAGCACAGGCCGCTGTGGAGCCCCCCGGGGGCGATGCTGTCCTGTCGGAGGGGCTGCAGCGGAGGCCCCAAGTGCCGCAGGGGCTTCCGCAGGGGCTGCCTGGGGAGCCGGAGCCGTGGGGAGGGGTCGACAGTAGGGGCGTGGGCACCTCCCTAGACACAGCTGCCCATCAGCCAGCGGTCACCGCAGACCTCACAGGGGGACAGGCGGCCCATCAAGACCCCATCCAAGGGCTCTCACAGCCAGGACTGCTCCCAGGGACCAGCCCCCCGATGGGAAGCGTTAAAAGGAAAAATACACAGACACACACTGCTGTGTTTTCTTGGCTATCATTAAACGGCTCTGGGCAAATCCCAGGACTTACAAAATAAACACATTTTTCCTCTCAACGGCTTTGGGTGAAAATCCAGTCCATCGAGGCGGCCCTGTAAGTGCTGCTGGGACCCCTGTCTGGGCAGTCCCCCCGGCCCCCGGCTGTCCCAAGGCCTCCACGGCAGGGCCGGGCCTGCGGGGGGAGGGGAGGCCTGGTCCTGGTTCTGAGCCGAGAGCCAAGCGGGGCCTCCCTGCCTCTCTGCCAGGCCGGCGCACACCCGGGCCCGGGGCCCCAGTCCCTCCTCCCAGACCCCTCACTTCTGTACCGGGGGCCCTGGATCATGGAACCGGAACACACAGACTGTCGTCCCCCTGAACTGGTGGGCATCCTGTGATCCTCCTGGGCGTGTCTGCTTCCTTGAAAGGACCTCGTCACCTGTCACCTGACCGGGCTCTTCCCTTTTCACTCTCTTCCCACAAAGCTTGACTTGGTTGGACTCAACTGTCTGAATGCACATTGCAGCACAGGCCTTGCAGCAGACTCTTGTCCTGAGCAAACGTCCGGTTGGCGCCTCTGTTGACCCCCCGATGCTGTGACCCGTGAGAGCCCCACCCAGCGAGGAGCTAGAAGGGCAGGAGGGGCTTGGAGCACCTAGGCCTGGAACACAGTTCCCGGGGCCGCAGGGTCCAGAAGGAGGCGGGTCCATCCCCACCAGCCTCTCGGGATGAAAGGACCATCCTGGCTGTGAAGGCAGCCCTGGTCATCCAGAGGACTTCTTGTTTGGGGACCAGAACACCTGTGTTCATCTCACAGAGGGAAGACGCCTCCGGGGAGGCCTGATCGCCTGCTATAGACGCTCACCTTGGATCCTCGCCTTGGAGGGATATTCTTCTCCACCCGGTCCCAGGCCCCAGAGCCTCCACATTTCAACAGCCTTAGGAGTTTCCTTCTTAAACCTCCTTGAATCTGAGAGCAAAAAAAGAAATTCCAGGGGGCTTCCCTGGTGGCGCAGTGGTTGAGAGTCCACAATGCAGGGAACATGGGTTCGTGCCCTGGTCCGGGAAGATTCCACATGCCGCGGAGCGGCTGGGCCCGTGAGCCATGGCCGCTGAGCCTGCGCATCCGGAGCCTGTGCTCCACAACGGGAGAGGCCACAACAGTGAGAGGCCCGTGTACCGCAAAAAAAAAAAAAAAAAAAAAAAAAAGCAAAAGAAAAAAGGAATTCCAGTGATCTGTGGAGCCTGTGGGAGAGAGATTGAGAACATAATGGTGAGCTTTCAGCGCATGGGAGATGATCCAAAGTGCCTGGCAGGGGACAGGATCTTCAAGTCTTACGGTTGTGCGTGTTTGTTATTTTTCAAAATTTCACCTGGTATATAACTAGAGAAAAGTTTAAATTGCAACAACAAAAATATAGGTTAAAGAGATAACAAAAATAACCTTCTATAGTTTGGGAAGTTTCCTACTGGGAGATCATCTGTAAAAATAGAAAAAGGTAATTTTCCTGGAGTAGGAGGGCTGCGTGAGCGTGTACTGTCCACACTTACGCTCAGGATTCCAGAAGCAAAGGAAAAACAGGCAGAAGAAGCGGAATGATTGCACTGTTTACACATTTTATTCTAGTTTATTCAGATAAGTTCTCAACTTTGCCTCTGCAAAAGTACTTGCAGTGATTTATAGGTTAAAGGCAATTTCTAACTCGGACTTACATTGGAGCGAAAGATGCAAGCGTTGGGTCTTCCAAACGGATCCAAGACTTGGGCCTCCTCTCGGGGTAGAGAAGGGCCCGTCTCCTCCCCGTGGGCCTCATCCCGACGGGCTTGGTCCGCTCACAGCCGGGGGCAGGGAGCCCTAGCCCAGCGATTGCCCCCCTGCTACTGATCTTTCTTCTAGGACCTGAGTGGCAGGACGGGGACTCATGCTAAACTCATCCGTAGTTTCTATGGAAACCATGGGCTCTCTGGCAGATTCCCCAGCAGCTCTGGGGCCAAGGAGTCTCCACAGAATTGATCTTTCATGCCTTAGAACCTGCCCTGGGTGCAGAGAGGTCCCTGACGGTTTCGTGGGTGACCATACCTTCCGCTCCGTAAACCGGGACACACAGGGCACCCTGGCTCATCTGCAGCACCAGCTACAGGAGAGCGAGCATAGGATGCGCCTCCTCCAGCCAGAGATTTAGGTCACTTCGCTGTTCCCTCCTGAAGGCGTCTAGTGGTCCTCACAGGGTGACAGCCACCTCAATGGGCAGGATGGCGGATAACCAGGATGGAAGATTCTGGGCCACCCGGCTGGGATGGAAGCTTTGAAATCTCCTGGAGAGTCTGTGCTGTGTCACAAGAGAGCCGGGTGTTCAGATCTGGGGATTAGACGTGCCAGGTGGGGAAGACACCCAGGCCGCTGTGATCGGCATCACAGCAGGAACTGGAGGGGGGCCCCGGAAGTGACTTTGGTTCCTGTGCCCTTGAGGTGACATTTTAGCTGAAATGGCACATACGGAAGCAAGTGATTTTTTTTTTTTTTTCACATGCCGGGGTCCTGCCCTCACACAAGTAAAGCTGACGTGATACAAGGGACATTCTGGACCATGAAAAGCCTTCAGGTGCCACACAGCCCACGCCTCTTCCAGGAAGAACTAGAAACACAGCCCAAAATCCTGTGTTTTTAAATCAGTTCAGTGAGGCAAATCCAAACCTGACCCACCTTCGATGGACACAATCTTCATTTCAATACCATTTCCAATGATCTAGTCCAGTGGTTTTCACACTGGATGCAGCATAATCACCTATGGATTTTTTTAAACAGTCTTGTGAATTACACCTCATATCTTCTGCTTAGAATTTTCCAGGATAAGGCCTGGATAGAAACACATAAATCTCCTCCAATGACCCTGAGGCCCAGCTGCGATGGAGAGTCACTGATCTCACCTGAACCTGCCCTCAGCAAAGCCCCGTGGGACTCCAGTGTGTCCTTGGTGGACTCAGACATAATGGCTGACATAATGGCTCTGATGTTGTCACGTGGACCTGTCCCCTCAGCTGCCCCACAGTGGGCGGTGCGGGCTTGGGGGTCTACAGGAGGCGGCTCAGCGGCCAGAAGGAGGGGCCTGAGGAGCCCAGGAGACATAAGGAGAAGCACGTGGGATGATGCTGTCTTGTGGGCTATATTTTGCATTCTTCAACTCATTTCTTATTTTAAACGCACCCTTTCGAGGCAGTGTTGGATTGAGCTGATTTGACAAATGTAGCCAAAAAGCCCATTTGAGTTCAGGGTTACACACTCGACAGGCAGGGGAAGATCCTGCGTTTAGAGCAAGGACACTGGCCCCCACCTGCAAGCACCATGCACGGTCATGGTCACCAATTCCATCTGAGGTCAGGCCTGGGGATGCAGGGGAAGGAGGAGGGGTTTCTTGTCCTCCAGCTTGAGCTTCACAAGGCAGGAGCCAGCATCCCCTCCACAGATGTGTTTGGAAGCAGGTGGAGGCCTGGAGGGCGCCACGGAGTGAGCAGGGGCGGAGGAGACCCCTCCTCCCACCCTCCACCCCCACGCTCGCCTCTGAGCCGGGAAGGGGTCTTCTGGAGGGGACCCTGCGCTGTGACCCCCAGGGCTGCTCCCACCTGTTCCCGGGAACCTTCCCTCTTCAATCCATGGAGGAGCATGTGCGTGGGTGGGTCCAGGTCCCCGTGCACAGTCTCGGTGATGCGACCTTGGTGCAGACGTGATGTGACCACTGCAGGGGGAACAGAGAGAGTGAGGCTCTGGGTGCGTTTCCTGCCTCTAGTCCCTCGGGCCAGGATCCACGGGCAAGAAGGTGCCGTCCTGGACCCTGACTGCGTCTGGGTGACCAAGGACCAAACTGCCCCCCTCAGGGCCGGGGGGAGGAGTGAGCCTCCGCACACTTCAGAGCCACAGAACCCCAGGCTGGCCCACCGCTGCCTACACCTCACCACCCTGTCCTCTCCACAGGGCGGGAGGTTGGGATGGAGGAGAGACAGAGGCAGGGGAAGCTGGCCTGGTGACAGCTGCAGAGAAGCAGCCCCAGGGCGCAGAAGAGGCGCCGCCCAGCACACGGGCCGAGGGTGACGCCTGGGCTCACACCGCTCACCTCGAGAGCCCCCGACCTCCCCACCCGGCTGGAGGCAGGGACCCCAGCCGTAGGAGGGTGTGGACGCCTTCTGTGCTCAGTCACTGCCCACACGGGCCCCGCACCGCACACCTCTCAGGACTTTAGCTGTGAGAACGCTTTGCAGTGAAAACTGCCATTTCTCCCAAAAGGTCTGGAAAAGTCTGGGCAGAGCCGAGTTAGTAAACAGCAACTTCATATCAATTCTGAAGCGGCTGGAAGGGCAAGAGAGAGAAGGGGGATAAGGGATTTGTTGAAAGTCTGAAGCTTTTCCTGAAACTACCACGCCCGCTGAGCGTCTCCCCAAGTCGCCCTCCTCCCCCTCACCCCCGGCGTTAACTGCCGTGTCCTTTGGCTCCAGGGCTCCAGCTGCAGACGCACTGTTTATGCCTTTTCTTAACCTGACTGTTGAGAAGAGACTTCACCCCATAGCCGAGCCTGAGACTCTGGGCGGCTGGGGAACATCGTCTCCAGACCTACCGTCCTGCAGGCTCACTCACTCCCGGAGCCTTGCCCGCGACAGGACCACATCACAGCAGCCAGCTCGCTCTCCTTTACATCTCTTTTCTGCCTTACTCCCCACCCTGGGCTCTTCCCCCAGGAAGCGGAGGAAGCGCGGGCCCAGACCCCGCCCACGGTGAGCGGGCAGGGGGCGGGGCCAGCCCAGAGAGTTCAAGTGAGGCCAGACGAAGCCAAGGCCCTGCGGTGGCCACTGGTCCGGAAGAAGACAGAAGCCGGGAGCTGGCCCGCTCTTTCTTCTCCCCGCACAGGAACTTCTCCGGCTTTAGCTGGTTTTCAGCCGCGACGTCCGCCCTGCGAGTCGCTGACAGGGAGGCCGGCTCGGCCCTGGATCGGAAGGACCACAAGGGCTCTGCCTCTCCCACTCCAACGTCCTCAGCTGTCAGGCCCCGTTAAGTTTTAATTTAATCGTCGCCGCTCTGTGCCGGAATTGTGTTTTATGAGCACATTGCCCCAAGGTGAAGGCTTGTACAACAGAGGCTTTAGAAATAAAAATAAAAGGATACTCAGATCCAGTGCTATTTTCACATGGGTAACGGGTTCACCGGCGGCCGTTTGCACCGAGCCCCTCATTCGCTCTGGAGGCTGAGCCGGGGCTGAGGGAGGAGCCCCCGCCCTGGGGGCTGCCCGGGAAAGCCGGGGAGCTGCCTTCCCGAAGGTGGTCAGCGTTTCTGAGCGGTCAGTGCAGCTCCTGAGGGGCTGGCCCTCGGTCCCCTGCCTGCTCCCCACGCCTCGTTCCCACAAGAGGGGAAACGTAATTACTGGCATCTCGTACCAGCCAATGGGGACTCTTGTATTGGGGTGTCCTGATGGAGACATAGTTTTACAGACTGTTTCATAAGTAACTACTAAGAGCCAATTAGATACAAAGAGACAAAGATGCCAAGAGGTGCATCAAGAGATCTAAGACCTGGAAAGGGTGAAGCAGGAGGGGGACAGAGGGGGATAGGGGAACAGGGCCAGCGCCGGGGACACAGGACACTGGACAGAGGGCCCTGGGGTGCTGCGACCAGGTCCCATGCCCCAGCTCCTCCACGAGGTGGCCTCGGGGGGAGCAGCACAGAGGGTCCTGATTCAGGGCAGGTGCTCGTAAAAGTGGGGAGCTAGTTCACGGGTGGGTCAGCTTTGTCACCACATGCTGAAGTCCCAAGGCCTGTGTGAACAGCCAGGAGAGGGAGCAGGTCCCCTGCTGGAACTCAGGGACGAGTGGCCCTGTGGGGAGGGGCGGGGGCCTGAGCAGCGGAGTAGTCGGGGAGACCCAGCCAGGCCAAGTGTGACTCACCGGCAGCAGCTCAGGAGGGAGATGGCATTTTCCCCGAAGCTTCGAGACCCCCGCCTTCTCTCTCAACTGCATCGCTGAGAGGGTTAAACGTGGGAAAACTCGGAGAAGACTGCTGGCTTCTGGACGAGGAGGGGAATCGAGGGAACGTTGCTTCCAGTGGCGAAGGGGCCGCTGGGGTGCAGGGGTGGAGTCAAAGGTCAAAACCAAGACGCTGAAGTCCAGGAGCACGAGTGCTGGGCTGCTTCTGCCGCGGGACCCTCTTCTGCCTGCCCTGTGCCCTGGGGAGGGTGGGGAGCGTGGAGGCCAAGGGCAGAAGGAGGGCGGGAGCTCAGCAAAGGAGCTGAAAGCAGAGCTCCTCTCCTGGGCTCTGCTTTCTGTCAAAAAGGGTGCTGTAATCTCTACAGATCTGCAGAGAGCAGAGCCAAGACAGAACCCGCGACAGACGAGTCCGGGAACCACCTGGCGCCACTCAGAATTGTGACAGTATATTTGCTGTACTGCTTATTCACACTTGCATGTAAGAACCATTTTATACACTTTTTTAAAGTGTTCGGGAGAGTCTTGTCCCCAGACCCTAAGCTCCACTCACTCCTCTTCCCAAACACACACACACAGACACATACACAGAGACAGGCACACAAACAGATACACATGCACAGACATACATATACAGACACACACAGACACACAGAGATACAGACACACACAGACACATACAGAGACACACACATACACATACACACACACACAGACACACAGGCACGCACACAGAGACACAGAGACACATACACACACACCCTCCTGTGGGAGTTCAGAAAAAGGAGAGGTTGCTTCTCTAGAGGAGCAGGTGTTTGGCTGGGGCTGGAAGGTGGATTTCGATGCACAGACATGGGGATGAACAGGCCAGGGCTGAGGGTGGAGGAACGTGACACGTGCTGCTTTATAGACGCTGATGGCAGTGGCAGCACCATGAGTAATGGCTCTCAGATGCTGGGCGGGGTCCCCGCTCCTCCTGCAGGGGTGGCTTAAGCTCCCAGCTTTCTCGTGTGGTGGAGGGAGAGCCGCGTCCTCTCTGTGCGGAGACACCCCTGACCTCCATCAAGAGGGAGGGTGAACATCTCCCAGAAAACAAACTGCATTCCCGTTTCCTGCCATGCGTTAGCTTGTAGAAGTCTTTACGCCAAAAGTGGGCCCAGCAGCAGTAAGTACACGTGGTGCACACGCGGGGTGAGGCGGGTGTTTGCACAGCAGCTCACGCCTGGTCTTTGCTCACTTGTCCTCTGTGCTTGCGTCTTCTCCCACACAATTTACACTTTAAGTCGTTGAGCCGCTTGCATCTTTATAAGCTGCCTTAAATCCTTCCTTAAATAAGTTAGGGTATAATAACCACATCGATGTGGTGGCCAGGCTGCTGGGGAAGCAGTGGGACTCATAATGGGTTTTGACCTCGTTGACAAGTTTGTTAACACTGCCAGGTACCGTGTGGATCCCTCTCTGCAGTGGAGGACAAACCAGTAATTGCTGGTGATTAACATTTGTCGCCAAGGAACTGTGCGTGGCCTTTTCTTATGTTATCTCACCATCCCCCCAGCAACCCTGGTGGTACCCGGTCCCTGCGCTATAAACGAGAGCACTGCCGTGAGTGATAGGGAGCTGAAGCCGTACCTATATAATCTGGTCCAAACAGTGGCTTTGGAGTCACAGAAACCGGGGTCCAGAGCCCAGCTCTTCTGCCGACCAGCCTGATGAGCTTTCCTCCAGGAATCTCTGTGGGACTCAGTCTCCTGATTCGAAAAATAAGGCTGTTGCCTGACTACTTTAAAGGAGTGTGGTGAGGGGGTTAAGGAAGTGAACCAACTCAAATGTGGAGTTCTTTCTCTTTCCTCAAGATCAGGTTGATATCGAAAGTACGGTCCGGCTGCTCGCAGCTCTGAAGCCAATAAGGAGGCCAGGTTGCTGGAAAGGAAAGTTTGCTTCATTTTAGATGCCAGCAACCTGGGGTGAGCGGGCAGACTCCTGTCCAAAGGCCAGCTACCAACACCACCACCCCACCCCGACAATCAGGGTGCAAGAGCTTTTATAGGCAGAGGGAAGGGGCTACATGCAGAAACTGCACCACCAGCTCTGACAGTCGTCTTGAAGTTGGTCATGCAGTGGTCTGATCAGCGTCATCTTAATAGTTTTGTTTTTTAAATTTATTTATTTATTTATTTTTGGCTGTGTTGGGTCTTCGTTGCTGTACATGGGCTTCTTATTGTGGTGGTTTCTTTTGTTGCAGAGCACGGGCTCTAGGTGCACGGGCTTCAGTAGTTGTGGCACACGGGGTCAGTAGTTGTGGCTCACGGGCTCTAGAGCGCAGGCTCAGTAGTTGTGGTGCACGGGCTTAGTTGCTACACGGCATGTGGGATCTTCCCAGACTAGGGATTGAACCCATGTCCCCTGCATTGCCAGGTGGATTCTTAACCACTGAGCCACCAGGGAAGTCCCATCTTAATTGTTTTAAGTACAATTAATCTTCAGTTCCAGGGTCAGTTTGTTCCCATTTTCTTGAGGCCAGTTCTCAGAATTGTGGCAGCCTATGTCGTGGCTACAGTCTGGTCATGATGTAGGTAACTTCTTCCACCTGGTGGGGGTTTTGGACAGCTCACAGGATGTGGCTCAGAATATTATCTGTAGCCCTGAGGAGGAACTAAAGACCCTTGTCTTTCATGATTAAACTATTATTACTTTGTCCTGTTTGGCTGTTTTCCTTTGCTTCTGCATTTTCTCCTTCTCTGATTAAACAGATTCTTTGACCAAAGTTTTTCTACAGACAAAAGGCAGGTTGAGGGCTTCCCTGGTGGCACAGTGGTTGAGAGTCCGCCTGCTGATGCAGGGGATGTGGGTTCGTGCCCTGGTCCGGGAAGATCCCACATGCCCCGGAGCGGCTGGGCCCGTGAGCCATGGCCACTGAACCTGCGCGCCCGGAGCCTGTGCTCCGCAGCGGGAGAGGCCACAACAGTGAGAGGCCCGCGTACTGCAAAAAGAAAAGAAAAAAAAAAAAAAAGGCAGGTTGAGCACATGGTGGGGGAAGGACCACAGGTCCTGCTCCATTTCAAGGTCGCTGAGTGATGTTGTCGGGATGTGAATCCACTTTGCTTCCAGCCCATCTTTCCTGGATTCCAGGACCTCGGGAATCTCACCAGGATCACAAACTCCAAGTGCGAGCTCTTCCGAGTGGTTGATCCACTTCGCGCAGGTATTTTTGGAGCACGTGCCACGTGACAAGCAGGGCCACAAAGAGCAGAGTAGGGATGCAACCTGAATCTGGACGCCATCCTGGGCTGCTTCTCTCTTCACGACCCCAGAAACACAGGGCTTCACAGGAAGAGTTTAGGGAGAGCGGGACTTGGTACCCTCAGGTTATTCCCTCCCTCCTAGGCTTCTCCCATCTCATCATTAACCCCTCGTGGACACGCCCCTTCCTCCTCCAAGCCCCTGTCACCTCCTCACTCCTGGGAGGTTCGTTTGTACCTCTGTCCCCCAGGGGAGGCTCTAGGAGTCACCCATCGCCTCGTTTGATGCAGTAGATGGATGGAAACTGCTCTGCCTCTCGGACAGCGGGCGTCTGGCCAACCTGAAGCATCAGAAGGGAGGAGAGGGAACACCAGCTGTTCTGACAAAGCACCTTCACCCAAAGGATGTCCTGGCAGAGTCTGGCCCTCAGGGACACAGCACACCAGGCCGGCCATGATGACGGGATCAGCCTGGGTGCTGGGGAGCATCTGAATCCCTGGAGCCTGGAGTCCACTGGTTCCTGCATCACCTTTAGCATCTCCCAGTTGCTGGGAGTGGCTGTGACCAACTAGGGCAGGGTGGAGATCGGGGCGTGAAAGTACGAAATGTCGTTAGAGTGTTTCTCTCACATGCCATCCATGCACTGCGCAGTCTGTGCATCTCCCACTCCCACCCCACGTCTGTGCATCTGCTTCCAGGACCCACTCCTGGAAAGGCCTCCTGTAGTGAACAGAATGCAAAGGGGAAGGTTCAGAGACAGCAACTCCTTTTCCTGCAAAAGGGCTGGAGAGAGCATAATTCAGCTGAAGATAGACCCAGTGTGTGCATGTGTGTGTGCGTGTGCGCGGGTGTGTGCGCACAGGTGTGTATTGTGTGTGGGTGTGTGCGTGCACGTGTGCCTGTGTGCATGTGTGTGCGTGTGTGTATGAATGTGTGTGGGTATCGAGTGCGGGGGGTGTGCACGTGGAGGGGACGGCGGGAGGGCCACTGCGCTCTGAACCCTGTGGACATTGGTGGAGTGCCCGCATCCGTGGACCTGGAAGCAGCCCATCACCCCTCACGGGGCTGAGCATCCTTGCTCTGCCTGCGTGGGACCTTGGCTGATGCGATGCCCGGAGCTCAGAGAAGGTCAAGGGTGGCCAGGAAACCGGATGAATCCACAGAGCAGGGCCAGGGGCAGCTTTAGAGGGTGTGATTCTCAGTCACCGTGTGAGGACCTGGGAACAGGAAGCCGAGCTCTCGTTCCCCCTCAAAGGAGCCCCCTCGGTCTCCAAGCAGAGGAGACAGACCATAAGCTGTGCCAGCCGCGCCCTGAAGCAGGTGCGAGAGGGGGACCCTTAAATGCAGGCGGGAAGGTGCAGAGGGAGGGACCAGTGATCCGAGTCAGGGTGGGAGACGGGGAAGGTGACTTCGGGGCAGCCTGAGCGGCTCCAGACAAAACCAGACACGTCTGCGGGGCCCAAAGAGGAGAGGAATAAATGCCTGATTTAAAGTTTTCACTTTAGTGTCCAGGCCACGACGGTCACCTGAAGGGGCCTCGGCTCTGAAAAGCTCTTCGGCAGGAGTCGCTTCAAGGTCACTGTGGGCTCAACCCTGAAGAGACCCGTTTACAGGGGCGGGGTCTGACTCCCCCAGCCCCCCGAATCCGCCCTGCCCACCCCGGGGCTGGGGGCGAGGCTGCCGCTGAGGGGCTGCTTTCAATGCAGAGCCTGTGACTGCAGGGCGGGGACGAGGGCGGAGAAGGCCCTGGGAGCGGTCGGGGAACCGGGAGAAGCGCCCATGGGTATGATTTCAGGGTCAGTCTCCTCCCATGAGTAGGTTCTACCTCAGCGCCCTTAGGATAATATTGCTGCTCTTTCTGAGTCAGTGCCGCCTCGGCCTCATTTGCCTCGTTCTGTGAGCGCCACCACTTCCGTGCTGAGAAATTGCTCTGTCACTGGAGGGCGTTTGGGGAGGAATCGGCGCGAAGCCGCTTGGCAGGGTCAGGTGGAAGCGCCTGGTTCCCTCCCCCACCTTCGTGGGACCCACCCCGCGCAGGGGCGCTGTAGGACGCAGACGTGCTGCCAGCTCACCTCGGACGGATGTGTTGCGAGCGGTCAGCTTCAAATAAAACGAGCGCAGTGATCTCGGGCCGGCAGAGAGATGCGCAGGGGCCCACAGCTGCGGGCGGCTTCGCTGTGTACTTGGGAGCCCCCCAGAAAGCCACAGTTCCGAAGAAAGAGCTCACGTTTCGTGTCAGGTGTCAGAAAAATAAATGAGTTCAAATCCCACTTCTGAGGTGTGAAACTAATCCTGTTTCCTTAGTCTCAGAGCTGGGGGGCAGGGGGATAATTTCTGTCCCCTTTGCTTTGCAGAATTGTTGTTAAGGATCAACTGAGAGAATGCAGGGCGTAGGGAATCGCAAATTCTAGAATAAGAAATATTGGTTATCAGGGAGCAGAATAGTGCAGTGATTTTGAGCATAAATGTTGGGGGTAAGCTGTCTGGTTTGAATCCTAGGTCTACCGCTGGTTAGCTGTGTGACCTTGGGTGAGTTGCTTAACGTCTCTGTGCCTTGGTTTTCTAACATGTAAAATGCAGATTAATGGTACTAGTATAAAAGACTTCATAAGGATAGGTGCATGATACATGTAGTGCCTGACTCACGCTGAGTGATTCCTGCGTGTTTGCCATCACTGTCCTATCGTTTTTACCATCCTGGTCCAGGAGAGAGCACTTCCCATGTCTCATCCTTGGGTAGTTTATAGTCCCAAAGCCTCCACGGATGTAGGGTCCTGCCACTTTCCTTCCTGGAGTGCTGGTGGCCCGAAGATGCTGGCATTGGAAGGGACAGTAGTGACCACCTATTCTGTGCCAGGCTCTGTACTAGGTCTTAAATAGGGGTGTTAATCCCCACGGCAACACTTTGAGGTCACATGTTATCAACTCCATTTCATAAATTGAGAAACTCTACCCAAAGGATTAAAGTACCTTTCCAAACTGTTAGCAGAGCTGGCTGTGTAACACCCAGGGTCCAGCTGGGAGAACAAACCACGTGAGTTATTTTACCAAAGAGAATTTAAAATGAGAATTTAGCTGAACAGATGATGGCTGTCTTGAAAATGCAAAAAAAAGAAGAAAAGAAAAAGAAAATGGCATTACACTGAGAGGGGCTGCAGGAAGCTGCTTCCATCTCTAGGGCTGGGGGAACAGAGAGAAGACATTGGGGTGATCAGAGCCTAGAAGCTCTATCAGAACCACGCCCACCCCGAGACGTTCGTTGTCTGCAGCACTCGTGATGATGCAGTTCGGGCGTTGATTTCCCCAGGAAGCTGCCTGGCCTGAGGGGGCCCGGGACACAGGTTGGGCAGAGGCCACGACAGCCTCCTCACCAGACTCTCCCAGGCCCTTGTCTCATCTGGGGTCCCCCGGGTGAGGTTGCATTCCTCGAGCTCAGAGTTATTCACTGAAAGACTCCGTGTGGATCAGAGATCCTGGAAGGATTCGGGAGGCCCTCAAGGGGACCAAGGGCAGCAGGGAGCCTAGAAGCTGAAGACGAGGCCTCCAGGACACCAGGCACGCAATGCTGTGGCTTCCATAGGGAAATGTCAGGAGGGGAGGCAGGGAGGGAGAGAGGGGACTAGCAGAGGTGCCGAGAGCCCACCTGTAACCATCCTGAGAGACTCTGAACACAGAAGTAGCCGCTGGTAAAGGGCGAGGACTTCCGGATGCGCGTGGGCTGTTGGCTGGACCCACCTGGAAAGTAACGGGAGCTGCCGGGCAGGTGTTGACATCAGGGAGAAGTGTCACATCCTCCTGTTACCAGTTCCTTCCAGAGGCAGGTGGCCGAGGGTCTATAACCATCTACTCCCTGCCCTGCATCCCCTCTCTAACCTGCAGAAATGCTAGTGACCTTTTCATCGAGGGCTCAGGGCAACCAAGAGACTCCTAGTTTCCTGTTGGCGGGTGGCAGAGGCCGGGGGAGATGACTTCACGAGAGCTCTGGTTTGGTTTCGACCTTGAGCAGAGGCTTCAATCCGAGCCGCTCCCAACAACAAGATACTGTGGTTAAGGCTGCTTCCTCTGCATTCTTCCTGGCCACACAGTTAGTCTCACTGATGACACTGGCCTGACCTTGCCCGTGAGTGACACCCGCCGATGTAAACATCTGCCCAGATTTCACTCCTGTGATGTGGGGCTGAACGATCTTCTCTGCGGCGAGCCGTTTCCGACCAGCAGAATAACGAGCCGCCACACGCAAGATTCTTCTCGTATCACACTTTATTGGAGCACAGCTTGGTTGAAGAAAGATGGAAGGAAGACCCCGCAATCCTAGAGCAGTCTGCTTATATAGGGATTAAGAACATGTGTCGCTCTGTGATTGGCTTTCGCCGATGGTGCGATTTGTGAGCCAGCATCGGATAGGTCGCTACTTTAAAACCTCATTAGTATACTTAGCGCAAGCGCAGTGGCCACAGGAAGGATGACTCAGCTTATTTCAGCTTCCTGCTGCGTAGCAGTTAGCTGACCGCGCCCTACATCTCCCCCTTTTTTATTTATTAGAACACCAAACAGAATGTAGCCCGTACAAGTGTTCACCTCATGATGTGCTCACTGTTCGAGGGCAGTTTTCTGTTGGCATTTTTGAGACTCAGAATAATGGCTGATTCCCTATAGAGGTGCGATGGCGACAAGGCCTCTCTGTGCAAGGGCAATCAGGACAATGAATGACTCCCTATAGAGGTGCAATGGCAACAAGGCCTCTCTGTGCAAGGGCAATCAGGACAATGGATGACTCCCTATAGAGGTGCAATGGCAACAAGGCCTCTCTGTGCAAGGGCAATCAGGACAATGAATGAATGACTCCCTATAGAGGTGCAATGGCAACAAGGCCTCTCTGTGCAAGGGCAATCAGGACAATGAATGAATGACTCCCTATAGAGGTGCAATGGCAACAAGGCCTCTCTGTGCAAGGGCAATCATTTCGAATTATTCAGGGCGGAGAGCCAGGCTGCGGGAGAATCTCCTTCATTAATAGCCAGAAGTGCCTGAGTGAGCAGGACCCTATCTCGATGTGCCCTGATGCGCACACGACAGACCAACCAGAGACACAGCATAATCCCAAATACACAGCAGACTCCAAAGATTCCTACCCCCACCCACTCCCCAAAGAAGGAAAAGGCAGAAGAGAGCCAAGAGGCAAAATCTCCAAAGGCAACGGGCTCCAGCCCGGCAGCACTCAGTTGCACAATTTGAATAATCCTTTGTGGAATTCCAACTAATACAAAGACTTCGATTAAGAATCATCAGGAACATCCAGCTCAGCATCTTCTCTGAAGTTTTCTTCAACAATTCTCGTCAGTCTTGATGGCACCCAGATCGGATCTTGATCCTGTGGGGAGACACTAGAGATCCCCTGGATCGAGTAATAACACGATCCGGGCCCTTCCATTGATTGGCATCATTTAAATGTGTAAATAAGGCAAGTGAAAGTCTCTGTCTAGGGGTACAGTTCTCTGCGATTCCCCCTTTTTATTTTATTAAGAGTTCTTTAAGCTGATCTGCCTCATTGACAAACCCTGTCGTTCACAATAGGCTTTCATTAGTTTACTAAGTGGATTATAGGGCAAGCCTGTAATATGAATCACCTGCATTTTTTGACAAAAAAGAGCAAAGCCCTTGGAATGCCTCTGGGGTTAACCCCAGTCTTTTGGGTAACAACTCTTCACAATATTCCTAGCCAAAGCTCTGGTAATGTTAAATTTTTTTTTCTTAAGACTGTAGATGAAGCTTATGAAACTCTTGAGCCTGTGTCGTAGAGTCTAGCGCTGTTAGAGCGCGTGTGGATCCAAACAGGTTGAGAATCATCACAGCGTTCTAATTGTGCATTTGTAATAGCTTGTTCTACCTTTTGAAGTGCCTGATGGGCTTCTGGGGTCAACTGGCGTGGGGAATTAAGATCAGGATTTCCCTCTAATACACTAAAACAAAGGTTTTAGATCCAAGCGGGTTAAACTTAAATATGGCCGAATCCAATTCACATCTCCAAGCAACCTCCAAAAATCATTCAATGCTTCTAAGCAATTAGTCCCAATCTCAATTTCTTGAGGTACTATCTTATTCCCATGTACAGCAGCTCCTTAAAAATTTACAACATCTCCCTTCTGTATTCCCTCGGGAGCAAGAAACAATCCCCCATTCCCTAAATATTTAATCAAAACGCCTAAGGCCTGTTCAAGCAACTCCATACAAGGGGCTTTATCTCGACTATTCAAAGGAATAGAAAAGAAACAATCTTTACGCCATTTCCCTAATTTTTTCTTAATTATTCCAGGGTGACTAGGAGGGTTCTAAATGCCCTAATTGTAACTGCTCATCCACTAGTTTGGATGCCGCCTCCAGCTTTTCCTTTGACAAAGGCCACTGAGGTACCCACACAGGTGTTGTGGTCCTCCATGTAATCATAAACTCAGTGTCCCTTGAGAAAAACCCAAGCCTCGGCGGTTTAAATTTCCGCGGGCTTCTATAGGGGCGGTCATGCCTTATAACTTACGTCTTATCCCTCTATTAGATATCAGGTTGAAACAAATATAATTCCTTAAACTCATCTAGGATTGGATATAATCCTGGCACCGTTTCTTGCTTTTCCTTTTGTTTTCTTTTTTCTCTTTTCATAATTTCAGGCCTATCTACCGTAGTCCCTGTTTGTTCATTCTCTGATGCGCTATCTTGAAAACATACCTGACTGGACTACTCACCGACGGTTCACTCCGTGTGTCGAGTTCTGAATCGGTCCTCCATGCAGGGCGCGAAGTTCCCGGGTTTCGGCACCACTTGCGGCGAGCCGTTTCCGACCAGCAGAATAACGAGCCGCCACACGCAAGATTCTTCTCGTATCACACTTTATTGGAGCACAGCTTGGTTGAAGAAAGATGGAAGGAAGACCCCGCAATCCTAGAGCAGTCTGCTTATATAGGGATTAAGAACATGTGTCGCTCTGTGATTGGCTTTCGCCGATGGTGCGATTTGTGAGCCAGCATCGGATAGGTCGCTACTTTAAAACCTCATTAGTATACTTAGCGCAAGCGCAGTGGCCACAGGAAGGATGACTCAGCTTATTTCAGCTTCCTGCTGCGTAGCAGTTAGCTGACCGCGCCCTACACTTCTCAGATCCTGTAGTCTCTGTCTTCGGAGCATGATCCTTTCTCTCCCTCCCCAGCTCTGTGCACGGAGCCCTGGTCATCCTCACCCCCTGAGCTCCTGGCTGAATAGAAGCTCTGGGTCCAGACGGCTACTCATAATCACCCATGGAGCCAGAAAGCCCTTGCACTGCTGGGTCCCTATGTGTGGAGGGCTGGAGGGACAGGGGCAGGTGAGCCCTCACTGCCCAGGTTGGGACCTTTATGATGATACCCTCGCCATCCTCCTTCCTGCCCCATCTGTCCCTGGAATACAGCACCAAATATACACCGTCTACTCTCAGAAAACCCCAGCAGAGCCAAGATCCTGTGAAAAGCTCCTGGAGATGCAAGGATGGGGAGAGGAGGGGTTCTGGAGGAGTTGCATTCAAGGTACTTTGTCTGGGTTTCTTAGAAGTTCAAAGGCACTGACACCGTGCTCTGGATACCCCATGGGTAACAAGGTGGGTAATGAGGGTTGAACACAGAGGGGTGAGCTTCTCAAGGCCCACAGAACTGTTGCCACTGCAGTCAGTGCAGCCCAGCTTCCAAAGGGTCAACTCAGGTTGGCTGCACAGGACGCGTCACCATGGACAAATACATATGGATATTAGGAAACTCGGTGGAAATAATTATTAAAATTATTGTCAAAATCTAGGCCAGAGTTTCGTCTTAGTCCTAGACTCCAAGCATAATGGGCCCTGAACACTTACGGTGAGAGCAAAGAGGAAGCCAAGTCTCAGCTAAACATATATATATATAAATAATTCCAGGGACAGTCCTTTGAGGCAGGTACACCCACAGCTATTGGTAAGAGTATCAATACATTTCTATAATCTTTCCAGGAAAGAAATAGGCACATTCATTAAGAACCATGAAAATATTTATATTTGGCCCACAATGATCATATTCTTGCCTTCAGAAATTATTAGAGATGCTCTTCATGAAATATTTAAATGGAATTGCATAGAGACAGCCTAAAGGAAAATGGTTAGGTAAATTACAGTGAGGCCACAAACCATTTAAAATGATGATTTGTGCAAACGTGTAACGATATAGAAACAATCACCGTATACAATCAAGTCAAAGAACCAGTTACTAAAGCAGAGAGCAGACTGATCACACTGCCAGTGGTACGTTACTCCTGAAAAAATGACTTCACAGCAGTGTTCCTGGGGAGAAGGCAGAGCTCTCGGTGGTGGATTATGTGGGGTTGACGTCCCTCGTTGCCCTTTGGGAATTATCACATTTTCTAAAGGATGCATGCCTTCCTTAGAGGGCAACTTACCATGCGGCACTTCTGTGGAGGATGACTAACTCTCAAGACAGGGCTTTGTCCTGTTTGCAGCTCCTGTAGTCTTCAGGGGACTGGCTTTGGGGGAAGGAAGCCAGGCTCCTGCACCATCACCTTCTTCCCCTGAAGGGATCAGAAGTGACCAGAGTGGGGCGTCCACCAAGCCGTCAGGTGGAGGCATCTGTCTGACTGCTCATCCCCATGTGGCCGGCATCACAGGAGTGGACCTTCCTGCTCTCAGCCTCATTCGCTTTATCTTCTTGACCAGGCCTTCATATCCAGAGGGGAACAAAGAGGAAATTGGGTCTAGTTCAGATTAACCAGATGACTTCCAACAACTCTGAATTAGTCAGACGTCCTCTCTCTCCCACCTGTTTGCTTCTTCGTTATAACTCTGTTTATGTAAACACACTTGATATAAACCTCTTGGTTATCATGGAAGAGATATACATATATTTAGGAGATACTGTTTAATTGCTGTTTAATCAGTTTTTTTATGAGGCTTTATGATCAACATGAGCAAACTCTCTGAAAGCAACAACACCTTGAGATTTCTGGCTGTATCCAGCCATATCTCAGAAACTGTGAATAATAACAAAAATAATATATGGCCTGATATATGTATAATTGGAGTCAAAAAGGAGAGATGAGATGCGGGAGGAGGGAGAGCAAAAAAAAAAAGTAAATAATGTCAAGATATTTTCCAAATTTGTTGAAAATTAAGTTCACAGATCCAAGAAATTCAATGAATTTCAAACACAGGCGCGCGCACGCGCGAGCGCGCACACACACACACACACACACACACACACACACACACACACGGAGAAATCTACATCCTGGGAGCAGGTTAACCAGGGGCGAGGAAAAAATCTTAAAAGCATCCAGTGAGGGAAATAAAGGATACATACGACATTCAAAGAATAAATATAGAAAATACATAGGACAATTTCAGAAACAATGCAAGCCAGGAGACAGTGGGATGATGTTTTTAAAGTATTGAAAGAAAAAAAATATCTGTCAACTGAGAATTTCATACTCTTGAAAACCATTTTTCAACAGTGAAGTTAGAGACATTTTCAGACGTACAAAAGCTGAGAGAATTCATTACCAGGAGAACTTCACTACAATAAATATTGAAGGAAGTTCTGCCAGAAGGAACACAAGGAACTGAAGATTAAAGAAGATTGATGTGGTTAAAACAAAATATTCTTTTCTTACATTTCACATTAAAGCCAAGAGAGTTAGAGTACAAATATATAAGAATATAATGTTCTTATGCTGTTACTGAACTAATGTAATAAAAACTGAAGATGGAATGTGATATGTTAAAAAAGTATACTATAAAACCTAAGGTTTTTTTTTTTTGCGGTACGCGGGCCTCTCACTGTTGTGGCCTCTCCCGTTGCGGAGCACAGGCTCCGGACGCGCAGGCTCAGCGGCCATGGCTCACGGGCCCAGCCGCTCCGCGGCATGTGGGATCTTCCCGGACCGGGGCATGAACCCGTGTCCCCTGCATCGGCAGGCGGACTCTCAACCACTGCGCCACCAGGGAAGCCCAAAACCTAAGTTTTATAACAAAACAATAAGTTACAAAACAAAAAGAGTCCAGCTAGCCAGGGGTCCAATGGGAAGGAGAGACGGATGAGTAGGTGGAGCACAGGGGCCTTTTAGGGCAGTAAAGCTATCCAGTATGACCCTGTGACGGTGGACACACGCCATTACACACTTGTCAAAACCCGTAGAATGTACAACACGAAGAGTGAATCCTTACGTAAACAATGGACGCTGGTAAATAATGACGGATCGATATTGATTCGACACTTATAACACATGGACCACATTAATGCAAAATGTTAATAATAGGGAAATTGCTTGGGATGGGTGGTTAAAAGGGGGTTAAAGGGAATTCTTTACACTTTCCACTTGAATTTTCTGCTAACCTGAAACTGCTCTAAAAAGTACAATATATGAATTAAAAATAGCCTGCATTTGCCCTGATTTCAGTGGGTATGCTCAATAAAGAACAACCCCCCTTCTTATCCCCCAGCCCAGTGAGTGACTGATTGCTAATTGGAAGCTATTGTTAGGTTCAGCGATCCTCAAGTTTTTCTCTGGAGCTCTCTAGCATGATATATGTTGGGCTACTTATAGTGTTGATTTTCTTCTGCTTTTACAGGATCTATTCTAACCAAGCTCTTTTTATTCATTACTTGATTAATCAGTGGCTAAGGAGAGCAGGTGTTCCATGATGAAATGCCCAAAGCTGCTCTGTTCCACTGCATCATGAAGCCCCACAGATGGGTGTCCTTATGGAGCCTGGCTTCCCTCAGCTCTAATTGGGAAATTTGGGGATCTAGGTGACACTCCGTCACAGCAAAGATGTGCTCCTCAGGTGATGTCGTTAGTAACAAGTGTTCCTCTTTTATTTCTAATTTCATTGTATCAACCATATTGCCATTGGTTATGTTTTGTTTTGCTTTTATTTCCATAAGATGCTGCGAATCATTTGGGTGAATGGATGGGACACAGCCACTGAATATACTAATTAAATATCCTGAATAATTCACACACAGCCCTACGTTCAATTTCTCTAAGTGTTTGGCATCACAGCTACGTGTGCAAACGTACAGCAGGTCATCCAAGCTTCTGTGCCACTTTTCCTAGAACTTTGTTTAACAGCATCAGACAAGACACTGATTTGCAGAGGTTGCCAAGACATTTGTGAAGCAAGGGTAATGCATTTTGCAGACAATTAAATTAACTTTAACTGGAGTCATGAAAACAATTTTATGTCACGTTAAACACACTTAGAGAAAGGGTCCCTAAGTAAAAGAGATCTGAGGAATAAATGAGGGGTGAGTCAATGGCTAGCACAGGGCACGGGGGGAAAGTGACACAGTCAGAGGGCCCTTCCTTTATCTCCAGCTTGAGGAGATTCTCTGCCCGAGATCAGTGCTCTGATTGTGGCCGCCGTTCAGAACTGGAGGAAAATAGAAGGTGTGGAATCAGTACAGAGCGTGGAGAAACCTCATGTCAATCAAGCCGGGGAGCAGGGGAGCAGGGGAGCTCCCTCATCAATTACCTGGTGGCAACAAGGCTGAAAATAATGGATTCAGATTAGGACTCAATTACTAGGGAAGGAAAGAGATGGCCGTTTCCAAGGATTCGAAGCAGCCATTCCTGGGATAGTCTTGTTTCAGCCTTTTCTCTAGCAGGATCACATGTTCATCTCTTCCTGTTCAGGTGAAGGCTGTCCTCCTCTTTATACTTCCTCAGTTGCCCTTTTCCCCACGAAGCCCTGGAAATTTCATCCCATTGGCCACTGTCCAGTGCTGAAAGTTTCTCTAGCCCAGAGCAAGCCTCAGCTGTATGATTATACTGGAAAACACAGAAAATGAGACTTGACACTTACCTTTATACATTCTTTCTTTCTGTTCCAAACAGAAAATTGAACATATATCCATTATCAAGAAAAATTTAAAAACTTATGATCATCAATATCATTTAAAATTTCCTTGTCATGGGTCTACATGTGGTCAGTGGACCTGGACCAGAAAACAAAATGCTCTGGGAACAGAACCAAGGTTTGGACAGTGATGAAGAGTCATCACCATGAGAAAAGGTCAGGGCTGGGCATCTTCTGCCTGAGTGATGCCTCTAATTGTTTCAGGTCCTTTGGCAAAAGGAGAGTAGATCACCCACCCAATTATATCCACAACAATACCTCATTCACTATTTGTCACAGTGCTGGAAATTCACTTATTAAACAAGCCTTCATTTTATGGCTTCAAAATATTCTTATTCAAAGGCAAATATCCTTGAGAAAGGGGTCATTTTAAGGACTACAGCTAAAACTTAGACACATAGGGAACGGTGGGCTGTAGGTCACAGTTGTGACAGGTAACTGAGAACAGGTTATTCAGGATTAAATTTCAGAGGAAAAGGACAGCAGTGGTTCTGAGGTAAGTAATAAGGAAGAAGACACTAGAGACCACGGTGGCCTTGCCCCAAAAGACAAATACCACTTTCCGCCCTTGGTTCCAGACTCACTGTTATTTGTCTTTCATTCATCCATCCAACCCTGTGACCAGGTTATTATGTCTTATGGGGAAATATTCTCAGGAAAGAAAGTGATACTGGATTTAGGTCTCAGAAAAGGAGGAATACGATCAGGAGGTGCAGATGGAAGGAGGGGGGTGGCGCAGGAGTTACCGGCAAGGAGAATGGTGGAGGCACTCTAAATACCCGCCACGCGCTAGCCTCTCACGTCCGATGAGAAAGAAACAAAAGATTCCAACAGACACTTCACACAACATGACATAGGGATGGACCAGATGAATCTGAGGGAGACTCAGCATCATTGGTCATCAGGAAAACGTGAGTTACAACTACAGTAAGAGAGCACTTCACACGCTCGCTAGAATGGCTAGACCCCGAGACTACACTTCAAGTGTTGGTTTGGATTTGCAGTCACTGGACTTCGTGTATACTGCGGGTGGAGTGGAAAGTGGTGCAAACACTTGGGAAGACAGTTTGGCAGATTCCTATAAGGAAGCAGCACTTACAATATGACCAGTCATTCGACTCTGGATTTTCATGCATAAGAAATGAAAACGTATGTCAACCCTAAGACTCAAACGTGGATGGTTTTAGAAGCTGCTTTAACAAAGTCCACAAACTTGGTGGCTTAAAACAATACAAGTGGGCTTCCCTGGTGGCGCAGTGCTTAAGAATCCACTTGCCAATGCAGGGGACACGGGTTTGATCCCTGGTCCAGGAAGATCCCACATGCTGCGGAGCAACTAAGCCCGGGCGCCACAACTACTGAGCCCGTGTGCCACAACTACTGAAGCCCACGTGCCTAGAGCCCGTGCTCCACAACAAGAGAAGCCACCGCAATGAGAAGTCCGGATGCAGCAATGAAGACCCAACACAGCCAAAAATAAATTAATTAAATAAAAAAAAAATACAAGTTTATTCTGTTACAATTCTGAGGTAAGAAATCCAAGCTCAGTTCCACTGGACTAAAGTCAAGGTGTTGGTAGGTCTGCTCCTTCTGGAGGCTCTCAGGGTGGGAAGGGTCTGTTTTCTTGCCTTTTCAGCCCCCAGTGGCCTCCTGTGCCCCCTCCTCTGTAGTCAAGGCCCCAATCCAGTCTCTGCTTGTCATCACATCACCTTCCCCTCTGTGTCTCTGACTCCGCCTGCCTCAGTCTTATAAGGACGGTTGTGATTTCTCAGGCCCACCCAGATAATCTAGCATTATCTCTCCATCTCAAAATCCTGAAATAATTACAACTACAGGTCCCTTTGGCCATATAAGGTAGCATTCAGATTCCAGGGATTAAGACATGGGCTTCTCGGGGCTTCCCTGGTGGCGCAGTGGTTGAGAGTCTGCCTGCCGATGCAGAGGACACGGGTTCGTGCCCCAGTCCGGAAAGATCCCACATGCCGCGGGGTGGCTGGGCCCGTGAGCCATGGCCGCTGAGCCTGCATGTCCGGAGCCTGTGCCCCGCAACGGGAGAGGCCACAACAGTGAGAGGCCCGCGTACCGAAAAAAAAAAAAAAAGACATGGGCTCCTCTGGGTGGAAGGGGGTCCCACCATAAAACCTCTATTCATAATGGCTCAAATATTCGTCAACAATAAATGGATAAACAAAATGGATATTCATACAATCGAATACTATTCAACAATAAAATGAATGAATATCTGATACATACAAAACACGGATGAATCTCACTAACATTTACAATGAGTGACAGAAACCAAATACCCAAAATTCATACAGTATGATTTCATTTACATGAAATTAGAATAGGCAAAACTAATTTGTAGTGAGAGAAATCAGATGATTGATTATTTACCGTGTCAGGTGTCAGGTGTTTTCCACAAAGGGACACGCGAGAAATTTCTGGGGAAATGGAATTTGATTTTTAAACACAGGGTGGCATATATTTGTCAAAGTAATTGAACTGTATTTACAAAAGTACTACTTGTATTGTATGTAAATTATACCTCAATTACATTGATTAAAAAATAAAAATAATTGGCTTGTTCAACTCTTCCCCACCCCTTTTATGCCCCTCACCAGTGGACTGTTGGAGGAAAAGGCTTCTAGCTGAGTGGATGAAGCTCACTGAGCCAAAACTGCCTGTGCTTCCCAGAGGGCTGCCCCGTTTTGAATTCCTGTGCACGTCAGGAAGCGGCCCACTCTCTGATTCTGATCAACGGCTACTCCTTTCCCTGGGACTGTCCAAGGGTGGTTCCAGCAGTCGGGGGACCCAGTAGCGTGTTCTCCAGTAAACAGGCCAAGCCAAACCTCACGCACCAGAATGAAGTACCACAAAATTCTTATTTGCCCTGTTGAATGATTTTCCTATTATTTTTAGGAGACGAACCAGAAATGATGGTGGGCAGACTTGGAGCATCTCTCGGAAGATGAATGTCCTCAGTGCTCAGAGCAGACTGAGGAGGGTGAAGGGTTAGAGGAAGAAAGGCCCTTTCTATCCTCTCTGGTTTCCTCCTCCCTCCCGATGCTCCGGCTGCTCCTCCTTAGTTAGAAGGTGGTGGCTGAGACCGACATGGGTGGATCTCCATTCTCACCACCGTGATGGTGGTCACGGCCTTCTGGGTTACTTGGGGTCCAGGAACTCACTGGCCTGGTCCCATGAATACACAGTTTGAGGAATAACAGCCTTTACTGCCCACGTGCAGTCAAGTGTTCATCGTGGCGGTGATGACCTCAGACCTTGATTACTCTTCCTGGATAGAGTGAGAATCTAGTGACTTGTGAATCTAGTGACTTGAGGAGCTCGGGAATGGGATTGAGGGCCTCAAGGGGGCCTAGTCAGCCTGGGAAGGTGACCCACCCCGGTCACAGCCAAGATGAGTCTGCTCTCCACATTTTTCTTCCTAACTTTGCTTCTCACAACCCCTCCATACTCACCTGGTCATAAACATCATACCTGAGGATTCTCAGAGCCACCTTTCAAGAGGCCAGCCAGGTTGTTCTCCCCAGTCCAGGAAAATATCTGCTTATTCTGAGCACCCACTGACAGGAGGTCACCCTCCTGAGGGTTTCAGGTGCTCAGGGAAGAAACAGCAGTGGGCACGTCTGGGGGATGAGGTAGCCATAAGGACTCAAATGAGGAAAACTGTAAGAAGGGCCTAAAGATATTGTATCGACGCAGAGAGCCTCTTTACAAGCTGGGCGGGCGTGGAGGAGAGAGGAGTAAGCTGTTGTCTCTCCACTTACGGTATCCTCTGCCCTTGCCAGACACAAGGTTCCCCGGGGCTCGTCCCAGGGCCAGCGCGAGAGGACAGATCCCCTGGCAGCCAGCATCACTGAGGGGCAGCCTCCCTGGACTCTGCACCCCTCCCCTTTTTTAACCTGCCTGGACTTGGTCTTTTGCTGCTTCTCCTTAAACTCCTTGGACATTTGCGCCTATAGCTGCTTTAAAACACACTGGACAATAAAGGGCTGAGACTCACTGAGCCTTGGCCAATTCCAAGGTTTCGTGGCTGCACCACCAGAAGCACATCCAGGGCTGGAGACTGGAAGGTACCCTGAGTCACTGTGGGCAGCCCAGCTCCACGAACCCACCATCAGCCAGACATCCATTCCCCAGGCATTTGGGGATGTTGAGGAAAGGGCAGCATAAAAAGGGCTGTGACGCTATGTAAGAGAGACAGGTGACAAATTATTTTGTGTTATTAGATTTGGATAAATTCAGGTATAAAGACGTAAATAAATTCAGGTATAAATTCAGGTATAAAGATGTTTTAAATAATCTTCTGCGGGAATACTGCTATAGAATATGCAGCCACAAAAAGAGTAATAAGGGGATACAATGAACAACTCTAGACACATATACAGAAAAATTAGATGAAGTGGATCCACTCCTCACAAAGCACAAACTTATCTACTATAAAATAGATAATTTGAAAAAGCCATAGAATTGCTTAAGATATAAATTCACAATTGAAAACTCCCCCCAAAAAAGAAATCTTCAGGCCCAAATGATTTCACTGAAGAATTCTACCAAACATTTAAAGAATTAATACCACTTCTACATAATCTCTTCCAGAAAATAGAAAAGAGAGAACTTTGTAATTCATTTCCAAAGCCCATTTTTACCCAGATACCAAAATCAGATAAAGAGTAGTTCAAGAATACTTTAGCAAGATGAAATAATAAAAACCACATGACTGTCAAGCACTTGTCAAAATTCAACACTGATTCAATTCATGAAAAAACTTCTCAGAAAATCAAGAATAGGGAAGAACTTCCTGAGCTTAATAAAATCATCTACAAGACGCCAATAGCTCATGTTACACCTAATAATGGAGACTGGGCGCTTCCCCTTTTCTCAGGAATGAGGAGAGGGTGTCTGCTTCCATCTCTGTTATTCCACACGGTGGTGGGACTAGCAGGTGTTGCAATAAGCCAAGGAAAGGACACAGACGTTATACAGATCGGAAGGGAAGAAACAGAACTCTGTTTTTGCAGAAACAAAAATGTAAAACATAATACCATTTATCTTTTAAAAAACATGCAATACTTAGGTGCATATCTAACAAAACATATGCATGAATTGTATATTGAAAATAATAAAATGCAGATGAAAGAAATCTTAAAAGATTTAAACAAATGAAGACATAGTAAATTCCTGAATTGGAAGACCCGACATCGTAAAGGTGTCAGTTCTCCCCAGATTGATGTACAGGTTTAACACCGTTTGTACTAAGATCTCAGTGATTATTTTGTGGATACTGACAAGATTGTTCTAAAATTTGAATGGAAATGCAAAAATACTAGAATAGCTAAAACATTTTGGAAATATAAAAACAAAGTGGGAAGAAAGAAATAGGTGAGGGAGATTAAGAGGTGCAAACTTCTAGTTGCAAAATAAATGACACAGCTATGAAATGTACAATATGGGGAATGTAATCAATAACTTTGTATGGTGATGTAGCTAGACTTATCATGGTGATCATTTTGAAATGTATAGAAATACTGAATCACTATGTTGTATAAGAGGAACTAACGTAGCGCTGTAGGTCAGTTATACTTCAACAAATAAACAGATGCATAGAAAAAGTGATCAAATTTGTGGTTACCAGAGGTGAGGGCTGGGGAGAGGGGAATTGATTGAAGGCAGACAAAAGGTACAGACTTCCAGTTACAAGATAAATAAGCACTAGGGATGTGATGTACAACATGGTGAGTATAATTAACACTCTGTATGCTATATATGAACGATGTCAAGAGAGTAAATCCTAAGAGCTCTCATCACAAGAAAAATTTTTTCTATGTCTTTAATTTTGTATCTATACGAAGTGATAGATGTTTACTAAACTTACTGTGATAATCATTTCATGACATATGTAAATCAGATCATTATTCTGACCACCTTAAATGTATACAGTGCTGGATGTCAATTAAACTCAATAAAACTGGAAGAAAAAATAATAAACACCTGCAGTTTTTGTGGAAAAAGAAACAAAGTGGGAAGAGTTCTTCTACCTGCTATACACGTACAATAATCAAAACAGTGTCACCTTGGCAGAGGGACAGACACACAGATCTATGAAACAGAGAACCCAGAAATAGAACCACACAAATATGTCCACTGTATTTTGAAAAAAGTTGCAAAATCGATTCAATGGAGGAAGTGTAGTCTTTTCAACAAATGGTACTTAAGTAATTGAATGCAGTTAGGCAAAATACGAACCTCAATATAAACCTCATGCTTTACATGAAAATTAACTGAAAATAGAGCATAGATTTACTCATAAAATGGAAAACTATAAAGATTTTAGAAGAAAACACAGAAAATTTTCAGGACCTATGGTTTGGTAAAGAATTATTAGATATGGCACCAAAATCACCATTTATGAAGTAAATAAAATCAATAGATTGGACATCCTCACATTTAAACCTTATGCTCTGCAAAGACCATGTCAAAAAAAATAATAAATAAAGTGTAAGCTACAGAATGGGAGAAGACGTTTGTAAACCACATGTGTAATAAAGGACCAAGATCTAGAATATACAAAGAACTCTCAAAACTCAACAGCAAAAATAGAAATAATTTAATTAGATAGTGGACAAAAGATATAAAGAAACATTTCACTGACGAAGCGGTAGGATGGAACACAAGCCATAGAGAGATATTCACCACAAAGAGCCATCAGAGAAATGTAAACTAAGACCACAATGAGACATCACTACACACCTATTACAAGAGTTCAAATTAAGAGAGTGACAACACCAAATGCTGATGAGGGTGTGGAGAAACCCAATCTCCCATATACTTCTGATGGGAAGTTAACATGGTACAGTCACTCTGGAAAACAGTTGGGAAATTTCTTTAAAAAACGAACATACTGGGCTTCCCTGGTGGCACAGTGGTTGGGAGTCCGCCTGCCGATGCAGGGGACACGGGTTCGCGCCCCGGTCCGGGAAGATCCCACATGCCGCGAAGTGGCTGGGCCCATGAGCCATGGCCGCTGAGCCTGCACGTCCGGAGCCTGTGCTCTGCAACAGGAGAGGCCACGGCAGTGAGAGACCCGTGTACCGCAAAAAACAAAAACAAAACCAAAAAACAAACATACTTACAATATAGCATGACGGTTGCTCTCCTGGGCATTTGATCCAGAGAATTGAAAACATACAACCACACAAAAAGCTGTACATAGTTGTTTATATCAAATGTATCCGTAACAGCCAAAAACTGAAGGCAACCAGACCACCCTGCCGTAAGCGAGTGGCCTAAGCAGCTGTGATACATCCACACCCTGGGAAACCTCTGAGACTCTTGCTACACACGGCCCCAGGCATGGTGCTTAGTTCACGCTCCTGAGGGAATAAAAGCCAGTCTCTAAAGGTTATGGACGATATGATTCTATCTAGATAAAAACATTCTTGAAATGATGAAAACCACAGATCAGGGAACAAACTAATGGATGACAAGGGTTAGGGATTTGGGGTAAGGGCTGCGCGTGACTATGAAGATGTTCCACAAGAGGGATCTTTGTGATGGTGGGGCAGTCTGTATCGTGATTGCCGCGGCCGTCACACAGATCCACCGTGTGATAAATTGACAGAGAGCCATACACGCCTTCCAGCATATATTGTGCATAGTTGTCTAAAGGGTAACCTTTGGGGAGACCGTGTGCAGGATACGTGGAACCTCTCTGTCATACCTTCACCATTTCATGTGGAATCTACAATTATTCCAATTTTTTAAAAAATTAAGAAAATCATCTAAGAATTACACTATTCCACATGTCTGTTGGAGACTAACATTGGCACAAAGAGTGACTCTGTAGTTTTCATAACCTCAGTCCCTGAATGAGGCCTCATAGAAGGGCACATCCAACAAGTAACAGTTAATAGATCCCCAGATACCAACGACTATAAAGCATCCTTTAGTGAGGAACAACATACTCTGGACACAAGGGTAAGTAAGTATAATGCACATTGGCCGTGGGCCTTTAGAGAAACGGAATCTAGCACAACGGCCACGCCTGGAAGAAGCTGGATTGCACAGCAAGCTGGCTGGAGCGCGTGGAACTGGGGAGCTGTCCAGTGTGCTTGCGCTCGGCTTGGTTGAAAGGTCTTACTTGTAGGGTGTTTTATACCCCAGCACTGTACAGAAGCGGAGGCTCCTGTGCTCTCATTCCCTCGACCGCCCTCTGCCCCGTCATGTAGCGAAGACGGCTTGCTGTTTGTGCATCTCTCTCATGTTACAACTCGGCCTCTGAGGCCCACGAGAACTGGGAAACTGACATTCTTCAAGAGCATGAGAAGGTTAGGGGAAAAAATAAAACAAGAGGTTGCGTCCACCAAGACCTTCTGAGATTCTCCCATGTGGCAGATTCATTACTTTAAGAAATGTTAACTGATTGGTATCTGAAGTGGCAAAGACGGTGATTTAACCATGCCCCTTACCTGCCAGGCAGCAAGGGGAGGAGGACCTACCGCTGGTACCTCTGGGACTTTCCAGTTCGTATTGCAAAGTACACCCTCTTCTGGGAAACCGAAACGTGTTTAAGGGTGAACATCTAATTTTTCTACTTTTCTGCTGCTATTTAGACAGTCTGAGCCCACAGACCTTGCTCAGACGCAGGCAACTGCCATGAATAAAAGGCCGGCTTCCTTCAAGTCTGCAGCTGCTCAGGTGGGAGCCCGTGGCCCAGGGCCCTCGATACAGTGGAGGCCCGGCTCCCGATCACTCTGAAATCAGAACAACACATCCTCGCCAGAATCATGAGCATGGTTTCCCTCGGGCCATCGGTTCCAGCTGCCTACTTGCTGAATCCACTGCCCTGCAGCTTCTAGACCCAAAAGAATCACACCCAGCACAAAAATTATGCCCTTACCCCCACCGGCTGCTCTGCAGCCCAAACGTTCACAAACACACAGAGACAACTTCTGATGGTCCTTTCAGACCCTGAAATTAGACTTGGGTGAATCTTATGATTAAAATTTTAATCCATGAAGTTCCTTGATGGGCAAAAGTGACCAAAGGGGCATCGCAGGGGCCCTGTGCGCAGATTCAGTGCCCTGCACACATAGGAATGTACCAGGAGTTGAAGTGTCCCTTATTATTATGACATTCAGAGCCACACGGGGGGGTGCATTTCAAGTTTCTCAGGTGCAGGCCGGGGCGCATGGGTCCAGAGAGGCGCAGAGATTTGCCCAAAGCGTAAGGGGAGGCCCTGGCTCTGTTAGGGGGCAGGAGTCTCCCGAATTCTGGTCCCAGGTCCCGCCAACACACACAGCATGGTAGGTGTTTTCTCTGCAAGAACCTGAAAGCCAGGGAGACGTGCACGACTGTAGTTTGTGGGAGGTGATATGAAGGAGCCGGGGCCGTGGGAAAGGACGAAGCCGTGGCCGAGCGGCTTGAGGAACTGGGAGTGGCCTCCTCAGGGGCTGGCCTGCGCCGAGCACTCTGTGAGGGCAGCCTGGCCCAGGTCTCTCCAGGACACCCTGGGAAGGTCCCTGGCAGATGGTGCAGCGGAGGAGAGGGACACAGGCGGGGCGGCTAAGGCATGAGGACAACCTCCCTGGTCGGGCCGGGGGCTCGATGTGAGATGTGGAAGCACGTGGCATCCGATAGACGTTCTTAAAGGTGAGGCTGGATTTTAGGCGGAGGATGACGGGGGGAGTGGAATCAGGGGAGGGCCACCGGGGGAGGTGACGACGGTCTGACAGCAGCTGCGAAGGCAGAAGTGTGGAGAGACGAGAGGTGGGTTTGGAGGTAGAAATGAAGGGAAGTACGTATGACTGGACGGCGGTAAGGCAAGGAGGTGTCAATGTCACTCATATTTCTGGCTCAGCAATTTCTGGCTCAGATCTTGCATGTCTGGCTGCTATCATTTCCTAGGACAGTAAAAACCAAAGTAAGATTGATGAGGGAGGACGTTCACATTTGTAGAGTTTCAGTGTGGGAGACCCTACAGCTCTGCAGATCAGAAGCATCTGGGCACCCCTGGCACCGGCTGGCCTGGAAGACATGGGGTGGGTGGCAGGGTGGGGAGCCCCTCCTCCCGGGCACCAGGGTGCAGACCCCACGCCGCGCCCTTGTCCAGTTGATTCCCTCGGACCCTGCAGCAGAACACCTGTTATTTATCGGATTAGTCTTGGTCCCAGGTCTTGTAGGAGCCTGCCAGCCTGTCCCGACCTTTCTGGAGAGTAAAGAGTCGGAAACAGGGAAGGAAACCATCACTCAGCAATGCGAATGAGCGACACCTGGATGCACAATCACTTTATTAACAAACAAAACAACCGCCTCGCACTACAGAGCTGCTTGGCTGTGTTAATCACATTTGCATACGCTGCTCTCTATTTCAAAGAACAAATGGGATAACTCGGAGCGATGCACATTTATGATTTGAAAATTGCTGATGGAATAATTACACATGAAGTAACTTGTCTTTCCTTGTATATTATTGTTTCCAATTAGCAATGGGGGAAAATAAAGTCATCATTCTTTGTGGATGCAGTTCAGGACTGGCATTTATATGGGGTTTGCCACCTTCACATCTTCCCACGGCCACTGCCTGGTCCCTCCCAGTGGCCTCTTGGAGGTGGTCAGCCCAGGGGGCAGCAAGGTCGCCCTCCTCCGGCTCTTCCCCTGGCCTCTCCCCTGCCTCTTCCTTCACACTCTCCCGGGGGTCTCCCCCCACAGACCCCCACCCGGCACTGTCATCGTACCCATCATGCACAGTCTCGTGTGCAATAAAGGGAAACAAAGTCCCTTAATTCTGAAATCACAAACATGCTGGAACTTTGCTACATGAAGTTCTTTCTTTCCATAATGGGTTATTCGATGTTGGGACCCTTTTCATGTTTATTTTTATTATAGACAAACATGGCTGGGACGCTTTTCTTAATAGACCGCATTGCTTTTCCAGGCCCTGCCCTTCAGATCCATGCATAGGAAACAGTGGGCCTTCATCAATGCACAGCATGTATTTGAATTTATGTCATTGCAACAGAACAACCAGAGGGGAACTGGTCCACACATACCGCAGGGATCCTGTGCTAAAGCACCGTGTCCCGTCCCTTCCATGTCTCTGTCCCCAGTCCTCACCGCCACCCCATCCTATGGCCTGTCCCTCCAAACTGACCCAACTCTGAGGCAGATGAGACACATACGGCTGCAAATGATAGTAAAACATTTAAAACCTTTGCCTCTCTCACACAACAGCCAGTCTATTTTGTTAGTGTGTAATGAATGCATTTTACCACTCTCTGATCCTCAGTTTTCACTTAAATAAAATAAGAACCTCGTCCGAAATCAATGGGTCTTAATCTGGGAGTTGCATCAGATTTAACTAAGAAATTTTTAATAAAGTGCAAAAGCCTGGCCCACAGCCAGAAATTGGGATTTGAAGGACCTGAAGTGGGTACTGGGCAGCAGAGAAGTTAAGGCTCTGTGGGTGGTTCTGATGCCCACTAAGGTTGAGAAAGGTTGTTAGTCTAGAAGTTTCTCTTGCTTGGAAAATAAAACCACCAGGGTCCAGGCTGTGCTTCAGAAAGTTAAACAGAGTTTCACATCCCCTCACAGCAAGTAGACTATTCCCGAGGCCTTAATTAACTCGCTGTGGCCGGGACTAAATGTGTTGACCTCTCTGAACTGCAGATTTCCCATGGACTACAGAAATACAAGATAATTATAGTAACTATATTTCAAGGTCATTGTAAAGATTAAATGAAGTCATGTGTTCCACACACCCAGATTCTGGTGTATGAGTGCATTTTCCCTCTGAAGGAATCCAGGAACCCTTGAAGAAATGTTTGAGTCCGGGTCTGGGGCAGGAATTATACAAGATAAGTCTGGGAATGATTATTGTGCCAGAAAGAAGAAAGATAAACAACACTGCAGTGTCTTGTCAAAAAGACACAGGCGCATGTTCCACATTTTTCAAAATAAAATGTTTGAAAACAAAGACACAGTCGCTTGCTGAAGACACTACCACTGGCCTAAGATGTAACGATTTGGGCATAAAGCAACTAACGTTTGCAGCAGATTGACATACCTGCAATTATCAAATACCCACAAATCCATGAATTTTTAATGTATTTTTTAAAATGTTCAGTAGAAAAGGTTGTTATGAAATCAATGCATTTTATATTAATATAAAATTTGAAAACTAAATTAAAATAACCGAACTCTATTATGCCTTATCTATACAAGTTTACATTCCATGGTAGCCAGAGTTGGTGAGGAAATTCTTTTGAAGAATACCAGCTTAGGAATACAAAAGGAAGGTAGGGTTAGAAATTAACATCTTGAAACTTCAAATGATGGATCTAGGCAGTGGTCGTTGATGGATGTGAAAACCATTAGTAGAAAAAATTGATGGGAATTTTATAATGGAGTGATCAGACCGACATTAATTCAGAAGACTGATAAATCTTAGCTTTAACTGATCGATCTTTGCGCCACTGAAGGTAGGGAAAGCAGGCATTTCGTGCCTGGAGGTGTGATGGGGCAGGGCGATTCCACACCACTGAGAAGGCATTCTTAAAAATGGAACCTGAGTCATATCAATCTAGCTCTAATGAACAAGAAAGCAAAGCCAGAATGTGTGACCTTCTACACAGGAAAGGACTGGGCTTTCCCAAGAAAGCAGTAACACAGAGAAGCAATAGAAGGGCAGGGTCTCTCGGAGGAGAGACTTAGGGGCATAACGACGAGAGCAACCTGAGGGCTTGGGGTGCTGGATACTCCAGCGCCCACAGAAAGACGTTTCTGAGACCATCCGGGAGATCTGAATACGGACCAGGTATTAGATGTTGCACATAAAATTATTATTATTAAATTTTAGGTGCTGTAATGGAAGGGAGTTTATGGGGAAGTATCCTTACTTAGTTAGAGATAAATGATAATCTATTTACAGAATAAATAATAGTGTTGAGGATTTGCTTTCAAATACTCCAGAAAAATAATTGTGGAGATACATGTTATACAGGATGGAGAAATATATTGGTAATTGTTGAAGCTATGTGACAGGGATACAGGGATGCATTACTCTGTTCTCTCCGTTTTTGTGTATTTTTGAAAAGCTACATAAGGCAAAGTTTAAGATAGGGTAACTTCCTGTAGTGAATGCACCTGACAGAGCGCAACCCCTCCATTATCAGGCAGCTGAGAACTTGGGGCTTCTGCCCTTGCCACCCCCGTACAGAACCAGACTGTGCTGTGGGCCTTGCTCCAGAAGCATCTCAGCAATGGTCCCCAGCATCCTGCCGCAGCACCTCACAACGTCCATTCCAGGCTGGGGGGAAGGGCTCGGGGGGCAACTCTGCTCCTACATCACTGCCCAGACATGAGGGTCTGCGACAAGGGACACACCCTGTGAGCGGAGGCGGGGAATGGCCCTGATGGGAGCCTCCCTGGAGATGAAAGCTCTGGACCGCGCTGCATCTCTCCCCCTGCAGGAAGGCCACGCTGCCCTTCTGCTCTGGGATGGAAGCTGCCTCTCCCAGACCCCGAGCCCGGGGCTCATCCTTGTGAAGTGCTGGGCACCTGAGCCCAGGCTCTGCTACTTGTTTCTGTGTCCTTCTCCCCTCATCAAAGCCACAACCCGTGTGTGTGTGTGTGTGTGTGTGTGTGTGTGTGTGTGTGTGTGTGTGTGGCAGGGAGGCGGGATGTTTGCAGACACTCATTAAGTCTTTATTCCTTTAATGTTTTATTATGGAAAATTCTACACATATACACAAGTAGAGAGAATAGTATAATAAACTCCAATGTTCCATCAACCCAGCTCCAGTAATTATCAGCTCATGGCTCATCTTGTTTCAACTCTATACTCACACATTCCTAAATTATTTTGAAGCAAATCACATCATCTTATTTAAAAGTATTTCATTATGCAGCTCTAAAAGATATAAATATTTCCTCTCAACTATTATTAAAAATTCACACATTCCCTGTAAGTTGGTGCAGCCACTATGGAAAACAGTATGGGGGTTCCTCAGGAAACTAAAAATAGAGCTTCCATATGATCCAGCAATCCCACTCCTGGGCATATATGCAAACAAAACTATAATTCAAAAAGATACATGCACCCCTATGTTCATAGCAGCACTATTCACAATAGCCAAGACATGGAAACAACCTAACTGTCCACCAACAGATGAATGGATAAAGAAGATGTGGTACATATATACAATGGAATACTACTCAACCATTATAAAAGAACAAAATAATTCCATTTGCAGCAACATGGATGCAACTAGAGATTATCATGCTAAGTGAAGTAAGTCAGAAAGAGAAAGACAAATACTGTATGATATCACGTATATATGGAATATAAAACAACAAGGATAAACAACAAGGTCCTACTGTATAGCACAGAGAACTATTATATCCAACCTCCTGGGGTAAACTACAGTGGAAAAGAATATTAAAAAAGAACGTATACACGTGTATAACTGAGTCACTTTGCTGTACAGCAGAGATGAGACGTTTTATAAACTTTCTAAAAATTTTACAGGTAGTAGATTAGGAAGATAGAATATTGCAGAATATTACTACTTTGCAACTCAGTAAATTAATGGCCCTAGGTAACAGCTGGTACAATCTCAAAGGACAATCAGACATTAGGTGCCACCTAACTTAAGTACCTGCTACTGCCTGTGAAGTGGGGTTTCTGAAAAATCGCATCTGATTTCTATGAAGACTCTGGTGTATCTATTGAAAATACAGAGTGGAGAAATGTATTTTCAAAACAGACCACAAGGATACACTCAACAAAACCTATGTTTGGGGAAATTCTATAGAACAAATTTCCAGGTTTCTTCTACAAAGAGAGAGAGAGAAAGAGAGAGTTTGGGAAGAGAGAGGTGATGGAAATAAAAAAGTGACTAAATAGTTGATGATTTTAGGAACTGTTGTTAACGATTTTAGGTGTGGTAATAGTATTGTGATTATGTTCATAAAGTACGTCCTTGTTGACATTTTTGGAATAATTGGGGGGAAATGAATATAAATAATATGCAAACATCAGTGCCAGATGTCCTCATGGGACCACTGAAGGTTGGTCATGTAGGAGAATGCCTTTGTTTTAGGAGATAGATGCTCAAGGATTTAGGGATGAATTGTCCTGTTGTAACTCACTTTCAGATGGTTCAGAAAAATAATTATATTCATGGGAATGTTTTCACTTTTTTTGAAGCATAGTTGGTTTACCCCCAGACAGTAAGGAAGCAGCTCTAGGAAGCTGCTCACTTTGTCACAAGGAGGACTGGGGAAAAGATAGGGGTGGTGCAGCCCAATATTCCAAGCCCTGAAGCAACAAAGCATTCTCAAAGGGCATGTCCCCCTCAGGCCAAGGCTCCCGTGGAGCACGTGAGCTCTCCCTGAACCCCGGGGAGGCGACGTGAAGAAAGCAAGGAGCAAATATTTTGTTGCATCATATTTATACAGAGTTTTTTTTAACGTTTTTTAATTCTAAGGATCTCGGCAAAGCCTCAAAGCCTTGAAGAACTCAGAGTTCCAGATAGGGACTGTTTTCAGGGAGAGGGGTAGGAACGATCATCTTTCTCCCGTAAGCACCAGCCTGGTTGTAAGTCGTGGGTGCAGCCCTTTACCCACTAAGCCCGGAGCCAGAGCTGCTCACAGGCCCCACGTGGAGAAACTGAGCCCCGTTTCATACCCAAAATGCTCTGTGATCTTGGTGCTGACGAAGCATAAGGCCTTGGGTTAGAATCTGAGAAGTGGAAACGAGGCCTCGTGGATGGGAGACCTCGGCCATCCAGTTCACCCGTCATGTCATCAGCAAGGACACGGTGTCCAGAGAGAGCCGGCCCGGGTCTCGTGGGGCTGCGCAGCCCCAGGATGCCAGACTCAGACGCACGGCCCAGTTCCTAGCTGCCCTCCTCCCACTTCACGTTTCCCTCAGGGACCCTGCGCTGCATGGAAACTGGGCACCTTACACGTAATGGATGAGGCTGACACCAGCGGTCCAGCTCCTCTACCCTTGCCTGTGTCATCATTGGTGGTGGTTGTCCTCTGGTAGGTGGACCCTGAGAGACAAACGCAGCTGTCCGTGAAGGTGGACAGTGCCAGGGGCTAAGACGGTCATCTTTCACCCGCCCCGAATGCAGTGCTTCCTCAAAGGGGGGAGATACTTGCCAAGAGTATCTGTCCTTCAAGCCTGCTTAGAACAGATCATCAGGAAGCAAGGCTTTCCTTCCCTGAGACCAGTCTTGAGAAGGAGACTGTCCTCTGTCTCACCCCCATCAGGGCAGTCAGGGTGTTGGAGGAAAGGGGCCAGTCTCACAAATGCTGGGGGCTAAAGCCGTCCTCTTGACAGGTGGCGTTGCCGTGGAGCCCAGCATGGCGGGGCGTCCCCCTCGCAGTCCCCACTACCTCTCCCTCCTTACCCTCTGCCCTCCACCCTCCGCCCTGCCGGTCACCCCACCGTCCCCAGGGAGAGGGGACCCCTGACGAGGTGTTTATTATACCTGAACCACCTGCCCTGTGGTCACTTACATTATTTCCTTGCCCCTTTGGGCCCTATGGGTGTTTTCACCATTAGACTCTTAGTTGTAAGCAGTTTCACTGCACAGCTAATGGACTGTAAGACAACTTTGCCATAAAAGATAAAATAATGGAAAGAAAAGAGAGGGACGTTAAAAAGGACATAATGAAATATGGAAAATTAACAACGAAATATTTTAAAGATTTTATTGTAAAAAATGAAAACACAAAAAATATTTGAACTCCTATAAAATGTGTGTAGATTCATGGTTATAGTTTTATTTGGGTACATCTTACAGAAAGTGGTGATATTTCCTTTCTCAAAGTTGATCATTACAGATTCAGGATCTAATGTTGGAGGTTAGTTTTTCATGATATAAAAAAAATCTGCTGTAAGTCTCTTCAGATTTCCCTGGAAGTGAAACAAACAGATGAGGGAGACTACTATTTCTTACTAATATATGGACTGTATATAACTGGAGATACATATCTGGGCTGCATTGAAATGTTCCATCACATACCCAGTCCTCATAATTTACCAAATCAGCTAAGCTGGATTCATGTCTAATACCAAAATTCTGTCTGCATCTTCTTCTCCAACATCAAATAGCAAAACATTTTCACCAATTCCTATATTCATCAGGAGTCACGTAACCATTTATTTTGGGGCAGTAAGAGGAGCTTGAGTCTTCTTTTGTCTCCAGCTTCTAATACCACAAGATAAATTTGGTAAAAATGGCGTGAGAGAACGCCTTGTGTCTAAATTAGCTAAAGAATCAATCATTCATGCTCTTGAAGACTGTGGTGAATCCCTGGCTGCATCATTTATATTTGCCGTAGCTTGGGAAACGTTTGGCTTTGTCAGATGGGAGGGATGGCTGTGCTCAGGGAGTATCTGCAGACTGACCTGTGATCACTTTCTAGTACAGTGGGTTTAATATGCAGCCTGGCTTTGCAGTACTGAAACCAAACTATCAACCAGGTAGTTTATCTTTTTCTTTTTTAATTTAAATTTTTATTATAAATTTTACAGTAAAAGTAAAATGAACAATATCTTAGAAGTCAAAATTTTACTTACAGGTAATGGCAAGAGTAGGGAGACTACAGAGTCCAAATTTTACCAAGCAAGGTACAGCTTTCCAGATCAGCAGCTTAACTGGAAAAAACATGAACTTTGTAAGCAAAGAGATTTCAAATCAAATCCCTAACTAACTAACAGAGTGTTAGCTCCCCTAACTAACAACAGAGTGTTATCAAACAAGGTAGCCGTGCTATCTTTTTTTTTTTTTACATCTTCATTGGAGTATAATTGCTTTACAGTGGTGCATTAGTTTCTGCTGTATAACAGAGTGAATCAGTTATACATATACATATGTTCCCATATCTCTTCCCTCTTGCGTCTCCCTCCCACCCTCCCTATCCCACCCCTCTAGGTGGTCACAAAGCACCGAGCTGATCTCCCTGTGCTATGCGGCTGCTTCCCACTAGCTAGCTATTTTACGTTTGGTAGTGTATATATGTCCATGCCACTCTCTCACTTTGTCCCAGCTTACCCTTCCCCCTCCCCATGTCCTCAAGTCCATTCTGTGGTAAAAACTGGATACGGTCCTTCCGGCAGGGCTTCTAATCGTCCTCTGCATGTTCCCTTCCCAGGAGTCAGGCCACGGCGAGACAGGCTCAGAGAAGTGTCCACAGGGAGCTCCCCATCATCAGAGGGCCTGTCGGCTGTCCCCCCGCCGGCTCCCCCCTTGCACGGCAACTCCTGCCAGCAGGGAAGCAATATCCTCCCAGCCTACTTGGTGCCCCGGCAGAGGGGCCTGGAGCTGAGTGCCCGGGGCTCGCCCGGGGGTCTGGAGTCCCGTGGTCCCCCTGACCTGGCCTGGGCCACAGGTGCCCTCCTGCCGCAGGAAGTTCTCTCTGCCCCTTTCTCCTGATGCACGCACACGGATGTCAAGATGATTTCTCTGAGCAAAGGACGAGCTTCTCTGCCTGGGATGCTCACAGGTCAGCCTGAGTGGTCACGTCTTTAGCACGCCCGGCACTGTGGTCCTCGGGTAACTCTGTGGTCGTGGGGACAGATGTAAGCCTGGTGTGAGGCATAAGTGAAACACGTATAAGAAAAGATTTGGAAAAGTCACTAATTTTTCCCTTCTAAGCACAAGAAACACTGATTTTAAAAAGGTCTTTCCTTTATCATTGTCATTTCCATTTTTCTGTGATTTGTCTGAGTGTGGGAGTGGAATGAATCAGTATAAAGCGGAAGATTAATGAAAGAAACCAGAAGCAGGGGCCCACAGCATTGCAGGGGTCCTATGCAAAGGCCTGATCCAGCCATGCTGGGGCCGGGCCTGATCCTCTGAGTTTCTAGCAAGTCCATCACTGTAACATGGAGACGGTACCGGCCACCTTCTCTCTTTGCTGTCCATCCAGAATGGTGCTTGGGCCACAGGACCACTGTATGTACGAGAAATTAATTCAAGATGGATCATTAACTTTTTGTACATATGGTGTCTAGTATTGTGAGGGGCAGAAGGATAACATCGTAACACGTCCAGACGGACTGGGCTTAGGACGCAGGCGTGCGCGGGGCCCAGTGAGGTCACCCACGCGAGGCCGGCCAGGACGGATGGTGAAGGCGACTTCAGGGCCGAGGCTTCTGGGGTGAAGAGGCTGAGACGGCGGATCTGGATCCGATGGGGAGAGAGGAGGACATGTAGGGCAGAGACCGGAGTCCTGGAGGATGGGCCGGCCCGGCCATGACCCGGGTGCGTGTGGTGCGGCGACAGGGAGGTTTAAAGGGTTTGAGGAGGTGGCCCCACAGGCTGGCCAGTCCTCCTTCTCCTGAGCAGCTCCATCCCCAGTGGGTGGAGGTTTCACCGCTAGCCCCACCTTCCACGGGGGACTTGCCCATTTCCGCTCAGCGTTGGCCCTATAGGCCCCGACCAGCTCAGCTTCCTCTTCTTCTGGCTTCACGTCGGTTCATCCCCTCTCCCCACGCCCAGAGGGCCTGGAGTCCAGGCGGAAAGCTCCGCTGGACCCCACTCTCGTTTCAGAATCATCATGAACGGTAGTGAAGGAAACTGCACACAGTAGAGTCAATGCCACGGCTTCACACACCCACCAGTTATCCAAGCAAATGCAACATGTTCGTTTATTCCTGGTTGGACGCAGTGGAGGTGAGAAAACTGTGTGTGTGACGAAAAGACAAAGTATGCCGAGCCCCCTTGATTTGCAAAGTTTTAAAAATAATGCAGGAAGTTTGCTCCGTGCTGCCAACAGATTTAGTATTTGTTTTGAGTGAGTTGTATGCAGTTCAGGGCTTTCTATAAATTTTTTATCATTCATTTCATTAAACAACTTTTTATTTGCATTAAAGGCATTTACATCAAATGCAGTGAGATTAGCAGAGAACCAGCTCTGTAATACAAGAGGGAGATTTCTTCTGTAGAATTCTAATGACCTTTCAAGAGACAGAGCAGCAGGCGATGGAGAAAGAGACAGAAGGTGGGGATGAGGGGGAGCAGGATGGGAGGGGGAGCAGGAGGTGATGGGGGAGCAGGAGGGGTGGGGGGAGCAGGAGGGGAGGGAGAGAGGAGGTAATTGGGGAGCAGAGAGGCCGCCCTGACCTGAGGGGCCCAGGGCAAGGGGCGCAGATGTCTGCAGGGAGAGCGTGGGACTCCCCAAAATGGGTAGGCTTGCTCTGGGGAGTCTTTAGCACTGTGTAAGGCCCACTGTGTGAGGTATCTGGTAATTTGTCCGAGGCCCACAGTTGGGGCGGGGGCGTGGGGGGGGGCCGTGCATGAAGAGGGGTGCGAGCGGGACACGAGGAGGAAGAGGAAGGAGATCAAACAGGTCAGGGGCTTGGAGACGATCCCACAGATCAGGACGCACTGAGCCCACGACCCCCGCAGCCTGGCACCCGCAGCCGTCCCTCGAGCCTGGAGTCCCCCGCACCCCTCACCCTGCAAGCCTGAGGGCACTTGGAGTCACTGCAGAGGACCCTGCTCCAAGGGGACAGGCCGGACTTCAGGGGCCCTGAAGGGGTTGCCCCAGGAAGGCAGGTCACCCGGTTCCTGGGGTGGTGACCCCCCTGCACCCCTCCCCCCCCCACCAACTCCATTCAGCACGGTGAACGGGGGTGTCGGGGTCCACTGGGCGTGGCGGGGAAGCCTTTCCTCATCCACAGTCTCGTGTGCAGAGGAGCAGAAGGAAGCACCCTCAGACACTGCCTGCCCCACCCAGACGCCGTGTCAGGGCCTTTGTGTAGGGGTGAACCTGCAGAGCCGGGTAAAACAGTAATGTTATCCCCATCTTACAGAGAAGTAAACCAGAGGTTCACAGAGTCTTCCTAACTTGCCCAAAACACAAGTGATAGGGTGTGGCTTAAGACAAGTCTGCAAATAGAGAAAGACAAATACCATAGGATATTGCTTGTATGTGGAATCTAATAAAAGGCTATAAATAAACTTATCTACAAAACAGAAATAGAATTACAGATGTCGAAAATAAACTTATGGTTACCAAGGGGGGAAGGGGGGAGGGATAAATTGGGAGGTTGGGATGGAGATATATACACTACTATATATAAAATAGGTAACTAATAAGGACCTACTGTATAGCACAGGGAACTCTATTCAATACTCTGTAATGATCTATATGGGAATAGAATCTAAAAAATAGTGGATACATGTATATGTATAACTGATTCACTTTGCTGTACACCCGAAACTAACACAATGTTGTAAATCACCTATACCCCGATACCAATTTTTTTTAAAAGACTGACAAGATAAAAAAAAAGACATCTGCAAACGGACATAACACAAGACAAAACCCTCCTCACCCTTCCTTGTGACCCAGTGTACAGGACAGTGCCTGCAAAATCACAAGATTCTCAACCAATATTTATTTATTTATTTATTGCCCCAGCAATTCCACTACTGGGCATATACCCTGAGAAAACCATAATTCAAAAAGAGTCATGTACCACAATGTTCACTGCAGCACTATTTACAATAGCCGGGACATGGAAGCAACCTAAGTGTCCATCGACAGAGGAAGGGATAAAGAAGATGTGGCACATATATAAAATGGAATACTACTCGGCCATAAAAAGAAACGAAATTGAGTTATTTATAGTGAGGTGGATGGACCTAGAGTCTGTCCTACAGAGTGAAGTAAGTCAGAAAGAGAAAAACAATTACTGTATGCTAACACATATATATGGAATCTAAAAAAAGAATGGTTCTGAAGAACCTAGGGACAGGACAGGAATAAAGACGCAGACGTAGAGAATGGACTTGAGGACATGGGGAGGGGGAAGGGTAAGCTGGGACAAAGAGAGAGAGTGGCATGGACATATATACACTACCAAATGTAAAATAGATAGCTAGTAGGAAGTAGCCGCATAGCACAGGGAGATCAGCTCGGTGCTTTGTGACCACCTAGAGGGGTGGGATAGGGAGGGTGGGAGGGAGACGCAAGAGGGAGGTGATATGGGGATATATGTATACGTATAGCTGATTCACTTTGTTATAAAGCAGAAACTAACACACCATTGTAAAGCAATTATACTCCAATAAAGATGTTAAAAAAATCAACCAATATTTATTGAATGAATGAGTAAAGCAGCTGAGTGCTTGAAGAACTGTAAGGAGAAGGGATACTGCATTTGAACCAAATGGAGCTTTGGTGACATAGAGAGAGCTCCTTCCAGGACACACAGCTGGTGAGGGGCGGGGATGGTGTGGAGGTGAGAGGGAAAGTTCTAGGTACAGGAAGTACCCGCGTTTACCTGCGAGGTGAGCTCCTGCCAGCCCTCGAGTTTGGTCAGATCCTTCTCATTTGTTTTCTCAAACTACATGACAGATGACATTTATCAGCACTGTTCTGTGCAGCGTGTTTTAGACAGAAATAAAAGGATGGATACAGAGAGGGCACATGTATTTAATTGTGGATGACATAGCCCATTACGGGTCACTGATAGATTGCATCACAAAATAAGGATTCAAACATAATTCAGAAACGATGGGCTGAAGCCAGGAAAGCTGACATTTCCAGGGATAAACGCAGACTCATTCATTGACCGCTGTGGAGGGCACCTCGGTCTCAGGACTCACGCTCCCTCTTAGGGCTAGAGAGGAGCTGACGTCTGAGCTCAGTTGTAAAGAAACAAACCAGGTTTTTCAGCCGGAGAAGACGGGGTAAGCTCTCGGGGAGAGAGAATGCGGGGTGGGATGACTTCGTGGAGGCACAGGACACACCGTCTGGGGGACTGGCAGTGCACCTCTTTGTGGCATAAATGTGCCCTGAATGTCCCCACGTGCCAGGCGAGGGCTACATGCCAGGAACCAGCGCTGACACACAGGCGCCTCATTTGGGGGGTGGGCCTGTGCTAATCACTACAAGGAAAGGAGCAGAGTAACGGCCATTTGAGGAGGTAACAGCGTGGACGGCACTGACATCAGACAGGGGGGAGGGGGGAGGTCCAGGAGTGCGGCCAGCGTCTGGGTTCCCAAGGCTGTCCCTGTTCCAGCCCCAGAAGCCCCGAGTCCCGGGACGGCCCAGTACAGCGGGCAGCTAGCAGGGAAGGCTTCTCAGAGGAGGCGACCGCCAGGCCCTGACGTCACGGGTGCCGTGGGTCAGATCCTCAAAGGTCCGGGGCAGTTTTACGAGGACGGGTCGGTGAGTCGGAAGCCTTTAGGAGCATCTTCCACGCAATCCTTACGAAGTTTTACCTCCGTCCAAGCCCCAGCTCCACCCTGGGTGGACGGCAGTGGGCAGCCTGGCTGGACTCCGAGGGTGGCGGGGGACCAAGGGCTGCACCCGGCGCTCTCCCTGGAGGCTCACAGCCGCTCTGGCAGCGCGTTGGAGGCTCCTTCCCTACCCACCCCCCTCCCCTCTGACCCAAGCTCAGCACTGACACCCTGGGTACCACCCTCTGTTTTCCCGCAGGCCGATGCCGTCCCCGTCCACAAGGCTGCACAGCTGCCCACCCTGTCTCCCCCAAACGCCCTCTGCACTGAGGGCCGCAGACCCTGAAAGGCTGGTCCTGGACCCGACAGAATCCCGGTAACTGGTTCTTATCATCGTCACCGAAACCGAGGGGAGTCCTCAGGTAGATCCAGTAAACTGTAACCTGCCGGCACGGACCAAGCTGGCTTTAGTCATTGCTACAAAAGCTCACACGTTCTCCAAGCAACCCAGTAAGATGACCACAGGAGACCAAACAGGAAGATGTTTGCCCAGCTTACTGTTCAGGAACTTGGAGTCAGCTGTGTCCAGTTTAAGCTCCAGCCGGTTAAGACTGGTTAGGACCCCCGATCCTCCATCTGGGCCTGTGTGAGTGTCCACTGGTGACCTCTGACATCAGAGGACCCCAGACTTCACCCTCAGACCCTGCTAAGCCATCACTTTCAGGACATGCGTCCTGTGAAGAAGCCTGGAGCTTAGTTGCTTCCTGCAGAACGGCATCAGCTCACCTCTTTCTTATTTCCGGTCACCTTTCCCCAAGCTCCCTGCTTCTTTACCCCATCAACATCCCGAGATTTGTCACCCTTCTCCTCGCTTGGCGGCCTCGTGAACAAACCCTGTCTCTGCTGTAAAGCTCGGCGTCTCAGCGTTTGGCTCCCGGGCACCAGGCAAACGAACCCAGTTGGTAACATCGTGATTAAAAGGAGAAGCGACTTAACAACCTAAGTGTCCATCATCGGATGAATGGATAAAGAAGATGTGGCACGTATATACAATGGAATATTACTCAGCCATAAAAAGAAACAAAATTGAGCTATTTGTAATGAGGTGGATGGACCTAGAGCCTGTCATACAGAGTGAAGTAACTCAGAAAGAGAAAGATAAATACCGTATGCTAACACATATATATGGAATTTAAGGGAAAAAAATATCATGAAGAACCTAGGGGTAAGACAGGAATAAAGACACAGACCTACTAGAGAATGGACTTGAGGATATGGGGAGGGGGAAGGGTAAGCTGTGACAAAGCGAGAGAGTGGCATGGACATATATACACTACCAAACGTAAGGTAGATAGCTAGTGGGAAGCAGCCGCATAGCACAGGGAGATCAGCTCGGTGCTTTGTGACCACCTAGAGGGGTGGGATAGGGCGGGTGGGAGGGAGACGCAAGTGGGAAGAGATATGGGAACATATGTATATGTATAACTGATTCACTTTGTTATAAAGCAGAAACTAACACATCATTGTAAAGCAATTATACTCCAATAAAGATGTAAAAAAAAAAAAAAAAAAAAAGGAGAAGCAGCTGGAACACGCCTACATAAGCACCTCCCAAAGCTTTCTCCTGCCTTCGTGAGGAAGCCCAGTCTGGCCCCTGCCTGCTCTGCTGAGCTCTCTATGGTTGCACTTACCTGGACCTATCGAGTCAGCTGCAGCGGCTCCCAGCCTGCTCGTTCCCGAGTGTTAAGTGAGACACGGCTGCTGAAATGCTGCACGAAGACCCCCAGGTGCAGAGTGGGACCAGCTCCCAGGCAAGGCCGGTCCAGAGGCTCATCTACAAGAGAAGCTGGTCTCAAGAGGAGACACTGACTCTGTCGCATTCCGGCATCACTAACCATCAGGGAGCACTTTCTTTCTCACACTCCCTAAGTGTTTGACTTAGTGTAGCTCAAACCCTAATGAGACAACTCCAACATCTCAAAGGTCTGACACAAGCTTGTTAGCCACACGTGGTGTTACAAAGCGTCACACCCTAGCAGCTTGAAGCACAAATGCATTTCCCCCGTCGTGGAGGTCTCACCGGGCTGACATCTAGGTGTCCCCAGGGCTGCTCCCTCTGGTGGATGCAGGGAGAGTCCACTGCCTGGCCTTTGCCGGCCTCTCGCGGCCCCCGGTGCTCTTCCTCCACTCTCCATGGCCTCACCCCCCACATCTCCTGCTCTGACTCAGACCCTCCTGCCCCCATCCTCCCCCGTAAGGACGCTTGTGGTCACCGGGACCCCATCCCCATCATCTGGAACAGTCTCCCCGTCGCAAGATCTTCAACTTGGTGACGTCAGCAAAGTCCCCTTTGCCACATCAGGTAACCTACCCACAGGTGCTGGGGTGAGGATAGGGACCTCTCTAGGGGGTGTTTTTCTGCCATTAACACTCCCCCAACATCCCACTGGTTGTCCCTTTCTGGTGGACTGTCCTCTCTGTGGCCACTGCTGGACCAGCTGCCCCTCGTGACACCTCTGAGGCCTCATATTCTCTTTTCAGCAGAGGAGAGAAAAGAAAAGAAGGGAAAATCTATATGTGCACTTTTTTATGCTTTGAGACTAGAAATCAGGGGGTAGAGATGGGAGTGGTGCACCCACAGCCACCCCTACTGACCCCCCAGCAACACTTCTGATTCCTGTCCTCACAGCCTTGCTGTCTGCTGGCCAAGAGGCCTTAGGTCCAGAGGGAGGGATGCACCCACCAGGAGACAGGATGGCTCCGCTGAACGGGAGGTTAAGTCATGGGGCTGGAAGGGTCCGAGGGCTGATGGGTGCGCTTCCCGCAGAAGCATCAGGCCTTGAAGATGTCGTGCTCCAGCCACTCCTTCCAGGTGACCTCTGTCAAGGCCACACATTCACAACCGTGGCCTGCAAAGCTCTGTGCAAAGGCCTGGCTGACCTGCTCATGACATGACAAATGGTAGGGACTGGGGTCCCCAGGCTTCACCATTTGTTTGCTCGCCTGGCCGCGGGCCTCACCTCCATCTGCTGTCGTTGCCCCAAACCCTCCCGTACGTTCTGCAGCAGAAGAGCAGCCGTGAGGTGAGTCCAGGGGCAAACGCGAGAAGCCATGTGGAGACTGGAAGGACCCTTGTTCGCAGCTCTGTTTGGGGGTGGTCCTGTGGCCCCTGTTCACACAGACGCCTGGCCTGGGTCCAGGGGAACAGGGAGGGTGTGCACCTCCACTTCCAGGTCTGTCAGCATCCAGACAGGCCCACAGTGGTCTCACAAGCCCCTGCTCTTCCCCGAAGAGAAGTGCCCCTCCTGCTGCCCCCCTGGTCCCCACAGCTCCTGAGCCATTCAGAGCTGTCCTTGCTCAGGACAGGAGCCAAGGCCAGAGCTGGGGCGGCAGCTGGGCTAGCACGGGCTGGCTGGGCTCCAGAGGGGCTTCTGGAAAAAAGCTACACCCCTGGAATGTCTCCAGATAGAGACTCTGAGGCATCAGAATTCAACCCCCAAAGTGGATTGTTCATCCACGCAAGAGCAGCGGGAGAGGGGGTAGGGCCTGGGTGGAGGGCACATTGGTCAGGAGCCTGCACCCCCTTGTCAATCAATCAGCTCTGAGCTTCCCCAGGCCAGACGGCCACTCTGCTGCCCCAGGACTGAGCACGCAGCATGCCCTTATTAGCTGGACACCTTGGCCAAGCCACTCCCTCACTTCCTGTGTCCTTGATTTTAGAAAGGCCCCAGGGCTTCCCTGGTAACGCAGTGGTTGAGAGTCCGCCTGCTGATGCGGGGGACACGGGTTCGTGCCCCGGTCCAGGAAGATCCCACATGCCGCAGAGCAGCTGGGCCTGTGAGCCATGGCCGCTGAGCCTGTGCGTCCGGAGCCTGTGCTCTGCAAAAAAAAAAAAAGAAAGGCCCCAGCAGCACCTGCTTCACATCTGTGCTGCTCGTGAGAGATGCACATGTGGACGGTTCATTATGGTGCCTGACAAAGGCCCAGCAAAGGGACCGAGGGCAGCAGAACCCGGACATGGCGCTGCCCTCAGGGTGCCACGTGGGGAGCAGCCTGAGGACAGGCCCTGGGCCCCAGGCTCTGGCCTGCACACAGGAGAGGAACACACACAACAAGAGGTGAATTGGGAGATGGGTCAGAACACGCGTGATGTGGGCTGTATTTCTCATCCTTTTCTTGCACGAAGCCGCTGCTCTGCCAGGCACGACGCAGCATTTCCATGGAAACCACTCGGTCAGCTGGGCCCCGTCTCACTGACACTGCCGTGGAATCGTGCTGTCCTCTGGGTAACGGACCGGATTACCGAGTGGGGGGAAGACAGCACATTTGCAAGCTCACACCCGACTCCCCGCCTGCACGCTTCTTTCTGGAGGCTGTAACTGAGCTGCTTTGTTGCTGCTTAACAAGGCCCGGGGGCTGATGCTTTAAAGAAAGAAGAAAAGACGCTCTTAAGCTGTCAAGTGCTTGCTTCAAACAGGTCAGCAAGGAGGCAGAGGAAGGGGCCGGTGGTTATTAAGGAATCAAAGGCGGTGCGGGAAGAGCCGCCAGGGAAGGGCCCCTACCCACTGCCCAGCGCCCAGGGCACAGAGGTGGCAGAGACCTCCCGAGCCCCACACGGGCCTGGATTGGCATGGCCTCACGCTGCCTCCTGACTGCTTCCCATCCACACCTCACACACAGCACACACAGCACACACCTCACGCCCATCACACACACACCACACAGTGTACACACACACACACACACACAGCTCACGTCCATCACACCACACAGTGTACACACACACACACAGCACACACACACAGCTCACGTCCATCACACACACACCACACAGTGTACACACACACAGACACAGCTCACGTCCATCACACACACACAGCACACACACACACAGCTCGCGTGCATCACACAGACACCACACAGTGTACACACACACACACACAGCACACACACACAGCACATACCTCATGCCCATCACACACACAGACACAGCTCACGTGCATCACACACACACCACATGACACACAACACAGTGTACAGACACATACACACACAGCACACACACACAGTGCACACAGACACACCTCACATCCATCACAAACACACGACACACACCACATGACACACACCACAGTGTACACACACAAACACACACATCATACACAGACACACGTCACATCATCACACACACCACAAGACACATACCACACTCACGTGTACACACACATGCATACACTACAAATACACATACCACACACGTACACAAATACACGCACCACACACATGCACTCATATGCACACCACACACATGTACACACATACACACACCCCACACACATCAAGCACATAGTTTCATACAGTCGATCAACACATGCTGCCATCCCTATGAACCAACTTTGTAGGAAGTGCCCTGTGGGGTGATGATGAGCGAGACACGGTCCTTACCGGCCACTCGGGGCACTTACCTAAATGACCTCATTAGCTTTCACATAATCTCAAGAAGCACTTATTTCTTATCAAGTTTCTGAAGAATCACAACCTCAACCAGCAACTGAACAGCCTCCATCTCTTGAGCACCCACAGGTGCCCACCACCGCCTTCCCGTAACCCCCAGTGGCAGCGGGCCCCTCACGCCCTCCTAGGGGGACCGTTTCTGGGTCACAGGGGACCAGGTGACCAGCCAGGTAAGTGTCAGTGTCAGCCAGAAAATGCCAAAAACATGAGAGGAAAAACTCAAGAGTGAAGCATGAAAAGTGAGGGCTGAGACGCTGGAAAGGTGCAAAGTGCTTCCAGAGGGAGGAGCGGGTCTCCTCCATGGAAACTGATTCCCACCTGTCATCTGTTCAAACACACAAACGCTCCGGAGGGCGAGAGTCAGCTCTCAGAATGGCTAATGACCTGTGAAAGTGCACCCGTGTTCCTGGGGACAAGTCCACCTGCGTGTGCATCAGGTGTCCAGACAATCATCCTATCTCGCACCCGTGGGGAGAGTAGAATTTAAGACACAAACGGTCAGCCTGTCTCGGGTTGCAGGGATGTGTCCAGAAAGTGGGAGAGCAGCGGGGCCTGAGCTGGGGAAGAGTTGAGTTGACCACCACGCAGGACGGAAGACCCGCTCTTCTGCCTGTTGTGTCCACGATGGGCAGGAGGCGCGTGGGGACCGAAGGCCCGACGTCGCATGTCACCTGGAATGTCACAGTGGTTCAGGAGCCCCCAGGGGGAGGGGCCTCCTGCTAGTGTTTCCTGAGAGTAAAAGCCCCCAAGGGGAGAAGAGGGACCAGCCTCCCTCCTCCATCTTCACCCCTCCAGCCACCTGCTGCGTGCGTCCGAGGACGTCCAGGAGCTCCTGGGTTCACGACCACATGGTCAGCCCCCGGCCAGGACGTCAACGCAGAGAAACAAGGAAAGCCAGGAATATCAGTGGACGCACGCAGGTGTGCCCCCCTGGTCCCTGGCATCCTGCACTCGGCAGGGGAGAAGCTCTGGCCGAAGTGTGTTTCAGACAATCTCTGCGAGGATGCTGGCGTACGAACAACCCTGAGTGAGGAGCGTCTTGCTCCGGGGCTCAGGGCCTGTGTGCTGGGGCCCAGGAGCATGAAAGGGCTCCATGTGGACGACGAGCCTGCAGCTTGACCCCTTAGAAGGGATCCGGGCTCCGCAGGCACAGAGCTCCTCCCCGAGACTCCCCGCTGCCCGTGCAGGGGTCGCTGGGCCCCCTCACATCACCCTGCAGGGGCTGGGGCCGTGGAGCTGGCACGGAAATGCTGACACCCTGACGCCACTACGGCTGTGTCACATGCTGTCCTCGGTCCCGAAGGGGTCGTGCGCCTTCCACCTCGGTCCCTGAAGCGGGCGGGTCCCGTGAAAGCTCCGACCGTCCACCGTTCTGGGCAGTGGTTGTGAAGAGAAGCAAGAGGGGTCTGAGGGCCTCCAGGGTCCACGGACAGGACTCAAGCCCAGTCCCCGGGAACTGGTACAAAGCCATCTGCGAAACTCACCAGGAAACCAACGTCCCGCTAAGGAGGGGATCAGCCGCCGGGGAGCAGGTTCAAGGTCTCAGAGACAGATGCCCAGACGGCATGTTGATCCTTCCAAGATACCCCGAGACGCACGGCTCTTCCGGAAGCACAGATGCAGGCTGGCCCGTCCGGCCTCTGAAGCAGGATTTTAGGTGTTTCCCTCACTCTCTTCTCATCTGTTTTCCTGCCAGTGAGTTGTCAACACGTCCTGAGCTCTCACTCTGCATCAGGTGCAAACCAGAGCAGCAGGTCCCGCCTCGATCCACAGAACCGTCACGACACGGAGATGCAGATGCTGTGGGCAGATGACGACACGCAGAGAAAGGAACCAGCGCACGGGATCAGGGTCGGGGCACGGAGCTCCTGGGCAGCAAGCCGTGCTGCGGGGCCGGGGGCAGGGAGAGCTGTGGTGTCAATCCTGCTCTCAGGGGCCGTGGATTTGTTGCCAGCTGGTCAGCAGCCCCATCCTCGTCCCTGCTAAGTAGTGAGAGTGACAGAGGGAAGTGACCGTCCTCCCCAAAGCTTCTGTGCCAGGTTCCTACTCTTCCCTCATCAGGCACCTCAGCCTCAGATAAGCTTGGCAGGACTGAGAGAGTAAAAGGAAACAGGGCAAAGTAAGCCAATAAAAAGAACAGAAGAAGAGGAAGAAAGCAGGAAGCAAACACACGTCCTACAATCAGCTGTCCTGGGGGATCTCGTGGAGGAATGAGGGCCGGGGCTGTGGAGCCTCTGTGGCCCTGGCAAACGAATTCCGTTTCTGATTTATTCATTTCTAAGTAATTCAGGGGGGAAAAGTGAGTGTCTGGGGCCTTCTGAGTTGATTTCCAGGGTCTTACTTTGTGTGAAATCATCCCATCATGAAAAAGGAGTGCCCTGGTTTTCTTGCTAATTAAGGAACTGGCCGTGGACTTGGCGTCACAGCATTGATAGGAGGTGTCACGTCCGTCAGTGGCTGTTTCTTGCCCCTGAAGCTGTGTGTTTGTAGGTGTGTATGTGTGTGTGTGTGTGAGTGAGTGTGAGAGTGTGGCTAACATGTGAGTGTGCGCAAGTGTGTGAGTGTGCCCCAGGCCCCTGGTGGCCCCGCAGTGCCTGGTCCCTCCTCCGTCCCTTCCTCCCACCCAGGTCTCACTCCCCCATCACTGACCTCTCCCCATGCCCTGCATGTCTCCTGTGACCCCCATCCTGTTGGGAGGGGACCGGCCCGCAGCATGAGCCTCATCCAGTCCCCCGGACGTCACATGCCAGGCAGACCCCCCAGGAGCCCCTGGACACAGGCAGGGAGGCCCTCACCCCACAAATCCCTCGGTAAGAGAAAAAACAAAAGATAATCTAGGAGTGACGGAAGCGCCGTCCATTTACGAAGAGCTTTCAACCTCCTCAGGCCCTTCCGATGCCCCTTATCCCGTCGTGCAGGGAGGTCAGTGCCTGCGCCTACCCAACCCAGGGATCCCGCCAGGCCCTGCCCTTTGCCCAGCCCTTTGCCCAGCCCTGCACCCCAGACACAGACCCTGGTGCCCCACAGGCCGAGTGCGAGCATGTTTGTGAAGCGTCGCCTCCACGGCTCTTCTTACCAAACCCTCAGCAACTCAACAGGTTAACGCCAGGCGGTGCACACAGAAACCTGGAGCCCAGGGAGGGGTGGTCCCAGCTCTGGGCTGCGGGAGAGTGGGACACAGGGGCCGAGGGAGTTGGTGCAGACATGGCTGCTTGGGGAGCCTGGGCGGGGGTGGGTTCGCAGCCCCATCACAGAGCCCAGCCTTCTGCTCCAAGCATCCTTAATTAGACCTCAAGGGAGCAGTGGAGGGGAGAAAAGTATTCGAATTTCTCATCTTGCTCTGCCAAGCATACTCTCGTTTATCTGAGGAAAATGGAGAGAGAGTGATTCACCCGAGCAAGCTGGGAGTTGGGGAACCGGCTCCCACCAGCAGAGTGGTGCTGTTAGAAGGAGGGCAGGGGTGGGCAGAGGCCACTGGCCCCGAGCGGAGTGCGGGCTCCGGGCCTCGTCACCCCGCCCCCCATCACCACACCGTGCCTGGCTCACAGCCTCAACCATGAGCCCGACCAGGTGGTGTCACACGCGCCGTTCCCCCAGCGCCTGCTGTGTGGAAATCACCTAACACACTTGTGTGCAAACACGCTTGAGGGCTTAACAGAAGTCCTGTGTAAGAGGCCTTTGGAGCCCAAAGGGGCCAGCGCCTTTGAGATCAAACTGACCCCGGGGGGGCCCTCGGCAGCACCTGGGAAGCGTTGGACTGAAAAGAGTACCCTCCCCCCGAGGAAGCCGTGCTCTCACCTCAGCTTGGAGCCTTCGTTACAAGGGTGCCTTGGCCCACGTGCAGGTTCCCGCTGGGTCCTCCCTTTGCTCCTGCAGCTGCGAGCAGGTGTGCGAACATCCATGAACTTCAGCCCCTCCACCTGTCGGGGGTGACCATGTCTCCTCCCCAGGTCACTGAGCTCAGCTGTCAGAAACAGCTGTGCCTACGTTTCTGGCACATCCAGAGCTTTGTGAACTCTGGGGGTTCCTTTCTGTCACCAGATCCCGACACCCTTATTCCTGGCACAGGGAGCTTCTGCATGGTAGTGCAGCCTGCGACAGTGACGGTGACAGGCAGGGTCTGCGAGGGTAAGGTCCCCGCCCTGGTCACACACTACGCGGGGTGGAGCTGGGCTTTCTGATTCTAGAGCCGTGAGCAGCCCTTACAGTGTTCTCTAAGTGAGACAGCCCTCCAGATGGGAAATGAAGAAACGTCCTCATCCCGCTCTGGTCTCTCAAAGCCTGGAAATAGCAGACCCTGGAGAAGGGACCCTCTGGCCGAGCACTCGCCACGCCTGTGGAAGTTGATCTGAACTGCAGAGGTAGCGCGAGTGCTGAATTCAGTCCTTGGGGCTGGAGGGGATTCTGGCCCTGCCAGACCTCTCCCTCCCGAGCACAGGGGCTTCGGCGTGGCCGGGAGGGCGGTGGTTTGCCAAACTGGAAGGAAGGATGTCTTTGAACAATTCTCAGGACATTCATTTTAGAAAAGAGCTGAGTCATGGTCCGCAGCAGGCCAGACGGGGGGCCCTGGTGGAACTGAAATGTTTGGAAGCGCAGAGGAAAGGAGGAGTCACAGCTTCGTCATTTCATCCTCAGGGCCCGGGCAGGCCCACGTGACATTCATCACCCTGTCCTAACGCCATAAGGAGGTGCAAGTCGCCCTCAGCCGAGACCCTCAGACCAGACCCCAGAGCTCACACACACACACACACACACACACACACACAGACTCACGCATCATTACTGCTGAGGCTCGGGGGATGAAAGCTCATTCGGATCTTGATGGGACCCACAATTCCATTAGGAAGACAAATCTGATGACAAAATGAATCTAGAATCGAGTCAAATCAAAGTGTCTCCTGGATGACGAATTTCAGTTTTTTCACACCAGAGCGCACATCCTTCTGAAGGAATGTGTCAGGGGGCCCAGGGACCAACCTCTAGGAGAAATTAAGCCTGGGGACCAACAGTATGAGACTCAAAGTCAGCTTTCACGACGCACAGCCTTGGGCTTCGTGGCATCAACAAGTGGCATAAAAATCACATGCACGCACAGGGCTGTCCTGACAGCTAAATGATATAACACACAGACGGGGCATAGAAGAGGGCCCGGAGTGATGTGCCTCTCAAGTGCTGACTCTTACGACTGTCCACACAAGTGCCTGCTCGAAAGTCTGGTGGTAGAAACTTGGGTCTTATTTCTTAGTGTTTTCCCCAAACCACTGGGAGCTGGCTGTGCTCAGGGAGCCACAGCGGCTTAGGGCCTCAAACCCCTCGGGTGGGCCAGGCTGGACGGCGGCCTCTCCCTCCTTTTGTTGACCTGAGGTGAGGAAACCTTGCCCAGCCTCAGCCCTCCTGGATCCTGAACAGCCCCGGAGGCTCAGGAATCCCCTGTCCTACAGACTGAGTGGAAACTCGAGCCTACAGGGAAGGTCCTGGACAGGAGAACCAGTCCCAGGGGACGCCAGGCACCTCCCCCCGCCCCCACCGGGGGCTAAATAGGGGAACAGAGGTGGGGCATCCCGAGGGTGCCGGCTCCGGGATGGCGGGTAGGGGACCTGGAGAAGATCTGCCCAAGAAACGTGTGCCCTGGGTGTGACCCAGGGCCCAGGGCATCCTGGGAGACCCTGCACCCCGTGCAAACTGCGGAGGACGCAGGGACAGCCCTGCCCATCGGGGCCCCGTGCACATCCGGACTTGGTCCCCTTGGCTTCGAGGCCCGGGTGAGTGGCTTCACCTCTGTGGCTCTGTTTCCTCTGAAAAGGGCCCCAGGGCTGTGGGAGTGCTGAAGATCCTGTGTAAACAGAAGGAGGCAAGGGCAGGGGTCTCTGTGCTGGGGAGGCCTGGGAAGAGACCGCAGCCCAGGCCGGAGGAGCCCCGTGCTCGGTTACGAGGCTCCGGGGGGCTGAGCTGGAGGATCCGGAGGGAAGACAGAGGAAGGCCCTCCAGTGACCGCCCGGGGAGGACAGACCCCGATGGCTGGACGTCCTGCACAGGATGAAATGCAGGGCCGGGGGAGAGGCGGCCGGGCAGCTCCCGAGGAGGTCGGAGCCGCAGGGAGGGGAGGTCGGAGCCCGGGGATTCACAGCTCACCAGGTCACCTGCGGGACAGACCTGCCCACCCAGCCCGACCCTGAGGGATCCCCATAAAGGAGGGTGAGACGACAGTGTTTCTGAACCCACGCCCATGTCCTTCCACAGCTGAGGGCTTCCTAAGGACCATTACACCGTCGGGAAGCCCGACTCGGTTAAGTGATCTTTCCAAGGTCGCAGAGTGGACGGCTGAACCTGCCTCTTCCTTCCTCGCGGGAGCCACCTGGGCAGCTGTGGGTGCACCCCCCGGTGGGGGGACACTCAAGGGTCCTCATCACTCACCCCCAGCAGTGGCTCCCCAGGAGGGGGCACCCCCACAGGGACATCTGGTGGCGTCTGGAGGCAGTTTTGATCATCAGAACCTGGGGGTCAGGGGCTCCTGGCAGCCGGTAATCGTGGAGGTAGAAGTTCGGGGTGTCACTAGGTGTGCAGAACAGGGGCTACTCAGCCGCGAATGTTCACAGCACCAGGTCAAAAGGCTCCGACCACGGTGAAGCCGCGTCCTCCCCTGGAGAGTCTCCACCAGGATGGTTCCTTCAGCCCATCCTTCCTGCTTTTCAAGGGCCCCATTCCCACAGTCCCTCCGGGAACCGTTCCCGGGTCCGACTGTTACCACTTTTCCCGAAGGGCAGCAGCAGGTACGGGGTGGGGGGCCTTGCTCCTCGTGCCCGCTCGCACCCCACCAGCCCAGGGAGTCAGCGCCCATGACGCCCACTACCACCCAGCGGCCAAGAGGGTCCCCAGGTGGTCACCCCACGCTTTCCAGAACAGAGCAGACGGTGGGACACCCTCAATCACGGGGCCAGCCGTCTAAACATCTGGGGGACCCTCTCTGCCCAGCCAGCAGCCTTCTCACTCTTTTTCTTTCTGAGAAGACATCAATCATTCCCGAAAATCCAGACTTGGAAAATGAGTAATGGATGCTGGCCCAGGCTGAGCGACAGAGGACAACAGCAGTGCTGGCGTGTGACAAAGCCGCAGTGACACCCTGATTGTAGGCCCATGGGCTTAGCAGGTTACCCAGCAAGAGCAGACAGTCTTGGCAGGATTAATCACCACCTGGAAAACAATTTCACACTAGACTAAACAGAAGAGTGAAATAATAAATCATTGCATTGTCCAGCTCTTAACCTGGGCCTTGATGTAGATTACAAACAAGTCAATTATTCTCAGCAATGACAGAAACTCATCTTGTTTAGCAAAATAAGACGAAGAGGTCTGGGGTGGAGAGCCGGCGATGTGAGTGAGGGACCCCGTCCCGGGATGATAAACATCTAACATTGAGCCTTTGCTCCGCCACCGGCTTCCACGGGAGACACCCCGGCTCGTCCCCATCTGAGAGCAGAGGAAGAAGAGGAAAATGTACCAGCTACTAGGGAGCTGTTATAAAATATAGACGCAAAGCATAAAAATGCAGTTATTTTTCAATAAAGCATCCCATCTCTCTGCTCTCACATCCTGTTCCGTGTCTCCTGGAGCAGGTGTTTCGGCTCTGCGAGGACCAGACCACGGACCAGGAAGATGCACTTGCTTCCCAAGACAAGGCTGGGCTGCTTTCACCATCGCCTGCTGGGATGTTAAACCATCCGAGAGGTGTTTAAAGAAAACACTTTAATCTTAGAGTAAATGGGGTTTTGTACCTGTAGATCCATGGTGCAGGCAAAGAGAAACGCTTTCACCTTTGATTCTGGGGTTTTAAGCTGTGGTGCTGACAGAGTCGGGGCTTCTGGAGCCGCGGTGCATGGAGCTCTGGAGGTGATCGAGTTTCACTCTGGGCAGTGGAGGGTTTTGGAACAAATAGAATTGCTTTTGCTCAGATGATGGTTGCAGTGCTCCTTGAAGTATAAAAGTGTCCTTGAAAATCGCTGAGTGCCCGGACACACCACAGAGCCTGTGGTTCCCCCGCGCCCTGTAACCCGTGGCCCGTGGAGTTGCTTTTTGCTCTCCACCTGTGTGTTTGGGAGGGAGCAGGGAGTGTGACCGTCTGTTACAAGCTGCTGTTACCCAGCTACTTGGGGCCCCAGACGGGCAGCCATGGACACAACTGCCCAGACATTTCAGATTCTCTTACATGACTCACCACACACAGAAAATGTACAAGGAAACATATGCTGTGGGCTTGTCCAAAGCGCACATGTTTGTGTGGACAGAGGTTATTTACTTGCTGGACCACAGGCTGAGCCAGGCCCCCCGCTGCTCTCTGCTGCCCCCAACCCCTCCGCACTGCTGTGCTTCCAGTGGCCACGTAATCCATAGTTAGTAAATAAATGAATAATCCTGTTCTGTTCATCACAGGAAAAGCCTTTTCCTCTCCCTGTCCTGCTTCCTTGTCTACCTCAAGCCCCGTCAGAGCCCCTAGAGCTGGCCAGTCCAGCAGGAGATGATCAACCTCACCCAGAGGAGAGCCAGCTGGGGTCTGGACCTCCTGAAGGACAGAGATCTGGGCTCTTGTCAAGCCCCCCTGCCCCCGTCCGGGACAGGATGGAACGGAGAGGGGGGCGGGGCTGGGCGTGTGGCCCAACAGTGAGAAGGTGGCCTGTCTGACGCCCCGGGTCCACTCAGAGAGGGAAGAGAGAAGCCAAGAAACCCAGGAAGCTCAAAGGCAAGACTCTCTGAACGATGAGCTGCATTGCTCTTCAATTGCCACGTTTGTTCAACCTCTAAAATCCACATTAGCCTTGCCCATCGGGAGTCTCTGGCTCTGTGGACACGGAACCCCAAGTTTGCACGTGCATGGCTGACCCCAAACCTTTACCAGAAGGGTTCCATGAGCTAACAGGCCTCCAGCCCCAGGCCCAGGCGGCAGGCTCCTAGGGGGCCCCTGGAGACAGCAAAGCCACCGGGCTGCCCCGGTTCAGGTGAGCGGGCAGAACCTGTGCTATGCACAGAGGGGTCTGGGAAATACTTTTTCCCCAAATACTTCCCTTGCAGGGTAACCCAGAAGCCGCCCACGCCTTGACCTTGCCTTCTGAATTACTGCATCCGCGTCGCCGAGCGGGAACCACAAGCCAAGAGCGGCCTCCTGCTGGCGCGGAGCTTAGGAGAAACGCGTCTCCGGTGGGGACAGGGCCTGGAGAAAGAGAAACCCGGGCCCCGGAAAACCAAAGTCCCGGGCGTCCAGAACATGGTGACAGCGAGGCAGAGCAAGGGGACAGGGCAGGAAAAGGGGCCGAGGGACCCCGACGAGCCCCATGTGCTGCGGCCCTCCAGGTTCCCCCTCCAGATCCCCTCCCGGCTGGGAAGTCGGGACCCTCGTGTGAGCCGCTGCCTTCAGCCCAAGTGGGTCCCGGGTCAACGAACACGTCCCTCTCCCTCGTCTGCAGTGGGCAGTGAGTAAAGGCATGCAGATTAGTTATTCCTCATAAATGATAATAATAAAACAATAGCGCACGTAAGACTTCACTGGGCCCGGGCTGGGGAAGAGCCCGGCAGCCGCAAATCTCGGAAGCCCGGATCTTCCACAGACTGGAAACACTGTTTACACGAGTGACGTGGGGGAGGACAAGGACATGTGGGTCGAGGAGCTGGTGGGGACGGAGTCCTGGCTTTCCATGAGCGTCTGACCAGGGAGCGATATCCAGAGCCCAGCCACCTACCCCAGCCTCGGGGGGAAAGCAGGGCGCTCGTGGGTGCCCCGAGGCTCTGAGAAGCGTGGCTCGTTCAAGGTCAAAGAACAGAGCTGGAAGCAGAGCCAGGCCCAAGGCTCTTCGCCCACGACCTCCAGCCGCTGACAGAGAAGCCAAGGAAGGTCGGTGCTCCTCCCAACCAAGTCCCCATCCTCCGGCAGAACCCTGGCCGCTCTGCACCAGGCCTTGCCTGCACTCAGCTTCTCAGAGAGCATCCGCCACTGACCCCCGTCCAGCCCCAAGCCCTGCCCCTGTGGACAGCCGCCCCCCGCACCTGCCCGGGAGCCACCCGAAGCAGGGACGCCATTTATCACTTTAAAGGGGTCCTCACGTTCCGATCTTCGGGCCTCTAATTTATTGGCCTCAAGGATGAGGGACCCGGAAATCATTACCCACTGGTCCTGTGAGGCCTTTTAGCATCCCCCCAGGCGCAGCATCAGCTGACCCATCCGGGTTCGGTGGAGCTGCACCTCCTCCCCTCCTGATCAGGCGGCTCCCGGACTGCCCGTCTGTCCTGCATCCACCTGGCACTCGCCCGGAGCCTCCCCTTCCCAACATCACGACCTGCCTCTCATCTCCCGCTCTCACAAACCCGAAGACAGAGGGTGGCCGGCCCCCTGGAGGTGTCTCCTGTCCCCCTGAGCACAGCCCTCTGCCCTGAGCTCTCCGCTCACTGAAGGAAGGAGGTCCCCCTGTCCCAGCCGGGCCGTGCACAAGCGGGAAAGTCCTCCGAGGCTGAGATGAGGACAGGAGATGGTCCCCGCGGTCCCGGGGCCCAGTGTCGGGCACTGTCTTGAGACAGGGGGCCTCAGCAGCTGCCTCTGCTTGCCCTTGTGGGGTGGGGCAGAGCTTGGGTGCTGGGACCTCAGTTTCTGCTGCTGAGATGTCCCTGCCGGCCGTCACTCCACAGCGGTGAGTCATGAGAGTTAAATCAAATATTACACATTTTTACGTGACATGTCACCGAGTGTCACTCACAGGGACAAAGGAGGTCATGTGCACATTACCTGGATGTTCCCTGAGCAGCAGCCTTACCTGCCGGCACTCTCCTGTCGCCGAAAGGACATCCCACACCCCGGGGCCAGGAGGCTCCGCCAGGGCTCACGTGACCACAGCCAAGCCGGTCACTCCTTAGCCAGGGGCTGTGAGCAGGTGCATCCCTCCTGCTAGAGATGGGGGTGGGCAGGGGGGGACGGACATTTTCAGGTTCCGTCAGCCTGCGATCTCCCCTATGACAAGGGGACCCCCAATTTTTCAAAGTAATAGAATCTTTTTTTGTAGTTTTTTTTCCCATTTGGGGAGCCAGCTATCTAAGGATTACAACATTAAAAAATAACTCCAGATAAGGGAATTTAGAAAGTCACAGGGAGAAGCAAGGCTCAGAAAACACCGGAGGAGACATTTTTTTCAGCTCTGGCTGATCCCTGGCAAAGAGGCAGCCTTCAACCTTCAAAAAACAAAAGAAAGAAAGAAAAGGAAAAAAAAGACTAAGGGGGAGAATCTGATTTCCAGATTTGCCACATTAAAAGAGTCAAGTGTCCAGTTTTCAACAACAACAAATCACCAGGGAAACAAAGAAACAGGAAAGTCCCATTCAAAGGAGTAGAATAAACTGAAAGAAGCCATCGCTGAGAAAGCCCAGACACTGGCACAACTAGGCAAATGCCTAAAAGCACATTTATGCTTTATTTTTTAAATTGAGGCATATTGACATATAACATTACATTAGCTTCGGGTGAACAACATCGTGATTGGATATTTGTATATATTGTGAAATGATCACAAGAAGTCGAGTTAACACCTGTCCCCACAAACAGTTACAAATGTTTTTCCTTGCAATGAATACTTTTAAGATTTACTCTCTTAGCAACTTTCAAATATGCAACACAGTATTATTAACCATAGTCACCATGCTATATGTTGCATCTTCAGGAGTTATTTTTTTTATAATTGGAAATTGGACATTTTGACCTCTTTCACCCATTTTGCCCACCCCCATCCCTGGCCTCTGGGAACAACCAGTCTGTTCTCTGCGTCCATGAGTCCAGTTATGTTGCTGGTGTTGTTTAGTTCCAGGTAAAAGTGAGATGAGATGGGATTTGTCTTTCTCTGTCTGACCTACTTCACCTAGCCCTCAAGGTCTATCCATGTCATCACAGATGGTAAGATCACATTCATTTTTTATGACTGAATAATATTCCATTGTATATGTATATACCACATTTCTTTATCCATTCAGCCATTGATGGAAACTTAGGTCATTTCCATATCATGATTATTGTAAATAATGCTTCAATGAACATGAAGGTGCATATGTCTTTTCAAATTAGTGTTTTTGTTTTCTTCAGATACATACCCAGGAGTGGAATAGCTGGATCATATGGTAGTTCTATTTTTAATTTTTAAAGGAACCTCCATCCTGTTTTCCATAGTGACTGCACAAAATTACATTCCCACCAACAGCGTCCAAGTGTTCCCTTTTCTCCACATCCTGGCCAGCATTTGTTATTTATGTTCTTTTTGATGATAGCTATTCTGACAGGTATGGGTGATATCTCATTGTGGTTTTGATTCTCATTTTCCTGATGATTAGTGATGTTGAGCACCTTTTCATATAGCTATTGGCCATCTGTATGTCTTCTTTGGAAAAATGTCTGTTCAGGTCTTCTGCCTATTTTTTAATTGTTTTTTGTTGTTGTTGTTTTGATGTTGACTTGTACAAGTTCTTTTTATATTTTGGGTATTAACCCCTTACTGTATGTATCATTTGCAAATATCTTCTCCCATTCAATAGGCTCCCTTTTCATTTTGTTGATGGTTTCCTCTGCTGTGCAAAAGCTTTTTAGTTTGATTTTAGTTTACTTTTTAGTAGTCCCATTTGCTTATTTTTGCTTTTAGTGTCAAATCTAAAAAAATTATTGTCAACACCTTTGTCAAAGAGCTTACTGCCTATGTTGCACTATGTTTTCATCTAGGAGTTTTATGGTTTCAGGTCTTACATTCAAGTCTTTAATCAATTTTGAGTTAATTTTTATGTATGGTGTAAGATAGTCATCTAGTTTCCTTCTTTTGCATGTGGCTGTCCAGTTTTCCCAACACCAATTATTGGAGAGACTGTCCTTTCCCCATTTTATGTTCTTGGCTCTTTTGCCATAGATTAGTTGACCATATATGTGTGGGTTTATATCTGGGCTCTCAATTCTGTTTCATTGAGCTATTGTGTCTGTTTGTATGTGAGTACCAAACTGTTTTGATTACTGTAGCTTTGTAGTATGGTTTGAGATCAAGAAGTGTGATGCTCCCAGCTTTGCTCTTCTTTCTCAAATTTGCTTTGGCTATTTGGGGTCTTTTTGATTCCATAGAAAGTTAAAAATTTTTTTTAATATTTCTTTGAAAAAATGCCATTGAAATTTTCATAGGGATTGCATTGAATATGTAAATTGCTTTTGAGTAGTAGGAACATTTTAACAATATTAATTCTTCCAATCCATGAGCATGGAACATCTTTCCAATTATTTGCATCTTCTTCAATTTATTTTATCAAAGTCATACTTTTCAGTGTACTGAAAACTTTACTTCCTTGGTTAAATTTATTCCTATGCATTGTATTCTTTTTGATGCAATTGTAAATGAGATCGTTTTCTTCATTTCTCTCTTTGATAGTTTGTTATTAGTGTACAGTAACACATTAATTTTTGTATATTGATTTTGTATTCTTCGAATTTACCGAATTTGTTTATTAGTTCTAAAAGCTTTTTGATGGAGTCTTTAGGGCTTTTTATATATAATATAATGTCATGTGCAAATACTGACAGTTTTACTTCTTCCTTTCCAATCTGGATTCCTCTTATTGCTTTTTCTTGCCTAACTGCTCTGGCTAGGACTTCCAATATTATGTTGAGTAAAAGTGGTAAGTGTGGGCATCCTTATCTTGCTCCTGATCTTACAGGAAAAGCTTTCAGGTTTTCATCATTGAGTATGATGTTAGCTGTGGGCTGGTCATATTGGCCTTATCTTCACACTCTCCATCTGTCATGCTCCAAAGCACCAGTATATCTCAGAGAGGAACTCTTACACGTGTCTAGTAGCCCAGTTTTAGCAGCTGATGCCCAGAGACACCCCTGAATGCATGGCTCTATTGGCCCAGGAGGCTTCCTTTCTGAGTCACACAGGATGGTTAACAATCCCTGTGGTTCTTGGCAGGTTATACCCCCAGGGCACAGCACAGCAGCAGAATGAAACACACCTTCAGGACTTTCCTGGTGGTCCAGTAGTTAAGAATCCACTTGCCAATGCAGGGGACACAGTTTCAATCCCTGGTCTGGGAGGATCCCACATGCCATGGGGTGACTAAGCGCATGCACCACAACTACTGAGCCTGCACTCTAGAGCCTGCAAGCCACAACTACTGAGCCCACACGTCACAACTACTGAAGCCCGTACACCTTAGAGCCCGCACACTTCAACCACTGAGCCCATACGCCACAAATACTGAAGCCCGCATGCTCTGGGGCCCACGTGCCACAAGCTACTGAGGCCCACATGCCTAGAGCCCATGCTCCACAAGACAAGCCACCAGAATGAAAAGCCCACATACCACCACGAAGAGCGGCCCCCGCTCGCCACAACTAGAGAAAAGCCACGTGCAGCAATGAAGACCCAGCACGGCCAAAAAAGGAAAAAATAGAAAGAAAGAAACACATCATCAGTCTTTCTGTGAAAGAGGCCTATTTGCGTATTTTGGAGCTTCAGCCTGGTTTGGGTTCAGACTTCAGGTTGGCACATCCAGAGGCAACAGAGCTGCTCTCAGGGAACATGCACCAGGGACCACCATCTTTGCACTCCCCCCTGCCTTGCTACAGTGCACTGGTATCTCCCAGAAAGGAGCTTATAATTAGTTTGGAGCCCTGATATTTGTGACTGTCACACAGGGGACACCTCAGGTCACCTGGTCTGGTGGCCAGCAGGGCCACTTGCAGTCCCACAGGACTGTATATATTTGCATACTCTAAGAGCTGCTGCCCAAGGGTCTGGCTTCCAATCAACCTGAATCTAAGTGCTGACCAAGAAACCCCCCTTCAGGATACTGACAGCTCTTGGCACATCCTTAATACTGGGAGTTATTCAAAATAAAATAGGTTGCTTGGACAATGACAAAGGTTCCACAGACAACAAAGAACTGGGTCAATGTGAAAACACAAGGTTCATCACCTACATGAGGCCATTTTTTCAAGACTAGGAGAGGTGGCTGTTTCATCTAATAGATAGAAACCAACACAGATGGTCAAACAAAATGAGGATACAAAAGACTACATTCCAAACAAAAGAACCGAAAAAAACTTCAGAAAAAAATGTTTTTAATAAAACAGAGATAAGTAATTTACCTGATAAACAGTTCAAAGTAATTGTCATAAAGATGCTTACTGAACTGGGGAAAGAATGGATAATCACAATTAGAACATCAACAAGAAGATGAAAAAATAAGAAAGTACCAAGTAGAAGTCACAGAGCTGAAGAATATAATAACAGAACTGAAAAATACACTAGAGGGATTTAACAGCAGACGACATGAAGCAGAAGAAAGAATCAGTGAACTCAAAGACAGAGCAGTGGAATGCACCCAATCAAAGCAGCAAAAGAAAAAAGAATTTTTAAAAACAAAGATAGCTTAAGGGACTTTGGGGACATCAAAAGGACTAACATTCACATTATAGGGGTTCCAGAAGGAGAAGAGAGAATGAAGGGGGCAAAAAAAGTTATTTGAAGAAATAGGAAAGTTTAAAAACTTTCTTAACCTGGGGAAGGAAACAGACATCCAGATACAGGAAGCCCAGAGAGTTCCAAAGAAGATAAAGCCAAAGAGACCCACACTAAGGCACATTATAATTAAAATGTCAAAAGTTAGAGACAAGGAGAGAATCTTCAAAGCAGACTAATTTTACAAAATAGAATAAAAATAAATTACCCATAAACATTGTATGTAAAATGCAAATCTATCTTACTATTATTAGATTCAACAGGCATAAAATTAATCTCTCAAATTGTTACAAAATCTCTGAGCACTTAGTCTTTAATTACTAACAAACAATTCATGGACCAGCATTAGTCCATGGACCAGACTTTGAAGGGCCCTGCTCTAAGTATTCAGTAATTAATCAGTGCATCATCATTAAATTATTTATTGTGTGCCTACCGTGTGTCAGGTCATAAATCAAACACATAAAATTGTACTCACTTACATGAAGCCACTGGTCTGTGAGGAAGGACGTTAAACAAAGCAATGGCCATAGATTAACATGTAATCAAAATGGTCGTAAAAACTGCTGTGATTGTAAATTGTATCTGTCGACTCATCTGGCTTAGGGATGCCCAGATAACTGGTGGAATGTTATTTAAACGTGTGTCTGTGAGGGTGTTTGCAGATGAGATTAGCCTGTGATGCAGCTGACTGAGTAGACTGTCTTCCCCAGCGTGAGTGGGCATCACCCCATCCATCCAGGGCCTGAATGGAACAAAAGGGTGGAAGAGGAATTCACCTTTTTTTCTGCTTCTCTGCTGAGCAGGCACATGTCATCTTGTCTCCTGACAGAACTGGGATTCACATCACTCCCTGGTCCTCAGGGTCTTGACCCAGATGGAGTTCAGCTTCCCCTGCTTGCAGACGGCAGGTCATGGGACTTGCCAGTGTCCATAACAACATCAGCTAATTCCTCATCATAAATATCCTTTTATATCCTATCATTTCTGTTTTTCTGGAAAAGGCTGCCTATTACATCTGTGAAGGCAAAGTACAGTTAAATCCAAACGCCTGTGTGACTCAGACTTAGGGGACCTGGAGTGGTGATCAGTGAAAGCTCTCCAGAGGAATCAACATTTCTCTGAGCCAAAGAAGGAGTTGGACCAGCCAACCAAGGAAAAGGGGAAGGGGAAAGCCTTTGAGGCAGCGGGAACAGCATATGCAAAAACCCAGGATCAGTGGGAAAGCCATTTGTGGCACGCCACAGGGGAGGAAGACAAAGTTAGAAGGGCTGACAGGTCAGACCACCCAGAGGCTTTCAGGGACAGTCACAACTTTGGGTCAACTCTGAGAGCGAGGGGAAACCTATATGGGGTTTTAAACAGCAGGGGTAAGTTTTGTTTTTGTTTTTGTTTTCGTTTTTTTGTTTTTTGCGGTACACGGGCCTCTCACCGCTGTGGTCTCTCCCACTGCAGAGCACAGGCTCCGGATGCACAGGCTCAGCGGCCATGGCTCATGGGCCCAGCCGCTCCGCGGCATGTGGGATCTTCCTGGACCGGGGCATGAGCCCGTGTCCCCTGCATCGGCAGGCGGACTCTCAGCCACTGCGCCACCAGGGAAGCCCCAAGATATTTTAATTATATTTTGAAAACAATACTCTGGATGGAACAAGAGTTGATGGGATAAAGTGAATTGGAGATGATGGTGGCTGGACTGGGAAGACGGAGAGGGGGGATGAGGGGCAGCCTGGGTGCCAGTTGGGGTGCGAGGTGCACAGGTGAAGCTGGCTCCTACCCTCTGACTGCACGGCCAGGCAGGCGGGGGTATAACCATGGACACTCTGCAGGGGACAGGGTGTCCAGGGAAGCCAGGAGGCAGCCTGAGAACAGAACCAAAGAAAAGCACTCCAAGTGGAGGGGAGAGGTTCTGGGAGGGATAATGGGGGAGCACAGGGTCTGGAACCCCAGAATCCTCAGGCTGCAAGGATTGTCCATCAATTCATTCAGGGCGCTGGGTACATTCAATGCCATTGGCACTTCAGGGCAGCCACTGGGCACTTTCGAAGTCTGAGAGTCAGCTGGGAACTACGGTCTGGAGAAGCCGCAGGAGACCAGCTCAGGGAGTGTAAGGCAACTTCTCATCTCCACATCGGGGCTGCCCCCCGCAACCCAGGGAGAAGGAGGAGGCCGCCGGGCCCTCCCCAGGGGGACCCTGGCTGACTGCACCTGCACTGGTTTCTCTCTCCGGAGAGCCGCCCTCACGAGCACTTTCCATGGGTCGAGTGTGTGTTTCGTTGAGCCCTCACTGCCACGCGGTAGGGAAGGAATCACCCCCATTTTGCAGATGAAGAATCCAGTTTCAGGGGCGTTAGGTGCCCAGCCAATGGCCACAAAGCCACGGGTGACGAGACATGAGGAGAGGCCAGGGCTGGGCTACAGAATCGTCGTGTGTCCGTGGGCCTCGGACAGTGGCAACGATAGAAAACACCGCACCACTGGGAAGGACTAAAGGACACTTGTGTCTGAAAAGAGGAAGTCAGGTGGTTCTGTTCTTCATGCAAATGTCCACCTACAGCTGGAGGTGAGAGGCGTCTGTGTTCCTTCTCTCTTTTTATCCAACTTCAAAGAGTCACTGAAGGATTGAGCTCAGGGTCCCTGAGGGCAAACACACCATTAGCGGCAGGCACGACCCCAGAGCTTTTTGGTGTGTTTGCGTTTGAGGTATTTTTATTTTTTTCCTTTCCTAAGCAAAAATAATTTCTGGTTTTTCATCTAAGCACATGCACTGCCGGCTCCTCCAGAGCTGATAGTCAGCTCTGTTAAAAACGCAGCTTCCCTCAGGGACCTGCAGACTTGGGGAAAGTGGGCGTGGGGGGCATGTTAGTCCAGGCAGCAGCGAAGCCCCATCCCAGATGCTTCCGCTCTGTCTGCGTGGACCCTGTTCATGGTGTCAGCTGACTCTTTGCAGGGTGTGGGTCTGGTGTGCGCCGTGTGTGAGACAGAGACAGAGAAAGGAAGGACTTTCTGTCCTTTCAGTGAGCCAGTCCAGGGAGCTGGGAGAATGTTCTTGGTGACCCCAAATGAAACCACATGAAGTATGCTTATCTTCTTTCCTCCAGAATCTTCTTTGTTTGGGCGTTTTAACCATCCCATCTTTTTCTGTGACCACAAATGAAATGCCTCCATCTCTACCACCTGTCATACTGCAGTTTGAACCATTAGTGTATCTTTCCCAAGCGTGTTTGCCCCCATCCCCTTAGCCCTGAGCCTTTAGCCTCCATGGACACGCCGCATGACACAGGGATGCAATCGATGACGTTATCTGAACCAGCCCTGAACCCTCTTTGCCGATGAGAAAACTGGGGCAGGAATCCTGGAAGTCCAGCTCTGCCAGTGCCGGACCTAACGCCCTGTCCCTGCGTCACGGCCCCGGAATGCTGCAGGTGACAGAACTGACCAGGGCCGAAGGGGAGGCCAGACAGAGGGAAAGGTCCCTGCACCCCGAGGGGCCACAGCCAAAATGCGGAGGGAAGGGTGGAGCCTAGTCACGCCCCGCCCCCCCAAAGACGCACCCCTCCCTCCCAGAGATGCCTCGTGCGTTCCCATAGCAACGCACAGAGCTGGGGGTGGGATGATCTCCATCTGTTTGGAGTGTAGCCAGGGTTTATACTGAAAATACCAAACGCCCTGCAGAGACTTTATCCTCGGGTAGGGCTTGTGATTTGCCGGATGCAGCAGTCAGGAGATCAGGGCGCTGCGCTCCGGTCTCAGTCCGCCCCGACCCCCTGCTCTGGACGCACTGTGCAGCCAGCAGCCGAGCCCCAGCCCCTGTAAGGAATCAGGACTTTCCACCCGCCTTTACACCCCGCTCCACAGCCCGCGTTGCACCTGGCACAGTGTAGGGACCAGCAGTGCCCAGTAGATGCTCCCTGCCCGCTGGCTCCCCCCGTCCTCACCTCTGTCCACACAGATGCTCAGCCCATCCCTACCTGTCCTGCTTCCCAGGGATCGGCCCCTCCAGGGACGCCGGCCTGGTCCAGCTGTGGTGCTCATGGGGCTCCTGGCTGTGACAGCATCAGCCCTCAGCATGGATTTCAGGGATGTCTGTGCCATGATGGGGATGGTCCTGGCCATGTGGGAAGGAAGAGTGGGCTGGCATGAGGCAGAGGACCCTGGGGGAGGGGAGAAGGGTGTGCTGAGCCTCTGGAATCATATGACAGAGCTTCTTCTACCTCCCCAGCTCTCCCAGCCTCCCAAGGATCTGAGACCTGGCACCAGACAGAAAACACCGCCGTCCCAGCTCTCGGTCCCTCTGGGTTCGCTTGTGGAGGAGGCAGGTGTCTCTGAGTCGCCATTTAGTCTAATCATCTTGCTGAAGCTCTTGGAAAGCAAGAGTCAACACCCGAGGCCACTTCCATGTGTTCGTTTACCTTTGAGCAAAGCACGAAGACACGTATTGACCACCCCCCGCTGCATCCCCTCAGGACCCACTTAGTAAGGACAGCATGGGAGCTGGAAGGCAGCTCAGCCACGGTGGTCTCCCCTGTGCCCCGGCACCAGCTGCAGCTCGCAGCTGACCCAACTGGAGGGGGTTCCAGGCCCCCATCAGTGCCTGGTGTCAGCTCAACACGCCTCCAGAGAGGAAGGACAGTAAAGGGCACCCCGGGGGCTCCAAAGCAGAAGCGGCATCCAGTCTCAGAAGGGCTGACACTGCAGTTCCCATAAATTCACAAGAAATCGTATAATGGCTTAAAATGACGATGCCTCCTGGACTCGGTCCAGAGCTGTAACCACATCGTGCGCTCTGCCAGGGCCATCAGCCCAGCAGTGTGAAGCCTGGGCTACTGACAGGTGACAGCTCTGTCCACCTTGGAGTCTGAATGGCGCCTCTGCCTCCCCGGGAAGCATGTCCTCCCTGGAGCCTCTGAGATGGCTTTGCTCCCAGGCACATTGCAAACTTGCAAACTAACCAAGGGTGTGCTGGCCTGCTCACGTTTAATCTCCTCCAGGACAGCACACTGAGGAAACTGGTAAGCCAGAGGAACCCTGGGTGCCTGTCACCACAGCAGACCCCACACGGCTGCCTCGTCGGGTCCTCACAATCACCTCAGGATGTAAACAACACAACCTCGTGTCACACGCGTGAGTGTAGGTTCACGGGGATCGCGTAATCCACCCGAGGCCTCACGGCTGGCGAGACAATGCTGTGAGCTGGACACAGGTCCGTCAAAAGGTTTTCTGTCCACGTGTTTGGCCTCCATGGTGACATGTCAGTGTGACATGGTGACACACTGAGGTACTGATTTGTCTGTGTTCCTAATGTCTTCTGTCCCCCACCCCACCTGCCTATTCGGGCAGAGTCAGGCCTTTCCGTGGTTAGTCCATCACTGGGATTTTTCCCAAGAAGGAAAGAAAAGCAGACAGTCACGAGGCACCATTCCTGCCATTGTTAAAAGCCACGCTAATCCAAAGAGTGATGCTGAACAGCTCAACACAGGGAGGAAGAGTGATATTTAAGAGAGTGAGGCGTGGGGGAGGGATGATCGAGCCATGGAAAGAGACGGGGAGCCCTGGCGGGGACGGCCCACCAGCTTCCTGCAGGGCCCAGCAGTCGACAAGATGTCCAGGGTCTCCAGCCTGACAGAGACCCCAGGCCCCCAGACCTGAAGGTGCCACGTGGACTGAGCCAGCCGGGCACCTTCTGTCGTGGTGGGACTCCTAGCTAGCTTCTTTGCCCTCAACCTTAATTCCAGTTGCCTTCTCTGTTGTTGATCTAACTCCCATGCTGTCAAAGCAAGTAAATAGGAAAATGAAAATGATAATTTCCTCAGGAACTAAGGGACTCTTTTCTTCCCTCCATATTTCTTGTACTCAGAATAAATAATTTTAGGAGACTTTCAGTCGCTCAAAGAAATATTACTTTACTTTATCCTTACAACAAACTTGTCAAGGAGGCGAGATGCACACACTACCCTATTTTGCTGAGGAAGTTCCAAAGTGCATGGGAAGGACCTCATTCTACTCACCCTCCGGGCTTCCCCGTGGACACCCACCATCCAAGCAGAGAAAGTGTCTTCCTGGTGCAGGAAAACAACCTGAGGTCACTCGGGAATTCTATTCACAGCAATTTCTTTTGGTAACTCAATGAAGTATTTTCTCAGCAGTGTCAAGGGTGCAGCCCCGAGGTGTCCTTGAGAGCTGGTCTGGGCTTGGAAGGAAGCCCCAGAGAAGGCAGACGAAGGGAACTGCTGTTTTCTGTCACCCCTCCATCTCCCTCTGCCTGCCCCCTGCTCCCAGAGCCGCTCACGGCCCTGACCCGCTCCTGAGATGCTGACCCAGCTGGCTGGGGACAAGTTCTCTCCCCTGGGGGAGCAGCGGCAAGACCATGCGACCCGTTAACCCCCCGACGAGAGGCTGCCTGACCGCGGACACGTTGAGAAGCCTGAGCAGATCTGGGCGACATCCGAGCAGCAGGACAGCGACAAGGTGCCTGTGTCAGTGCACGTGGCTGGGGCAGCCGGGTCACCAAAGTGCAGACCCCTCCGTCGGGGATCCCTTCTCCCTGGGGAGGGCGGGGTGACTGGCTGGGGAGGGGTGGGGGAGGGGAGGGGGAGGCTGTGGGAGCTGCAGGGGGAATGCCCGCACGCTGGGCTCCACCAGCAGGTCTACACTTGCAGGCATGGACTTGACTGCACTGCCTCTGCTGCCTGATCTGTCTTGGGAGGAGTAAGAGTAGATGATGCATTTCTTGTCTCAATGATGAATCTCCAGGAAATAAATTTAGCTGCTTCCCCGGAGAATTTATTCTAGTGGCTCTTAAAGAGCAGAAATGCCCACCAAGTGCATGTCCAGAAATCCAGATCACACTCAGGCTAGATGAAGCCTCACCCTGGCTCTTGGTGTTACACACATTCACGTGTGTCCACACTTGTTCCTCGTAGCTTATCTGCCAGAGAAGGTGTGTATTGACAGAACCTGCTTGTATAAGCACATCTCTGCACACGTGGCACGTCAGGTTTGCATTCCGTATGGAGAATATAGCAGGTGTGCACAGCAGGAAAACCTGGTCAGAGGTGGGGCAGGAGCCTGGGGGGGCAGTGAGCCTTCGGCTGGGGTCCAGCGAGCACCCCGTGCTGGGCACCACTCCCACTGGGCAACTTCAGACAGCCCTGCAGCCGCGGGACTCCAGTTTCACTGACAGGAAAAAGCTGAAATGCGCATCAACAGTGGAACAGGCACACGTGGTGTTTTCACAAAAGGGCACTAACAGCAAAGAGCAGGAGCATCCAGAACCTCACACGATACATGACTGAAGCTCACGAACATGGTCTGAGGAGCTTAGCCAGGTGTGCGCAGGTGACTTGTGTAAAGGACGAAACAAACAAAGCCAGTACCCGCTGGCCGTGCTGGTCACCCCTGACAGGGCTACTGGGGGGCTCTGCTGGGTGGCCAGCCACTCCGGTGTCTTGGTCTGAGTGCTGATGACGTCAATTTATGAAAACTGGCCAGACTGGACCTCTGATGGATGTACTTTTCTGTGCTTATGGCATAAATACTTCAATTAAACATCAGAAAATGTGCAGGAGGGGAGAGTCCAGGGAGAGAAGCATAAACTGAGTGACCTCCAGGGTTTCTCGCCGCTCCCAGGGGCTGCGTCCTGGTTTGCTCATCGTCACAGCTTTCCGCTCCTTTTCCTCTCAGTGCTTCCTTTCCACCCCGTGGCTGCATTTGCATCAGTAATAGAGATGCGTGGCTGCATTTGCATCAGTAATAGAGATGCGAGGGTGGATTGGGCAGAATCAAGGGGGATTTGGTGCCTTCGCTTGGTTTCTCAGAGCTGCTCTGAGCTCAGAGGGAAAGGGGCCGGCGGTGGGTTTCCACCAGCTGGTTTAATCTGTAAATGTCAGCGGCTGTCACTCCTCATTCCTAGAAGACGGGTCTAAGCCTAAGCCTTATCGCTGGGCAGAAAAATTGAAACTGCTCTAGCGTTTGGGAGTTTGTGGAAATCATTAAAAGCAGAAAGCAATTTTTACTTTCCGTGAACAGATATGATAAACTCTATGCGTTCTCCTTCCCTTCTTTATTTTGATGCCCTTACAACCGTGGAGAGCACTGGGCACGTTGCCCTTGACTCTGAGGTGCTCTCTGAGGGTGTTTGCCGCATTGGGTGCCGGTGTACACAGCTCTCGTCGTGCAGCAGTGACCCAGGGCCGGCAGCTAGTGAATACAGGCACGTTCTGCACAGAGAGTGTTGATTCCTCTTCACTCTCTCGTCTGAACCCTGAAGCGTTTGGTTCGCATTTGATGGAGAATAAAAGGCAAGTCAGCCTGAGTCGAGTGTCCCTCAAAGTTAGTGGGTTAACTGGATGGTGGGTTAGCGACCTGGCAGGGAGGCAATGAGTCAGGTGTGCATATGACTCTGAGATCAAGGTGAAACACCTGGCTCCAGATAGGCTGAGGCCGAGGGCCAGACGACTGGCTGGCCGATGAGCCTGGCCCCTGCCATTTAGGCAAAGTAGGTGGTTCAAAGCCTGGGGCGGCTTTGCGGAACCCGAAGGCGAGTAAGGCAGACGGGAGGGTCGAAGAGAAGGAGGAGCGAAAAGGAATCTGTCTTGCGCCGGCCCCGCCCAACGCGAGGGGCTGGAGGACGGGGGCGGGGTCTGGAGAGCACGGGGCAGGGGGCCGACCACACAGAAGACCGTCCAACCTTTCCCAGGGGCGGGTCTGTCCCCGCTGCCAGTCCATGCACGTCTAACTCCACTACCTGTCGACGAAGGGCACAGCTGTGAGGCACTTCAGGCGCTGCGGACAGAGCAGCGTGTGTGTGGCAGGGCCTGCAGGGCGGGGGACCCACAGGGCACGGGGTCCAGGCGTGTCCCCAGGTGAGCGCAAGACGGGAGGGCACTGCTGCGGCGGGCGTGTGTGAGAAGCTTTGATGATGGACTCCATTCACTTGACGGTAGTACATGTATATCTTTGAGAAAATTTAGCCTCTCGTGTCTGGTTCCTCATCTGGACAAAGAGGAGATAATGATAGTGTTTCTTTAGGTTTGTCGTGATGATACGTTAGATCCTAGGTGTGATTGCCAAGAAAAAGCTTCGTCAATTTTAACTTTTTTTTTTAAAAAAAGAGAAAAGAATAGTTCTTTATTTTATTAGGAGGAAGAAGATAAGTGAAATGCAAAGAAGTCGTTTCTTTGAGGTTTTCCATTTCTAAATCGGGTGTGAAGGGAGCCAGTAGCCTTACTCTAAGAATGAGGGGCCCCCTGAGAGTCTGAATAAAATGTAAAAGATAGAAAAGTCAGCAGAGGGTGTGGTGGAGGGAGTGCACTGGGGAAGTGCTGAGGTGGGTGGTCACCCCCCTCCCACAGTGACAGTTTCCTTCAGCGAAGCTCTGTCACACCTGCGTTAGGAAGATTGGCCCTTCCAGTGTGAGAGTTTAGGAAAATACCTACAGAGAAGTGAGAAGAATGAACTTGTATTTAAGGATTAATTATAATAATGGCCCGTGGATTTGAGATAGGAAAGAAGAGGGGCACCCAAGGCCCTGGATGGATGGAGCAGTGGTGGAGGTGAGATTTAACGAAGGTAAAGGATGGACCCAGGGCGCTGGAGCAAGGATGCCAGCAGGATGAGAGCTGAGGCCAAAGAGGGTGATCTGGACTCATTTCCACATGGTTCTCGAGGATGGCACGTTCCCGGGGAAGGCTGCACAGTTGTAGCTGCACAGTTGTAACCTCTAGGGAGGTTACAGCCTGAGAGGCTTGGGTAGGTGGCGAGGCCTCCGAGGATGACGGAGGGTTGAGGGGAGACAGAATGTGAGGAGGAGTGGGTGTCTTCTGTGAAACGAGGGAGAGACCAGATGTCAGTGGACGACAGCACGAAGGCCGGGTGCAGGACATCTGAATGTCCAGTGGGGGAGCCTTAGAGGGTCAGCAGTGTGTGTGTGTGTGTGTGTGTGCATGCGTGTGTGTATGTGTGTGCGTGTGCATGTGTGTTCGTGTATGCGTGTGCATGCGCATGTGTGTGCATGTGTGCGTGTGTGTGTGTGTATGTGCATGTGTGCATGGACTGAGGGGAGGTGGATGTCTCACTCAAGGCGGGCATGATAGCCCCCTCCTTTTCCCACCGTCCCCAGCCTCTGCCTATCCCACACAGGCTCATTTGTGCTCTGTGTTTATTGCACTTTATATGCAGGTTTCACAATAACTTCAGGAAACATTCTCAATTAATAAAATGCAAATATATTCAGCTCACTGTCTCATTTTACAAATGTAATTTTCCCATTGATGTTTAATTGTCTTAAAATTCTTTCAAGGTTAAATGGGAACTATCTCTTGAACATTAGTTATTAAATTATGTAACACCAATTAATTTGCTGAATTGATTTGCGCTTTATGACATTTGTTATTAATTGTTTGAAAGCAAACTTCCAATTATCAAGGGATCAGATATTCTCAGCTCAAAATTCCTCTGAGAGTAGCAGAAAGCTGGTCTGTCATTTTGAAGGTTCTCGTTCCTTGTGACCAGTGACTTGAGCCCCAAAGTGGGATCAACCAAAGGAAGCATTTTCCTGGGTTGAGGGTTCTGAGAAGCCCAGACTCTACTGCTGCTTTTCCACTGTCTGTCAATGCCAGCTGTTCTCCAGTAAAACGACAGCACCTAGAAGTAGCCATGAGATCTCTCTGTGCAAAGAACTACCATTTTCTCCATTTGTCCTACACCTGAAATAGAACACCCTTGCACTGGTGTTTTACGCCACCTGATTTCACCACCTGTGAGACTTTGACATCTGGACCAGCACCTGGTGCCAGGGGCCAGTTGTGATCCTCCTACAACCAGTGATGGGTCCTCATGGCCAACAGGGTGGTGGGCGGTCCAGTTCTAAAGTCCTATCTCCTGCCTTCTCAGGACTCTGAGTACCAACCACCACTGTTCAGGTTCCCCAATAGCAGAATCTGAGCCAGGCTTGGAGTGCAGGTGTTGATCAGGGATCAGTATACGTGGAAGGAGAGGAGGAGGCAAAACTGGGCACGGGAGGAGCACCGCAGCTCAGCCCAGCCTTGGACCCACCTGGGGGCTCTGGAAGGAACACTGCTGTTCAGAGTCACCTCATGATGTGTCTTATGTCCCTGGAGGTGGACTCCCCCAGGAAAGGATATGACCTAGAGCCAGATGGCCCTCCGCTGAGGCACACCCTGAGGGAGCTGAGAGCTGGAGGTGGTCTGCTGACCTCACTGTAGCTCAATACTGATTGCTCCTGAAGAGGGATCTGGGCAGTGCGTGCCCGTGTCCACCCCTCCAGAACCGAAGATTAAGGATGATATATGCAAACGACCCAGCAGATTACAGGTGTCTGGTAAATAGTAGTTAATGTTCTAATTATTTAATTTTATAATGGGAATCCTTTGGAAAAATAGAGTAGGCAATAGTGTTACAATGACAAAGATCAGAGAAGGGTATCCTTCCTCTGTAGGGACCTCAACAGTGAGTTCTGCAGTCAGAAGCACAGGACAGATGGGGACACTCCTGACTGTGTGGGTGGACATCTTCTTCCTATTTACAGAAGAAGATTCCTGCGTTCAGGGTAGCAGGGTGACTTGCCCAAAGGCATGTGTTGGAAAGTATAGAGTCCAAATTGGAACCCAAGTTTTCTGTCTCCAAAGACACCAGTCTTTGTTCTCTGCTGCCACTTAAAACAATAAAAGCCATATGAAAAGGTGTATTTTTACCTGTGTGGCAGCAATTTTTTTTAGCAACATAAACTCTTTTTTTTCTGCAGAAGTCACTAGCCCCATTTTCCAGGAAGTTCAGGACAGACTAAAAGCACCTTGATTTCCTGCTGCTAACGCCTTGGACTCCAGAGTGAAGGACCAGAGAGGTGTCATCCAAAGCAGGGGTCCCCAGCCCCCGGGCCACAGACCAATACCGGTCCGTGGCCTGTTAGGAACCGGGCCGCACGGCAGGAGGTGAGCGGCAGGTGAGTGAGGGAAGCTTCATCTGTATGTACAGCCGCTCCCCATCGCTCACATTACCGCCTGAGCTCCGCCTCCTGTCAGCAGTATAGTGAGTTGTATAATTATTTCATTATGTTTTACAATGTAATAATAATAGAAATAAAGTGCACAGTACATGTAATGTGCTTGAATTATCCTGAAACCATCCCCGCCCCCATCGGTGGAAAAATCATCTTCCATGAAACCAATCCCTGCCAAAAAGGTTGGGGACCACTGCTCCAAAGGGCATCAAGGGCTTTGAGAGGAAAGAAGAGAGAGGTGTCAGTGACAGAGAGAATAAAAGTAGAGGAGTTTGAAGCTGGGGAGACAGAAAAGAAAGGTAACAGGAGGCGATACGCCGACTCCCAGGCCCCCCCTAGGACAGGGAGGTCCAGGCCGCTGCCCGGAGGAGCTGGCAATGAGCGCATGGGTGGCCGAAAGTTGGAGGGCAGTGTCTTAGGGGGTGAACCATACATCACCGGCACCCCAGGATGATGCCAGTTACACTCCGTGATCCAGGTGAGTCAGAACGTGACCCTGGGAGACATGAGGCTGAGTGTAATGCCTGCACTTGGGCAAGACTGAGCCCGGGGGGCAGTTCCAGTGGACACACTGTTGCCTTTGAATCAGTGCAGCTCAGAACAGGGTTTTTACAAAAAGACATGAAATAAACATGATTATTTATTAGTCATAATCTCAATTAAATGCTGCCAAATCTTAGGCAAATGGTAGCAAATAACATAGTTTGAAATTATGAGAAATTTATATTTAAATTTATATTAAACTTAAATTTCTATTTAAATTATGGACATTTATATTTTAAAAAATACCTTTTCAAACAACATCTGGAATCATTAAAATCATAGGAGAAAATTAATAAAATGTGTACAGAGCCTGTGCACTAAAAACTACAAAACATTTTTGAGAAGTCAAAGACCAGATTGAGCTATGAAGTCAGTACAATGCCAGTCAAATTCTAACAGCAATTATGTTTTTTACATTAAGATAGTTTCACAAGATAATTATTCTGTCAAGCCGATGGGTTCCAGAACATGGTTTAAAATCGCAGCCTAATTAATTCAGCCCTAGGCCCCTCCTCTAGCCCTCTTTACTGATTTTTCTCTCTCCTCCCAAATATCCAGGTTATATTTCCGGTTCTACTAAAATTGCCTTGCTGCAGAGCACTTTAATGGGATGCAAAGACGGGACTCATTTATTATTGCACAATAAGCATGTCGAGAAGTTTCCTTTGCCACACAACCCCGGGTGTTTTATTACTATAGTTTGCAAAACTGAGGAGGGAAAATGATTGCTCGGGACTCTCCAAGAAGAATGTACATGACACCTACTGCTTGTTTATTTAAGTTGATGTGGGGATTTGGGCCCTTAGTGCAGGCGGTCCCTGACTTACAATGATTCAACGTACAATTTTTCTACTTCACAATGGTGCAAAAGTGATACACTTTCAGTAGAGTCTGTACTTGGAATGTTGAATTTTGACCTTTTCCCGGGCTGGTGATATGCAGTACAACCCTTTCCCGCAATGCTGGTGAACAACGGATACACTTAAACCATCCTGGACCCCGACAACCAGTCCGTTTCTCACTTTCAGTACAGTATTCAATCAATTACATGAGACAGTCAACACTTTATTATAAACTAGGCTAACATGAGTGCTCTCAGCAGCTTTAGGGGAGGCTGGGTTGAGCTGTGATGCTGTAGGTCAAGGGTATTCAGTGCATTTCTGGCTTCGAGATTTTCAATCCACAATGGGTTTATCGGGACGTAACCCCATTGTGGGTCAAGGAAGATCCATAATGGGTTAAAATTCTTAATGTCAATGTCAACTGCAAGGGATGATCTAAGAAGTTTGATTTCAGAGTCAGAAAGTGTCCTGGTTAGGACGGTGGGTGACAGAGATTCTTGGCTTTAATTCAGGAAGAATTTCTTAGAGAAAGAAAAAAGGACAAAGGTTGCCGGCTTTTCCTGTTCAGAACAGCTCAGCCTGTAGGGCTTTAGAAGGCATGAACAGCAGGTAGAGGTCGCCAGGGTGTCCCAGGTACCACGGCCCCCACCTGGCACCTCACCTGGCACCAGCCCTGCCTGGTTTCCAGGCTCTGTGTCCCTCCCTCCTCCTCAGGGACCAGGGACTCTATTCCCCAAGGTCAGCTATGCAAGGAGAGTCTCCTCAGGGGGCCGCCAGACCTCACAGGCCTCCTCCCCTTTCTGTGACTCGTATCATCTGAGGATTCTCACTAATATGATTCTGGCCCTGCTCTGGCTTTAGGGGATGCTGTTCTCCCTTTAATGGTCTTTTTTAAAATTAGTTAATTAATTAATTTGGCTGTGCCAAGTCTTAGTTGCAGCATGTGAGATCTTCGATGTGGCGTGCGGGGTCTTTTAGATATGGCATGTGGGATCTTTAGGTGTGGCATGCGAGATCTAGTTCCCTGACCAGGGATCAAACCCAGGCCCCCTGCACTGGGAGTGTGGAGTCTTAATCTCTGGACCCCCAGGGAAGTTCCCCCCTTTAATGGTCTTAATCTAGTTCAGACCCCTGAGAACTGGCTGGAAAATATAAACAAGAATTTACAAACAGCCCAGAGAAAACCAAAGGAAACGAAAACAAAACAAAACAAAACCCTGTGAGTAATGACATCTCGGCTATGGGACTCACAGGCAGAGTTATTCTTCCATCTGGTTCACACCACCCTGTCTCTCTCCCTCCATATATCCCAGGCCAATTGCAGGAGGAGGCACTGGGCCTCTTTGGCTGACAATTCTTCATCACCATCACCATCATCATCACCATCATCATCATCATCATCACCATCATCATCATCATCATCACCATCATCATCATCACCATCATCATCATCATCTCATCACCATCATCATCCCATCATCATCATCACCATCATCACCATCATCTCATCATCATCATCACCATCATCATCATCACCATCATCACCATCATAACCATCATCATCACCATCATCATCACCATTATCATCATCATCACCATATCACCATCATCTTCATCATCATCATCAGAGCGTCCCCAGGGGATGAGTCGGCCTTCAGTGCCTTCCTGTCCCCCCTGCTTCATGAAGGTCAACTCAAATTTCAAAGCTGCCTCTGGTCCTCATAACTTTATTTTTTTTCCCAGGTGCATTTCTATCCATTGAATAGGATATTAAAATCTCAACTCATATAAGCAGCAGGGAAACTGAACTGTATTTTATTTTCTTTAAAAATTTGAGAAAAACCCTCAAATGTTGCACCTTTGTTGCCCTGGCAGAGTCATTCATCATTTTCCACTTTTATTAAATTTACATATTTACTTATCAAAAAACATTATTAAAAATGAATAGGCATGTGACAATTGGGAAAGTATTACACAGATAGATATAGAAATAGATACCAATGTAGATATGTAGATATAAAACGGGTGAGTCATTCTTCGTGTACAATTCAACAACTAATACGTGAAAAACCCATTGAAAAATGCAAGCAGGCATTTCACGAAAGAAGACATATGAATACCAATAAGCATATGACATTGTGCGCAGCATCATTATTTATCAGGGTGATGCAAATTAAAACCACAATGAGATACCATCTCCAACCCATTAGAATCACCAACACAAAAAACTTCTGACAATATCAAACATTGTCGAAGGTGTGAAGTAACTAAAACTCAGACATAGCTGAGGGAGAATAAAATGAAACACTCACTTTGGCAAACTCTTTGACAGTTTTTTTTAATAAAGTCAGATACACATCTGACTAAACAATTCCACTCCTAGCTATTCCAAAGAAGCTTTAAAACATGTGTTCACCAAATTAATAGTATAAGAATATTTGCAGTAGCCTTTTTCTAACAGCTAGAAACTGAAAACCACCCAAATATTCATCAACTGAAGAATGAATATGGAATGTGGAATATTCCATAATGGAATGCTACTTAGAAATCAAAAATAACCTACTGATAAGTGGAACAAACATTATTCTGAGTGAAATAAGCCAGATACAAAGAACACATTCTATATGATCCCACGGACATGAAGTTGAAGGACAATCCAATATAATCTTTGGTGATAAAACTCAGAATATTGGTTTCTTGTTGGGAGGGGGAAGGGTTATATAAAACAGCACAAGCAAGCTTTCTGGGGTGATGGAAATATTCTGTACCATATTTTTGCTGTAGTTTTTTTTTTAACGTCTTTATTGGAGTATAATTACTTTACAATGGTGTGTTAGTTTCTGCTTTATAATTTGCTGTAGTTTTATGGGCATATGTAATGCTCCAAATTTATCTAACTAACAGTTAAGATAAGTTATGACCTTAATAAATAAACAGTACGTGCTAAATGAGGAGCATTATCTAACATTGGCCCTCACCCATCTCTGACCAAGATGAACTGGCAAACTGGATGATTACCAGCGGCACAGCTGCAAGGGTTCATTTTACGGTTCGGCCTGAGATATTGTTTGCTAACAGCTGTGGGCACGATCTAAATCACGCCTCCTGCCCGTCCAGACACAATCAGTGATCATCTCACAAAATAATGAATCTGCCAGCACAGAGAACCCCAGAATGTCCTGAAAGAATCAACCTCCTGAATTTTATTTCTAACCTTTTCTTACCCTTGAAATATTTCAAACTCTAGCAGCCCTGCTCACCAGCCTCCCACAAGGAGCTGCCCCAGGAGAAAAATATAAGCCCCGTGACCGGCTCTGTCATCGGCCGAGGACAGGACCTTCGAGGGTGAGGGCAGAGAGAGGAGGATGGAGAGGTGCCAGAGGAGGGCGGGGGCAAAGAAGAGGACAAGCGGGGAGAGGACGAGGGGAGAGAAGGGTGGAGGAAAACACAGAGAAATTGGGTTATTTACCTCTGACAAAAAGGAGAGTCTCAGACGGTGGTGGAAATTGGTATTTTTGAACTAGGTTTCTGTACCAGGTAGCGTCATGAATTGGTAATAAAAGAGATGCCCCGGTGTCCCCAACAGAAGTACTTGGGACAGAGAAACCCCCAGACCCTCCTTTTACAATACGGCAACTCCTGTCAAGATTAGCACGTTTTGGGCTTCCCCGGTGGCACAGTGGTTGAGAATCTGCCTGCTAATGCAGGGGACGCGGGTTCGAGCCCTGGTCTGGGAAGATCCCACATGCCGCGGAGCAACTGGACCCATGAGCCACAACTACTGAGCCTGCGCGTCTGGAGCCTGCGCTCCGCAACAAGAGAGGCCGCGATAGTGAGAGGCCCGCGCACCGCGATGAAGAGTGGCCCCCGCTTGCCACAACTAGAGAAAGCCCTCGCACAGAAACGAAGACCCAACGCAGCCAAAATAAATAAGGAAATTAATAAATTCCTACCCCCAACATCTTCAAAAAAAAAAAAAGATTAGCACGTTTTTCTGAGACTCGTTATCAAAGCTTTTATTTGAGGTACATTCTGTATATATTTCGTGATCCTGGAATCTGTTATAAATTTTTCCTCGCAAAAACTTTGCTGTGACGCCAGGGATCATCTACTTCTTACTACTTCCTTAGAATTTTCATTTCTTATAGGTATATTTATGAAGAACAGGAACACTCTTTTTGCCAATTTTAGTTTTTATTTGATCTGTGGAGAAATATGTTTCATAGAGGACTCATTTCTCCAAAACATTTTTGTTGACTGACTTTTTTCAAAACACTTAATGGTGCAAAATAGGCTGTGGCAGAGTTGCTGTTTGACCTTCCGCCCTCCGTCTAGGGTGTCCGGGAGAGCAGAAGGTGACCGAAGGCAGCTGCAGGTCCCTGGGCCACCCACAGCATCTCCATCTGTGTCCCAGACCCACCTCCAGGTTCAGCACTTCTGGGAGCCCAGGAGGCCGACGTTGGGTCAGAAGCAGCTCTTCTTGGTCTTCTACAGTTTTCATGGTTCAGGCACCGTCAGCCCAGCCCTAGAAAATCTCAGAAGAGGAAGCTAAAGGACAAGCCACGGAAGGGATTTGGAGGAAAAGTGGAGTGAGTTCAGATTCCAGGGGCATCCCTTCTCCGTTCCCACCAACAACTGTCCTCAAGGAAGCCCCCTCTCTTTCACAGCCAGCGACACAGAGATGGTCGCAGGTATTCTGGGACCGCGGACGGTGGGCAGAGGGTCAGCCCCTCTCCCCCCTCGCCTGCCTGCTGGAGGGGAACCCCTGGGGTAGGGGGGAGGGATAGCCCGGGGCCTCGCACGGATCCTTAGGTCTGGGTGACTCAGTCCCTTGGAGACACCAAGGTCGTCCCGCCCCCTCAGGAGGCTCTCTCAGCAGCTGTGCAGTGCGAGCCAGTCCTGCCCCCCAAGCGCAGAGCTAGGGGGAGGGGGTCCCGGGAAGGCGGTCCTTAGAGCTCTGTGTACAATATTTAGGACTGGTTCCTGCGGTGGCTGAGAAAACCCGAGACGGAAGGAGAATGGGTCAGTTTCAGGGCCCTGTCGGCAGTAACCCAAACAGGGACATCTTTCCAAAACAACTAAGCGATTCTCTGGTGCAATGCCGTGAAGGACAGAGTTCCTTCCAGCTAAGAATAAGCATCTCTCCAGGCGTAGTGATGCTGGAAAGGGAACCAGGGATGGGAAGTTTCTGTTTCCTCTTCCCTCGGCACCCTCACCCTTCCCACCCCTATGATTTGGGGAGCTCGCCGCCCAGACCTGACCCTTTCCTTTGTGGTTCATCTCTTTCCACAAATGGTCCAGGTGAAATGACGGTCCCTGATAAGAAACGTTGACATTGACAGCCCCGCCTTCCCAGGAAGGAGGAGAGGGTTGCTTTGACTAGTGTGTTTGATCATGTCAGCTTGAAGACAGTTTCCTCTGATTTTAGTCCACTTATAAGACTCAGATATGGAGCAGGTACAGGAGTACCAAACCAATTACCACCTTAAGAACTGTGGCTGGGGGAAGAGGGGGAATCACAGAAAGGGGAGGATTAAACAGACTCAAGAACTTGTGTAACGTGTAAGGTATGGATTGCTCTGAATAAAGAAGATGTGCAGGAAAAAAAGCTTTACATAATTTGAATATCTCTCCTGGGATTGTTGTAATAATTTGAAGGTGGGAGAAATTTGGTTACATGTGCAACTTTTATTCTAAGGTAACTTTCTCTCTGTCCACTTGATAATAGCTATTGTGAGGTCATATACATTTTGAGAGTAATTTTAAGCTAAAAACACTGTCCAAATACTGGCAATGGTTTGTGTGACATTATTCATATTAATCCAATCAAAAACTCATTTGGAACCTCCCAAATTATTTTCAAGTACATCACAAAAGTATGTGGGATAAATTTCTGTTTTACTCCAAGGCACAGAGGAAAAATACTTGGAAATTTATGACAAAACTGGGACTAGAAGCCAGGTCAATTGTCTCCTGAGATGGTGTGGTTCCTATTAGGCTGTTTTATTTCTATGCAGAGAAATTTGACCAGAATACCACAGCAGCCTGGCATGAAAGACGTAGCTGCATTCAAGGGATCCGGTCGGTCCTCTGGAACAGAAGAGATGCTTATAGGAAACGGGCTGGCGGCCTCGCCGTAAGAAAGTCTTGTGGAGGAAAGGATGTAACATCCTCGGGTTCATGTTCTCCCTCTGCCTCTCCGGCTCACACTGGATTTTGGCTAACCCAAAAGCCGTCACCAGTACGATCTTGTCCTATTCCTCCACTGCACAGGCTGGAAAACTCAACACTTATTTTCCCACAAAACTAACTACCAGTTGTGTCTACATGATATAGTTCAGGTCAATGAAATGCATGTGATTTAGCTGCTTCTGGGAAGGGCTTCCCTCTTCTAACAAAAGAAACAGTTAAAATCGATGCTGCTATTCCCTCTTCCTCCAGCCTGGATCCCCAACGAAAGGTCTGGAGCCACAGCTACCATATGATGAGCACGAGGCCTCAAGCACGAAGGAGAATCCAGCAGTTGGTCCTGGACTGTCTGAGTGCTGCCTCACGGCCAGCATCTTCCCACCTCCAGACTCTCTGTGCTTGGGGAAGAATTAAACCTCACTTGTCCTGAGTCACTACAGGCAAGTGGGTTTTGTCTGTTTTTCTTCAGGCGGATGCACTTATAACTTGTGGATGACCACTCCTCTGAGCACGCAGTCACCTCCCTGAGTGACCACCTGGCGCACAGGGTATTGCAGGCCTGGAAGGACCAACAGAGGCTGAGGCACAGATGATGCTGAACGAGCTGCTTCGACCCCACCCTCCTCCCTCCCCACCTCCCCCGCTCCTCCTCCTGTGAACCTTTTACCATTCTTTTTTTTTTTTTTTTTTTTTTTGCGGTACGCGGGCCTCTCACTGTTGTGGCCTCTCCCGTTGCGGAGCACAGGCTCCGGATGCGCAGGCTCAGCGGCCATGGCTCACGGGCACAGCCGCTCCGCGGCATGTGGGATCCTCCCGGACTGGGGCACGAACCCGTGTCCCCTGCATCGGCAGGCGGACTCTCAACCACTGCGCCACCAGGGAAGCCCCCTTTTACCATTCTTGATGCAGAACAAGGACCATTTTCTTCCCCAGACAGATCCCAGCACAAGGTTTCCAGCATGGCCTACGCCAAGTGGAAAGATGACCAACAAATGGACTCTCCAAATCTAGAAGCAAAACAAATCAAATGACATTGGAACACAGAACCACCCACGAAATTCCAGAACCCCCCCATGTTAGTTTGCTGGGGCTGCTGTCACAAAGCACCACAGAATTTTATGGTCCCCCAGTTCTGGAGGCAGGATGTCTGAAATCTGGTGTTGGCAGGCCCTGCTCCCCCTGGGGACACAGGGCGAGGACTGAGGTCCCCCCAGTCCCGCAGCCTTGGGTGCTCCTGGCTCGTAGGCGCATCACTGGTTTCCAACTTCACATCATCTCCCTCTGTGCGTGTCTGTGTCCAAGTTCCCCTGTTTTCTGAGAACATAAGTGACATGGGATTAGCACCCACCATAGTGACTTCATCCTAACTTGGTTACATCTGAAAAAATTCTATTTCCAACTAAGGTCAGGTGCTGAGGTGTTGGGATTTAGGGCTTTATTGTATCTTCTTTGGAGGATATAATTCAACCCATAACATCCTTTATGCACTGTTCTGTAGCCCTTGCTTGGTGGCATCTTCATATTACTTCAATCAAGAAGAAACTTGCTTTCAGCTAGATATCATGGTTTTGTCTTCTTCCTTGTGTTCCTGTATTTTTAGGTTTAATATGAATGTGATTATAATTCTCTTTTCCCCAAGAGTATTTACCAGTGAGTGGGAGATTATTTAATCCAGAAAGCTCTAGGTCCTCTGACAGATGGTGAATAAAATACAAAGCATAATGGGAGCCTATGCTTTGTATTCCCAAGGGCCTGGCCTGGTCTGAAGAATCACCACTCAAGCACACACCGTGCTTCTCTGTTTCACGCTCGTGGTGGCTACTTCCCAGCAAAACTCATTCCTCTGTCTCCTTTTCAAGAGTCACTTCTCTAGACCAGGCCCCGTGATTACTTGTCAACTCACAATGGGGAGATTCTAAATGATGTTGACAGCCTCACCTCTTTCAAATGTCATTTATTTTTCTTCTTTATAAGTGCCCAAATGGCCCTGGCTTTTTGCAACACAGAAAATCAAGTGTGAAGTTAAGAGCAGATTGGTTGGCTGAGATTTTCCCAGCCAGCACACACACAAAGAGCCCGGTGATCTGGGTCAGGTGGACGGCCATGCTCAGCGCTCGTCGGTGGCGACTGGTTGCTGGGGAAGGAGGGACTCGATGAGACAGATGCAGAGCAGAGAAGGCCTTGCTTCAGTGGGAAGAAGGTGGACAAAATAAACTAGATGGAGAAGGAGAGGAATCAGAGGGTCTTCTAGCAATTTTGATTGCTTTCTTCTCTCGCATCCAAGTATGAATCCATTATTCTCAGACCTATTATTGCCGCGTGGTAAGAGACCGTCCTCCGTCCTCCGCACGCTGGCCTTTTTCCCCTTGTCTGACAGCAAGTTCCCCACGGCTCGAGCAGATGTTCCATCCTCTGTCTTCCCTCCACTTCCTCTGACTTGGCTACTCCCGCCTCTCCTCTCCCTCGTTGTAGTTTGATCTCTCATCTCAGGAGGGAAATCTTCCCAAATGAGAGAAGAGCCCCCGTCCGCTGAAGACGATTACCGGGAGGATGGCGGGCGGCGGCCGCTGGTTACCGCTTCCCAGGCTCTCCTAGCTGCTGACCAAGCTCCAGGGTTGGGACGGCTTCTGCACCAACTGTGTTTAATCTGCTGTAAAATTGTTTTCACGGTCGCAGTCGATGTTACTGTAAATGTTTAACAGTGTGCATTTCTTGGCTTTGCAGAGGCCTTGACGGTCTCTCTGCAAATCAGTGCCTTGTCTAATGCCCTTAAGCATGGTTCCTGGAAAAGCAATGGCTGGAGTCATGGGTAAACTCGTGGGCTCAAGGGGGGATGAGGAGACCAGAACAAAAGGAAGCAGAGACTCTGCAACGAGGGCACAGACATTGCTGGAGACACGTGGTCCCCACCTCCAGCTGCAGCCTCGTGTAGGGACAGGAGGAAGCAGATTTCATCCAACCAGCAGGGCTCGTGTCCTCCTATCACCTGGGGCTGACTGTCAAGCTCTATCTGAAGCAGAACACAGCGGATCCAGCTTTGCATAAACAAGCATTTTTTGATGTGTATTCGTCATGGGACTCATGTTTCAGGTAGAAGACACAGAGTACGTTTCCTCAGCTGCCCCGTTAACTCTTGTCACCCTCTCCACCATCACTGGCCTGGGGGAAAACTGGCTTTCTGATCCATGAGTTTTAAGCCAAAAATAAAACATTTTCCTCTACCCAGCCCCCAAAGTCCACTCCACCTCCCAGCCTTGGAGAAACTGTGACCCAGGAGAGGGCTTCCTTCTCAGAAGAGAGGCCATCCTTTGTCCATGAATGTGAATAACAGAGGCTAAATTTGCAAATTCAAGTTCAGGTCAAACCTGCTATGAAACAGCACCTGCATTTCTTCCAGATGCAGTTAAACGAAAGCACAGGGTCCTGGAGCAGAACTCAGCCTGCACGTCGGGTCTGCCCGCCGCCCTGCTCCCCTCAGCAGCCTGTGTCCAGCACACTGACCCCTGCTCCTTCCTCAGCCCCTTTGGGTGCCGGGCTTTGGTGTGGATTAGCCCCCGGACAGTCGAGGACGGTGGGGGGATCGGGGGCAGAGACAGGGGCCACAGCAGGGCCATCAGGGCAGAGGCCCTGGGGTCTCGGGGTGGCAGAGGCAGCTCCCGATCTCGGTGCAGGGGGACCTTCTGTAGATTTTGTAAAATTAGGTCCTTGGCCCCAGCCAGGGAGATGCTGACTCAGTCACTCCAGGGCTGATGACCGGTATCTGTGGTCAACAGAAACGTTCACATGTGATTCTGCCGCAGAGCAGGGCATGAAAACCCTGGGTGAGATCACGGGACAGTCATTGTCTCTAGAATGTGAGTCAATGAGCCATGTTCTACAGGCAGGCGTGCTGGTGACACCGGGGCTTATTTAATAGCACCAACTTTTCCTCATTCACACGCTCGTTGTTTGAAGCAGGCCTGAACCCGGGACACCAAAGTGTGCATCTCCTGGTGTCATTTCAGATACAAATCATACAGGCATGGAATGTCGGGATGATAGGAAGTCTTACAGACCCTTGAGGTAACTCCTGTCCCTTTAATTCACGAATGTCATCTCCAATAGCTCCTCCAATTCATCTTCCACCCTCTCCTGGAATTGCGTCAGTAAACTATGTGACCAACAGTTGACTGAGCCTCTCTGGGAAGAAGCGTGGGTTCCACAAAGGTGTCCGCGGCTTGTTCCTGCCGAGCGACCAGACTCTGCCCCCAGAGCCTCCTCCGGCTGACCCTCGTCCTGGTCAAGGCCACTCCCAGGAACGCACTGCATCCGGAGCAGACTTGACTTTGACCCCAGTCCCCTCTTCTTCTTCTTCTTTTTTTTTTTTTTTTTTTTGCGGTACACGGGCCTCTCGCTGTTGTGGCCTCTCCCATTGCGGAGCACAGGCTCCGGACGCGCAGGCTCAGCGGCCATGGCTCACGGGCGCAGCCGCTCCACGGCATGTGGGATCTTCCCGGACCGGGGCACGCATACGCATCCTCTGCATCGGCAGGTGGACTCTCAACCACTGCGTCACCAGGGAAGCCCCCCTCTTCTTTTGAGGGCATGACCTGTAGGCCGTCCCCCAGCAGGGACGGGAGCAAGACCTGCCTGGGAAGCCGGGGCCCCAAGGTGCAGACAGAGGACAGATCTCAGGAGGCTCCCTCTCCCCAGGCCGCAAAGGAACCTGCGAGAGAGCCAACGGTGTCCGCAAAAGCCCTGGAAAGTCACTCTCGAGCTCCCAGCCCGAGGCTCAGCTCCGAAGGGCCGATGAGGCCGCAGGAGGGGAGGACTGATGGGGTGAGGGGCCTGCCACCCCGCGGCACTGGGACCACGATGTCAGGACAGGATGAGGCCCCCAGGGGAGCCAACTGGCCCTTCTCCCCCACCAACAGCCACAGGGGAGGGGTCCCCTCGGGCAGAACCCGTGTCAACCTGCGTTTTCCTCACCAGTCTGAGCCCCAGGGCTGTTCTTCTGGGAGGGCAGCCTGCAGGCCCTTCTCGCCGAAGATGAACCGAAATGCTTGGGAGCTGCTCAGTTACCCACACAGCCTGTTCATCTGCTTCTGTGGCTGCGGTCCGTGGCCCGTGGCCCGTGGCCCAGACACGGGCAGCAGGCGGTCGTCTGTCCCTCCTCCTGGCTCAGGAGAAAGTCCTTCTCACAAGGAGAAAGTCCTCTCGCCTTCCGTGGATGTTCTCCAGATGAGGAAACCTCACAACCTGCCTCGATGCCCTTCCCCAGGGACTTGGTCAGCCCTTACTTAGGAGCACTGTTTATTATCTAACTTAAATATATCTTGTTGAAATTAAACCTTTGGTTTTTTTCCCCTTAAGTTTCATCCTCCGTGAAGTCTGAAAACAGGGGCAGTGTCTAGGACACACTTGGACAGGGTGGGGAAGGGAGGGGGGTTACAACCGTGTGTGTGTGGTGGGGGGGGGGGGTAATGTGGTGCTGGGGTCACGGGAAGGCTGGCATCAGACGGCCATGGCCATTATGTGCTGGGAGCCTCAGCACAGCTACGAAACCACAGGGCTGCACAGCTGGGACGCGAAGGGATCTGGAGGTCCCTTCTCCATATCCTGGGTGAGCTCCATGCACTCAGGTCCCCTCGGTTTGTGAGATGCTGTTTACAGCAGAGAAGGAGAGGGGTCTCCTGGGCCGGGGGAATGAAGGTGCTGGGTGCCCACGTCGTATCTGATGTATTTGAATTCAGGAGCCCCCCGAGCCCTGCTCCAGGACGCAGCAGCACCTCCGCCTCACCTGCTGCTCTTGTTGCCGTATCCAATCCCCCAGGACCCTCTCAAACACCTTCCACAATCGTCCAACTCCCCGCTGTACATAACAGCCAGATCCTGCAACTCATTCGGCAGTTAGGAGACTGCCTCTCATAGAAAGAAATATACATCCTGGCTTAGGAGATCAGCATTGAAGAAAACCAGTTTCATCTTCACAGGCACTGAGATGCTGTGCGCCTGTTAACAATCTTTCTGCAAGGCCTCAAATGCCACAGTAAATGTCAGCCAAGACCACATTTTGTGTGTGTGAATCTTCTTTCTTCCTATTTTGTTTCTTTTTTATTATTAAAGTATAATTGATTTACAATGTTGTGCTACTTTCAGATGTACGGCAAAGTGATTCAGTTATAGAAACATTGTATATTCTTTTTCCCATTCTTTTCCATTATGGTTTATCACAGGATACTGAATATAGTTCCCTGTGCTCTACAGCAGGACCTTGCTGTTAATCTGCTCTACGTAGAGTCGTGTGTATATGTTAATCCCAAACCCCTAATTCATCTCCCCCCCGCCTTTCCCTTTTAGGAACCATAAATTTGTTCTTTATGTCTGTGAGTCTGTTTCTATTTCGTAGATAAGTTCATTTGTGCCATGTTTTGGATTCTACATATAAGTGATATCATATGGTATTCGTCTTTCTCTTTCTAACTTACTTCACTCAGGATGATATTCTCTAGTTGCATCCGCTTTGCTGCATATGGCATTATTTCATTCTTTTCTCTGGCTGAGTAATATTCCGTTGTATGTATGTACCACGGCTTTATCTATTCATCTGTCAATGGACACTTAGGCTGCTTCTATCCCAAGACCATACTTTCCTATTTATTGCTGCACACATGTGAATCAGGGACCATCACTACTACTCAACTTCTAAATTCACCTCATCCCAATACAAAAGCCTTAGAAACTCTATGCCAATGGATGCCAGGGATTATCTGACCCCACTCACTGACAGCACTGTGGTTCCTAAAACCACTTGATTTTGAGGGCCAGTCCTGGTAATCTACTGTCAAATTTGGTCACTTTAGATGGAGTGGTACTGAGGACTTTGGCTTCTGGGCAGATGGAGAAATAGAAAAGATGATCCTAAAATTCATATGGAAAATCAAGGTATCCAGAATAGCCAAAAGAATCTTGAAAAAGAATAACAAAGTTAGAGGACTCACACATCACATTTTCAAAACTTATTACAAACAATGGTAATCAATATTGTGTCCTATTGGCCTTAAGGTATTAATCAATGGAATAGAACTGAGAGTCCCCAGAGAAGCCCATACATTTATGGACAATTGATTTTCAACAAGAATTACAAGCCAATTCAATGGACAAAGAACATTTTTTTCAACAAAAGCTGCTGGTACAGTTAGATTTCCATACATGAGAGACTGAATCTAGACCCTTACCTCACACCACATGCAAAAATTACCTTAAAATAGACAAAACAACTAAGCATAAGAGTTAAATCTAAAATAATCTCTCAGAAGAAAACAGTAAAGTTTTGTCACGTTAGATAAAGCCATGGTTTCTTGGACGTGGCATCTAAACCACGTACAACCAAAGAAAACACAGAAAAGATGGGCTTCATCACAATTGAAAACCTTTATACATAAAAGACACTATCAAAAAAGTGAATTCTCTGAAAACTAAGGATAGAAGGTAAATTTCTCAATGTAATAAAGATTATCTACAGAAAATCTACAGCATTATAATTAATGAATAAAGAAGAAATGCTTTCCCTCTTTTATGTGGTAGAAGAATGTCCATTCCTGCAATTCTTTTTCAACATAATGCTAGAAGTTTTAGTCTGCATCATAAGGCAATAAAAGGAAATGAAAGGCATGCAGATTAGAAATAAATACATAAACGATCAAAATAATAAATAAATATATACATAAAGTGTCCCTATTTGCAGATTACACGATGCCTATGTAGAAAATTTCTAGGGATGTACACACACAAAAAAGTCTAGTACTAATAAGTGAGTAAAACAACATTGTAACATACAAGATAAACCTACAAAACTCAGTCACGTCTGTATGCTAGCAATGAACACACGGATACCAGAATTAAAATTACACTGCCATTTGTAATCACTCAAAATAATGTGAAATACTCATCTGTAAATCTAACAAAACATACACGGGACTTGTATGCTGAAAAATACAAAGTCCTCATCAAAGAAATAAGAGGAGATCTAAATAAATGGAGAGACACGCCACGTTCACGAGTTAGAAGGGGTAGAAGACTCATCATAGTAAATATGTCAATTCTCTCCCAAACTGGTAGGCAGGTTTAAGACAATTCTTATCAAAATCTCAGCAAGATTTTTTTCTATAGATACAAGCAACATTGTTCTGAAATATAGCTAGAAAAGCAAAAACAATTTTGACAAAGAAGAAGACAGTAGAAGAATCACTTTCCCATAGTTCAGAACGTACTAGATAACTATAGTCATCAAGATTGCCTGGTGCTGGTGGAGAAACAACACACAGATTGAAAGAACAGAAAAGGGGGTCCAGAAATGAATCCCCTTAATATGTCCAGTTGGTTTTGATCAAGGGGCAAAAGGAATTCATTGGAAGAAGGAAAGTCTTTTCAACAAATGGCACTGGATTTATAAAATAGATAACTATAAGAATCTACTGTATAGCACAGGGAATTCTACGCAACACTCTGTAATGACCTATATGGGAAAAGAATCTAAAAAACAGTGGATATGTGGATATGTATAACTGATTCACTTTGCTGTACACCTGAAACTAACACAACATTGTAAATCAACCATACTCCAATAAAAATTAATTTTAAGAAAAATGGTGCTGGAGCCATTGGACTGCTTCCCCACACAGTGGCTCTCAGTGAACATTACCCGCCCCCTGCTCCCCAAGCCCACCCCTCTCCCCTACTGCCTCTCAGCACCACTCCCTCCTCATTACCAAACCAAACTCGCGTCCCCTCACTCACACACAGTAAAGCTGATCTACTGACCCCGGGTTATGGAAGGAAAATGCAGCATTAACTGCAGGGCATCCAACATGGGGCCAAGCAAGAACGGACAGCTCATGCTCAGAACACCCAAACTCCCCAGTGGCTTTCAGGCAAAGCTTTTTAAAGACAGTGTGAGGGAGAGGGTCATGCGGTACGTGGCCAGCTTGTGGACCTTCTGATTGGGTGATGGTGAGGTAACAAGGTGATGTTTCAAGAATCTCAAGTATCAGTTTTCTGGTTCCAACCTGTCTGGGGTCTACGGTGGTCAGCGAACAGTTAACTTCTTCCACCTGGAGGGGGTTTTTGTGTCTGCAAGACAATTCAAGGACACAGCTCAGAATACTATCTGCAGCCCCTGAGGAGGAAGTGAAGGTGCTTGACTTTGTTTAATGGCTAAACTATTATTATTTTGTCTTGCTTGACTGTTTTCCTTTGTTTTCGCATTTTCTCACCTCCCTGTTTAAATTTGCTCTTTGGAACGTGGGGAAAGCCTAGGAGACTAAAGCTTTTCTACAAACAAGAGGCGGAGACACGGGGTGGGGGAGGGGTTCTGTCACTGAGATCAGGCCTCAGGGAGGATTCCCCGCCTCCTCCCAGCCCTGGTCTCCCGCCCCAGCCTCCCTCCCGGCCCAGAGTCCAGGGACCCGTCACCGTGGCCCTGCGTCCCCCGGGGACCTGAGCCGGCAGCAGCGGGACGGCGGGCCGCCAAGGCCCCCTCTGCACCCTGTCCTCTGAGGGTCAGAGCTGCTCCGGGCAGGAGGGGGACTTGGGCTGGACTCGCCCTGCGAGGCCTCGGTGGTCCTGGTGGGCTGAAGCGTTCCTGCCGGGCTGGGGTTGAGGTCGGGATCCCAACATCCCTGCCCACACCCTGAGACTCGTCCCTCCTGGGGGCTGCTCGTCCAGCCCATATGGAATTAATGCACAGAGCAGGCCCGAAAGCCCCGTTTCTGCAGAAGGAGGCTCGTTTGCTTAGCTCCACGTGTGGCCGTTAATTAGAACGAATAGCCTGAGACACACAATAAAATAAAAAATTGATGATTCAGTGACGGCGAATCATTTGCAAAAAACAGCAGATGCTCTTACAATGAAGATATATTTCACGGTTTTTTTAAAGCACATTTAACTAACTGAATAATGCATTATAATGATCATGCTGATATTTCTAAATACGTTCTTAAGAATTTATAATAAAATTTTTCCTCTGAGGATACCAAGGAGTTTTACTTAATTGGTGACAATGTGATTAGGTTCTATTTGTTTACTTCTGCTTTTCTTTCTTTTTCCTTGGGAGACTAAGAGCACCTGGCAGAGACTTGGCTGATAAAAGGGCATTGCAGGTGTTTGTGACCATTGAATATGTGTAACTTACTTATCACTTCTGAGAGGGGAATATAGAATTAATATAGAATATAGAAAGCTTTCAGGCTTCGTAGTCACAGGGCCTTGGGAGATCACCCGTGACAGGTACCCAGCTAGGGAGCCCACTTCACGTGTGACGCTGCCCACATGCGGCGTCAGCCCTGGAGCGAACTCTCCACCGCCAACACGAGGCGGTGGGTTCCTCACCCCGGCTGTGCTGGCCCCCACTGCCAAGGTCGCTGGGAACTTCTGTCGTCTGATGCACCGGCATCTCCAAAATAGAAGTGAGCAAATATTCCACAGAGTGAAGGAAATTTATAAATCTTATAGAGAAGGAAACTTTGTAAGGTCCAGGAAGTGCAGGTGAATCTCATTTGGGGTATGTGCGCTAAGATCTTTTATGTGTTCAAACAATTAGATCGGGGCTTCCCTGGTGGCGCAGTGGTTGAGAGTCCGCCTGCCGATGCAGGGGACACGGGTTAATACCCCGGTCCGGGAAGATCCCACATGCCGCGGAGCGGCTGGGCCTGTGAGCCATGGCCGCTGAGCCTGTGCGTCTGGAGCCTGTGCTCCGCAACAGGAGAGGCCGCAACGGTGAGAGGCCCGCGTACCGCAAAAAAAAAAAAAATTATATCGGCACTCAGCTGACATCAGTGGAGGCCTCTTTGGTGAAGCCAAGCAAAGCTTCAAAGAAACTACAAAAGGAAAGGAACATCAATGCCCCTGAGGGATCAATTAACACCTTGAAGTTTTCATCTAAAACCTTTCTTAATGGATACCTGACTGAAGCAGGCTTCAATTCCAATGGGGATTGATAGTGGAACCCTAGTAGACTTGTTAGGGCTGCTTTTTAAGGTGGTAACATCTGCCAGTCTACAATGAGCAGCAGAGTCAGAGGATGAAGAAGAATCCAATTTTAAATGAGTAAGTGCAATTGTGTGTGATAAAAATCATCAGGGAAAGCATTTGTGTATTCTGCTAGAAACCTTATCCATGCATGATATGACATACAACTAAAGAAGTTTCACGGAGATACAGATTCTTACATAAACTTTTAGATGAATGAGAAACATATCTCCATAAAAGTACTCACATCTGAGTTTGTCTCATGAGATCTGCAAAGTGGACTCCCCGTCCTGTTCTAGGCACTGCTCACATCGCCCTCAAACGTAACACTGCCCTGGTCTCTGATGCCAGATCCCTGTTGGCTGTTTTTGTCCAGAAGTAGAGCAGTAAACACACCCCGTGTCTGGCTTTGTTGCTCAGCATTTTGTTTGTGATGCGCATCTGTGTTGCTGGGTGTCGCAGCAGTTTCTCCTCATTGCTGCATACTTTTCCATTGTGTGAGTATATTATAATTTGTTCTATTATTGGCGAGTATTTGGGTGTTTCTCATTTGGCACTGGAGGGAGAGCCGCCTAATAGGAACCATTAGGGAGGCAGCCAGCCAGCCCAGGAAGGGAGAGGGAGGAACTCGGTACCCCGGCCTGTCTCCTCCTCTATCTCACCTAGGGTCTGTTCTCTCTGCTGGGGGTCCCACTGGCAACCAAAGCACAAGGACAGGCGCATGGGCACCACTCCCAGGCCTGGGCCTAGAGGGCATGTGAACACGGCCGGTGCTTGCAGGCAAGAGCAGGCATGCAGGGCAAGGACCCAGGGCTGGAGACTCCGTGTGCTGTGATGGACATTTGACAGGCAAACCGCAGCCCTGCTCCTGGGAGCCCTGGGCAGCCCCCTGCCCATCCCCCCACAAGGAAAGGCCAACCCCACTGTGTTAGACTGTACAAGGCACTCAGCTGCCCGTGTTGCCTCTGCTGTGGGCTGCAGGAAATCTGTCCTCTGTGTTAGTAGACCCTGCTGGCTGCAGCACAACAGACAGACAGACATGGTATATAAAGAGCAAAGCTATGGCTTTGAAACCCACCGTGAGCACAGAGAGGTTAAGCATGGTTCCCAGAGCTGCACAGCAAAGTCAGCTTTAGGGAGATTTGGGTCATGATAGATAGATAGATAGACAGACATGCCAGCTTTCAGAGAAGAGAGGTTATTAAATTGTGGAACAGGATATCCTGGGAACTCTGAATTCTTCCAAAAAGGCTTTAAAAGTGGACACGAAGCCAACTGTGTAGGACAAGGCCCTCTAAGGCACACGTCAATTCTAGCCTGTCTGCCTGGACTCCCCACCCTGAACCTGAGCTTTACAGAAGCGGATGCTTGGCCCAGCACTTCCCAAGGTTGTAACCGGACCACGGATGAGCAAGGCCCTGGACCCCTGGACCAGTAACGCAGAGCCTCATCCCGGCCCTAGGAGCTCAGAGGACAGTAGGAAATGAGGAATTAGAATCTCACCTGTAGGACTTGCCTGGTGGCGCAGTGGTTAAGAATCCGCCTGGCAGTGCAGGGGACACGGGTTTGAGCCCTGTTCCGGGAAGATCCCACATGCTGTGGAGCAACTAAGCCCGTGTGCCACAACTACTGAGCCTGCGTGCTCTAGAGCCCGTGAGATACAACGACAGAGCCTGTGAGCCACAACTACTGAAGCCCGCACGCCTAGAGCAGCAAGAGAAGCCACCGCAATGAGAAGCCCGCGCACCACAACGAAGACGAGCCCCCGCTCGCCACAACTAGAGAAAGCCCACACGCAGCAACAAAGACCCAATGCAACCAAAAATAAATAATAAATTAATTTTTAAAAAATCATTAAAAAAAAAGAATCTTACCTGCACATTTTTACTTTTAATTTTGGACCCTGTTATCTAAGTAAATGTTTCTTATTTGGCAATGATGGCTGAAGGAAAACAGGAGTCAGGACACCTCTAGGAGAAAAAGAATCAGCGTGGGCGATAACTTTTGGTTGCCCAATGTCCTGAGTAAGACGGATTCTGTCTCCTGGACAGACCCGTTTAGTGCACAATTTATTAAGCCCCACCCAGTGGGATGCGTTGTACCACGGATCAGGGTGTTCCTGCCTTTGCGTGCAGGATCCTGAGGGCGTCTGGCAGCAGTGACCCTCATTTTTCCTGCTCCAGGGCTATAGAAGGTCATAAATCTATATTACAGAAGTAGAAATAAAGACACAGGGGCAGGGAAAGGGCTCCTGTGAAAAATAGAAAAGCCCATCACAAAGGACCTCTCTCTGCAAGGATGATTTGACTTCCTCGGGGGCCAGGAGTGACAAGAGGAGGAGTATCTTTCATGGGACGGTGACAGCACCTTAGCCAGGAGAGACCAGACCCTGAGTCTGTGATGTGTTGGTCTCCAGCCTGTGCCCCCGCAAGAGTAGACATGTGGGCTGTGATCCGGGAGACCTTTAAGGGCTGATCACCGGAAGCCACACCCGGGGTGCAGGACCGCGGGCTCACTGGATGCGGATGCAGGAGCTGCTGACACGTGCCAGGCGGCTGAATGGAGACACCGCCTTGTCAGCACCGGGAGCCCCTGACGGACGGTGCCCCTCCATCCAGACGCGTTTGCGGCCCAGGTTCCCACGGTGAGAGCTGCCGTCCAGAGGGACAGGGTGACCTGAGCCTGCCCTTCTCAAGCTGGAGATAGAAAGTTCTGAGAGTGCAGATTCTAAAACAGATCAAGGGTTATCTTTTTGGCCACCCTTTCTAGTCCACAAGTTCAGATGGTGAGGGTCTCATCTGATCGTCATAGAAACGCTCCGAGGCCTGAGCCTCCCGTGACAACTAAGCAGGTCCAGAAAGGCCGAGGTTTGCAAACATCACCCGGTGTGTGAAGCTGAACCAGTCCTGGACCTCGGCCACAGCACCTGCTCTCCCTTCCTGCTCTGCGCCAAGAGACGGCCGAAGAACAGCAGTGGCGTGGCCTGAATTTTCGGAGACAGCCCTGATCTCAAGTAGATTCCCCGTTTGCCTGTAACCACACGAGAACCCATCAGGCCCTCTTCCCACTCGGGGTAGTGGTCTCCATCTGTCCAAAGTGCAGCCTGGCAGACACAGCGTGTGGTGTGAGGTCACTCAGACTGACCACCGAGTCACCCACTGACGCCCCACCATGTGCCCCCTGCAGCCCCACCCCAGGCTGAGACCACCAACCCGGGAACCAGGGGCTCCGGGGAAGGTTCCCAGGCTCCCAGCCCACCAGGATCAGGGAGAACTCAGGCTAGGAGAACCGCCAGCAGGACAAGGCCCCCAGACCACGCTGGCCATCACTGATCCCCGCGGAAGCGCTGGCCGCGCAGCTGGCTTCTGTGCCTGAGAAATGTGGGTCAGGGCTTCAGAGACGAGAGAAAAAAAGCAAGCCCATCGGCATGAAGGGCGGAAGGGAAGTGACTACAGATGCAGATTAAATAACCATCAGACGATAAGCTGAGGTACAAGTCAGCCCCTGCAGATGAAGGAAGACAGTTGAGTCCAGGGTGCAGCTTGTCCCCAGCTTCTCAAGACAGCCGCCATCCTGTTTCCAGCCAGGGTGACCGGCTCCTTTCCCGGCATCTGCTTTCCTCCCTCGGCCCAGCACACGGAGCTACCTCGGGGCTGTCCCTTGTCTGGGGAGTCGGGCCTGGTCCCACTGCAGGATCCCAGAGGAGGGGGCGTGGGGTGCTTTGAGGGGCTGAGAGCCCCAAGCCTTGACCTGAGGGTGTGAACTTTGATGGCGTTATCCATGGAACCATCCCAAAATGCCGCATCCAAAATCTCTGCTTAGGTGGAGCCGTCCCATTAGTTTCACAGCTTCCCTCCTTCCACTGGCAACTCTCCCAGGAGAGGGGGGGCCAGACACAGTTCTGGAAAGTCTGGCACCCCTCGGGCATCCTCCTCAGCTCCGTGCCTGAGCACGGCACCCGGGCTCCCAGCTGGCTCTGTTTGCCCACTGAAGCCACAATCCCACTTACCCGAGCCGCTTCCATTTGTCAGAAAGGGCAACTTTGCATAATAAATTACATCCATTGATGTAATCAAATATTTCCATAGATTGAATTAGGTGTAATCGGTTGTCCTCAAGACTGTTGCCCTCCTTCCCAGCAGGGCTGGCGGCCCCCCTGCTACCCGCCCCACCCCGTCCTCTGTGCCGGGCCCTGCACACCCCACCCCCCCCCCCCGCCCAGGCGCACTGGGGTGTGGGCGGAGCTCGGGCGAGGGCGCCCCGATGCTGTTCTCAGCAGCCTTAGAAGTTGCTCCAAAGCAGTATCTCCGAGCGTCTCACTGTCCTTCTCAGCAGGCGTAACGTGTGCTGTTCTAGGCACAGAACACGACCCGTTTCTCTCTCGTGATGGGACAGATTTGGGTGGAACCTCAGCCCGTCTTCACTCGGACATGGCTCTTTATTCTCGAGTCTCCACCCACTTTCCTGTGACAAGGAAAATGTGAGGCCCGCCCTGCCCACCTCCCAGGACGCTGGCCGGGCTGCACTAGCGGTAACCACGCACGGAGGCCGGGCCGGGTCAGCACCCACAGCACCACTTCACTTAATCCCCAGAACAACCTTCCATCCACGACCGGGGTGTGGGGGGAAGCCAAGGCCCAGGGAGCTTGACTAGTTTACAAGGTGTCAAGGTCACATCCCTGGGAGGTGGCGTGGCCGGGCCAGTGACAGGCTCGGGAGTGGAAAGGCCGCCCAGACGACCCCGCTGTGGCCGTGGGGTCAGGACGACGCAGATGGGTGTCCCCATGGGGGTCCTGCTGCCCAGCGATCCACCTGTAGGCACCTCGATCTGGTCTGGAGTGGGGGCGCTGGGGGCTCGAGGCCAGGGAGAGGGTCCGCCGGATCAGGCCTCGGTGCTCTGTGCCCTCAGCAAGGCTCTGGCCCCGTCCCCCCGCCCCACTGCTGTTGCTCTGCCTGGGGTCCACGGCTGCAGCCCCTATGCACGACCCAGCGACCTCACGGGACGGATGCCTAATCAATGCAGCCTGCTGAGTTACGTTTCCACTGCACAGTTAAACAAGAACAAGAATTAAAGAAGCCAGTCTCTGGATGTGAACGGGGCAGCGGCCACGGAGGACAGCGGGTAAGCAGGAAGAAGAGCTGACCTAAAGCTCGTCCCACCCCGGACCCTCCGGCTTCTGGGTCCCGGGAGGGGAGCGGCGCGGGGACTCTTCGTTGGGTAGGTGGCGAGTCCTGAGCCAGGACGCAGAAAGCAGCCCTTGCCGCAGAGAACAGCGCCCACGGCACGGCGCGTCCCGCCAAGGGACCGGGCCCAAGGCCTGAGCTGCAAGCCCCCCACTGGTGGGAAGGGGGGTTCACATCCTCTGACTCCCTGCTCCGAGCGCCACCGAGGCCACGCGGGGAGGCCGTCACAGGCTCCGCAGCCACACCGCGCGCTCCATGGACCCGACCGTGCTCGTGTCTCCACAGCAGCCTCACTTGGTGGCTGCGCGACCTCGTCGCCGCGGGGTCTATGGTGTTGACCACTGACCCCTAACTGGCCAAGCGAGGCCGGGAGGGGGCGCGAGCTCCGTCCTCTGCTGCGGGCCCCTCAACCCTCACCACCTCAAGGAGCGAGGACAGCCCTGGGCAAGGGGACACTCTGGGATGAGCCGGTGTGACGGGCACCCCCTCCCCCCCCCCCCAGAGCAGAGGCCCAGAGCCTCACTGTGCCTTTGGTCCCGAGGCCCAGGCTGCAGGGGCCACGGCGGGCGGTGGCCGGAAGCCACACACGACTGGTAGCCGGGGAGGAGCCGGACAAGCCGGGTCGGCACCTTCGGGGAAGACTGGAGCCCGACCTGGCTAGTGGGACCTGCTCGCCCCCCAAAGCCACTGTTTGGCCTCCCTGGCGGCGACCACAGTGGTAACGGCCCAGTGCCTTTCAGCGCGTGCCCACCATGACCTGCAGAACAATCTCTTCAAAAATAAATCCAGCTGGAGACTCAGTTGAAAACAGCTTCTTAAAACTGCAGGAGAAATTGGACACTTTATTTCAGTGACAAAAAACTGGGCTGCTGAATCTCTGCGGAAAGGGCTCTTTTCAGCCATTCGAGCTCGGGCTGCAGGGCCACCCCACCATGCTGCCCCTCAGGGAACAGCAGTCAGGCAGATGCTCCAGGTGGGCAGACCATCCTCAAATGACCCTGACCCCAAACACTGCCCCTGCCCCACCCTGAGCCTCTAGCCCCTGCCTGCTTTCTTGAAGGTTTGAAGTCTGAAGGCCCTAGCCTCTGAATGCTGGATGCTGAGACAACTCAACACGGAAACTGATCGCTGATTTAGGATTAAAAAGATCGATGCCGTCCTTCTCCTGGACTGAGTCTTCTGCGCACTTAGCCAGAGCACCAGGGGGTATCTGTGCTTTAAAGAGGACAGGAGTCCCCTCACCCAGGGCTGCACTTTCCAAACACCTTCCCAAACTCTGTTGTGTTGGATCCTCCCACAACCCCAAAAGATACTTCATTCTGTTTTCTCCATTTCACTAGGAGAAACTGAGGTCACTGAGCTTACACTCCTTTTCCCAAACTATTTCTCAGTAAACGCAGAGCTGCGGACTGACCCCAAGTCCTTAACTCAAAACCCCATGCTGGCTGTGCTCCTCCAGCCAGAAATAACCTTGTCTCCCCAGGCGTCTAAATCTCTTCGAGGAACTCGTCCAAGAGGCAGGTGGCACGCGCTGTGGACGGAACATGAACTTTAGAAATTAGAACCTCTTCCCAACCCACGCCTGCCCTGGAAGGTTCTGGAAGGATTCTATGGCATCAAGCTGATAGATGTCCACTTCACCCACGCCCACCCATCCCCTGCGACCATCAACCCTGAGGTCCACCCCCAAAGGGCTGTTTGGAGGAAGCACTACACACTCCCCCTGTTCAGCCCATAGAGGCAGTGTGTCCCAGCAGGAGAGCACTTCTGCAGAAAGTGAGATAAGCAGGGTAAGCAGAAAAAAGAACAGGATAAATTACAGATATCGCATTTCTACAGGCACTAAAGTTCCAGGGAGAAGAGACCATGGCCAGGCGAGCTGAGGATCACAAGCCGGTTTTCCCAGTGGGCACATTTGCTGATTCTGGGCTCGGATGGATGGGAGGAAAGAATAACCAGCAAAGCCCTCGGCCACTGTGCAGGCCCCGAGCAGCAGGCTGGGTGCTTGAGATGCTCAGACGCACACCTGGGCACTCAGGGGTCCAGCAGTGGAGACCGACCGTGGAGACGGCTCAGAGCCCAATGCTTCCAAGAGTCAGGGTGGAGTCACCCGAGAAGTCTTGCTGTTCTCAGGAAGCACAGGCCCGCCCGAGGGAGGGGGACCTGCCTGCCCCCTCGGGACGTTTGAAGGTTGTGTGTCTCCTTGGGGTCCCGGGCTGGAGTCGGGGGCTCCGGAAGCCCGTAGGGTGGCTCTGGATGCCCACTGTCCGGGACTGAGCCGTGAACACGGGCAAACCAGAAGCTGAGCCGGCCTGTCCCTTCCTTTTGCTTCTGCCTGTTGTTTACATTTAAAATTCCTGTCCTCCCCTGGCATAAGGTGGTAACCAGACTGACATTCTCTACTTTCCGTTAGTGCGTTGACATTGAGTGAACGTGGACAGCTGGGTCTAAATCCGTCCTCTGTATGCCAGTTTTCTGTTCGTTCTTTCGGGGTTTGCTCCTCTGATGCTGCACTATTTCTGCCTTACTTGGGGTCAATTGAACATTTTTTCAGTGGTTTTTAAACTAGACCTCTTCACTACTGTTTTGTGAATGCTTACTCTGGGGATTATATTATCCATCCTCATCACGATCTGGTTGGAATTAATATTGTACCACTTCCCTTCACATCCAACCTCATGCTTCACACGTGTGAGGCCTTTAAAAAGGTATAACTTCATTTCCTGACTCCATCCTTTGTGCTATTGCTGTTATAGCTTTTCCTTCCAGGTGTTAAATCCCCAGGTGATATCTTCGTTTTGAACGAGTCATCTGTCTGTTAAGAAAATTGATGGAAGAAAGCAGATGGTTTCTGTATCGACCCACACATTTAACACCCATTGCTCTTCACTTCTTCCTGCAGATCCCAATTTTTATCTGGTATAATTTCCCTGAAGCCTGGAGAACATCCTTCAGTATTCCTTCCAATGCAGTCTGCAGGCAACACGCTCTCATAACTCTTGTTTATGGGAAAATGCCTTTATTTTTGCAGCCACGTTTGAGGGATTTTTCACTGGATATAGAATTCTGCGTTGACAACACTCTGTTTCTCCTTTCAGTCCTTTACGATGTCGCTCCGTTACCTCTGGTCTCCGCTTTTCTGACGGGACGTTACTGTCCTGACGTCACGGTCCTCTGTGTGTGGTGGGTCCATGTGCTCAAACTGCTTTCAGGATTTGATCTCCATCGTTGATTTTCAGGAGTTCGCCTAAGTCTTTCTTTCTTTCTTCTAAGGGGCTGCTAAACTTCTTAGGTCTGGTTTTCAAAGTTAGGGCATATTTGGCCACTGTTTCCTCAAAGAATTGCTGTAACCACATCCTTAGGGTCTACTTTTCTAGCATCCAGTTACCTCACTACATTGCGCAATATTGTCTCCCTGGTTAGTGGCGCTTCACTCTTTTTTTTCCATCTCCGCTTCTCTCTTCGGCAGATTGCATCGTTTTCGCTGAACTGTCTCCTAATTCATTACTTCTTTTTATCTTCCACTTCCATTCTGTTGTTTAGCCCATTCAGTGAATTTTTTCATTTAAGTAAGTCTATTTTTTGTGCTGAATGTCTTTTTGACTCCCGCTTATAATTTCTACTCCTTTGCCGACAATCCCTGTCTGTTCACCCATTAAAATTAATTCTGTAAAGTTCTTTAACACGTTTACAATAACTGCTTCAAATGTTTTGTCTACTAAACCCAGCACCTAGGCCATCCCAAAAGGTTTTTATTCACTGATTTTATTTCTTGCCAATGGACCAGGTTTTCCTGTTTCTTTTTTCTCTAGAAACACTTTATTGTACACAAGACATTGTGGTCACTCACTGTAGGATTTCTGGATTCTGTTATGTTCCTTTGAGGACTTGTGGGTGTTTGTTCTAACAATCAACTCGACTGCAGGTGAGCTGCCTTAACCACAGTCTGGGTTCTATGTGCTGTGATGTGACCCTGTGGAAATCCCAGCCCCTCCGACTGGCAGAACTCAACCTCCAAATCCAAAGTTATTTTCAAAGTGTTTAATTAATTTGAGACATTGTTACACTGGGGAGGAGTAGCCTTTACTCTGGGGGGTGTCCCCCTTCTGAAGCCGTGGCCTCCCTAGGTGCTCTGGCTCGCCTGAGACACCACGACCCAGGGCTCCTTGACCTCTGAACGACCTTCATCCTCAAACCCACAGCCTGCTCGACTTCACTGGTCTCACCACCTGCGTGCATCCCAGGCTTTTGGAAGAGCCCCAAGAAAGTCCCCCCACAGATGTTGGCCACCTCCCAGCGGAGGTCTCTGGGCTCCAGCCTTGAGCTGGGTCTTATCAGAGCTACAATCCAGCCCAAGTCCAGCCCATTTCATGACTGAAGCCATAAGCCCTTCCCGCTTCTGCCCAAAAGAGGAAAGTGAAACTCCAACTTGAGGGATAAAATGTCACCGAGAGTCGTTAAAGCTCTTTACACAGAATGTGGACACAGAATAACGCAAAATATCACTAGACAGGCAAAGAAGTTAAAAAAAAAAAAGCTGCTAATTAAGAGGAAAAGTGGACCAATGACTCAGATATTAGACTTAGCAGCAAAACCTTTTTCAACTCTGATTAATAATTCTATGAAGAGTAGAAAAGATCGACAGTGTAGGTGAAAAGATGGACATTTTGACATGTATAACTGGAACCTATAAATAAGTGAAAATGCAATATCTGAGTATTACTCAGTTATTAAGTATTGACTAATTATTAATATTTAATTGACAGATTTGAAATCATATTGGATGGAGCCAAACACAAGGTTGGTGAACTGTAAGTGAGGTCAAAGGGCACGGAGATTACACCCAGGGATGCAGTCGTGCAGGACTCCCCAGCAGGCTTGAGATGAGCGCAGTTGTAGCAGCATGAGGACAGGGTGATGAAAGCGTCCAGGAAATGATGACTGAAAACTGATCAAGCACAGCAGCACCCAGACTCGTGAAGCTCAGCAAACCTCCCGCAGGACAGAGACCTGACAATATGCTGACAGATGCATTATGGTCACAGCGCTAAAGGATGGGGGAGGGGGGATGGAAACAGACAGAGGGAGGGAGGGAGGGAGATCTGAAAAACAACTTAGGGCTGAAAGAACATCACCTTTAAAGAAACAATAATAAGAGCTCACTTCTCAAGAGAAAGAATTGAAACCCAAAGATAATGGAATGTTATTTTTAAAGCATTAAAAAAAAGGTGAACCCTGTAGAAATGAAGATACTTTTTAAAAATAAGCCTCTGGATTAAAAAAATATATATATGAGCAAAGTAGTGCCAGAAAACTTAACTACAATAAATACTAAATTAAATTAATCAGTCTGAAAGGAAAGGTCCTAAATGGAAATGCAGAATTGCATGAATCAATGAAAATAACCAGAAAGTGAAAATACATGGGCCAGTAAAAATGAATATCAACTGTAGACACAATAGTAGTAACGGCTTGTGGAGTTTCAAGTACATGCAGAATTAAGATGGATAATAATCACCATGAAAGCAAAAGGCAGCAGGGGTAAATGGAGTTGAAACATTCAGCGAAGTGGTAAAAATACCATTTTATTAGACGATGAGAAGTCAAAGATGCATGTTGAACTATCTGCAGTAACAGGAAAATCATAAAAGAAGGTATACAGGCGAAGGTAATAGAAAAAATGAAATTAAAAATAGCACATTAATTCAAAGGGACTGGAGAAAGGAAAGGAGAAAAGGAAACAGAAAAATCAGAAAAGAAGGTATACAGGCCAAGGTAATAGAAAAAATGAAATTAAAAATATCACATTAATTCAAAGGGACTGGAGAAAGGAAAGGAGAAAAGGACACAGAGCTGCTTGTTCGACCAGGAATTCAGCGGTCACGTGACAGCTCTGGACCCACTCACATCGGTAACAACATAGGGGTGAAACAGGTGCCAGTGATGGTCTGGTTCTTGATCTGGGGGCTCGATACTAGGTGTGCTCAGATGGTGGAACTGTAAACTTAGGATTCGTACACCTTTCTGTTTGTATTTGATATATTCTTTAAAAGGTATCTCTAAGCCTTCCGGAAATGCCTACATTTTGGAAAGCTATAAACCAAAACGCCAAAGGCAACAGAAAAGGAGCTTATCAAAGGTATTTGTGCCTTTTATGTGCATTTTCTGGTATCTTAACAATTTAAACCTCTGTACTTTGCCTAGTTGCCAAAAATGTAAATATACTTAAAAGCCAGTGGAAAATAAACACATATAGAGATGGTCAGGCCAGAGTGCCTCCTGAGACCCTCCTGAGCCTCCGCCCCGACGCCTCACCTGGTGGACATGGTCCTTCTCCCTGGCCCTACCCCGGCCGTCTTACTTGGGTTCCAAGTTGAGAGCAGAAACAGAAACAAACCGATTACAAATGTAGGACTCTTAGCTACTGGGGGGCCCGAGAAAGCTGTCATGTCCTTCTTCCCTCCTCCACCCGACCTCCTGGCAGTGCGGTCAGATGCCCGGGGGCTGCCCGGGAAGGCCTGTGCGTCTCTCTCGGTCCAAATTCTGGGGGCAAAAAAAAAAAAAAAATGGGGCTTCCCTGGTGGCGCAGTGGTTGGGGGTCCACCTGCCGATGCAGGGGACATGGGTTCATGCCCCGGTCTGGGAAGATCCCACATGCCGCGGAGCGGCTGAGCCCGTGAGTCATGGCCACTGAGCCTGCGCGTCCGGAGCCTGTGCTCCGCAACAGGAGAGGCCACAGCGGTCGGAGGCCCGCGTACCGCAAAAAAAAATTGCCAACAGCCTCCGGGAATCCAAGTGCAACTACGAGGACAAGAGTGGGGACAGGGTGAGGACAGGGTGGGCTCGAGGCCGCTCCCACGTGGCTAGAGTCCAGTGGTGCCCCCGGCCCAGCCCCTCTTCTGGCAGCGCTGGGTCAACCCAGACGCGGGGAGAACGTGGACGGGGGGAGTGTCTCCACTTAGACGACCTACAGGCGCCCAAACCCACCAGGACTAGACTCCTCCCCACCGTAACCCACTCTTCCTTCTTGCATTCCTCCAAAGTGGAAACCCGGGCATCACCCCTCCCCACCCCGTGGGCCCAGGTTCTGCGGAGCCCACCTGAGACCCCCTCCAGCCTGTGCCTCTGCTTCCCCGTGGCCATCGGCCCCAACCTGTCACACTGACCTTCACCCTGGCCTCACATGCCGGCCCTGCTGGCACCGTCATGTCAACAGCCCTGCAAAGTGCGGAAGGTCCCACGCGGCCAGCCAGCAGGGTGAAGACCGGGCCTCCCAATGACACGGCCGGGGCTGCTCCCGTCGGGTGCCCACCGGCACCACCAGCCTCGCTTCCCGCGTCCCCATCCTGAGCGTTGCCACACGGATCCCCGCAGACGCCCAACGGAGCCATGCCATGTTCCACATCTAAGGGACCCAGGGCCCCTGTGGGGACACAGCGGTCGAGAAGGTGTCCGCCTTCCTCAGCCCCTCACTGGACACAGAGCCCAGGGAGGAGCCGGGCCCGCCCCGCCGGCTCCAGGCCGCTGTACTGCAGACAAATGAACCCTCAGATGATGTCTTAAAGCAAGAGGAGGAGGGGGTGGAAGATAGCAGCACGCAGTTGGGGAGCCGCTCGACTTCTGCGCAAACCAGTGAGTAAAGCAGCCCTTGACAACTTCCCCAACTGCTGCCGACAGGATAATTGTGCCTAATTTCTTAATTTTAATGCCGTTGTTGCCTTTGGCTTCTGCTAACGAGATGTAAATATGTGTCGCGGGTTCGCGGATTTGTTTTATTGCAGGGTAGCTAAACTGCCATTGCCGGAAGCTTAGACTTGTACTTGCTTATTTTTATCATCACGTGACCCCGGACGGCAGAGAAAGTGAGGCTAGGAGGGGCAGGCGTGGCGTCGGCCCCCTTCCCTGTCCCCTCTGCTCCGGGGGGAGAAGAAAGGTCTAGGGCCCCCCGAGGCTGGAGGTTTGGGGGTGGGGGGTGGACAGAGAGGAGGGATGCCTGGACCGCGTCCCTCCCAGGCCACCAGCCCTCAGGAGCCGCAGGTGCATTCAGACCAGAGCTCTCACGAAGGAGCCGACACAGCCGGGACCTCCCTGCGTCCACCTTGTCCCCGAAGGGCAGGCCTCCTGCAGCCGCCTTGCCCCACGGAGAGAAGTTCTGCGGAGGGTCTGATTCGATCCCTGCCCCGCAGTCCTAGTGGGGTCTCTGCACCACCCTCTCTCCAGAACAACCCTCCAGACGCTTACAGGACGGCACGAGGTGCCCCCCAGCCTCCTCTTTGTGGGGACAAACAGTCACTGCCCCCAGCCCTTCCTTCCCACCTACGTTTCTCTGAGACCCTCTGCCATCGCCCCTCGGGTCTCGTCAGCTCCGCAGGCCCCTGACTGGGGAGGACACCCTTTAGTCAGGGTCAGGGCAGCAGAAGTGTCATCTTACCTCTTGGTCTTAGGAAGATGATGCTGAGAAATGGGCAGTGTGCCGCTGGCAGGGGGGGTCCCGGCGCCCACCTGCCCCCCACCGCCCAGGTCCACCTCCAGAGCACGCCGGGAAAGGAGCTGGCACACCACGTCCTCCACGTTACACTGCGCGCACTGTTTCTCCTAGAGGCATCTGCGTTTAGACCCAATCCAAAGCTTTACAATCCAAAGACGTGAATATCTAAAGGTGGAATTTCCTAGGCCAGGAAGATTAACAAAATTAATTTTATAAAACCTATTCAAAACATTTCCCTATCAGGGAGGGGTGCAGACACAGCCCCCCCAGTTACGACGCCCTGTCTATGTGGCAGGTGTCTCCCTGTATTTTACTACTGTGTTTTCCATGCGAGCCTCTCACCGTTTGCTCTTCTTTACTTTCGTGAAAGTACCCAGTGAAGCAGAAAGTCAGGAGACCCGCCCCCTAGTCCCAGCTCACTTGGTAACAGAGTCTGGGGAAAACACATCCCGGCATCATCGAGGGTAAGGTCACCTGGTCTCCCTCCTCTGAAGTGTGAACATCTTACCACTTGCTCCAGGCAAGTGCTTGAATCCTTCTAAGAAGCCCTCGTCCCCAAGCAGGTGCCCCCCACCCCGGCAGCAGCTCCGAGGGTAGGGGCTTGGGGGACCTTGGAGGAGGCTGTGTACCCAAGGGAAGAACTCACCCTTCCCAGCCGCCCTGTGTTCTTGGGGACTGGCTGGTACCTCCCTTTCCTCATCTGTACAGCAGGAAAGATAATCTCCATCCCAAAGCGATTATTGTGAGGATAAAATGAGATTATGTTTGTCAAATGCCTGGCCTGTAGTAGGAGGGTGATTAGTGTTAAATCTCATCCTTCTCTGCGTGCGGCCCCTTCGAATCCTGCAGGTGGCCTCCTTCTGCTGAGTTGAGCATCATGTAAAAGGGTCCCATGTCCTGTCGGGGTCCTGGTTTCCTCCTGGGAATCACCTGGGAACAGCCCCATGGGCCTCTCGACTGTCAGGGGCCGTGCGGTGTCAGTGCCATCACGAATGTGGCCGGATGGCAGAAGCCTCTGGTTTTCTGTCTGGGCACTTCCCTCTGTCCCCCTTTCTATCCCTCCATTTCCCCTTCTCTTCCTCCTCTTTCTCTGGCTGCCCCATCCATCCCAGCCCCTCCCCTCCCCTGCCCTCCCCTTCCCCTCCCCTCCCCTGCCCTCCCCTTCCCCTCCCCTCCCCTCCCCTCCCCTCCCCTCCCCTCCATTCCCCTCCCCCCCTCCCCTCCCGTCCCCTCCCCCTCCCCAGGCCTCCCCCACTCCAGCTGGCTAGCAGGGAGCAGGACCTGGAGATGCTCAGGGTTCCTCCACCAGCCTCTGACCAAATGTGTAGCTGTTCATTCCCAAGTACATTTGGTGGAAAAACTAAAAGCTCATTAGTTTCATAACAACAGAAGGATAGGTCCACTAACAGGAAGCTCACTGAACACTTCGCAAACCAGCCAGGCAGCTCATGAGACGGCCCCGGTGTGACTCATGGTTTCCTCGAGGCCCCGAAGGCCTGAGTCTCCCTTGCTTGGCTGTTGAGACATGTCCCCCCTCACCCAGCCCCAGGGGGGACCCTGGGAGCTCCCAGGCCCAGGCAGTGCCAGCCTGAGGGACCTCCCAGCTCTGCACTCATCCACCTCTGAGCTGTCAGCACTTCCCAAACACCCGCACGCCCATCACCAGCACCGCTGACGAAGCTCACACCTGGGCGGGTCCGCTGGGGTTTACGGTGGGAAACCGGTGGGTGAGGGGTGCAAAGTGCGTGCCCACCTCAGACTCTTCTAGCCTCGCTGTGAGGGGCAGACCCTCTAATCGGGTCTCCTTCACAGAGTGGGGAGCTGGGACTGGGGGAGCTGCCTAGGTGACTCGATCACAATTACGCGGCAAGAAACAATGCAAGTGTGGACCGCAGCTTCCGAGGTCGAGGGGCAGGCAGTGGACTGTCACCCGGTGCCCTTGCTGGTTGGGCCGCCTTAAGCAAGTCTATCCACCTGTTTCCTCACCTGTAAACGGGGCTGATGGTGCCTCACGAGGCTACTTCGAAGCTTGAACTAGTGTGTATGTGCGGACCTAGTGCCCCGGGGGCTCCAGCAGCTGGCGTCAGGGTCCTGCGCCCTGACCCCAGCAGAGAGGGTTACTTCCACCCCTCGCTGGGCCACTCGTGAAGATGGCAGCTCCTCCAGCCCCTCCCCCTCCTCCCTCCAGCAAATGTTAATTGCACATGACGCTTGCTCCAGCAGAAGGGTTATAATTAATTTATGTCAGGACCGTAATAGACTCCAACACAAACTGCTCCATCACATCCAACTGTTCTCTGACTGCTGTTGGCTGCAAAGCACGATCCCAAAATACACTGCAGGATGTGCCTCGCTCCGCCTGCCCCTCCCCAGCTCCCAGGAAGATGAGACACAGGTCCAGCCCCCCCACCTCAGGCCACCCCAGGTGCCACAGACCTGGCACGGAGTCCCACCTCCTCCTCGTAATTGCTGTGTGACCCACGATGTTCACCCAACTTCTCTGAGCTTCAGCTTTCTTGTTTACAAAATGGAACAGTAGGTAATATTTGTGAGGATTGAATCAGGCAGACTTTGGTAAAACGCTTACCACAGCATCAGACACTTGCCAGGGACTTAACAAAAGAAGTCACAACAGCAGCTAAGCTGTGACAGAGTTCCTGGGTGCTGGGCGCCCTGCTGGCTCCCCCCACCCTCTGGACACCCCGTGGGGTCCAGCCCTCCGTGTCGTGGGCAGAATTGTCCTAATGGTGTGGTCCTTCTTCACCCAGTGGGTGGGGGCGGAGGGTGGACCCAGCTGCGGCCACACAGGGTCCTCCCAGGTAGCAGGGTGCAGGTTGTTCACTCCAGGGGGCATGGCTTGCTGTCCCCCCCAGATCACCAGGATGTGAGGAGTAAGAAACTCAAGGTGAGGGACAGACGCGGACTCTGAACTCAGAGGCTGGAGGGCGGGGCCTGGGGCTGCCTCTGAGAGGGGACCGTGGAGCAAGGACGCTCGGAAAGGGTCTGCGTGCCGGGCGGAGAGGGTCGGGTCGGAGGAACAAGCCCCCAGGACCCTGAGAGGGCGCGTCCTTCCTGGCCGGCTCCCAGGATCGCCCCGGGGTCCACGGGGGCGCCCCACTGCTCTTCCCGAAACTCATTTTCTCTGAGCATTTGTACCGTTTCCCACCCCTCAACCAGCTAGCTCACCAGCAGCTGAGCAGTTTGCCCTCTGTGTCACGAGCACAGATACACAAGTGTCCTCAACCGCCTGACGCTCTGTGCCTGGTCAGGCCACCCTCAGCCTTGGACGGGGTCCCTCATTCTCCAGCCCGTGTCCTGGGGACACCGTGTGATCCTGAACCGGTTCCCCGCTTAACCCGGATTCGGGCATCTTCAGAGCATCGATCAACTCCTAATATTTTAAATATATTTCTGTTATTTGGTTATTGGCCGTGTTTCCCAGTAAAATGTCAGATTTGGGGTTATGGGGTTTTGGAATTTTTTTTTTGCAGTACGGGGACCTCTCACTATTGTGGCCTCTCCTGTTGCGGAGCACAGGCTCCGGACGCGCAGGCTCAGCGGCCATGGCTCACGGGCCCAGTCGCTCCGCAGCACGTGGGATCCTCCCAGACCAGGGCACGAACCCGTGTCCCCTGCATCAGTAGGCGGACTCTCAACCACTGCAGCACCAGGGAAGCCCTTGAAATTTTTTAAACTACTGCATCCTCAACGCCTATAACAGTGTCTGAGATTTAGTAGGTTTTCAGTAAATAGTGTCTAGGGAAGGAAGGCGTGAAAGGAAATGCTTTGTCCTTCTCCCCTCCTTTGTCTGCAGCAAAGCAGGTCAGGAAAACACACTCTGTCTGCAGTAGAGCTGCTGGGAGACAGCCATGGGTGTGTCCACACACACGTATGCACACAGGTACCGTGTCGGGAGTGGGGAGGGCCCAGCGGGAGGAACCGTCGTGTCACTCAGGAAGTCGCATTCCGGGAGGGAAGAGGCCACAGTCTTGAAGGAGAAAGACGTCAGACGAGCAAACTGACCCTCAAAGGACGTGCAGGACAGTGCCGGCCAGACCCGAGGGCTGTCAATGACCGCAGAGATGGGCTGGTCCATTTCCCACGAGGCCACCCCACAATCCCAGCTTGGGCTGGCCTGCAGCAAACGAGGGGCTCAGGGGCGTGGGAAGCGGGACCCTCACGCCCAAGCCCCTCCAGGTGGCCATAGCCCACTTGTGCTCTTTCCTGGCGTGAGGGGTCGCTGAGCCTGGGCCAATGTCCCCACGTCTCCGAGCCCAGGTTCCCGTGGTGACCCCATGAGTCAGCTGGCACAGGGCCACCTAGGGGTCCCTAGTGGTCAGACCTCCACTCACTTCAGAAGAGTCTCGGTTTGGACAATAAGCTATCTTGTGACCCTAAAGCAAATCCCTTTTAGAGTTTTTGTGAGGATTCCATGAGCTGGTACATGGGACGGAGGCCAGCGCACGGGACAATTAAATGCGAATCCCACCCGGGTCCTGCCTGGCCCAGCCCCCAGGGCCCCGTCCCACTGCTCCTCTGATGCTGCGGCCCGTCCCTGAGGCCTCCTTGCTCTCCTTCCAGCCCCTCTGGATCTGCTGCTTTTCCCTCCCCCTGCCCTTAGCATCTGCCTGTCCCCAGCTGAGTGATTCATGGGCCGCTAGGTCTCGTGGAGGTTGTCGCCCTGCCTGGGGAACCACGACTCCGCGATGGATCCTGTCCTGTCCTGGCCGCACTGGTAACGGACGAATGCGGCTACTTAGGGAAGCTTCCCTTATCTCACCTGCAAAGGCTCCCTCTTCCTTATCTTGAAAAATGGGTGGCTGGCAGATATGGGAGCCATGACCACTCGTCAGAGCCTTCACCGGGACTGATGGACGGAACCTCTGCTCTTTGCAAAGAGAAATTTTGCAGCGATAGCCTCTCCCTGGGCTTTGCCTGCCTCTCTGAGAGGAAGCACGGACTGTGGAGGCTGGAAGGAAGTTTCTGCAGATGGGGGGTGGGGGTGGGGTGCTGGTGGCAGGCACAGGTCAAGGGCCCAGGCTGGCACTCGGGTCCTCCCTGCTCTGAGCCTCCCGCGGAAGCACCCCAGGGGGCCCTGAGCCCAGAGCAGAGGCTGGACTGTAGGAAGGAACACTCCCCAGGCCAGCACCCTGGCCGGGGAGGACTCTGCCCACAGAGCTTGGTGCTGGGACCGGACACCCCACCAGACTCTGCCCTGACTCTGCCCTTCGTGACCGTTCACAGGGGCTGCCGGGCTAGAAGGAAAGTGAGAACCACCTGAGGATACGCACACTTACCCAGTGTGCTGCGGCCTGAGATGCACGTTTACCTGGGCGTCCCCGCGTGCAGGCCTCCTCTGACCAGTGCTTGGGTATGAGCAGGTGCTGCCGGGGGGCTGCTCTCGGGGAGCGGGGCCCAGGGTCAGAGGCTCAAAGTCCAAAGGAGGCCCCGACCGTCAAGAGCAGGCGGGGTCCCACAAAGCGCGGGGAAGGGATCCTGAGCTCTGGGCTGGCCTGTCTCCAGCTCAGAGCCAGGAATCTGCCTGAGACAGGAGCCCTCGGGAGGAGGGAGGGGTGGCCCTGGGGAGCAGGTGCCGGTCAGCACGGTACCTCCTCGTCCCCAGGCTGGCCCTGCCCTCCAGGCCTCCCTAGGAGAGTGGGGGACAGATGAACCTGGCCCTGAGCTGAGCCTCACTGCTGGCCCTTCACGGGAGACACCTCTCCCAGCGTTCCCCCTGGACCCAATGTCCACACACGCGAGACGGCCAGTGCCTGGAAGGAACTCAGAAAATTGCCAAATGGATAGATGGACTCAGCCCATAACATACTATGTTTTCTGCCTGTATGTCCTCAACCTAAAGGTTCCTGTCTTTCACTGGTTTTGTCGCTTTCTCAGCTGAGCCTCACTGAACGCGGCCCCATCCTCCCCACTCTCTCCTGGAGCCCACGGGACTTTCTGATGCTGTCCTCCAGGTCCCCTTCTCCATGACGCTTGTCATCCCGTCTTGGGCGCCGCCCACTGGGCGTGTCCTCACCTGGCGTCCACGCATTTTCTTCACTGCAAGTTCAGCTGCTCACCTTGCCTGTTAGTTTTTCATTTTAACACGATCTATGTTAATTTTGAGACGTTGGTTTTTCAAACCCTGTGTTCTTTTATAGTGATTTCCTGTTCCTCCTCATGGTTTTATGCCTTTTTCTCTAATAATTTCCGTAGACTTTCACAGTGCTGTGTGACCCTCAATCCCGGGGTTCAAGTACCCCGGTTTCTTGGGCTGTGGGGTCCAGCTCACGAAAGGATGCCTGGGACATGTGTGACATTTTTATTGTGAGCTCATAATCAGCAAGGACTTTTCTCTCCATGGGATCCTGCATCACCTAAGTTCTCTGTTAGCTTCTTCCTGGCACACCAGACCTGGGATCAAGTTCATGTTCATCGCTCAGCTTGGGGACCCTGTCCTTCCCACCTCCAAACCCAGGCACAGCAGAGGCCAAGGTACCAGTGACGCCTGGGAGATTCTGCACCCCAGACCATGGGCAGAGCTCCCCGGGGGAGGCAGGCTTCCCTTCTGAGGCTCAAGGTCAGCTCTCCCATCCACGTGTGGTCAGAACCCAGAGCCTTGCACACATGGGCACAAAGGCACAGGGACACACATGTGCATACATGCAGGCCCACACACACACACACACACACACACACACACACACATACACACACGCGCGCGCACATGCAGTCCCTGCAGTGAGATCTCACACTGTTCCAGTGCTGGCTTTCAGTGCCTCCCCGGGGCTGTCACCTGGGGTCCCCATTTCTTTCTTGCATCCTCATCTGGGCCTTCCAAGCACATGCATGCGGTCACTTAGTCAACACTCCTGTGGTCTGTACGGGACCCGGCTCTGCCTGCCTGCCGTGATGCCAGCATCCGACGTCACACAGGTCCTGGGGGCGTGTTCTGCTCCATGCCCCTTTTGGAGCATCACCAGGGCACAGCATCAGCTCCACCGTCCCCTAGGATCTCGTCACATCCGACACACACTGAAGAGATACTTGGGCCCAGGCGCCCCCTTCTAGGAGAGGTAGAGTCAGGTGCCTGACGGGGGCCCCGGGCACCCCAGCTCTCCAGCCTCACCCGGCCTGGCAGGCCTGGGATTCACAGACAAGAGGGAGGGACGTGATGAGTACAGCCCAGCCCCCGCTGGGACACAGAGGGCTCCAGCCCTGCTGGCCAGGGATTCTGCCAGGTACACGGTGCCCCTTGGCCCCTACTGACCTGACCACAGACCTGGGGCAGGTTGCTCACTGGAGGCCGGCCCTGCTGCACCCACTGCGCTCTCCAGCCTGGCCTGCATCCTCTTCGTGGTAACCAGGAACCTCCCCGGCCCTGCTCTCAGCATCACCCCTCGCAACCCTGGAGACCGCAAGACAGAAGACAGAAGGCACCTCACCACAGGCAGGGCCAGCACAGGGGCCCTGGCACTCAACCGAGCCGCTGACACGTGAGACCCTACGGTGGTCCCGTAGGACCGACCAGTGCAGTCAGAGCCTCAGGACCCGAGCCCCAGCCCCTCCCATGTGGCAGCGAGGGCCAGCCCGAGTCAGGCCAGACTCCCTGGAGAGGACGCCCCCGAGGGCCTCATCTCCCTGTCCACCCAGCTGGCCCCAGCCATGCCCAGGGCACAGGCACCTCAGCCCTGACCACACAGGGGCCAGCAGGTGCCCCCCGACTTCCTGCCCCACGTGGTGATGTCCTGAGAGGCATGAGAACAGTGCGGGCTCCTGTGCCCAGGGGGCTCCTGCCACGGCCCTGGTGGGAGTCAGCCCGGAGGAGGTGAGAGGTGGAGACGGGAGTCGCCTCCCCCAGCCTGGAGCAACCCCGGCGAGCTCCCCTCCCCCTCCCTCCCTCCTTCACCCTGTTTTCATTCCTTCGTTTGCCCAGGAGCCCTTCAGACCCTGTGCAGCCCTCGCAGGCCAGCACTGCGCCAGGCACTAAGGAGGCAGTAATGGGTACCGAGGGGCGGGAGGAGGGGCCCGAGCAGACAATGCCCGTCTCCCAGGGGAGGGCTGGGAGGGGAGGGGCCTGCACGGCAGCCAAGGGGCTGGACCCGCCCGAGAACAGTGGGGACGTTGAGGGCTTGCAGGAGGGGACCCGGCTCTGGCAGGGCTGCTGGCACAAGTGGGGTGGGGAGGCAGGTGCCAGGGGGGCAGTCGGAGGCTGTGGGACCAGCCCTGGGAGGTGCAGGGGGTACCCAGCCCCACAGGGGGTGGTGATGAGGGCAAAAGGGTAACCCTGAGGCCCCACCAGCAGCAGGATCTGCAGGACCTGCCTCCACAGGGGCAGGTGAGGCAGAGGTGAGGCAAGGGGGCCCCCAGGTCTGCAAGGGTGGGGAGGAGAGGCCCCAGGCCAGCGCCTTCAAGCCCCTCGCCCTGAGAGGCCCTCGGCCCCCACCCCGTGTGCCGTGAGGACAGGCCCCAGTAGGCTGTCTCGGCAGAGCCCCGGGGAGGGGAGGCGCTCGTCCATGATGAACCCCCCCGGGGACCTCCGGGCCTCCGAAAGCAATGGCATTATTTAAAACTGGCTTGAATTTGGCCCAGGACAGAGACGCCTGCCTCTCTTGTTGATCGTCACCCCTGCTCCTGCGGCATCTCCCCGTTTCCTGAGAAGACGGGCAGCAGGTCCCCCTCGCAGCCCCACGTGGACGGCGCCACCTCCCTCCACCCGGCTGCAATGGAGCCGGTCATCCCTCTTCTAACCTCGCCAGTTCTCAGAGGAAGGCTAGTATAATCATTTCTGCTGGCATTTTGGGGAGAAATCCAAGTCATTTGGTTCCTTTGCTGGACCACTTAGAGTTAGAAGACCACACAGGTCTCATGACAGCCATGGTGAAGGGGGACTGGCCTGTCCCCTCGAGGCCAGCACAGCTCAGGCGGCTGGATCCTGGGGCCGGGCTTCTAGCCTGGGGAAGAAGGAGGCCGGGAGCGGCAGGAACCGTTGCTATGGAGACACTGCCCAGCAGTGGGGCAGCCGAGCTGTCAGCTGGACGTAACCTTGAAGGATTTCACAGGAGAGGGAAACAGAAAGCAGGCAGATACAGATACAGGATGTGAAGCCGACCTTTACCTGGGAGGCTGGGGAGGGTGAGAGGCCAGACAAGACACCAGGGCCTGAGGGAAGGGGAATAGAGGGGGGAAGGGGGAGGGGAGATGGGAAGGGGAGGGAGGGGGCACAGGCAGCACCTCCTGAGAGCTGCCACACCCAGAAACCCCAGGTACGAGGTGTCGACGGCCCCACTGACCGATGAGGACACGTGTTAGGTCACGCATCCCGTCTCAGACCAGAAAATGATGCGGCCGGAGTTGGAACTCAGGTTTTTCTGACTCCAAAATCCACACACACCCCCCCTTCTCCCACTGCCTGGTCCTGCTGAATCAGCCCAGAGATCCAGCTCCCTGGGAGGCAGAGGCTGCCGGGCTGCACACGAATTGGACAGAAGAGACCCCTCTCTCAGTTGTGCTACTGGGAAGACACCCAGCTGTCTCCCACGTGGCTCTCCTGGGCTCGGGGTCCCCGGGGTTTGCCCCCTCCTGCCCTCCAGGAGCTGCGGGCCCTAGGCCTCTGGCTTCTGCATCCACGCTGAAACCTTCAAAGCAATCAGCACCCACAGAGGATCAGGGTGAGGATAAATACATAATTGGTACCGCTTTTCTAGCTAAAAGATAGGCTGTGCCAGACCCCCAAGGGCTGGTGAGCAGAGGCGCTGCAGCAGCCCCAGAGGCAGATAAAGACAAGCGCCTTTCACCACTTTGTTGCTCCATTCATCTTAGACTCGGAGTTGAAGACTAAGGACTAGAGACCTGGGGGCTCCAATTTCAAGGGACAGAAGCTTCCGCTGCAGAGTGGCCCTAAATTCTGGAAGCACAGATGGTAAAGCATAGGTAATAGATGGTTTTTGGAAGCACAGATAGTAAAGCATAGGTAATAGGCATTGCATTGAAATACACGATCTAAGTGAGGACTCGAATCAATAATGTTATCAATGAAAGAGGAGGCATTTCGACTGAAGCCCAAAGGCTCCTAAGAGACCATGAACATTTATAGGCCAACAAGTTGGATAAACTGAAAGATACAGACACGTTCCTAGAAACATACAACCTACCAAGTCTGAACCAAGAAGAAGTAAAAAAAATCTGAACAGACCAACAGTGAGTAAGGAGATTGAATAAGTAATCAAAAACCTCCCAACAAAGAAAAGTCCAGGACCTAGTGGCTTTACTAGTGAATTCTAGAAAACATTAAAAAAAATTGGCACGATTCATTCTCAAATTCATCCAAAAAAATTGAAGAGGAGGGAACACTTCCAAACTCATTTTATGAGGCCAATATTACCCTCATACCAAAGCCAGACAAGGACACTATAAGAAAAGAAAATTCCAGGCCAAAATCTCTAATGAACACAGAAGCAAAAATTCTCAACAAAATACTAGCAAACTAAATTCATCAGCACATTAAAAGGATCATATACCGGTGACCAAGTAAAATTTATTCCAGGGAGGCAAGAATGGTTCCATATCTTTAAATCCATAAATCTGACACACCACGTTAACAGAATGAGGGAGAAAACATTGTATGATCATCTCAACAGATGCCGGAAAAGCACCTGACAAAATTCAATGCCTTTTAGGACAAAACCTGGCAACAAATTAGGTGTAGAAGGAATGTACCTCAACATAGTAAAGGACATATATGACAAGCCCACAGCTAACATCAGATTCATTGTTCCTCTAAGATCAGGAATGAAACAAGGATGCCCACTCTCAGCACTGTTTTTTGTTGTTTTTTTTTTTTTTTGCGGTACGCGGGCCTCTCGCTGTTGTGGCCTCTCCCGTGCGGAGCACAGGCTCCGGACGCGCAGGCTCAGCGGCCATGGCTCACGGGCCCAGCCGCTCCACGGCATGTGGGATCTTCCCGGACCGGGGCACGAACGCGTGTCCCCTGCATCGGCAGGTGGACTCTCAACCACTGCGCCACCAGGGAAGCCCTCTCAGCACTTTTATTCAACATAGTACTGTAAGTCCTAGCCAGACCAGTTGGGCAATAAAAAGAAATAAAAGGCATCCAGGTTGGAAAGGAAGGAGTAAAATTATCTCTGTTTGCAGATCAGATGATCTTATATATAGAAAACCCTAAAGATGCCACCAAAAACTTTTAGTAGTGATAAACAAATTTAGTAAAATTACAAGATATGGAATCAACATACAGAAATCAGTTGTGTTTCACTCGCAATGAGCTATAGGAAAAAGAAATTAAGAAAACAATCCCATTTATAATAGCATAAAGAATACTTAGGAATAAATTTAATGAAAGAAGTAAAAGATCTATACACTGAACACTTTAAAACATTGATGAAAGAAATTGAAGACACAAATAAATAGAAAGACACGCCATGTTCATGGATTGGAGGAGCTAATATTGTTAAAATGATCATACTACCCAAAGTGATCACACATTCAATGCAATCCCTTTTAAAATTCCAGTGGGGGCTTCCCTGGTGGCGCCAAGAACACACAGTGGGGAAAGGACGGTCTCTTCAATAAATGGTGTTGAGAAAACAAGTTATCCATGTGCAGAAGAATGAGATTGGATCCTTATACCATTCCATATACAAAAATCAACTCAAAATGAGTTAAAGACATAAATGTAAGACCTGAAACTGTAAAACTACTAGAAGACAACATAGGTGAAAAGCTTCTTGACATTGGTCTGGGCAATGATTTTTTGGATCTGACCCTAAAAGCACAGGCAACAAAAGCAAAAATGAACAAATGGGATTGTATCAAACTAAAAATCTTCTGTGCGGCAAAAGAAATATTCAACAGCATGAAGAGACAACCTACAGAATGGGAGGAAATATTTCCAAACCATACATCTGACAAGGGGTTAATATCCAAAATATATAAGGAACACAAGCAACTCGATATCAAGTAACCTCACTAATAAATGAGTAAAGCACCTGAATGGACCATTTTCCAAAGAAGATATACAAAGGGCCAAGAGGCACATGAAAAGATGCTCACCATCGCTAATCATCAGGGGAATGCAAATCAAAACCACAAGAAGATATCACCTCACACCTGTCAGAATGGCTATTATCAAAAAGACAAGAAATAGCAAGTGTTAGTGAGGGTGTGGAGAGAAGGGAAGCCTCGTGCACTGTTGCTGGGAATGTAAACTGGTAAAGCCAATTATAGAAAACAGCATGGAAATTCATTTAAAATTTTAAAATAGAACAACCATATGATCCAGTGATATATCCCTCTTCTGGATATATTTTCAAAGGAAAGGACATCTGCATCTCAAAGAGATATCTGTGCTCCCACGTTGATTGCCGCAGCTTTCTCAATTGCCAAGATATGGAATCAACCCAAGTGTCCATCAACAGATGAATGAAGAAAATCGTGTGTGTGTGTGTGTGTGTGTGTGTGTGTGTGTGTGTGTGTGTGTGTAGGAGATTCTGACACATACGACAATGTGGATGAATATTGAGGACATCACACTAAGTGAAATAAACCAGTCACAAAAGGACAAATATTGTCTCAATCCAGTGTTTACACCTGGGAGGTGGGCGAGCTCAGACTGGAGCCCAGGCGGGTTCCAAAGCCTGACGATCAGCACCACACAGTCGTCCTTCCCCAGGGCGGAGGCGAGTGGAGGGACCCCGGGAGAAGAGTGGGGGGAAGGTCCAGGAGGGGAGTGGTCTTCAGTCAGGAGGCCTTGAGCACCAGGCAGAGGGGGTACAGCTGCCGTCGGGGTCACCCACGAGGAGGGGCTTGGTCAGGGTGGACACCACATGGAGCCCCCCAGCAGAGCCGGAGCCCCCGGTGTGGATAGTACAGGCCACCGCCGCTCTGCCTTGTCAGCCCTCCCGCAGGGGCGGCAGACGGGGCCCCACAGCTTCTGGCAACAGTTGTGTTTCCTCCATCTGACGACTTCAGGTAACATGAGCAACCTATCCGTCAGGCCCAGAAGCCAACCTGCCGTTTCATCCATCAGCACCCTCCCACCGCTGGGGATGCACCCGCCATCCCCCACTCTCCAACCACCGCTGCCTCTCCCCATCCAGCCAGTGTGCTCCTCCAGGCCAAGCAGCGGCCCTAGTCAGGCTGGAGAGGGAAGCGGGCCTCTCCTGAGCCTTCGGACACTGGTCTTTAGTCCCGGCTGCACCACCTACCGGCCTTGCGACTTTGTCCAGCCCTCACCCACCTGAGCCTCCGGCTTTCACCCGCACAGTTGAGTCGTGGCGTCGACCATGGGGAACTCGGGAGGAGCAGGCAGCACGCGGGACTCTGCAGTGGGTCCCACCCTCAGCATAGCTGACCACAGCAGCCTGGTCGGCCTCCACGCCATTATCAGAACAAATACGGATCTACGTGAGATGCGTGTGTCCTTCTACAAAGAAGTCAGGTTTTAACATAGCTGTAGACAGAGGATAGATAGAGAGACAGAGAGAGAGAGAGAGAGAGAGAGAGACATACATACATACATTCATACATACATAGATGATAGATCGATAGATTTTGGAGAATAGGTGTCTTAACAGAAAAAATAGCTAGACAAAAGTCATAAAAATCAACGAAAACGTAAGAAATGGAAAATTTTTAAATGGGCATGTGAGTGCAAAGCATAGATTTTTATACCTAGGTGAGAATAAACAAGTGAGGGTTTCCTACTGGGCAGGGACAGCAGGCCGGGTAAGGAGGAAGGATGGTAGGCGGCCCTCACGTCTGCGGGGCGTGTGCCGAGCCGGCCCTGCACCTGCAGCTCACACACCTCACTGAATCCCCACAGGTCTGTGAGGAGGCAATCCCACTGTCCCATTTCTCAGCTGAGGAAATAAGGCCCAGAGAGGTTAAGTCACTTGCTCTAAATCACACAGCCTGTGAAATGAAGAGGTGGGGCTGAGCCGAACTTCTCGACCATTTGCTGCCCACCCCACGCCCTGCCCCCCGACCCAGGTGGAAATGCATGTGGGCAGGTGGGGAAGTTCTGCAAACCCACAGAAGCACATCCCGCCGGCCTGAATCTCCCACCTTCTTCTCACCTCAGTCCTCCTAATTAACCCGAAAGCTCGACAGAAGCCCCCAGTCCCTGTGTCCCCACCGTTGAGACATGGGGTCCTGCCGGCCGGGAGAAGACACAGGTCCCGAAGACCACTCAGGCGACAGCTCTTCTCCTTCCCTGCAGCCCCCAATCGCGTCCGGGGGGCCCTGGAGCGGTCTCCTCCCCACCTCGGGGGAGCAGGCTGCTCTGCTGTGACACAGCTGGCGGCGGCACCGGAGGGACGGGCATCCAGTGCTTTCTCAGCGGGCTGTCCTTGGCCGTCCCTCAGCATGGACCCCCCAAGCCAGCAGCTCCGGGAGGCGGGCGTGAGAGGCGGCAGTGAGTCTGGAACAGCGCTACCGCCCCTTGTGGGTCGTGGGTGTGAACAGGAGGCCTGGCCCGGAGGCCAGCGTGTCCCCGAAGCCAACGTGTCCCCAGCAGAGGTGGGACCTGGGAGGGCCTTACCTCCCACAGACGCAGGCTCTCCTCCACACGGGGCCAAAGGGGTTCACTTTGCCCTTAAACCTCGGTTGAGATTCTGGATTTCACTGGGCACTAGGCACCAGGCTCTGAGTGAATCCCGCCAGGCCGGGGGAGTGCAGGCACGGAGGCTGCAGAAGTGGAGCTACCACAGAGGCACCCCAGGTCCCCCCACCCCGTTTCCCCTCTCTGCTCCCATGGCCCCCCTTCCAGCACTTTGTTCCAGGCTTTTCACTTACTTTACTATGAGCTTGAAAAAAAATCATAATGAGGGAAGTAGATCTTCCAGCCTAGCACATAAAGCGTTTTCCAGCCTGTCTGGACTACCTGCTCTTTGACAGGTGCAGAGGACAGAGCACCACGCCCACCCACCCCCAGCTGCCCTGGGCACCCCCCAGACTGCCCTCCCCTTACACCCCATGCAGAGGAACTTGGCCTCTGAACGGTCAGCCCTGGAGGCCCCGAGTGTGGGAGCACCATCAGGGCTGCTGAGAATGAAACAACAAATTCGGGTTCCAAATCTCTAGGGTATTCAGTTCTAAATTTTGTCCTTGAGCCTTAGAAACCAGACAGATCTAGACAACAATTTAGTGCAGGGCAGTTACTCACGGGCGCTGGGAAAATAATCACGCATGGGCCCTGGGAGCGGACAGGCTGGGAGTCAGGAGGCAGCTCAGTGTCCTGCCTTCGTGACAACCCTTTGAAGTGGGTCCCAGTGTCCCGGTTTCACAGATGAGAAAACTGAGGCTTAAGAAAAGAAGTAAGCAACTCACCTAAGGATGCACAAGTCGTGACGATGACCCTGGCTTGAACCTGCCAGCCCAATGCTGCTGTGTTCCTTCCCACCTGCTCTTTGGTGGAGGGGCCTATAGGTTAAGGTGGGCTGGACTGGATCCTGCTCTGCCCCCTGGGCTGTCTGTCCTTGGGCCAGCTGACTAACTCTCTGTGCCTCAGTTTCCCCAGGTAAAGAGGGAATGAGAGTAGTGCCTGCCCCACAGGGCGTCGGCGCATGTGAGCCCCGGGCCTGCGCTGCCCTCGCTGCATCCGCTCTGCGTCCCCCTCCTCGCTGCTCAGGGCAAGGTCACCAACACCAGGCCCTTGATGTGCTCACCCCTCAGCGGCAAGAGCCTCGCTGCCCCAGGGGACTGGGTGTACAGCAACCTAGCTTGTCTTCTGAAAGGGAAGTTGCAAGTCTTCTAAGCAAGAGGGGCTGCCCGGGGCAGTAGCCATGTGTGGTGACAGGAGGGAGGCCCCCAGAATTAATTGCTCACCACATGTCACCACTGGTGACAAATTTGCAATTACTGTCTTCCTAGGAATAAAAATGTCCCATCCTCTCCCAGCTCCGGTCCCCACAGCCTCCAGCCTGATTTAAGCCGGTCCGGAGGCAGCACCTGCCGGTTCCAAAGAGGAAAATGACACCCCGTCCCACCACCCAGAGGAGCAAAGGATCCCGGGCCTTAAATGACAGGCTGGTCTTTCTCATCTGTTTAATCAGAGAGGGACTGGCCATGCATTGATATCCCCAAGATAGGGCCTCTGATTTGGATGGAGGCTGGCGGAGTCTGACGTGGGGCAAGACTTGGAAGGATGACATTTATTTCCAAGGACGGATCCGGGAGAGAACCTTGCCCGCTCCCTGTTCCCACCCGGCCTCAGATTTTTGCTTCAAGGTTCATCAGAGGCAACTTGGGGAAAGGACCAGAATAGACACTGGGTCTCGAGTGGATTTCCTGAAGGCGGAGCCTGGGGACCCCAGCGGGCAGGGGCATGGCCAGGGAGCTGCCCGCCCCGCGGGTTACAAGCCACAGCCCTGGGTGTTTGCTGTGGTGGGGGGGCATCCTGTGGGGGGAGGGTCCTGGAGGGGTCAGGAAAAGGCAGGCAGAGGCCACACAGCTGCCGGGCTGGGGGCCCAGGTGTCTGCAGCCAGCCAGAGCTGCCATCCAGGAGCCCCCAGGTGAGAGCCCAGCCATGGCCCCCGGGATGGGGACACAGGAACGTCGCTGGACAAGTGTAACTCTTGGCCCCCGAGAGCCCACAGCCCGGGGGCCCCTCCCACAGGAGGTTAAGACGATGATGCGAGGGGTCCACTGGCCTTCCAGCCCCGTCTTGAATGATAACGCCCTGTGCAGGTGTCTGACCTGTGGACCCAGACTGAGTTCCTCCACAGCAGAAGCCATCCTTACCCCCTCTCACACCCACCCCGGCCAAACACCCTTACACACACACGCACACAAATATTCGTTCATGTGCTGACACGCCAACGTTTTTCAAAGGGGGAGGGGAGGGGTGTGAGCCCTCGAAATCTGGCCTGACTCAGTGGAGTGAAGCCAGATCCACACCAGGGAAAGCCTTGGTTTAGGACCATAAGTATTTCTGATAATAGAAAAGCTGAAGGAAACTGAGGTTCGCTCAGTGGAAGATGGGAAAGTGCCGATACAGGCCTCGACACCGACAGAGTGGAGGGTACGAGCTGCCCGTTCTCTCAGGTCCTTGTAATCCTGGGTCTTCGCCCCTCACCACGCACGGCCCACTCACACATCCACGTGTGCACACGCCCACGCACACACTCCCTCCCGGTGAGGTCTCGCCCAAGGCCTCCTCTGGCCTGGAGGAGCAGAGTGGCTGGCCTGGTCCCCACGAGGGCCTGGCAGGGCCTCCCTGTTCCCTGGCCCTTCACCCTCCAGGACCTACTTCTGATGGGCAGCCTCTTAGCTCCCTGGTTGTCAAGTTCTACCCTTTCCTCCCAGGACAATTTACACAGCCTCGCTCTTCTTTGGAATAGAACCTCCCCCATCGAATACTGGGGCCGAAGGGGCAGCACCCCGACAGCAGGTGGATCAGGACCGGGACCCCGGCCTCGGCATCAAGCTTCCTGCCCTGACGCATGATGACCCCTCGGGGCCGGGCCTCCAGGACTCGCCCGTTTACGAGTCTGTTTCTCAGCACCACTTTTCTGCTCCGGTAGGAGGGGTAGCAGCCTGGTTCCCGGGGCAGCAAGCAAAGGGAGGGGCAAACACCTCTGGATTCTTCTCACATCCAGGCAGGGGGCCCGACTGTCTCTGGGGGCTTGGCCCCAGCCTGCAGGCCTGTGTGGGACCAGCCAGGAGCCCAAGGGCACAGATCGGGGGCTTGGTGTTTCTCTGCAGGAGGAGGAGAGGAAGACGGTGGGAGGGACCATCTGTGGGAACGAGGACTGAGTTGCCTCCGCCGGTCACCAATGACCCCCCTGTGCCTACAGCCTTAGCCTCTTCATCTGCAAAGTGAAGCTGGCATCCCTGTGTCTCAGGACAAATGCAAGGGTCAAACGTAACCTCACGTGGTCAGCACGTGAGGTCGGGGGAGGTCGGGGGTCTTTCTGGCAAAGCTCCTGGGCCCCCAGCCCGACTCCAGTCTGGTTCACCTTCGCTGTGTCTGTCCCCACCAGCCCGGGAGCTCGTCTGTGACGAGTGCTGCCGAATGCACAAGTGACCGAGGGCCCCCGAGCTTCATTGTTTCTGCCAACTGTAAAGCGCTGTGCTTCGGGGTGTGTGTGCAGGACCCTCACTGGGGGGTCCCCGAGGACGGCATGCCCATCAGGGAGTCCCTCCCTGTCCCCTTCCTGCTCCTCCACAATCACAGCCCCACCCATGACCATTAAAACAGACGCCTGGCACCCTCTGTCCGGCCCCGATCCTGCTGTCCCCGCTGCCCATCCGGCTCCCACTCGGCGGCACGAACTGAGTGGCCCTAATGGGCCTGCACCTCTCTGAGCCACGTCCACGTTCCCCCAGGCTGACTGTCGTGGCCACCCCTCTGCTCATTTCCAGGGGTGTTTTGAAAGAAAGGACACAGGCTCAGGAGGATGCTGCTGTGCAGAAAACCGCTCGGCCCAGAGTCCTCGGCACCAGGCCCCGTGCTCAGCGCAGCCCCCGCACGGGGCCCAGCAGACACTGGGGCGCCCGTGGGCGTGGAGCCCGTTTCTGACTCCCGGGGGGCCAGGACTCACGTGCTTGTTTTTCCAGGCCTGCGGGTCCCGAGTCACAGCCAGGCCCCGGGAGGTGGGCAGGCTGAGACCCCCCCGGGGTCCCCAGGAAGCCATGGGCCCCTTCCCCGTTCATTTATTTACTCCATTGGTCCATTCAGCAGATGCACGTTCAGCTCCCACCTCGGCCGGGTTCAGGCCCAGGAGCAGGAAAGGGAACAGTCAACAGAAAGCAGCCTGGCCGCCTGTGCAGCTGGGCCCCCGGCCAGGGTTCCCCCCGGGACACTGCCCGGCCCTCCGGTCTGCCCAGCCCCACCTGGTCAGGGGGCCCACGCCCTGCCCTCCGGGTCTGAAGCCGTCCCCTCCTGGCAATGAGGAGGTCGAGAGGGGCTGCCGTTGGGTGAGCAGAGCACAGGCCGCACGGACAGCAGAGGGCCAACCGGGGGCCCACCTCCTCGCCACGCGTCCCCTCTTCCCTCCAGAGGCGGCTTCCCTGGCTCCGTGTGGGCCTCAGGACTCTGGCCCACGGGTCCCAGGAACCTGGGTCCAGGGGTCCTGCCGTCAGGCCCTGGCCCATCCTCCTGCCTCTCCCTCCAGGATGAAGGTGCCCAGGGAGGGGGGTGGGGGACAGCAGGTGTCCAAAGTCCCCCGTTCATTAAATGCTCTGAATAAAACGTTATTCACAGATTAACTGAGTTTTACGTGAACAACCATTTCCATGTGTTTTAATTTTTCATGGGTACTTTTCTGAAGAATAAGTACATTGTTAATAATTTAGGGGAATGAGGCCTTGTTAACCTCTGTATTTTAATAAGGTCCCACTGTGCCCCCGCCATTTATATTTAAAGCAGCTTCACTTTTCCCCAAAGCCGTTTCCTTTGAGGTGAGTCCTCGTGGGGCAGGCAGCAGGGAGGGGTGGGCGTCCGAGTCCGGAAGGAGACTTGGGCTTCAGGATGGAACCAGGGAGGCCGTGGGTCAGCACCAGGGGCGGGGAGGGGGAATGCAACCGCCACAGGGGGCCCAGCCCCGCAGCGCCAGCAGGACCCAAGGGACGCGATGGGGCCACGGGCTGCTGCACAGAGAGGACCAAGCACACGGTGAACAGAGACCAGGGGAGGGAGGAAGGCTCCTGGGCGGGGAGACGCCCAGCACCCCTAGGTCCCCAGGGGAGGCCCCCACTTCCCCACGTGTATTCCGTGGCACCCCTAAACCTGAACACGCATCCTCCCAGTCAATGCTCATGACGCCCAGAGGAGGGGCTGACAGCACATCCCCTTCGCAGACGCGGAGGGAGTGAGGCTCAGACCAGAGCAGCCTTCAGTCAGCAGCACAGCCAGGACCCCACGAGGCTCTGCTTCTAACCACCACGCGGCCCTGGGGAGGTGACCTGCCCGCACCTGCCCGGCCCAAGCCTCTTGTCTCTGCTGCTGGGGATGTCTCCACGGGAAAGGTCTCCCATCTATGCTCCCACAGCTCCCTCCCCACCCGCCGTGGCTGAGCCCCCAGCCCCTACCCGGCCTGGCCACTTAGATAGGAGGCCCCACGGAGATGAATGTGCCCTGAGGCCTGTGGACTGAGCAGAGGCCGAGAGGGAAGGGGAGGAGACAGGCTTGGGCAGCCCGGCCTGGACGGAGGGTGCTGGAAGAAGCCGTCATCCAAGCCTCGCTCTACTGGGAGCTCGGGCTTTTCCTGTTTCCAGAGGGAAAGCAGTAGCCCCACTCTGGACGAGATTAAGGAGGCGCCTGCCAGGAGCGAGAGACAGGAGGGCCCTGCCCGGGTCACACGGGACACGGGCTGGTCAGGGGCGGTGTGCAGGGGTTGCGCCCTGCCCTCCAGAGCAGACGGGTGTCTGGCTGACGCTGGGGGCCTCATCCCGCCCGGGATGTGTCATCTGTGGGAAGGACAGCCCACGACACCATGACAGCAGGGGACTCTCCTCTCCACCCACCCCAGATCCCCCATCGGGATCTGTTCCTGCAGAAGCGCAGCCAGGACAGCGGAACGGCCCGTCAGATTCTACCCCCAGCCCTGCCCCTCACACGGGGTCCTCTAAGCACAACTTCCCTCTGCTCACTCAGGAAGGCAAACGCTCTGATGGCTGGAAAACAAGCGTGTCTCGCAGACATCTCTAAAGTCAACGCCAGCGCAGCCCACGTGGCATCAGAGCGCACGCCCTCGGCACTGGGACGTGAGGGTCCCCCGCGCTCTCGGGGACCCACGACTATGTTACAAGAGCACCACCGGCTCCTCAGCCTGGAGCCGCACCCCCACTCACACTGCATTAGCTCCTGTCTCAGCCCCACCACGTAGGAATGAGGAAAACACGACCCACTGGCTGAGCCAGGCTCCGAGCGCACCCCAGCGCCCGCTGCACCCAGTAAAGCACCCGCGTGGTTCTTGTCGCTCCCTGTATGTTTGCTCAGAGCGCTAACCTCACCAGCTCCCCTGCAGCCGCCCTGCTCCCTGCCAGGGCGCTGAGTCAGCCTCACTTGGTGGAGACGCTGAGATTCTGGTCCTGGACCCAGGTCCCAAGAAGCAGACCCACTCGTACCCCCGACCCCTAGGTGGGAAGACACTCCCGATGCCCATGTCAGCCAATCTGCCTGAGTCCTGACTTGCTGGGAGAATTCCTGCCGCCCGTCTTATGGGCTGAATTGTGTTCCCCAACCTCATATGCTGAAGTCCAGACCCCCAGCCTTTCAGGACATGAATGCATTGAGACAGGTTCCGTAACGAGGTAATTAGGGTAAATGAGGTCACTAGGGTGGGCCCTAAGCCCACGTGACTGATGAACTCCTGCCCAGAGGCGACTGGACACAGACACACACACAGAGGAGAGGCCAGGTGAGGGCATGACAGGGCAGCGTCTGCACCCCAGGGAGGCCCCAGGAGGGACCCTCCCCGCTGACACCTGGACTTCAGATTCCAGCCTCCGGGACTCGAGAGAGTAAACTTCTGTGCTTTAAGCCCCTCGTTCTGTGGTCCTACCTTCTGGCACCTGGAGCCGCCTTTCTCTCCCTCTCTCTCCACCCCTGGCCCCCCTCCCTTCCCCACCTTGATGAGCCTCTGATGGTTCGTTTAAGTCCCCCAAGAGGCCTCCTCTGACCGCGTCAACTTGTTTGGGAGCCTCTTGTCCCAACTTCCACACTGCCTTGTCCACGTGTGAGCTTGTGTGTACACGCATGTGTGTGTGTGTGTGTAATTGTGTGTGTGGTTGTGTATTTGGGCATCTCTGGGACCCCTGTTCATAGGACACACTCCCTAAGGACAGGGGTCATGTCGAGACTCACGGAACATCAGGCTCAGGGGGCCCCAGCGACTACGAACCTGCGATCTTGATTTTACAAACAGCTGGAGGAGGATGTGATGGTCGTGACATCTGGCCCAAGCCACCCCTCCAGGCCACACGCCTGCTCTTTGCCCTCTGAGATGACCCAGCGCCCAGTGGAGGCTCTGTCCCCTGCGGCCTGTTGATGACTACTCTGGGCGTCCCTCTGATGCCGCCCCCCACCAGACCCCCAGTTGCACTATTTCCACTAGTGTCCCATCTCCTAAGGACGCGGCGCTGGCCGGTGCTGCCTCGGCAGACACAGGTGCACGTGCGGCACCAGCGACGTGAACCCCCGCCAGGCGCACAGGCACCCCTCGAGTGCACGTGCACGAACTCCAGAGCCTTCAGGAGCACGTCTCACACCTGAAGTTTACGCAGCTTGTCATCCTGGTTCATGTGGCTCCCCCACGAAACAGGAAGGACCGTAAGAGCGGGTCTGTCTCCTGGGGCCCAGCCTGCTCAGGGAAGCCCTGGAGCCACGGCTCTGTCCCTTCCCAAGCAGCACGGATGTGCACGCCTGTGTGTGCCTCGGGGACCCCGCATATGCATGTGTGTGCCCGTGTGCCCACTTTTGCGCACACATGTCTACTCATTCAGCAAGTGTTTACTGAAGACCTACTACGTGCCAGGCACCGCTGGGCCCCAGGGGAAAGACTTGTCTGCTTGGAAGGTGAGCAGAAGCACGCCAGCCAGAGCCCCCAGCTCCACCATGGCCAGGGCCCCACATGCATGGTCTCAGGCTGCCCAGGCAGGGCTTCACCGGAGTGCTCAGCTGCAGAGCAGCTGACCCACGCAGCTCTGAGTGCTGGGGGTCCCCGGCCACCCTGCCGGCCTTTTCCTCCTCGTCTGAACTCACGTGTCCACCAGACAGAGCTCCTGGACATGGGTCCTGTGTCCTAGATGCAGCTCTGTCCCCGCCCTGGCCGACCGTGAACAGTGCTCACAGACCTGCCCACCCAAGCGGGGCGTGGAGTGTCCTCACCGGCTTTGTCCTCTTCCACTGGTTCTCCTCTGCCGCCCTGGGCGCGGAGATGGAGCCCAGGCTCTCCATGTGGCCTCTGCCCACCCAGGCCCAGGAGAACCAGGACCCAGGCCGCCTGCTGGACAGTTCTGCGCATTCTTCCTCGTTTCTCTTCTCAAACCATCCTTAAGTAGCCTGTGATGACTTTCACGGGGTTAAATGACTGGTATCCAGGTTTCCTCGTGGTGGAGTTGACCACCTCGTTTCCCGTACAAAGCAACATGGCCACGGAAACACAGGCTCAGGGGTCCAGCAGAGGAACTCAGCTTTGGTTCCAGAGTCACCACACCTGTGCCTGAGTGGCCATCAGCGCTCACCCTCAGCCGCGGGGGGAAGCACGTCAGTCGTGCTGCAGTGACTCATGTCAGCAGGAGGGGAGGACGGCTGGGCGGCTCCTGTCGTTTTGGGGGGGCTGTTGACACCGGGGGACACGCGGTCTTCGTTCATCCCCACCAAGCACGGCTCTCCAGGTGGCTGGCGGCCTCCTCTCCCTCCCAGCTCCCCGCCTGTCCTGAAGCTCACCAGCTCGTTACTGTTAACAGGGCTGCAGATTGCACTGTCAGCAAAAGGCCCCGGAAGTTCATAAACGGCCATGAGCAGACCCTGCAGAGCACGCAGACATCTCCAGATGAAGGTGCCACTCGCCGACATCTCTGCCAGGTCTGGAGTGACAGGCGCGTTTACCCTGGGCCCCTAAAGGCTCCGGAACAGGGCGTCTCTCTCGGCTGCCCGGGGGCTCCTGAAGTTTGGAGCCAGAAGACCCGGGTTCTATCCCAGGCTCTTATGCCCACCAGCCATGTGACCCTGTAAAACCCACTGAACCCTCTGGGTCTCAGTTCCCTCATCTGGGAACAATAACCGTACCCCCTTCACAGGGTTGTTACAAGGATCAAATGAAATTATCTGTGTCATTAGTGAAATGATGGCACAAGATAAATTCTGACACGTTACAGGTTCACGGTCGTGCTGACTCAGCCCTCGTCCTCGGCGTCATGAGTCTCCGGCTGGTGCTCCAAGCACATGGAGGGCAGGTGTGGCACTGTCGTCGTGTCGCCCCCAGGCCCTGAGGTCAGACGCCCCCTCCGTCTGCCGTCCTGTCCACCTTCTGTTCCCGTCTTTCCTGCGACTCCTCCCCTTGGCCCTAGTCCCGAATCCTGGGAGCTGCCCCCCCAGTGCCCCTGGCACTTTCTGTAGCCGTGTCCTCCTGGCTGCAGGGAAGGGACAGGGGCGGGTGGACCATCTTGACAAAGTGACCCATAAGGCAGCTGTGTCCTGACTGCTACTGGGTCCTGATGGGATCAAACATCAGTGTGACGGTGTGGTCCCCTTAGGGGAGCCCAGGCCAGCTGGAGGCCAGGGGAACAGGCAGGACCACGTCATCCGCTCACACCTCCGCCAAACCCGGGCAAAGGGGCAGACTCACCAGCGAGGGGGCAGGAGTTTGGCTGAGTCTCAAAGTAAAGAGCAGGATAAAACCGCACAGGCCCTCTGGAGACGCACTGCCCGCGGCCGGCCTGCAGTTGGAGACGGTGTCTGTTGTCAGCTGCATCGCGGGGGGATGAGTCAGTGCGGGATTGATTTTTCAGAGCCTGACTGCTGATAGCATGATGAAATGAGAGATAGAGATTGTCACCCTTTGCCATCAAAGCTGCTGTCACTGCTGCACTTACCTTCTGCCTGGAGGAAGAGGACGGGGTGCAGGGCCAAGCCTGGCTGCTGCGTGAGGGGACCCACCCCGCAGGTTCCAACCTAGCTGGCTGGCCTTCCAGAGGACTCAGCTGAGTGTAGAGTAGCCGTCAGTGTCAAAGGAGCAATGGCTCTGCGGTGGCCTGAGCACACCTCTGCACTCCCGTGCTGTGTGGCTTTGGGCAAGTTACTTAACCATTCTGAGCATCAATTTCTTCACCTGCAAAATGAATGTAATAGTAATACCTACTTCATAAGATTGTTGGTTTAAGAAATACATGCAGGGCTACCTATGGGTCCAAGTAACCCAACTCACAAGCCAACCCCAATAAGGCAATTTATTATTCCACAAAACACACTGTCATAGGGAGGGAAATTCCAGGGTTTTTTAATTGAATGGCTCAGCAATGTCATCAAGAACCTAGGTTCTTTACGTCTTTTCATTCTTCCACCCTCATCATGTTGGGGTTCTGTCCTCATGCTAGGTGTCCATGGTCACAGAGAGGCTGCCACTGTTCCGGCATCACAGCTGGGAATGACACAACCAGAGGAAAAAACGGATGTGCCCTCTGCCTCATGTCTCATTTCGAAGAACCCTCCTCAGAGCCTCTCCCCTCCCTTCCTGTTATCTCATCGGCCAAGATCATGTCCCAGAGCCCTACTTACCCCAAGGAGGTGAGCCAAGGCCTTATCAGGGAAATGTGACCCTCATCCACTTGCCCCCTGGGTGAGGTCAGCTTCCATGAAACGCACGACCACATGGTCCCCAGGCTGGCAGGAAGGATGCCGGGCTTGTGCGGGAGCCCACCACCCACCGCCCCTCCCCCTCCCCCTCCCCCTCCGTGGGCTGCAGTGGGCACAGAACCAGCTACACATCAGCTGCTTGGTGTTCACATCTGAAAGGAAACGTCACGACATGAATGCCAGGCCTCGGCAGCCGTGATGACCCGGCTCCAGCATCCCAGAGCCCCACAAGCTCTTCTAGAGAACACACTTGCCTTACAAAAGCACATTTCCTAACAAGTAAGCAGAATGCTGAAGAATCCTATCGTGGACTTACGTTATTTATTCCAAAACTGCATTCAGGCCGTTAATTAAATACAATTACAGAAAACTACACTGACACTAGATTTATAGTTAAGAATTATTTAAAAGAACATAAACATATAAGTACATTTAGATACGAATCATACCAGTTTTCAGCTTCTGCCCTTTGGAGTAAGTTAACCAAACTCCTATTTACAAGAATCAGCCCTCCTTCCCAGCCTGCCTGGAATCCCACGTCTCCCCGCTTGTCTGGGCTGCAGGCCGGGCTCCTAGCCACCAGCGCTGTCAGCTTCTTGGAGCTGCATCTCACTTCCTCTAATTAGAGAGACAGCATTGCGGTTCTCCACCTCTTCTTCCGTCACTTCGGATTTGCTTGTTCCTGGGTTTCCCTGAATGCTGGAAGGACAGCTACCCTCTCAGGAGAGGGCTGTCTTCCCTCAGCCCCGCTCTATTGGCTTCCTCAAATCTTTCCAAAATGAGCTCAGAATCTATCATTGAAAATATGTACTCTGATGCTTCCAGCCCCTCAACTCCATCCAACTCTCAGAGAAGTCAAGGTGGGTTCTTCCATTTTTAAGAATCCTTTTTTTCTACATACACAGGCAGAAGGAAGAAGATGGAAGCCTGTAACTGTAATGGGCGTGGTGCCCAGTCCATGGTGGGCAGTGATGGCCAGGCGGGGAGGGGGCAGGAGGGCTGGGAACCCACTGCTGGAGCTGCTGCAGGTGTGGCCCCTCCACCCAGGCCCAGGCCTGAGGAGCCTGCCATGATGTGCAAAGATGCAGGAGGCCCCTCTTAGGAGCACAGTGCGTCCCCTGCCTGCACTGCAGGAGCCCTGGGCCAGCACCATAAACCCACCTGGATGGAAAGCACAGAGGACAGCAGCAATTCCCCCCTACAGCTGTGCGTCCCCCAAGTCCACTCCTGGTCTGAGCAGACATTTCCAGAACCAAGCTTGTTCTGCTCAACCAAGGAGCTTAGATTTTATGAACCTGCTTAATTTAGTTTTTAAATGCATGCAGGTTCAAATTATAGCAATTGATTTTCATAATGCATGTTTCCTTCTCTTTCAGAGAGGAGAAAATAGCTGAGGTCCCCAGGGTAGCACGGATGGAGGGGCGGGGGGTACCTTGAGTTCAGCCAGAGATTGGACATGTCACAAAATCTGAGATTTAGACCAGGTGACCAGAACTTTCAGCCTGTACTCCTCTTGATCTATTTTAGACCAACCATCCCTCTCCACTTAGGATCACCCGGGACCCCCTCCCCAATAAAATGCACCCACGGAAGCAATGCTTGACACCTGGGAAGTTCTTATGGAATACAACCTAAACCTCCTCCTCTGTGAAAGGTTATCGCTCTTGCATTTCATCCAGAGGGAGCCTGGCCCCAACTGTTATTTGATACTGAACACTTGAAAGCGTGGGCTGAACTCCCATGTGAAGCCCCAGCAATAAATTACAAAAGGAAACAATTCCGATAGCCATAACTGCTGTGAGAGGCCTTTGTCTCCACTGAAGAATATCTTTCTAAAAGCCTGTCTCCCACCCCACTGCCCGCCTGGATTTCTAGGTGGGAGGGGAATGAGGAGAGCATTGTGGGGAAAGGAAGCTCAGGCACAGAAATAACCTAGTGTGCTCTGCTGGTGGGGATATTAACGAATCTCATTTAGCACAAAGCCCTCCTCTTAGACCAGCTTAGACCGCAGGAAGGCAGCCGCACGAGTGCGGGTACAGGCCTGTTTAAAGGGGTTCAGGAATTTAAAAAAAGCAAGTCAATTCTAATCTATTGAGTGGAAAATTCAATAGTTAAGTTTTGAGTAAAGATGATGCTGGCCTGGGAGCTTAGGCCATAAAGACTTCTTGGAACCGGTGGGCTCCAAGGGGGTCCCCACAGAGGGAAGGAGGGAGGGGGGAGTCTAACCACAGGCTCGGGTGGTGGGGAGGTAGCCCTCATTTTCCCTGAAGCGTGGACACTCCTAGAGTTGGCTGACACACCAGCGCAGCAAGAGTGCCCCTTGGGGCCGTGGGCCACAGAGCTTCCACCGAGGGATAAGTGATCCAGTAAGTGGGAGGCGGTCGGGGAGGAGGGAACGGCAGGGCAGGTGCCACCCTTCCCCCGCAGCTCGTGAGGCTCAGGCTCCTGACCTTGGACCTGCGGTTGGGGGCAGCGGTATCTCCATTAGGGCGCCCCCTTCCCTGTCCCTCCTCTTGTCCCTCCCATCCCCCCCTGCACTCAGCTCTCTCCTCCCAGACTGGATTCCAGGCCCACAGCTTGGAGCGGATCCAGCCAACACGTGGGCCTCACACTGGCTTGTCCTCAGGTTTCTCTGCATCGACCTTTTTCCGTCCCCTCCTGCCCTCCTCCGCTTCTCCAGTATTCTCCTGTTCGTCCTCTCTGTGTCTCCTCCTTACCACGCCCCCAGCCCACCCCTTACAAAGCTTGCAAACCTTTTTCTTGATGCCAGCCTTTCCGCATGAAATTCCACCAATGTGTCACTAAATTGTACCCACGCACCACCCAAGCGCACTTCCATCCACAGCCCCTCTGTGCGCGTGCTCACAGCTCACGTCCTCCTCTGTCCTCTGAGCCCCTCACTATTGGTCGTCTTTCTCTGATAGTGGAGCAGTGGAAGTTGCAGTGCTGGTGTCCACCTCCCTCCCCAGGTATAAGCTCCTCGGGTCGGGTTGAGGTCAGGGTACCAAGGCCTCCCTCCCGGCATCTGGCACAACTCCTGCACTGTAAGGACCAGGTTCTCTGGGATGAACAAGCCCTCCCAGGTTTCAGGAGCTTCCCCTGCTGGACAGTTCCCGCCCCTCCTGCCCATTTGTCACCAGCACCGTCCCTTAGAGGTGCCTTGCACTTCTCTCTGAGAGGACAGGTCTACAGTCAGAGACTGCAATGCACGTATCCCAGGTCCCCGGGGGTCACAGGGGCCAATTTCAGTGACTCCCCACCAGCCTCTCGGCGCCACTAACCACCTCTAGTCTCCCAACCAAGGAAGAGCGAAGACCAAATATGATGAAATAAAGATGAAGGTCTCTTCTCCCCGAAGGCTTCTAGGAACCAGGATGTCAGGACTGGTGAAATCTTTAGAAACCAGCTAGTCCAAACCCCACAATTTATGGGCGAGGAAGCCGAGGCCCAGCGTGCCCGAAAGCCACCTGAGACAACCCAGCAGCTGGTCAGAGCCGTGCGGACACAGCCAGGGGTCTTGGCCCCAGGACCCGCTCTGCGCCCTCCTGGGAAAGCTCTGCCCCCACCGCTGGCTCCCCACCTCGCCCCAGCTGCTACTCTTCCCTCCCAGCCACAGCCACTTGATACGCACAATGTGTCTTCAGTCTCACCAAGCATACTACGGGGAGCAGGGGCCCCTCCCCAGGAGCCAGGTTCCAACGCAGGCAGACGCTTGGCCAGCCTGTCACTGCAGCCCTCAGCTCCTGTCCTGCAGGGGAGCCCTTGCTCGGCTGCACTTCGTCACGGCACAGATGTACGTGTTGGATTGTGTGTTGCAGGTCCATACTGGGCACCCCCCGGCCTCCTTCTCCAGTGAACAGACGTGGAAACTGTGGTTGTGATTCCCTGAGCACTGAGGCTGGGAGACCCCGGGCTCCGGGGGGAATAGGAAGCGGCTGCAATCACAGGAATGTTTTAGCCACCTCCGCGGTGGCCGAGGAGCGGCAGACTGCTTACCTCAGCAAGAAACCCCGCAGGGTGGAGGTACCCGGCCTCCCCCGCTCGCCCGGCTCCTGTTCCAGTCCTGGAGCCTCTGCACAGAAGCCAGTAGGTGCGGGGGGGTGGATCCCACCTCAGCAGGAGGAGCAGCCCCTGGGGGAGCCCAGGCAACAGCCAGCACCGGCTCCAAGCTGCACCCACAAAGGCGATGGCACCCCCAGACCCTCTCTGCCTGCTCACCCCCGGCTCTGTGTACTAAGGCCTCCCCCCAGCCCTGTGTACTCAGGCCGCCCCCCAGCCCCGTGTACTCAGGCCGCCCCCCAGCCCTGTGTACTCAGGCCGCCTCCCAACCCTATGTACTCAGACGCCCCCAGCAGTCACTCCCCAGGGCTGAGCAAGACACAACCAAGCCGCACACAGAACGGGGGTGTCGCCCCGGGCCTGCGGTCCCGCGGGAGGGGGAGGGGAACAGCAGCCAGGCCCAGCCCCCACACATGTGGTCCTGGGGAAGATGGTCCCCCCGGCTGTGACGTGGGACAGGGGGAAGGCTACCTGGGTGAATCTCCTGAAGTTAAACGCGACCCAAAGCCGCCTCCACTGAACTTTCAGGCCGACGTGAGATTCAGCCACGGGTTGGGGCGGGGTGGGGGGAACAGGGCAGGAGGGGCACTGCCCCACCAGTGGGTCCCCAGGTCCCATCCCAGCTCCTTCCCTTATGAATAACAGGACTTAGGGCCAGGGGCTTGACGCCCACCCTAAGCCTTGGCTGCCACGTCTGAAAACAGGCCCCACCATCAGGCGTTTGCTATTGGCCTCAACGTGAAATGCCCACTTCCCTGCGCGGCCAGTGCTGGCTCGGCGGGGGCCCCCGCCTTCCCCCTGCAGAGGACGATGCCGCCCCTGGTCACTTCCCAGCTGGCAGGCAGGCTCCAGGCTTCCCAGCTCGCTGCAGACCGGCCCCGCGCAGCCCCGTCTGCTGACGTCCCTGACCAGCTGAGCAGCCGCTGAGCCCAGGGCGTGCCCTCGTGCCCAGAGACCCCTCCCCTCTGAGGCTGAGGAAGGGGCTCCAGCCGGGGCCCCGGGCATACCCCGTCCTGGCTCCCCGAGAGTCTGCAGGGACAGGAGCGGGAGGGACAGGCGGCCAGAGAACACGGGGCCTGGACAGTCTGGACCCGTCTCTCATCCTCACCCGAGGGCCCCCCGCCAGGAGCGCCAGTCCCTCCAAGAGGGAGGCCCAGCCAGCCCCCACTTACCAGCCCAGGGAGCAGCCCGCTGCTTCCAGGCCCTTTCTTTTTATTGCGGCTGCCGTATGTGGCAAAGAAGGGTACGCTGGACTCTCTTTGCTGCTTCATCTCCCTTCTTTTCAACAAGTCAGCGCATGTTACAAGAAGCCATCAGAGGTGACAGGCCTGGGTTCACTTGCCTAGCTGCTGTAATTCAAGCCAAAACCCAAGACTCTGACGTTTCAGTTGCCTTCGCAGCTTTCAGGTGGGTCTAAGCACACTTTTTATTAGACTCTTGTGAAATATTGCAAGAGATTCCGGAATTCCCACTGCTGTAGAAGGCCCGAGGGTGTCCGGACCCTGTGGCGAAGGCCCCCGGGAAGGCCCAGGCCCTTGACGCTGGTGCTTGGCTACAGCACGGCGGGGGCACAGGGCTCTGACGTGTGGGGCCTGACTCCCTCGTTCTGCCCCCCAGATAAATGCTCTTTATGGCGAAAGCAAAGAAATGGTGGTTTCAGCCTTTGTCCGAGGCTTGTGGGAGGCCCGGCTGTGACTCGCAGCCGTGGCCCCCAGCTAGGGGAGCGGAGGCATCTCTTCCCTGCCCGCTTTTCTCTCCACGAGCCCCTGCTCTTAGGCGATTCTCCAGCAAAAGGAGCTCGGAGCCCCAGAGCATCAGGGCCGGGAGACGTGGAAGGAACGTGGGACCTCCTTGCTAGTTTTAGGGATGGGGACGCTGAGGCCCAGGAAAGCCTAGTGACCTTCCCAAGGCCGCACACACCAGCTGGGCACGCGGCCAAAGCGGAGCTCGGATGTGAGGCCAAGGGGCTGAGCTCTGGCCGCGCACAACCCCTGCCAAGTGCAGCCCAGGCTCAGCACCGTCCTGACCGCCCGGGGCCCCAGAGCTGCCGGCCTGGAAGGATCTCCCAGAGGGCAGGTAGGGACAAGCACCGTGACGCGTCCCCACCCGAACGTTCCTCTGCACCCACTGACACAGCTCCCAGACCAAAGGCTAGAGAGAAGGGCCATCCCGTCACTCCCTCCTCCAGCCCCGTAACCGGCAAGCTGCCTAGTCCAGAGCCAGTCAGGGACCCGGCGCTGGTGGGCACAGACACACGCCCGGCCGCGTGCAGTACAGGGGGCAGAGGGCAGGATCCACAAGTTCAGCGGCTGGGGGAGGGGCTGGGAAGGCTCCCAGGAGGCCTACCTGAGCCGGGCCTGCAGGGGCGGCTGGGCGCTGACCGAAGGAGGATGAGGGGGCCCAGGCAGAAGAGGGCACGGAGGTGAGAAACACGTGGCCTGGGGCATCCCTCCCAGGGGGGCACGAGTCACAGAGCTGGCACAGTGACCACACAAGCCCCTTTCAGAGCAGCAGTTTTGTCTCTACGTGACGGGGAGCTACTGAAGGCTTGTACGCAGGGGAACGACCTGGCTCAGATCTGGCTTTAGCTGAATTACTTTGGCCAAAGAGGGGAATGAATTGCTGATTGATCAGGAACGCAGTCCCCAGACGTCAGGATGCTCTGGGCAGTGACTGCCAGGGGACATCAGAGGTCTGGATTCCAGCCCGTGTTCTAGCGTCAGCCCCTGAGACGCGGGTGCTGTGGGGATCGCCGTGCCAGATGTGCGGACAGCAAGCCCCCCAGCCCCTGGGATTGCCCCAGACAGCAGAGCCTGCTGGGGGCCGCGCCCTGCCCCCCCGACAGCCCCCGTGACTCCCAGCCTCCCCTCCCGCATCCAGAACCACGGCCTTCCAGGCCCACAAAGGATGTCCCCAAATGTCTCCATATGCGTGTCCGGGTCCCCCCTGCTGCCCGCGCAGCCAACCAGAGCTCGGCCACCATGCACTGTCTGTCCCGTGGGGGCCACAGGGCTTCTCCAGTTTGGTGCCAACTTCCGTGAGAAACCCTCCTGGTCCCTGAGATACAGGCTGTCGGTGCCCTCCTGACCTCCTGGCTCCTCTCAAATGATGCTGCGCTTGGGACATCCTCCCTCACCAGGCCAGCTGCTGCTCAGTGGCAGGGCGGGGGCGGGACGGAGCGGAGGGAAGGGTTTGGGGTCGGGGAGGAACGTAGGAAGGACGAGGTGGTGAAGAATGACAGGGAAGGGGCTGGAAGCTATCACCAGTGTCCTGTGACCTCGTAACACTGGCCGGCCTGATGCCTGAAATTTCCCAGGAGCATCACTGCTTGGGATCTGACTTTGAAAGTTCCTCTTAGATGCAAATCAGCTTCTCAGAGGTGTAAACACTTTAGTGGTAACATCGGATATTCCTAGGGCATCCCCAGGATGACGTCGAATGTTCCTAGGACAACATATGGTAAAAAGTACCTTTACACCGAACCTCATCATCTCAAGCAGCCCCGCGAGGCAGGAGAATGGTGACGCCTCTTTCTCAGGTAGAGTGGCCGCAGCTGGTGACACGGAAGGTGGCCCCTGTGCTGGGTGGCAGCGGCCGACCGCACTTCCTGACCTCAGAAAGAGCGTCCGCACCATCCGTAGACCCTCATGTGTTTAAGCTGCCTGTGGTCAGGCCCTAGTAAGAGCCTAATAAGAGCCAGAGGCCGTTTCTAACGAGGACCGGCGGTCAGAGGTGGGGCTGCACCGGCAGAGTTGGAGGCAGCAGAGCTCTGCCCTGGGAACCGGGCAGCACCTGGGGAAGCCTTGGGCTGGGAGGCCGGCACAGCACCCAGTCCAGCCTGCGTGTTGCTCCCTGGGAAGTGCGGCTACAGGCCTTCTGAGCCATAGCCCTGGGAAAAGGTAGAAATAAAGAGAATGTCCCACTCTTGTCACTTTCAACAAAATGCTGCAGGAGCAAGCTGGGCCCAGGCAGAGCTGGCTGTGTGTGAAGAAGGGGAGGGGTGCCGCGTCCCCCCTCTACACCCCATGCGGTGGCTGGAGGAGAGTTCTTCCAAAGCTGAGACCCAGCAAGCCGCCGTCCCCCAAACTGAGAGTTATAAATGGGGGCTGTGAGCCGGAGCTCTGGTGGAAGAGAAAACCGTGACCCCAGCATTTATCAAGCCCTTTTATTAAGAGTCCTGGCGGACAGCTGGAGTCTGCGCCCCACAGAGATCAGATAAGGGTGTTATCACCACAGTCACCGTTAATTTACGAGCTAAGGGGGCGGGTCAAGCTTCAGGGGCTAGTGAGTAAGACACACAAATATTCCGCTTAAAAGCCACGTCCAGACTGAAGAAATGTGGCTGCGGTGATTTGCTCACTGAGACAGGTTTGAGGGAACCGTGTCTCTGCAGAGTTCGCCCTGCAGCAGCCTGAGGCTGGAAAGCCCGGTTCCCCAGCCCCACCAAGGAGGCAAGGAGTCTCCCGGGCTGGAGCTAGAGACACAGAGGACGTGTCCAAGGAGCTTCCCGGAGGCCGAGGAGTGGCTCCCCCCATCCCTGCCCGGCAGGGCTGACCACCGCCATGGACGGGTCGTCGGTTCCTCTTCCCCTTTCCTGGATGGAGGGTGGATCATTTTCCCTGGTGGTTATGTTAGCTTTTCTGCATGGTGGAGTCTCAGGTGGGCTGGAGTGAAGAGCTTTCTGTTCATGGGTCTCAAGCCCTTGGGAGCCGACCTGGGACGAGGTCGAGGCCTTGCCAGTCACACAGCATTGAGAGGCCTGGCAGCAGTGACCAGGTGGGATTTGGGGGCTGCCGTGGGAGTCGGGCGTGTGTCCTGTTGGGGGAGTGGGGGCGGAGTGGCAGAGACAGCTGGCCTGTCAGTCGTCTCCAACAGCCCTTCTGCGCGTCTGCGTGGTGAGCAGCGTGTCCCCGCTGGGCTCAGAGTGACAGCGTGCAGTGGACACCGTGCCCTTTCTCCCGTGGGGTGGGAGGGACAGGAAGCAGGCTTCCGGGGCCCCAGGGCAGGACAGGTGGGGGTCAGCCCTGGGCCCCAGCGGGGAGCACCTGCCAGCCCTGGCTCTGGTGCCCCTCCAGGAGCTGGTGTCTCCAGCAGTCTTTTAAACTTGGCAATGAAAAGCACGACTTTATGGGCACCAGAAATTGGTTAAACTCATTAGTTTTATTCTTAATAGAAAATTAATTCTGGGATGAGTGAGCCGGCTGCAGAGAGGACCTGTGGTTTCAGACACGAAAAAAAGGCAGAGCCATTTCCTGATGTTGATGGTTATTTCTGTCTTTACTACATCACAGCAGAAGTAAGTTTTCATCGTCTTCTCTTTTGTAGGGGAAGCATAGCTTCACAGTCCCAGAAATTTCATTTTTCTCCAGAGGAGGAAGAGAGGCCACCAGCCCTCATTTTGCTTCCACCCCGCTCTTTCCCTTTCTCGTGTCATTAGGGTGACAGTGCCGTGGGGCCGGTCCTGCCTCCAGGGTCAGGGAGCTGAGGGCAAGGCCGTGGAGCATCTGTGCAGCCTGAGGGGTCAGCTTTCCTCTTCGTGTCCTAACCCGCCTGCAGCACCTGGTTCTGGAGGCTGCCTTGGCAAGTGGAGTCAGGGGAGGAAGATAGAGAAGAAAGAAAAGAAGGAAGGAGGGGGGAGGGGAGGGGGAAGGGAGGGGGAAGAGGGAGGGGAAAAGGAGGGGAGGGAGGGGGAGGGGTGAGGAGGGGGAAGGGGAAAGGAGGGGAAAGGAGAAGGGGAAGGGGAAGGGAGGGGGAGGGGGAGGGGATGGTGGGGGAGGGGATGGTGGGGGAGGGGCCTAAGTAGCATCTCTGAGAGCCGACCATGAGCTAAGCACATTAAGGGCTTTACCTATTTAATCTTATTTAAATTTTGCAACAATCCTCTGAGATTGGAGTGATCTCCTCCGCTTTGGAGAAGGAGAATATGAGTGTCAGGAAGGCAGGTGAAGTCGGAACACGTGAGCCTCCAAGGGAGGCCTGTGCCGTCTGCCCTCGCGGCCCCCTGCCCCCCACACCTGCCCTCCCCATACCTGCTGCTCAGACCCCACCTGGAGCCCAGGCAAAGGGTCCCTGTACTCAAGGAGAAGCAGGGGTCTCCAGAGAGGGCCCAGGGGCTCACAGGGGCTTCTGTAAATGTGGACAGGTCCCTGGGAGGATGGGCAGCCCGGGGGCCGCAGGGCCATCAGGACTCCAGCCCAGCACACTGCCTGCCCCATTGGAGGAGCATCCAGTTCCAAAACCAGCTTTCCACTCTCCATCCAGTCACTGCAGCCCTGTGACCTGCCTGAGCACCTGCGATGGGGTCTCCCGGCCTCAGAGCCTCCTCCAGGGGCTCCACAGGGAGGGCCAGTGATGCCTGCCTCTGGGGAGGAGACCGTGTGAGGACCAGCTGTCTCGGGGGTGCTGGCCTCAGCTCCCCTCCAGAGCAGACGCAGTGAATCGGGCCACATGGTCCCCCTGCAGCACGGGCTACAGCCCAGGCATCAGTGTCAGACACAGGCTCAAGTCCACACCTGACCCTCCCTGTCCGTTAACTTCAGGCAAGACGTTCACCCCCAACCTTGGGCCCTGCGTCCACGGATGTAATCACAACCCTACACTGTCACCGTAAGGAGTGACGAGGTCACCGCCGGGAGGACCGTGGGCCTCACAGGCCCCGGGACGTGTGAGCAGTTGCAGCACACTCGGGCCAGGGTCCTGCTAGCATGGGGTGTAGGGAGGCTGTCTGTCTGCTGGGCTCTCATCCCTCCCCTATAACCACCGCACTTCACCCATCACCAGGACACCACTGAAATGTGGCTCCCTCCCCACAGAACAGGAGACCGGGGTCTGTAGAAGTTCTCTTGGTGAATGTGGCACCCACGAGGTCTCCCCCTGCAGCTTCTCTCACCATCCCCCTAGCCTCCCCTCCTGCCTGGGCAGGACTGACAGGATGGAAAACAGAGCAGCCCCGCAGGGCACTCAGGGTCCCTGACCGAGAGCCACCGGGACCACACCCCAGCGTGGAGGAGCTCTGAGCCTCTGTTCTCCTAGAAGGAGTCTCTTCCATAAGTGAATTGGTGTTGTATTCGAATCCAGGAGGAATGACCCTCCTCTGCCCTTGGAAGCTCCCAGGAGCTTAAGAGATTGGCTGACAACCTCCTGTAACAGCCTGAGCGCCTCCAGCACAACGTCTCCCTGGTGTGAACTGGCCTGAGAGCTTTCACACCGTCTTTTAGCAAGAAGGATGTGAGAGAGAGCTATGCTCGCCACGTCCTCACTTGCAGGTGCATCTTGCTGTGATCGGGGAGGGTGTTAGGCGGCTTAACACCTCCAGCAAGAGACCTTTGAGAAAAGATTCGGAAAAGCGCTGCCTTAATTGTTGGCACGTCTCGAACAGACATGATTCCCGCCTTGATTCCCGCCTTCTCTCGGGGCCATTGAATGAATGAGTACTCCTGCAAATGTCCAAATACTCAGCGCTGAAATGCATCCTTATCTAGACGTCCTGATCCAACGCTGTGGGAGCGTAAAGGTCAGGACTAAGCCAGCCCCCGGGCAGTGTTCTGACGGATTGGATCATAAGTGCACTCGCCCTCCAGGGGCTCCTCTGCTGGAGTCGTTAATCCATCAGCAAAGCGAGGGTGTAGATCTTCCGAGGGCTTGAGCCCACTAGGAATAATTCGGAATAAACTGGGGATTTTAAGCGCCTGCGTTACTTGGGGCTGATGGACTCTTGTTTGAAAAGTACCCAAGATTAGTTCTAATCAGGCACAATGAGGCCAGCAGATCAGGAGGCGACTGTCCCCAAAGGTAGATTGTTACTCACGGTTCCCAAGAGGAGGGTGCCCGGGGGAGCTCCAGGATCCAGAAAGAGCAGAGGAAACCAGAGCAAAACGCTTGCTTGTGGCTGTCGGGGAAGGAACGGGTGAGGCAGCTGAGCAGGTCGAGGATTGGACGTTTGGATGACACCTTTCAAGTATAAAAATTCAAACACCATGAAAATTGCCCCCAAAAAGGAGAGGAGAAACCTCCCTGGCCTGGAGATGCCAACCATTGACTCTGTGGCGACCCTCCTTCCAGAGCAGCCCCTTGATAGACGTGTGCATATAATTTTCTACAAATGGCATCATTCTATATAAGCTGTTCTACCATCTTGTTTCATGCAAAATGTCATTCAAAGATTTCACTTGAATCACCACTTTTGAGTTACAGTGTCTTGCTGGTGGCAATGTAAATTGGTGCAGCCACTATGGAAAACAGTATGGAAGTTCCTCAAAAAACTAAAAATAGAACTACCATACCACTCCTGGGCAAACACCCAGACAAAACTATAATTCTAAAAGATACATGCACCCCAATGTTCATAGCAGCACTGTTTACAATAGCCAAGACATGGAAGTGACCTAAATGTCCATTGACAGATGGATGAATGGATAAAGAAGATGTGGTACATATATACACTGGAATATTACTCAGCCACAAAAAGGACGAAATAATGCCATTTGCAGCAACATGGATGGACCCAGGGATTATCATACTAAGCGAAGTAAGTCAGAAGGAGAAAGACAAATACCATATGATATCACTTACCTGTGGAACCTAAAATATGACACAAATGAACATACCTACAAAACAGAAACAGACTCACAGACATAGAGAACAGACTCGTGGTTGCCGAGGAGGAGGGCAGTGGGGGAGGGATGGATTGGGAGTTTGGGGTTAGCAGATACAAACTGTTATATATAGGATGAGTAAACAAGGTCCTACTGTATAGCACAGGGAACTATATTCAATATCCTGTGATAAACCATAATGGAAGAGAATATGATTTAAATTCTTTCCAATATGATCATGAAAAATGTCTCATTATTGTTGCTATTTGCATTTATTTGATTTTTACTGGAGATGGAGGTCTTTCTGTAGGTTTATTGTCCATCAGTGTCTCATGTATGTTGTACATGAGAATCTCCTGTTCAAACACTTTGCCCATTTTTCTATTGGGTTTTGTCCTTGTTCTTGCTGATCTGAAAAGGCAGTGGCGCCCAGTGGTTGTGAGTCTCGGCTCCACCTCTTCCAACCTGTATAACCCTGGGCGAGAGCAGACCTCTCTGTGTGTCTGCATCCTTACCTGGTATAGCGATAACGTCCCCGTCCTCCTGGAGGCGCTGTGAGGATCATGTAAGTTAGTGAGTCTGACACAGGTAAGCCCGTGCCTAGCACAAAATAAGCATTCAGTGACATGTTAAAGCCGGGGTGAAACGCAAAACATTTTGACAATCATGTAGCGCAAGCATCAGCCAATTAGGATGAACATCGGCTGTGCCCTTGGGCAGCACCCTTCAGGCACAAATCTGCATTTTCCTGTGTGGGGGGCAGGGGAGGCGGGTCCTAGGGGAGCTGGTGACAGGGGAGAGGTCACTCGGAGCCCAGGGAAGCAGCTCTTTGCCAGCTGGTCTGGGAGCCAGCAGCATCCTGTGGTCCAGCTGCACCGCCCTTGCAGGCCAGGTGACGTCAGCAACCTGCCACCTGTGAGACTTCTCACCTGTTGCTCGGTTTTGCCCACGGTTTCTAAAGCTTTAAAATGTCATGTGATCAGAAGTAGCAACCTTTTCCTTCGTGCTTTTGAAAGGCCTTACCCACCCAAAGATTATACAAATATTCTTCCATGTTTTCTGTCCTCTTTTAACACGTAAAATCTTTGAGTGAATTATTTTCTGTTGCTGTTTAGTTTTTGAAACAGACTCCTTTTTATTGCAGGAACCATACCCTACGGGTTGCAATTTAAAATATACGTATATGTGTACATAATGTAATGTCTATTCTATAATATATAGTATATGTAAGATATAATACATATTCATGTGTGTGTATATTTTATATCTCGTGTAACATAAACGTACCAACAGCAAAGCACCAAGGGGCTTCAGCTGCCCCGGTGCCGTGGCACAGGCCCAGGTGGTGGCCCGTCAGCGAGACTGACCCTCGGGTCACCCACACCCCCTCATGGCACACTCGGTGCCCATCTGGTCGGTGTCGACGCTCCCGCCCGCGTGGGGAGATTCCACAAGGACGAGGATGAGGTTCTTCCAGCTCCTCATTCTTCCCCAGTTTCCAAGCACAGGGCCTGGCGTGCGGTGGGAGCCGCACAGGTGTCCGTTCAGAGAGGAGGAGACAGACAGACACATGGAGGAGAGAGCGGAAGGTGGGCTCCAGACTCTGCTTTCCTCCCACCGCCCTAGCCCATCACCCACGTGCTTCCCCAGAAATGGGTGCTCAGCACAGGTGGCTGAATTAAAGTGAATAGGGGTGAGTTGAAGGGGGCTGTTGGGCCCCAGGTCCCAGAGCCCAGAAGCACTCCCCCAGCCCCCAACACTGCCAAAGTTGAGATATTTCTCTCCTTGGGTGAGAAGCTCCTGGAAAACAAAGACCGTTGACCACCATCGTTACCTCCCCGCTGTTACGTCGTTACCTCAGTTGTGCTCAGAGATGTTTGGGGAATGAAGCAGGACCCTCAGCACCCCCCCCCAGCCTGGGTGTCCCTCATCCACACGTTATAGTCACTGACCTGTGAATTACCATCGATGGAGGGACAGAGATGCAGCTAAGGGGGAGATGGGAGTCACAGCTCTTGCCTCGAGGACTCGGACCTCACCCACGTGACAACAGCAGCTCAGCGTCCCGCAGGGCCAGGGCTCCCTCCCTCCTCCCCCGGCCCCCCAGTGCTGGACTTCACGGCCCACATCCCAGGCCAGGAGCAGAGGAAAGGCTCTCTCTGCGCCCTCTGGGGAAGTCAATTCTGGCCCGAGAACGCTCGGCTGAGCTGTCGCACCCGGGACAGAGCAGCCTCCTGAGTCCGGGAGCCCCGGGTGATCACCGCTCCTCTGCAGCACAGACCCTGCACTCCGGACAGACCAGGGAAGAGACCCAGGCGAGGCAAGCTGGCCACAGCTCCCTGGGTCTTCTCACTCCCTCTCCCCTTCCGTGCCTGAAACGGAGGCGTTCACCAAGAGCACAGCAGCCAGCTGTCAGGGAGCCAGCGAGGACCCGGGGTTCAGGGCCGCCTCTGCCACCTGCTGACCACCCCGGCCTCAGGCCAGGCTCACCCCCCTCCCGGGCCCTCCCTCCCATCCTGCCGGGGGGACCATGACCCTCACCCAGCTGCTGTAATATAAAGGACAGTTTTCCTGCCTGGCGTTTCTAAAAGTTCACCCTCTCTTAGTTCCCAAGAGAACTTTCTAACATCATCGCCCCCGTGTACCAACCACAGCAGACCACCTCCTACAGGTAATACAATTCCCCTTCATGTGTGATCCCACAGCAGTTTTTACCTCTACGCTTCTCGTGTTACCTTATTTCCATATTTTATATTTTCCTTACCATGTGATACTTTACACACAGTTTAACTCAGGGGTATGTACACACTATGCACCCAGGGAGTACTTCCTGATGGATGAAACACATAAATGAAGGAGTAACCCCAGCTCACCTCGTCCATATCTGTAAAAGGGGAATGACAGTGAGACGGAGAGTCAGTGTGAGGAGACATTGAAATACCCTGAGTCAAAGTGCTTTGTAATTTGAAAATAACTGTTCAAATGTGGATTATTATTAAATAATCATCACCTGTGTTCTCTGCAGCAAGAATGCTGTGACAGCACGAGGGCCAGGGACGGGGTGGGGCGACCATCCAACACCCAGGATTTGAGTGTCGCTGAAGCAGTGGGTGGGGTTGGGTTTTTCAAGCCTGAATAAGTCTTCTGTCCCTGAGGTCACCCCTCGCTGAGGCTCACCCACGCCCAGGATGTTTGGAAAGGAGACAGAGGCCAAAGAAGAGAAACAGGAGGGAGGGTCCCTAGAAGGATGGGGGTGCTGCACCACAGTCCTGGCGGGAGGAGAGGTTGCAGCAGGTGACCCGGGACCCTCACTCCACAGGGAAGCCCCCCAGGTGCATGACAGAGGGGCCTCAACCCCCAACCCCTTCAGCGGCAGCATCTTCTAAGGACCCCTCCAGCCTGTACAAAGGCTCTCGAGAGTGAGAGAGCACGTGAGTCAATGGGGGAGAAACGCAACAGGGCCCGAGAGCCTGAACCCTTCCGATGGCTGGTGGGAGTAACCTGGCGGAGGGGTGTGAGGCTGAGGACCCCGCCTCCTGCAGGGCCTCTGCAGCAGAGACAACGGGCGCCTTTCCTTAGATGGGGCGATCATCCTCTGAGTCCAGAGTGGGGACGCCTGCCCTTCCAGAAACCCCTGGAACAAAACACAGCGGAACAGGGGTCGGGGTGCAGGAGGGAGGCCCCACCCGGGGTAAGACCCAAGAGGGTAAGCACGACCTTGTAGACAATTAAGGAGCCATTCGGGTGTCTGAGAGAGGCAGCCAGACTTTAGTAAAGGGGCAGAGTCACTTTATAAAGGCACCGCGTCCCTCTGCTCTTAGGTGGCGTCACACTGAGTGTCACTGAAATCCCACCGCGAGGTCGGGAGAAACGTGCGGACAGACGGCAGGTAGAGAAGTAAATCTGAGCACAGCCGTCTTTGCTGCGGGCGGAGGCGGGTGGAGCAAACGCAGAATCCCTGCACCCACGGTGTCCCAGGCGGTGAACTCGTTAGCTTTGATCTGCTAGCATCGCAGTCAGTGCAGTTTCCTCTTTAAGGCGAATCTATAATTTTCACCAGAACTGTCTTCAGAAAGGCTACCCCCAGGACCGAGCATTGGAGGGACAGCCGATCGTGCATCTGGAGGTGGCCTTTCAGTTACTGCCATGTGACCACGGGCGCCTGGGGCTGCCAGGAAGGGGGACCACAGCACACATCCCAGGGGAACATCACTCAGGGCAGAGCAGCATCTGTCCAAAGCGTCGGACTCATTCTCGAGACAGGCTACATTACTTCCAGCAATTGTAAGTCAATATAGGAAAAAAATGAAAACTGAGTTTAATCAAATAGCCAAAGCAGAAGAAATCACGGCCTTTTCCAATATTCTCGCCATCACACCGCAATCCTGGAGCCCTCAGAGGTCCATCCACTCAGGCACACGCCAAGGACCGCGGTGGCCGCCGTGAGGCTCCTGTGAAGGTTCCCTCAGACTGTAAGGAAGGAAGGTCCTCCCTGAAGCAGAAATGCAGTGGCTTCGGTAAATGCACACTCAGTCAGAAATACCAGTGCCCACGTTCCTTTTCCTCCTATGACACACACAGACGGGGCAACTTGCGGTGTGGACAGTCCTCAGAATGAAGGAAACACAGGACAGTTTCAAGGGCCGATCTGGGCCGGGCACTGAGCGCAACACCAGGACCACTGGGGTCCCTCGTCAGGGCGCCCACAGGCCACAAAGAGATGGGGGAGCCGTGGGGGTCATCTGAGAGCCGTGCGGCTGGGCAGGCTGGACACGGGAACCCCTGGGGGACACAGCACAGGTGCCCAAGCTGAGCTCGGAGGGTGAAGAGCTAGCCCCATGGCGAGCAGGGAGGAGGGTCACGCGAAAGGGAACCGGAGATGCAATGTCCACAGAAAACAGCACGCGAAGCACCCTGGGGGCAGGACCGGAGTTTCACAGGGCTGGAGGCCAGGGCTGTGTGCAGAGGGGTAACTGGCGGAGTCCTAGGAGTTGGAATCAGGAAGGCCCAGAGGAGAGCTGGGCTTTACGCCTGGGCAGCGTGTACTCATCGGCGGGTTCGGAGCAGAGGGACGATGGGAAGAGATTCGTGAACAGTGAGAGCTGGGGGGCGGCTGGAGCTTCTGCAGTGGGCAGGCGAGACCCAGTGGGGCTGGAACCAGCGAGAAGGGCCGGAGAGCCGTGAGTGGACTGGAGGACACAGGAGGCGAATCCGCGGGCGGGCGGGGGTTGGGGGCGAGTGGGAGGGACCCTGGGGCACAGGACAGGGCAGGCCCGTCTCCAAGACGAGGAGGAACAGGGCCCGACAGGCCACGTTCCAGCTCCTCTCTGTCGGCCCCGGGGTTGGGATGCCATCCGCTGACCAGCGCCCACGTGCTGGGCCCAGCCGGTCATGGGAAAGAGGACACAGCGCCTGGAGGAGCTCTCAGGCTCGGAGGAAACGCAGCCCATGGGCTCTGCCTTCCCTGCCAGGCTGACCTCAGCTGACCGCCGATGTGGCCGTGCATCCTGCTGCCCTGCGTCCAGGGCCCGCCCCGTCCTCCCTCAGGTCAGCCTGCTCGTGCTGAGAGCTTCCAGGCCTTGGATGCCGGCTCTGAGAGGAGGCCTCTGCAGCCCCGTAAGTGATGCTCTCAGAGGCCCCAGGCCCTCCCTCCAGGCCTGGGCTGCAGGCAGCAATTCCTGTAAGGCTGCTCCAGGCGTCCCAGACCATGGCCGCCACCCTCTCCTCCCCTGCTCTGTCCGTCCCGCAGACAGAGAGCTAAGAGCTCACCCCCGGGTGTGTGCGTGCGTGCACACACATTTACACATGTGCACACACACAAGCACGCAAAGGCACACACGTGTTTCCCGGTCTACTCAGCACCCTCTTCCCTTGCTCTCTTCTGGAACATCCAAGGTGCACTCTTAAAACAATGGGATCCCGGATATGTCAGGACCTGCATGAGCTAAAGCCGTCTCCTCCTGCGGGGGAGCAAGCAGAAGCTCCTACAGTCGCAGCCCCTCCCCCAAGCCCTGGGACCCCAGCCACCGTCCCTTCTCACCCTAGAGACTCTGTTCCCACCTCTCTCTCTCCAGATGCTGACAAGGTGGAAAGGCATCCCTAGGGGTCTCTACTCATCACGTGAGTCAGTCTACACAGCCCCACCCCAGCTCCTGAGAGCCCCGTGAAGACAGACGGGCGCTCCAGCCTTCAAAGACCCACCGGAGCAAGTGGATCAGCTGTCGGTCACAGGGGCTGCAGCGAAGCCCCCAGGCAGCCCCGCCGGCCCGGCTGGACCCAGTCCCTGGCTCACCTGGGACTTTGGCCTCCTCCGTGGCTACCTCTTCACCTCTCCCAGCCCAGGCCTCAGACACCCCTGAGCCAACAAGAGGTCTCTGCCCTCTTCCCTCCGGCTCAGGTAAGGCCTGCGGTGCAGCCAGGCCGCCCTCCCTGCAGAGGTGCATTCGCCCCCAGGGAAGGTGTGGGCAGAGCCTCTCTGGAAACAGCTCTCTTTTGGCACTTGGTCAGTGGGCCTGGAGGGTCTCAGCCTCTCTGAGCTGCAGGGCAGGCACCTGCTGCAAGCAGATGGGAGGATGGAGGGGGCTTCCAAATGAAGGACAGGGACGCCCCCGCAGAGACGGTCCAAGATGAGGGGCGGGACCCCTGCCCAAGCTGCGCCTTCCAGGCCAGAGTCCCTCACACCCGGCCTGGGCTGCAGGGAGTGCTTCTGTGTCCAGACGTCTTTACACAACACAATGCGGAAATGGCCTGGAATGAAGTTAAATGGCACTTGGGTTACACCTTAATCACTGCAGGCAGGTGAAGATGCCGCTGTGATTACGACCAAGGAATCTATATTTATTGTCTTGTGGGGATTTGCATCCGGGATACTGTGATCGCCCCGCAAGGCACCTGATTGATTCATGGAGTTGTAACGAGGCATTTCCACCTGTGTCATTGGGTTGCGTCTCCCTCCCACCTGTCAGGTCGGGGGTCAGAGATTGAAGCCTCCCCGTGGGCAGGCCTCCCAGGTCGGCTGGTCTAGAGGATTGGGGAGGGGCCCGAACACCCCCTAGGGGGCGGGGTGTGGTCAGCACAGACCACTTGAGACCCAGCTGGCCAGGAACACTAAGGTATGGGCCGCCCACCCTCTGCTGTTAAAAGCAGGAGAGGGCCAAGCTCCTGGGTGCAGCTCTCAGTGGGACAGGAGAGACGCAGGCCCCCACGGGCCCCAGGCCTCGTGCCATGGGATCTTCACAGGCTCCTTCATTTTCCTCGGCTCTGCCCAGTGTGACTCGTGATCGACAGCATCTGTCATGAACGCTGGGCCACGTTCCACAGCCGGTTGTGGGCTTCAGAAGGGACGCAGTGACACAGGGGGTGAAAGGCCACCGGCTCTAGGAGATTCTGGGCTGCAGCTCGGCCCGAAAACCACCCAGCGCCACTGCCGTCCCAGACCAGCTGTGCGTACTCGGGAAGAACCAGGCGAAGGAGCGTCCTCAGCCTCCGGCGGTGTGAGCGGCGGTGTGAGGAGGGGGGCGATAACAGGGTGTTGGACCAGCCAGCAGTCCCATCTCCACCTCACTGGACCCGCCCTCCCTGGCGGTCAGAGCCAAAGGCCCTCATCCCTCCAGCTCCAACGCCAGACCAGAAGCTCCAAGGCGGCCACGGCAGGAGTTCCGAACCACGGAATCCACGCGCTGCACACGGGGCCTCAAGGCCTGCGGGCGATAACGTCCACCCCACAGCCCACAGCACACAGTCCAGGCGCCAAGATAAAGTGACCTCTGGTCGTCTCTAAACTACTCCTACAGTGGTTCTGACACGTCCCGTCCCTAGACCAGCAAAGGCTTCCGTTGGGTCAGAAGGCTCTAGAAATTTGCCCCCCCCCAGCAAGGCAGGGCAGGGAGGTGCCCTCTCCCCCAAGGACGCAGCTCCTGCCTTTTGGGAGACCGAGAATAAAGGGTTGTGGTGGCTTCTCTCGTACTCATTGAGCACTTTACACTATTACAGTGTTTATTCCTTTTAGAATTTAAGAAACAGACAGTTTTATGCCTGTTACACAAAGGAGGGAACTGAATCTCAGACAGCCTAAGCGTGTAGACCTCGTCCCAGACTAGAGCCGGGATGTGGGTTCTAATTCCTGGAAACCACCAAGGGACCTGCACGGGGCACCCAGGGAACGTGGGTGTGCCCGCAAAGAATACAACAGGGCTTCCCTGGTGGCGCAGTGGTTGAGAGTCCGCCTGCCGATGCAGGGGACACGGGTTCGTGCCCCAGTCCGGGAAGATCCCACATGCCGTGGAGCGGCTGGGCCCATGAGCCATGGCCGCTGAGCCTGCGCGTCCGGAGCCTGTGCTCCGCAACGGGAGAGGCCACAGCAGTGAGAGGCCCGCGTACCACAAAAAAGAATACAGCAGGACACTTCCTTGGGGGGAGGGGCACAGACCGAAGGTTATCGAATGACGCTGGCTCTTCGCAGTCCCCAGCCCGGTCACAGTCCTCTTGGTCTCTAGGGTGGGACTAGCCTCCCACGAGGTGACGGCAGAACGGAAGTCATCACCACCAGGTGAGCCAGGGACACTTCTCCAGCAGGTGCAGCAGGTGGGGCTGAGACGGAGGGGCAGCCGGACAGGACGGCTCTCTACTTGCTGAGCAGCTGAGCGCCCTTGCAGGAGGCCAGACACATCCCCAGCCAGCCGCAGGGTCCCAACCCAGGTGGACAAACTGGAAAGCATGGCCGTGGAGGCGTGGGGGGATGTTTGCATCCTCTTCCTCTGAGTTCCCTCTAACTCAAGTTTTCCCATCTCCTGTCCCCCCATCACTGTGGCCCCAGGAAAGGCAAGGCTTGCTGCCTTCAGCCCGGTGTTTTCCCTTCCATCCATGCCTGGACCCCTGCCCATGGCCAGGGAGGTCGGGCCCTCCATGTGGTGAAGGCGTCCGAACCCGCTCGGCGGGATCACTGGCTGAAGACACGCTGAACAGGGTCTGGAAGGTGAGCTCGGGAGGCGTCCAGGACCAGAGACCACAGGCCGGCTGCCCTGCTGTTTTGCAGTGGTTGTCATTCTAAACACGGTGCTCGTTATTCCGCTGTGTGGATTCTAATTACCTGTCAGGAATGCACCCTTGAGGGATGATGGATTATCCTGGGGAAACTATTAACATAGCTGTTCACTTCTGCCCATGTGCAGCTGGGCCCAGAGCAGGTGGCTCTGCTGATGCTGGGCACCCCGGGGCAGCCACTCCACGCCGGCCGCTGGGAGGACGGGGTCAGTGCCACCCCACCTGCCCCACGGGACAGGGACGCGGCCTCCTGGGGCACTCACAGCAGACCTGGGGCGGCTCGGTGCCAGCCCTGAGCGGGGAGGGCACCCGTAGCCTGAAGCCCGGGCCGAACGCAGGGAGACGGGGTGACTCGGGGCAGACACGGGGTCTGCTGTGGCTGAGCCACACTACGGGCACGAGGTGGGGTGCGGGGCTTGCAGCGAGAGCCACTGGTGCAGAAATCGTCTCTCTACACTGACCTCTAAGGCTCTCCTTTGCTTTACGTGGGTCACACTGTTCAATTCTAACCAACATGTGTTAAAAGATTACGTGCGTCGGGGTTCTCCAGGGATGCAGAACCAAGAGGACAGAGATTTCTTCGAAGGGATTGGCTCTCGGGGTTGCAGGAGTTGGCAAGTCCCAAATCCTCAGGGCAGGATGGAAATTCAGGGAAGAGCTGGTGCTGCCGTCCTGAAGCAGAACCCTTTCTTCTTCTGGTCGTAAGGCCCCCAGCCGAATGGATCAGCCCCTCCCCACACTGAATGCATCAGCCCCTCCCCACATTATGGAAGATACTCTACTTCTTTGCTGTCCACTGATTGTAAATGTTAATCACATCTACAAAACACCTCCCTGGCATCTGGACTAGCATCTGACTGAGCAACAGACACCATAGTTGGCACAAAAATTAACCGTCACGAAGAAAACATGGGCAAACCAACCCAAACTCAATCAGGAGAGGGAAAACACACTCATTGGACCGTGTCCTATGGAAATTACTTAAAGGAACCACAGATACTGGTCACTCTCCTAATACTGCATCTCACCGAATCTAAGACACTAACAATTGCATTGTATTTTTTATTTTACGTACTATTTATTAAGAAAGAAGGGAATTCCATGGCGGTCCAGTGGTTAGGACTCAGTGCTCTCACTGCCGAGGGCCAGGGTTCGATCTCTGGTTGAGGAAAGAAAAGACTGCCAATTAAACTAGGTGCAATGCATTCTTATGACGTAATTTGTATCTATATTTGTTCAAAGAGCTGTTTAGGCTCATTTTGGCAATGTTTTTTATTATATATTACTCTTTTACACATGCAAGAAGAAAATTATCCGATTGATAAATTGGCTAAGATGTTCTTAAAACTTCTTCCCATTTGGAATCCAACTCTCCTGATTCAGGGCCAGTGACGTGCAGGTTTTTCCACACGATGTCTTCTGTGCCGTCACAAGCTTGGCTGGTGCAACATTTTTAAAGGAAACTATATTAGAACTAAAAGCCTTGGAAGCCCAGAGCAGGTTTGCAATCACGCCGAGCTGACCGACTTTGGCTCTTGCTTTGGGAGGGTTACCACACATGCCTGCTTCTCCTTCCCCCACGGCGGTTTGATCCCTGTGGGTTAGAAAACCCACCTGCATTGTCCTCTGGGCGCTTTTCTAGGCCAGCCTGCAGGTTTGGAGGCTGGAGCCCTGGGCATCTGTGCATATGCCAGCAGCGAGCCCTGGGGTGGCTGACACCCAGTGGAAGCCCCCGCGGGAAGTTGTGGCACCATCTGCGCAGGAGTGAAATCTGGGGGCAAACGAAACCAACCACATCGGGTAATTACAGAGCTCACCCTACCAGCTGCACCTGTAACCCACACGCCTCCGGTCCAGTGGCTCTGCCCTTTCCCCGTTGTACAGGTGACAGGCAAGGGTCAGAGAAGTTAGCGACTTTCCCAGTTTACTCCACGTCATTGACGAGAGTGAATGACGAGGGGAGGGGGCTGCTCTCACCAAGCCTCTCGGGAAGAAGTGGTCTGCAGCGCCTGGCCCACCTGTGGAAGGCCCTGATGATCCTGCTAAAGTAGATGGGGCCGCGCTAAGAACTCGAGGACGGCAGGCCTGCGCAGGGAGGGGCTGGCGCTGGGGGCAGGGATGCCCATCACTACGCTGGTGTTTCTGGGCAGAGTCCACAGTGGGCCGCCCCCCCCCCCCAGGGTTGGTACAGGAGGGGCATCCCACACGCGCCAGACACTAGCCCCGTTAACACGCACTGGAGGATTTCTGAGGTCGCGTCTCTGCTTTTCCTTCTCTGGACACAGGAGTCCTATGACGAGATTAGCCCCTCCCCAAACAAGGGAGTTCTTTATGTCAATAGGAGAGAAAGAAAATAAATGTCTCAACCAACAGAAAGATCACTAATGTTTTACTCCCCTGGATAAACTCTACGAAATCCTTATCGATCTTAAATGTGCTACTGGACAAATACATCTTCCGAAAAGCAGCCTTTTAGAAGTTTGCTCAGACTGTATAATCAGGTACAACGTTTGCCCTCTGCTCACCGGCTCAACCCCACAAGGTCGCCGTCTCACACCTGCACTGACCACCGGGAACACCCAGAGGGAGGTCAGCTCGGCCCGTTTACAGAGCAGAACCCGTGATGATTGTGTGTGTGCGTGTGTGGTGAGCACACCCTGCTCCCTTCCACAATGCAGTTCTAACTGATGACAATGTCTTATGAGTGTGCTGTTCCCTGGCCAGTAACCTGTCATCAGGTGGGGTCTGGATCCCAGGTGTTGGGGGAAATTGTCACTAGAGGGATGTTTAACTCGGGACCTTAGGCAGCAAAGGGCTCACTGAGGACACACAGCCCACGTTCTGCAGTGAAACCAGGCAGAGGCTGCTGGGCAGTCCCACCCGCTGTGCAGACACTGCACACTGTGCTCCTTTGGTGGTCAGATCTCTGAGGGCCGCGTCTGGCAGGACAGTCCCTGATCCCCGTGGATCCAGGTGCCGTGGCTTCACCTGACACCTCTCTGAGGCCCAGCCACCCCCCCACCCGCACACACGCAGCTCTGCCCCCGCATTGAGCACACCAGCCACACCTGCGGTCCTGTCCCTCCTGGGCCTCTGCTGCCCACCCCCCCACACACAGCATCACTTTTTCCCAGGGAAGGCACATCTCATCACAGAGGCAGGCCTCCCAGAACCTCGACCTCACTAAGGACCAGAGACTGGGGCCAGCCTGTCCTCTGCACATGCCACCCTGGAAGGTGGGCACGTTAAGGCCCTCCCCGATCCCTCAGGGGATGGTGATGCTCATCCTACACACAGGCCGGGAGGATGGAGCCCGGCGTTCCCAGGAGATGGCTGGCTCAGCAGTGCACCTCCTTGCCCGTCTCCCTCCCCAGCCCCTCACCCCAGTTCTGGCATCACTGTCCAGACAAACAGCTTCCAAGGCCTTCCCTCAGGCCTGGCCTCCGGGGGAAACCTCGGTAGGTAGCATCAAAACTGATACACGTAAAAAAGTTATGCTCGTGGAAGCCAGCTCAACTTGCTCATTTGAAAAGTTTTACGGATTTCTAGAACTCTTCTACAAATGTATTACTTAATATCTTTCTTTAAATTGCATGTTTTAGAACTTTCCATCAACCTTAGTAATACAGAAAGAACGTGATGACCATTTTCTCCAAGTCCCACATAGACACCCCCGAATCACTTTCAAGCCCACCCTGTGCGCCACTCAACACTGTTCTCCACGCAAGGTTGGGAGGAACCAGGGAGAACCGGGTAGGGGTGATGTTCAGGTGGTGGGCAGGCCAGACAGATTCTGCAGCTTCCCAGGGAGGCTTGGGGGGCAAGGCCCTGAGCTGCGGTTCCAGCGGCAGGAGTCCAGCCCGGCCAGGTGGGCAAGGGAGCTTTGGGGTTGTTACCCTACCTGGGAGCCCAGACCTGGGGTTCAAATCCGATCCAGGTGAAGGCCTGCAGGGCCAGCTGCATTTACCTGTCTCCTCCGCCCCATCTGGAAGTCGTCCCAGGGTGCTTCAGTGGGACCCCCCACCCTCTGGAGACATCACCACACGTCCCGCAGACATGAGGTGTTTCCATTCCACAAGTGTTGCCACTCACCCCAGATTCCAGTCACCTGAAAAGTCGCCATGTTCCCTGTCCTGACTGGGACCACTGTGTGCTCTCCTCAGCCTTGAAAACCAGCCACTCAGACACAGAGCAAGCCTGGGACTGTGGGCAGGTGGACCGCACTATGCCGGGCAAACGCCCTGGCCGCTGACCAGCTGAGGGACCTCTGGCCCCCACACTCGTTTTCTGGCCTCAGATTCCTCGTTTGTAAAGTGAGAAGGTTTTACTAGATGATCTATGAGGTACCTTCCAGCCCTGACATTTTCCGTTTCTGAGGTAACCAACATCCAAAAGACTTAATTAAGTGTTGGTTTATATCATTAGATCAAAATCACTGGAATGCAGTCCCCTTGACAACAGCTAAACCTGCATTGTTCACGGCCATGTCCCTGATGCTGCGAACAGATCTTGGCATACGGTAGGAGCTCAATGAAACTGGATGGATGGAGGGAGGGAGGAACAGATGAAGGGATGGAGGGATGATAGATGCATAGAGGGAGGGATGGAGAGATGGAGGGAGGGGTGGAGGGAGGGAGGGAGGGACGTGGGGATGGAGGGATGGAAAGAGAGAGAGAGGGATGTGATTTCTAGGAATCTCCTGGATTCAAAGGCTTTGTTAAAGACCTTGTGAAGGCCACTCATTTGAAAAAAAAAAAAAACACTGAGTGGGGCATATGGGGAATTAGCCCGCAATGGACCAAAGTAAGTCGATAGCAGCATATTTAATATCAAAAGCACGCTGGGAAAAGAACACTGCGAGGTCAGGATTCCCAGCCAGTGGGGCCAAAGAAGCTGTTGATTCTCCCTTGACTACTCTTGGAAAGTTTCTGGAAGGAGGAAGATGTAAAACCCACTTGGAGGATGAAACTCAGCGCTAGGTGGAGGACAAGAGTGGGCCACCCGCGCTGAAGACGCTCTGGAGGTGGATGGAGGCCCAGGCCAGTGGGGCCGGGGGGCAGCTCTTGGAGGGGACGGTCCTCTCCATGACCTGGGGCACAAGCAGCGCGCTGCAGCCTCGGCTCTTCTCCTATGCTGTCCTCCGGGCCCTCCGCAGTGCCGGGAGCCCAGGGAGCCGCCCCTCCCTCTGAAGTCTGCACCGCCGGCCCCGCCACGGCCGCCCACCCGTGTCTTAGCTCCAGCAGCTGATCCCCGCCCAGCCCCAGCACCCTCTTCTCTTCTGTCACCAGGGTTGGTCCAGGAGACGCAGCCCCTCAGATGACCAGCCCGGGTGGGACCCTCCACCAGGCAGGCTCCTCTGCTTCCATGCCTGGCAGGTCTGTGTAAGAACCTCCCTCCAGGCTGTTCTCTGGAACCCACCTGGCGACCTCGCTGCCTGCTCCCTCCGTTACCGCGGGGAGGAGACCCGGCTTCCCCACCGCTGGCCCGGTTCTTCCCAGTGACTTGACTCTGAGTCACCCGGGGCCACCGGCCCGTCACAGAGCAGCACTCCTGACATCTGGGCTTGTGGGCTGCTGCTGCGCGACAAGTCATCCCTCATTACCTGACAGCTCAGGAGGTCAGAGCCCGAGGTGGGCCGGCTGCTGGAGCATCTCACTCCTTGGCTGGCGGCCCCTCCTCCATCCTCAGAGTCGCGGGCCAAGCATGTCCCAGCCTCTCTGACTGTGACTCAGCTTCCCCCACCCCGTGGCCTCCTCTCTCTGACCCTCATATAAAGATCCTCACGATGGCACTGGGCCCACCCAGGTAATCCAGGGTTATCCCCAGGTCAAGAGCCTTAATTTAATCACCTGCACATGTTCTCAGGGCCCTGTCTTTGGGACCATGACTATCTCCATAGCAGGGCTCGGAGACTCCAAACTGCCCCATAACTTCCTATCAAAGATAAGCTAAGGCCCTGACAAGGCCTGCACGGTCGGGTCCCGTTACCTCTTTGATGGCTGCATCCATCACCCTCCCTCGAGGTCAGTCCCAGCCTCATGCACCTCCTTGGGGTGCCTCAGTCATGCCAGGTCTGTGCTTCTCTTAGGGCCTCTGCCGGGAAAGCCCTGTGCTCTCAGACACACGGCATCTCCCTCTCCTTGAGCCTCTGCCTGAATGCAAGAACTCTGACCGCCCTTCTCAACATGCAGCTGCCCCCGTGCCTGCCCTGCCCTGGCGTTTCCACCCCGCTCCTGCGTTGTTCTTCTTGTCCTCAAAACCATCAGAATACTGTACATTTTCCTTTTTTATTTCTTTACAGTCCTTCTTCCCTCATTAAAGCAGTCCCGGGAGGCCTCTCCACGTCCTAGCATGGGGCTGGAGGCCCTGAGCACCGCTGGAGCAGCGACAGGAAGACAAGGACGGTGTCTGCCCTCGACGATGGACATCTGGGGAGGCTGACACAGACCAGAGATGACAGCACAATGAGGCAGGCCCAGGGCCATGAAAGTGCAAAACACCATCCCCTCCTCACCTCATGATTCGGCGGCATCACGGGCCACCAGGTGCGGCCCCAGCCTTGACAGCCACTTCCTGGAAACAGTAGCTTTTCTTTCAAGGCCCGGCCGGCAGGCCTGTGACGACTCGGGCTCTTCCAGTAGCAGATCACACAGCAACCCGTGACTGCCGCAGCCTTGTTCAGAGCTGGGTCAGCCCATCAGAGGCCATCACCCTTCCGCAAGGAGCTGGTCCCCACACCCCCTGCCCAGCTCCCCAGGAGCCAGTGGAAGAGAGCCAGAGCCTGGAGCCGGCGGTGGCTGCCACGGCCCATGCTCCCGTGACTGGGCTGCCCCACGTGACCAGAAGAAGGCATTTGTCGCCTTTTATGAGGATGTGTCTCTCGCTCGGCTTCAAAACCCGCATTCCCTCTCTTGTCTCCTCCTGGAGACGCAGAACATGGCTAAAGTGAAAGCAATTAATTGAAGCCTTTTACTAACACCAAAGCCTTTCCTCTGTGTAGCACCACGTTCATTATTTAATGGCACAGAAAGCCTGCTTCCTGCAGGCTGAAGCACACGGCAGAGCCAGCCTCTTCCCAATGGCTCTTCAAGGCGAGGACTCTCCAGATCGGGCTGCCGTCGGCTTTGGAAGGCCAGAGGCCGAGTCCAAATTGGAGACACTGTGCGTCTGCAGTGCCAGGCCCTGCACAGCCGAGGGGGCGACCATCCCTGCCTGAGCTCACCGTCCACTCCCCCACCACGTGGACCCGTCCGGGAGCCTTCCTTCTGCTCCACGTGGGGCAGCAGGGGCAGAGGAGCCTGCTGGGCCACGCTGGCTCTGATCCTTGAGCAGGTGGCTCTGGGAACCATCAGTGAGAGAACGAGGCAGAGTCAACCTCAGGCCTGTGGTCATGCTGCAGGTGGACCCGTGTGTCCTCCGCCCCATAGTCCCCCGGCCACCAGGCAGCAAGCACGCGGGCCTGGGAGTGAATTAGCATCAATCAGACAGAACTCCTGGAGTGCGTAGCGTCACACTGCACACCGCAGGGTCAAGTAGGAATTTGCACAGAGTCCACGTTCTAACAGCACATGGACAAACCAGCCGGGAAAGCCAGTTCCAGCTGCGTTGGCACGCACAGCTCTAGGAGCCACAGCCGACGCCGAGGGGACAGTTCCAAGAGTGAGTCCCTGGGACCAGAGGACGCAGAGGCCTTGGCGAGCTGAGTCGGCCAGAGGAAGGCTTCACTGGGGTGGAGATGCTAGATAACCAAACTCGACAGCCCTCCCATGGGTGGGAGGAGGGGCGTACCCGGGGCGCAGGCCCAGATGGGGCGTCAGGAGGACACCCAGCAGACCCTGCCTGGAGCAGCAGACCCACGCAAGCAAAGTGCAGGAGGCAAGTTTAGAACAAGGCCACCCAGAGGGTGAGCTGGTCAGCATTCCTACCCATACCATGCACTGCAGCACCTCTGCCCTCAATACCATCCCCCTGCACCCCTCCCCACAGCTGCACTTGCTATGCCAAAGCTCTTTTCAGGTCCTGAGTCGCTCATTCAAAACAACAACCCTGTTTTATACCCATTTTACAAATGAAGAAACAGGCCCAGAGAGGGTAAGTGTCAGGGCCAAGGTCACACAGCCAGTAAGGGTTAGAGCTGGGTTCTAAACTCAGGGAGTCTGACTCCAGAACCCACCAAATTGTTTTTATTTCCCAGTGCCTTCATTCCTTCAGAAGTGCTGGCTCTTTCATTATCCCCATGTGTGGCAGCAACATCAACTGGGTTTTAACAGAAAACAACCCCTTGTAGCCCAACCCCAGCAAATCCTGGCTCCATTTCCATCCAGCCCCATCACTGAGTGGGTGTATTTGCTCCCCTACTGGTCGGTTAATATCTGTTGCTGAAACCTGTCCGCTCCACCCACCCCAGCACTTCCCTAGGACACCCCAGCCTTCCCCCATCCAGCAGCTGAGAGATTAACACTCCATGACCCCCATTTTTAACCGCTGTGATGTACGGCCTCTCACGGAGAGTGCTCACAGGGCTCAGAGGGAGCGACTGCTTATCCCTCTTGACTGAAACAAGCCGAAGGCCAGCGCGGGCTCTGGGCAGACCCAGGAGGAGCGGGCCTGGGGTAGGTCAGCGCCGGCCCCGGCATGTGAGATCAGACCTGGGAGAGGACACAGCCCTCAGAGCCAGCTCTGCGCCCGTGTCCCCAAGTGCCTGCTGCCTCCTATCCGGGCAGGTGCTCCCTTGGACCCTGGAAATGTGGGGCCTTCAGGGCTGGTGACAATTTTGATGGGCTGCACTAAAAAATCTGTAAAGATGGTTAACATTTACCATGACTGACGGCCTAACTGCTTCTTTTTTATGTGTCTATAAAGGTGCTGTAATCAAAGCAGAGCCTCAGCACGATCAACCTGTGCACATCTGCAGGGAGCCCAGGAGGGGATCGCTGCCCCGCGGAGGTGCAGCCAGAGGGCCCGAGTCAGGGCTGGGCCTGGCGGGAAGGATGTGGCAGGAGGTGAGAAGGACGCACCAGCTGGACACAAAGACTGGATGGAGGTGGGCAAGGGGCCGTGTGGTCACTGGTGACTCTGGGGTTTGGGGTGTGACCAGGAGAATGAAGATGCCAGAGATTACAGGAAAGTTAGAAGGTGATGAGTTTTGTGTTGAATACGATGACCTGGACATACAGCCAGCCTGGAGCTTAGGAGAAGAGGAAGAGCTGGCCTTTGCCCTTAGCGGGAGGGGGGCCCTCCTTGCTGCCTATGGTACCCTCAGAGCATGAAACTGCAGTGGGGGACGAGCCCTCTGCGGGAACGCAGAGAACAGAGACGTCCCCGGGCGCCACCCCCAACCCAGTGACAGAGAGAAGGGGAGCTCCACCCTCCTCAAGCCCCCAGCGAGGGACAGCACCGCCCACCAGAGCACTGCTGGAGGCCCCACCCGCGGAGGACGTGGCAGAGGCCATCAGGGGATGCTCTAAGACAGAAACGACACTTGTAAGGCAGATGGAGACGGATGAACCGTTCTTCCTCCCTGAGTCTCCATGCAGGGGCGGGAAGACGGGCGGTAGGCCTGCGGGCCGCCAGGGGACAGGAGCAGGGCCGGCCCCTGTCCTCAGCATGGGCAGCTTCCTCCCCTGGCCACAGGCCTTGGGTCTTCTGTCCTTGAGGCCTGGATGGGGATCCGCTTGTGAAGGGCATTTTATCTCTTGTTTCTTTCTCATCCTTTCCTTAAACTCATCAAATGTGTCATCAGCCCTCTATCCACCACCTGGGGGAAACAGGAGGGGTCCCTGCAGCAAACCATGGAGCTGGGTGGGGGAGTGCTGGTGGGAGATGAGGGAGGTGGTCCCTGATCGCTGGGTCGCGGGGAGTGAAGCTTTCCTCCACTTGTCCACTGTGGGGGATCTTAAGGCTCAGCCAGGTTTGTGAGGACGTGGGACAGAAAGGCCATGAGTGTTAGGACCCGCCCAGAAAACTGGGCAACTCTCCACTCGTTCTCAGATGGGAACACAGAGGCTGCAACACACCCAGCCCACGGGCATTTTCCAGAAGCTTCCAGTCCTCCCAGCCACCACAAGCCCCCAAACAGACGGCTCCCGCAGGGAGCAGACCCTCGAGTCAGACCATTTACAAAGGGGCTTTGGGCTCACTAATGTGGCTTTGATGCTGCAGCAAAAGCCTCGGGGAAAGTGCAGAGAGAGATTAGAGCCCACTTTCTGATCTCTGGATGATTTGAGAAGCCACTGGTTCCCAGAGGGCTGGCTCATGGTCGAGACTTTACATTCCGGGGCTGTAGAGTCTGGACGTCCCAGCCCACGTGCACGGGAAGTCCTCCCCACCTGGCTGTGTGATGCTGGCCCTCCAGGCCCGCCACGCGGGCTCACAGTGCAGGGCCCAGCCTGCCCCAGTCACCAAGGGCCGGGCTCTGTTTTTTGTGCTTTCTGGAATCACAGAAGTGATTCAGAACGTGCCAGGTAGAAATGTCCCCCCAGTGCCACACTGGCTTCCCCGGAACCAGGGTACCAGGCCTACCAATGGGCAGCAGGATGACCCCTGGGGGAAAGGGACTTCGGGGGCTTCACCCACGTGACCTGATTGGACCCTCAGGAAAACAGATGGGCCAGGAGGTCAGATGAGCTTTCTAGGAAGCAGGGCAGCCCATGATCTCACCCAGAGCTGCGTGACCCTTGAACCCGCGTGGAAGGGGGGGCCAGGAATAAAGAAGGGGGTCCGGCCAAAGGGATCCAGCCGAGTTAGCATGGCCTCAGAACTGCGGTAGAGGCTGCAGAGCTCGGCCCAGCCAGAGACAGCCCTTCCCAGCCAAGTCCCCCCTGGGGTCAAGCTCCTCCCACAACCCTGGCACAGGGGCAGGCTGGCAAGCCCAAGGATGAACGGGTTCCACACTCCACCATGCTTTCCAGAATCTTCCCTGACATACAACGGACATTATGTCACCCATTTCTGTCTCCAGGATGGTGGGTTTGGTAGCAGAAACCGTGTGGGTTGAGAAACCCGATTCCCGTTCCACCCGCCCCCAGCCGGCTCGCTTCTTGTGGAGTCACACGCATCTCCATCTGTCTCCCTCCTCTGCTCGCCCATCACCCGGTGACAGCTGCTGCCTGTTCTCTCCCTTCTCCGAGGGACCCACCCCCAGGTCCTTTTACAACTGTCACCCAACAAAGCTTTCTGCCAGGACAGCAGGACCCAAACGCATCACATGAGGGCTTTCCTGAGAGCCAGGGCAGGCTGGGGTCCGAGCAGCAGGCAGGGGCCAGGACCACCCTGCAGGCACCTGTGCCGTCTCACCTCTGCCCACAACTAGGCTCACAGCCGAGGGCCCGGGAGACAGCTTGGGGACCTTCTCCCGAAGAATCTGCCCTCGTATGGAGGCGTGACTCTCTATGGCTATGATGCCTCAGCAACTTTAAAAAATAATTATCTCTGTGCCTCGCTTCTCTCCGAGAATTTTGGGATCAAAAGAACAGCTTTACTCAGGGAGAAAGACAAGGGACAGAATTGTCAGGATAAATACAGTCAGGCAGCAGCACGGCTCTGCTGAGCTGGAGGTTAGGGGGCTTGGTTTGTTTTGTTTTTCTTTCTCCTTGCTGAGATGTTCTGTGGAAGGGCTGTGGGTACAGCCAGCTCCCTGCACCGAGATGCTCACAGGAGACAGGAGGGTGGAGCCACCGGCTTTGAAAGTGTCACGTAAACCACCAGCCTGGTGCCAGGCCCAGAGCTCAGACCTGCCTTAACGGTCAAGTCAGAAAGGTAAAGAGGGGTTCTACACCCCCTACACTTGTTCGGTCACTTTGTGGCTCCTGGAATCCCACCTCCACGGTCCATAGTTAAACGTGCACCCGGGCCGGCGGGCAGACAGGAAGCAGACCCAGGCTCTACTCCTGCACCTGAGGCCCTCACAGGGCGAGACAGCCCCGATGGAGGTTAGGGTTAGGGTGCTTCATAAAAGCACCCTGTCTGGTGAGGCAGCTGGACGCCGGCCGGAGCACCAACCCCCAGACGCGGGCCAGGGCTGTGCTGGAATCCAGCTGCCTTGGCATCTTCCCTGTCAACAAGGACGACCCCAGACGGGGTTCCCCTGGCCAGGATGAGAAATGGACCAAGCACCTGCCTGTTCCTGACAGCCTCTGCCACAGCATTGAACAGTAATGTTGGTAATGCTGTTATCAACACAGACATCACAACTAATAGTGTTTCCTGTTCATTAAGCACCTGTCACGTGCACAGTACTTTCTATGCAATAGGGAAAAAAAGCACGATGCTGCCAACCTATGACCTAGGACACATCAAACGGTCCTCAGAAACTCCCAGTGCTGACTCAGCATTCATCACACCATCGCTGAGCTGGGAACCTCTGGAAACGCTAAGATAAGTCAGATATAGTTGCTAGCCTTGAGGGACTGTGATTCACAAAAAGCCAGAGGGGAAGCCCAGGCCGGGGGCTTGTGAGCTGGGCCTGGGAGGTTCAGTGACGGAAGAGGGACGGATCACCTCCTAAGCAGAGAGAAAAAGCGCTGCACACCGGGGGGCGGGGTTCAAACAGTTCAAACAGTAACTGTTCAAACAGTAACAAATAACTGGCAATAAAAGGCAGAATGGGATAAATGTCAAATGAGTGTTTCTGACAGCGAATGCCAGACAGTCTAGAGGAAAATGCCTGTTTGACTTGGGGTGATCAGGAAAGACCACACAAACACACAGAGAAGTGAGGTTTCTCACAGGATCCTACAACAAGAGTTGGCTCTCCTGGCACAGCTGGGGAAAGGGGAGGGATTCCAGATGGAGGACAGGTCAGAAGGGCCAAGCTTCAGGACACCTGGAACACGCAGCTGCAGAGCTGGGGTCGTTCCTGGAAACAGGCAGCCGTGGCATGTCAGGTCCAGGGAGTGGCTTGGGCGGGGAGGAGAGTTCCCCCATCAGAAGCAGGTCTGGGGCTGCAGGGGCACAGGGAAGGCACAACACGTCTGTCCCCCACCTCCCCGCCGGCTCCCCCCTACCCTGCTCCTGGCCTTCAGCCCATCTCACACCGCGTGTGGACCTTCCTGCTCTTTATTCCAAGAGATGCTTTTCTATCACAAACAACACGAAAACATCGAGGTCGCCTGAGCACAGCTCATCTTGAGAAGTAGATTCCCCACCTTCTCTCTGCGGTGGGGAGGGAGGTCTCTTCTTCCCCTGTTGCTCTGGGCACTTTCCTAACAAGAGGAGGATTTGGAGTGCAGAGGACCACCTCTTGGGCTGGGTGCCACTGTAGCCAGTGGCCAGGCGGCCGTGCCTGAGGACCGGCCAGCGGTTCCCAGGGGACACCTGTGGAAAGAGGGCAGTGGTCAGGCCTGGGCTGGACTCCACAGAGAGGAGAGGGCCCGGAAGGCCCCACCAGCTCTGTAACATTTCAGCAGACTTCCCCCTGCTCCGGCTCACAGATCTTTATGCCCTTGGTGTCATGTTACACATACATCCTGTGTCCTGCATTATCTTAACCCTCCCTGAGGTCTGATTGTGACATGGTTCTCTTCCCGTTCTTTATCATCTGGGTTGTCCCAGCTCGGATGGCATTTCTTCCCGGAAGATTTCCCTGACGACCCACCTCTCAGGGAATGGCCTCTCCCAGCGGCCACCTTGGTCCTGTACCTCTTCTACAGGGTCCCCATCAACAGTCATAGAATCTCCTGGTTGTGTGAGGCCCTGAGGGCAGGACTGTGTCCACTTTGACGACTGTGTCCTTCAAGTCTAGCAGAGTCCCCAGTGTACATTAGGTCTTCAACCCCTGCTTGTTGGATGGACAGATGGATGGAGCCATCCTACACGTGCATCACATTACAGTCACATGAAATTTTATTGTAAGGAGTCACCATAATTCTACCATAATTACTGAGCAATTATTAGCTGTTTGTTAACTCATTTGTTGCTTGCCTTCCACTAAATGGTAAGTTCCACAAAATGCAGAAACCGTGTGCTTTCTACTCACCGGCATGTCCCCAACATCTGATCCAGATTTACAACATAACCTTGATATCTACTGAATCAGCTGCTTAAAGAATGAATGAACACTTGGGCTGTGATTACAAACAGCGCTGTGATGAACCTCTGTGCGTGACTCTCAAACACAAAGGAGAATTATTTAATCAGATCATTTGTACATATATAGAGGCTTCTAAACACGTGTGTCCGTACTGTTTAGGTAAAGATATTACCAGTGATCCCCCACCAGCAACCAGCACGGGTATCAGGACGTCCTCAACTCACGGAAGCACAAAAAAAGTATACTTTTAAAATCTTTGCTCATCTGGTAAGTGAAAATAGTGTCTCATTGTTGTTCATTTGCATTTGATTTCTAAGAAGAATTAACATTTTTGATACAGCACTTTCTTAGTCATTGGTATTTCAAACTGCCCGTTTATAATCTTTGCCTATTTTCCTATTGGAGTTTTAGTAATTTTTTTTAACCAGTGTCAACATAATTCATTCTTTGGTTTTGAAAGCTGTAAGTTTTCCATTGTTTTGCCTTTTCATTGTAGAATCCTTTTGATATATAGGATTTCTTAATATAATCAAATGCATAGTTATTTATTCCATAAGTACTTTTATGCCTAGAATATCCTTTTTCACTTAGAGGTCAGCACTGACTTAAATTGTCTTCTCATATCAATATGGTTTGATTTTTTCCCATTAACATATATCATTTTTGATATATGGTATAAAGCGAGGTTCCAAACTGCTTATATTTCCCGGCAGTATTTCTTCCGTCACCCACGCCGTCCCACATTGAGGTCCCTCCTCCGGGCCATCCTGGGCTGTAAATCTCTCTCCTCTTCCTTAACTATCGCACTGTCCTCCTTAGTAGTGATTTGTGGTTTGTTCTAATAGCTGGTAAAACAAAGCCCCCTCAGTCAACTTCTCTGTCATAATTCTTAGCTGTTTTCACCTGTATATTTTTTCAAATGAACTTAAAAAATATTGGGCCTTCTTCCCCTCCCCCTGAAAAATCAGAGTTTGCAGAAAAATTAGACCTGTGACTTAATATGGGAAGAACTGATATCATGATATCCAGTTTTCTCATTTTCTTAGCCCACCTCCACTGCCCACAGCCTCCGGCCTCCGGGATCCATCTGCCCAGCTTCCCTGCTGCTAACGCCCGCCCTGGGCTGCCTCGCTCCACCCGCTCTCTTGACCTCACCACCCTCAGTGTACTTGATGCTGAGTCAACTTCGGATCTTAGAGACCTTGGTTCAGAGTCTACCCAGCTCCCTTTGAATATTATCAAGCCGGTTGCCCTTCCTAATATACCTGAGGATCAAGGAGCTTTATCACCACGATGCTAAACTGACAACGCCAAACCATTTCACTGCAGAATTACTAAGAAGTCACTAAGTTTAGACACAGCCATACACGCCAATCAAAGACATTTAGAGTTAGCAGAAATCTGAGACATGGCTCATCTAGCCCAGCCACCCCGTTCCAGGGTTAAAGAAAGACAGGCTCAGAGAGGGGAAATGATGACTAGGGTCACACAGCAACCCAGTCACTTATGAAGGTACAAACGGTTCCTCTGGACCCAGCGGGGCAATGGAGAGGGTCTGGGTGTACCTACGTGGAGATCAGACCAAATGGCAGGGGGGTGGAGGCCAGGGCTCAGCAGTGGGAAAACGGAGGGAACATCTGGCTAATGAACCCTCCAGAGAAGCTCCAGGACAACGTGGCCAGCGGACCCCGAACCCGAGGCCAAGCAGACGTGGGTCCCACACTCCTGACACTCACACCATGTGGGCGTGAGGAGGGGTGTGGGGACCAGACGCTCCTCTCAGCCTTCGGTCCAAGCTGTCCTCCCAGGGAGGTGAGACGCCGAAGGACAGCAGACTCAGCGGAGAAGCCCTGTGCTCTGGCCCTTCCCTCGGCGCCCAAGCACGCGGCTGCGCTGGTCTAGTCGGGCTGCAGCACGGAGAAGGAGTCTGAGGCCCACCCAACGGGAGGATCCAGCTCCTCTGCAGCCTGTGTGGAGCTGAATGACTCGTAATTCAGTTAGACGAGAAGGAAGCAAACCTCATCACAACAGTTGAAAACATGAAAACAACAAATAAACAGCTGCTTTCAGTTAGCAACAAGGAGGCCAATTTGATCTTTGCAGACAGAAAAGTGCCATCTCGCATGTGCGTGCGTGTGTGCGTGTGTGTGTGTGTGCGTGTGTGTGTGCGTGTGCCTGTGTGTGTGTGTTCGGGAGGGGCGGTGCCTTCAAGAAGCTGCAGCTGCGAGCAGCACAGAGCACAGCATTAACCAGGTTCCTGGAACAATTTGCCCGATTAGCACCACACCAGGCACAGCACGCAGAGGGGGGCCCAAGCTGCACCCCATACACGTCCCCCACCACGCACACGTGCCCCTGCGACACACACGCACACAGACACACATGTGCGCGTGCACACACACACACACACACACACACACACACACTGCCCTGTGGAACCCAGGCTGCAGGGGAAACTCCTGGACTCTGAGAGGCAAAGTCCTTGGCTGGGAACATGTCCCCAGTCGGTGTGTAGCAGGCAGACATCTGGCCCTGCAGCACGAAGCACGAATCTAAAATGAAGATTCCTGGGCCCCTCCCGAGTTAGTAGATCAGACTCCCCTGGGGTCCTGAGAGTCTGTCTTCACAACAGCCTCAGGGACTCCTCTGCTCACAGAAGTGGATGAAGAACTCGGGGACACACCTTCTCAAAGAGCATCCGTTAGCCGTTGCCGTACTCATCCCGCAGAACAGAGACGGCCCGAAAATCTTCCGTGGTTAACACCGCAGCCATTTGTCCTCACAGACCAGCTGCAGGTGGGCAGGTGCTGGGGGTCCACTCCACACGCGGTGATTCTGGGGTCCAGGCTGAGCGTCAGCAACGCACCTCGCAGCCGTGGCCGAGGCGGACGAGGTCCCTTAGGTCCACCTCTGAGGGGGTTGCTGCCACTTCTACCCCGTTCCCACGTCCAAGGTAAGCAGTACAGGCCCAAAGCCAAAGAATAGGGGCCCCAGGCTTCGTACGTAAGCCTGGGACAAGGGTGCAGACTCGGGGGGGTGCAGGGGACTCGGCCAAGCAGTGCTCAGATTCTCATCCTCTCCACCTGCAGAAGGGCCTCGGTCCCCAGTGATCCTAAGAGGTTCAGTCACCCCTGCCCCACCTGGTTGTGCCAGCGGCCAGGACGGAACATCACCGGGACAAAGAGGTGACGTGTGGGACTCATTTCTACACTGTACGAGGTGCTGTGCACATCAGCTAACATGGCTGTTTCTCCTGAGCACGAGTCCAGGAGGGCAGGACAGAGATGGGCCCAACAGCCCACGTCCTGCAGCTTCTGTCCGGGGGCCCGGTGGGCCAGCTCTCAGCACAGAGGGGAATAGGACCGGGTCCTCCAGCAGAGGAGACCGCGTCCGAACCCCTGACGGCCCATCGCCAGGCGCTGGGACCTCAGACCCTCTCCCGCAGCGCCCAGCTCCAGGCCCACCCACGCCGCTCACATGGGGGTCCAGGCTGGTCAGCGGTCACAGTGCTCCGGGTCGTGCAGAGCTCCGGCACCTCCTGTTCTGTCAGGTGAATTTGTTGTGGCTTCCACACATTTTCTTCCAAAGAGCTCTGCCTGGTCCCTTGGTCCCGGGGAGACACCAAGTGATGCTGAGGTGTCTCTGCCCTGGTGCACCGATCCTGCTAGGCGCACGGGATGGAGCACGGGTCCACATCACCAAGCCTCACCCGCAGCCTAGAGACACTGGTCCCAGGCCCCTGAAGTGGGAGGGCAGCCTCGAGGGAGAGCCCGCAGCATCTGGAATACACCCTCCGAGCCCAGACTCGGGCTCCTTGACCACCTGCTTCCACGAGCATCTGGGATTTGGTCCCTTACCCCCTCTGCGGGTACATGGACTGATGTCCAGGACCCCCAGGCCTGGGTCTTGCCTCCATGGCTGGGTGTGGTCTAAAGCCGCTGGCTTTCCCATCACCCTCACCCTGACCGTGGGACCCATCAGACTGGAGACGCCCAAGCTCTTCCCAGGTCAGCGTACAGGGCGTCAATGTGCTGGGGTAAAGACACTCCTCTCTCCAGCTCTGAGGCGACCGGACGCAGGGGGATGAGACGAGCTTCCTATCCCCCAGCATCGCCGGGGTAGGGGGGCAGGGGGTGGATTTTCGCCAGTGTCATCTAGGACTCAGCCAGCTTGTCCAATCTCCAGATTCAAGGTTTTTGACAAACCAAGAAAATGTCCCTGTGTTATTTCTTTATGTGTTGTGTCTCCATCTGTCCCTCTTTCTCCTTCTGGAGCTTCTCCTGTTTACGTGTGAAGTCTCTGGAATCTGTCCTCCAAATGTCTCATTTCCTTTCTCCTCACACTTCCCAGCTCATTATTTTTGCTCCGTATTTGAGATAGTTCTTCCACCTGACCTTCGGAGGCACTAATTCACTTCTCAGGAGGTGCCACCTTCCTCTTCACTTCAGCCACTGAATCTTACGACTCAGAACCCATGACTTTCAGTTCCAGAAGTTTCCCCGTGGCCTCTGGTAGAGCCGCCTGCTCTGGGTGCTTTGGTCGTTGTCACCCTCGGGTGTGTTTCCATTTTCCGAGGCTGCCCCGTACTTGCGTCGTGGGGCCTTTCGAGCCATTGAGGTCCCTTGAGCCATGGCAAACTCCCATGAGCCCTGGGGGTGCGCTGTCAGCCCCCAGCACAGCTCCACAAGTGACGATCCCTGCTCCTATCCCGTGGCCTGGGGCCGCGAGCTCTCAGCCGTACGTCTGGGCAGGGACTCAGGCCACCCCTGCAGCCTCCAGAGCATCTCTGGACCCAGGGAGACCGGCCACACCCAACAGCTTTCTCAGACCTTCCCCCAAATATCTAACATTCATCTCAAACTTAATGCCCAAAAGAGACCCCTTGGTTTCTCCTAGGAAATCTGACTCTCCCCATCTTCCCCTAAATCTTTTTTTTTTTTTTTTTTGTGATATGCGGGCCTCTCACTGCTGTGGCCTCTCCCGTTGCAGTGCACAGGCTCCAGACGCACAGGCTCAGCAGCCATGGTTCACGGGCCCAGCCGCTCCGCGGTATGTGGGATCTTCCCAGACCGGGGCACGAACCTGCGTCCCCTGCATCGGCAGGCAGACTCTCAACCACTGCGCCACCAGGGAAGCCCTCCCCTAAATCTTTGATCCACAAACCTAGGCGTTATCGTCAAGTCTTCAACCTCCCTCATCCTGTGTGTCCAAAACCCGTGAGTCTTCTTGGTTACCCCAGGTCTAATTGCCACATTTTCACCACACTTTCCTATCAAGATATTTTTCTCATGTCGACAGTAATTGAATTTTCCTTATTAGGCTGTACGGTCCTAGATTTTGACCTCTACTTCTAGTTATTTATTCAGGTATTCAAGCATTCGAAAAATATGTATTAAGTTCCAGCTGTACACCAGGCCCTGCGTTAGGTTTGGAAAGTAATGGTGGACCCATTGTGTCCCACCATCAAGACGCTCATTGCACACAGGTGGGGAAGCAGTTAAGTAACCAGGAAACGCTGCTCAGAGGTGAGGACCACGCCGGGTCGGATGTGCTGCGGGACCAGAAGCACCGGCCCACTTTCTCCAGCACGCGTTAAGGGGTCCGGTCCCTCGTCCCTCCGTCCACCGTCAGCACCTCTTCGTGATCACCTCGCCCTCTTCCTGCTTTCACCCTGCACAGCTCTTCCCGCCTCTCTGGACACCTCCTCCTCCTGTCACTCCCCCGTCTCCATGCAGGACCAGCTAAGCCCCACCATCCTGAATCCTGTGGCCCATCAGTGAGGGAACCCCACACACAGAGGCTGGGGGACCACATCCCATGCCTTCTCTCACCCGCCCCTCGGACCCCAAGGAGAAAAGACCCCGGCTCAGGCCAGCCTTCCTGGCTCTGCCAGCCTTGTGACTTTAGGCAAATCTCTCGACCCTCTTGGGCCTCAGTTTCCTCATCTGCAAGACGAAAAAATTTAAGCAAGATTTCTTTAGAAGGAGGTCTCCTCCAGACTCAACAACCTACGAACTGATAAAACTTGTTTGCTATGAACTTAGTGGAATGTAGGAGTTTATGTTGGTGAAAAGAAATTGAAAGATGGATGTTATCACTGCCTCCAAACTCTTACCCTGTCCTGAGCCCACGAGCCTTCGCTACTCAGGGTGAACCTCAGGGACCCAGGGCAGCAGCATCACCTCAGAACTTTTTAAAAAGGCAGGATCTCGGGCCTACCCAGTCAGCATCTACGTTCTCATCAGACTCTATAATCAGAATCGGGAGATTCCTAAGGAAGAACCTTGCGGTCTGAGAGGCACCGCCCTCGAGGACACGGCCCAAAGAGTTAAAAGGAGGCACTTTTTGGTTTCAGTAGAAAGAACTTCTTTCTTAGTTCAGGGAGCAGACCGAGCTGGAACGGGCTGTGTCAAAGGCCAACGGGCCTCTGGCATTGGGCTAGAACAGAAGCAGGAAAGGCTGCTCTCAGGGGTGCTGCCTGAAGGGTGAGGTATCCTGCAGGGCTGGATGGATGGCCTGTGGGTCCCGCTCACTCTGAGGTAGGAGGGGTTTCATCCCACCTCTGCCCACTGCCTTGGTTCTCTCCAGGGGCCAGGGGGGCAGCACACAAGCCCAGGACCCCCCAGGCTGGCTTTGTGACACCATCACAAAGTCTAGGTAGAAGGAGAAAGCAGGGCAGCAGAAACTGGTGGGGGCCTGTCCCAACCATACCTTAGCTCCTCTGCACACAGGGCCCTTTTCTGGGGAAGCTGCTGTGCCCATCACAAGCCCACAAACCTTCCTCCATCTGATTTCACAAAGACCCTTTCCTCCCTTCCTGGTCAAGGGCTGGGATTCTGCATTGCGAAGCTAATTCTTGTTCAAATTAGTCCATCTCCCAGATAGAATTAGAAGCTGGGTGATTTGGAAAATACAGTCAATTTAGTCCACTGTCCTTGCGTGCCAGCTCCATCTGATAATGAAGAGTTCGCTCCCCAGGCTCTGGGCTGGCAGGAGCCATTATCCACGCGGTGAGGTTAGTCTGATAGGGACGCAGGAACCAGTGGGGTGAGGGCTGGCTCAGCCCTCAGCAGGGCACCCAGCCAGGGCCAGGAGGGAGGCAAGGGCAGGGAGGCCGGGGCCCAGATTCTACCCAGGGAAGAACGCCTGGCCAGAGCAGGACACTCATCCCTGGGAGGTCAGACCACAAGACAGGGCCAGGTCAGGACAACGTACCCACCTGGGCCTCCCGTTCCTTATGTATGACTGGGGCTGGTGAGACTATCTCCCGGGGTTTACTTAGGAACAAACAAACACCCTAACATAGGTGAAACCTCATTTATTCATTCATTCATTTTTAATAAACATTTACAACATCTGATATTCATTTGGCATCTAGCAGGTACTGAACACTGTACCAGGTGAAAGGGCTGATTTAACGAGCAAGACACAGTCTGTTCTCCTGCAGGATGTGAAATTAGACAGCACTGACCAAATGGACAGTGGAGACGGTGGTGATGCTACTGGTGGTGCTGATGGTGGTGACGGCGCTAATAGTGATGATGGCTGATGCAGACCACGGGACAAGCAGTCACCCCGGAAGATGCTGCTGCCCAGAGCCTTTCCAATGTGCAGTGAAAGACTGATCCCCACATTGCTCATCTTGGCTATGAGCTAAGAGAGATTAAAATGCTTTTGTATGAAGCAAACAGTATACATATTTTATGAAATACATTTCTCTGCCTGTTTAATTGTGGGATCTTCCATAGAGGCAGAAAGATTCACTGCTCACCACTGTGATGAATGAATAGGGTTGCAGCCTTCAGCCTCAGGAGGCCCCGACCGCTGTCGTGTCCTGGCTCCCTGGGCCTGCTGCAGGAGGACCAGTGTCATGCAACGCGGCCTGGGCAGCTTCCTTTCCTCCGTGCACCTCTGTGGGCCCAGGTGTGAAGTTAACATGTCCACTTTCCGTCGCTGAAGGCTTCTTAAGCCCGGTCTACCACAAGCGAGTCTGCTGAAATTCACAAGATAGCGGTTCACCAGGGAACAAGGAGAAAGGTCATTAGGACAGGTCATCCCAGCATCTCTGGTGGTGTTCCCAAGTCTGCTCATTGCCAACACACTCCCATCCTTCCCCTGAGCCCTTAATCTGGAATGTGGGCATCCCAGTGCCCCTCAAAAAATGCTAGGAGCTTTAAGGTGGTTTCAAATTGGGGATCTGCTAGGCCTTCCCGTGTAGCAGCCATGGAGTTCTGCCAGGTGGTGTGCGGGTGACCACAGGCGTCCAGGCGGACTGTCGCATCGATAGGCAAAAGCCACTTGTCAAGGTGGGTTTCCAGCAACCTGATGGCCCACTGGGGACCTCTTTTCTGGCCCTTGCAGCTGGGCCATGGAAAGCCCCCTCCAGGTTCCACCAGGTGGGCACCAGCGTGCAGACAATGCTGGAACCTGATGTGGAGAGCCCTGAGCCAGGACCACATCCCATCTCCACTGCACCAAGAACACATCACCAGTTTCACAGCAGCGACTTTGTCCCACATGTCGCGTGTCTTTAGTTGCCCCCTTCCATGTTGGACTGGAAGCTCATGGAGGGTAAGTCACCAAGCTGCCAGAGACCAGCAGGTGCTCCATAAACGGCAGCTGAACGAGTGCACAAATGAGGGTGATTTTTTTAAAAGAACGGAAAGAAGAGAACACATAGAGCCACTGATCTTTGAGTGGCTAAAATAATCCTGGGAGTTCAGGGATCTGAGATGTTATCCAGTCGGCAGAAACAGCCACTACTATCCTCCACCCACTCAAGGCAAACCCCACCGTGGCCCGTGACACGCGCCCTGCTCACCCCAGGCGGCTCAGACTTTTCACACCGCACCCTCACACCACAACCAACTGCTGAACCGGCTGGTGGGCCTCCTTGAGCTCCCCTCGTCCCCTCGCCTGGAATATGGGCCCCCCAACCGTCTCTGGTCCTCCCCCAAATACTTTGTCCTACTCAATGCCTCATCTGGCTGTTACTTTAAGGAAGGTCCTGTCCTTTTCAAAGAAACACAGCTACGGGGCCTGGAAACGGGCCGTCTGTGAGCCTGGCCCCCACGACATGTGGCCCTCCTGCCAAGCCCAAGGGCGTCCCGAGTCTCGATACTGCTGGTGTCCAGATGCGAGAACACACGTGGTGTGAGTGGCGCTGGCCTTGGTGCTGAAGCACACATGTGTACATGGGAGGCTGTACAACCTACATTGCTGGGGATTTAGGG